>NC_138189.1:58962362-60162362 GCF_964194105.1 Spermophilus citellus
ATCCTGTCATGAAAAAGAAAGGAAGTAATCTAAAATATTTAAACTTACAATGGGCCAAGGATCTTTTAGGAAGTATGACAAAATGGAGACTGTATTCAGATACTGATCTTCCCACTCTTGGTTGTTCATGTCTCTAAATATGTACAGATAGTCCTATTTTGCTAAAATTAAGTATAGTGTTTGTGCAGAGCATATCTTGGCACCAAAATGAAAACATCTTTGTAAGTATTGTGTCACCACCAGAACTCTCTCATTTAGAAAAAGCATTCAAACTATTATTTGTAGAAATGATGCAACATATTGCCAACAAAGAAGTCTAGCATGGAAAGAAAGTTATCATTTTGATAAATTGGTTTTGCAGACTCTTTTCAATACTGAATGCAAAGATGCTTTCCACTGACGGAGAATCATTTTATCAAAGTGATTTTTGAACAACTATACTACTACTACTACTACTACTACTAATAATAATAATAATAATATCCATTATTTATTGGTACTAATATATCCCAATAACATATATTTAATCTTTGCAAAAGTGCTGTATTACAAATGAGAAAGATGAGTTTAGAAACTATTGCAGGTAAGAAAGAGTAGAGATGGAGTAGAGCTTATGCTTATTAAGGAGCACTCTTGGATCAACACTAGGTAGAAATGGGGAAGAGAGCAGTGGAAGGCAGAGGAAAGGGAAGAAGCAGAGACTACAGCATCAACCAGCTATGAGGAACTCTGAAGCTAGAAAGGTTCTTCAGAGTTGTCTTGCCTAGGGCAATTAGGGCCAGGCCTTTACACCCCACCATTAATCAGTGACTGAAAATGAGTTCCCCCAGGAAAAGGCCTTACCTTGGGTGAGGAAGGTCTTGCAGTTAAGACAATCATTGAAGGTGCTGATATCTGAAAGTTGCCCACAAGATCAGCCTTGTTGGGGCAACAGGCCCTTCACTGAAGGGAGATCCAAGAAGTACATTATAGTAACTTCAGTGAGCCAAGATGTTGGAGCAAGACTGTGACAGAGCTAAGTTTAACATAGAAGAGTCAGATTCAGAAAGCAGTCATCTAAAGCAAACCAAAGAATTTGACAAATACCTTTCCAGCTCAGAGGTGAGTTATTAGAAATGCAGAGTGGCTATCTTTAGGAGTTGTTTCTATAGTTTGTTTCTATAGTTTCTATACAAACTATAGAAATATATATATATGTACATGCGTGTGTGTGTGTGTGTACACACACACACACACACACACACACACACACACACACATACTTGCCTTGCCTCCAGATTTTAGCAGGACAGAAAATAGTTGATGCTTGGAGCCAAGGGCTCCTTCTGTCCTTTCTAAATATTAAGCACACTGAAAAGATGCTTCTCTCTACTCAGAGAGAGTGTGTCTTTGGGGAAAACTGAGACAATAACTATAGCAAAAGACAAAAGAGGAAAAGGGAGAGGTTAAACAGAATTATTTGCTATCAGAGACAATATCTAGGGAAAGTGACAAGACCTCAAAAGCTCAAGGAGATGATTGCCTGGTCATCTAGAAACTAGGCCCCAAGTTCTTACACTTCAAGGTTGATGGCAACAGAACATTTGATGCTTAAAGAGCCATTGGTGCTGGAACAACTGAAATGGTCTCTTGTGACTTTCTTCATCTTAAGTGCCAGCCCAAGTCTCTGGGAGTGGATAGCAAAATTTTGTTGTATGCATTCTCTTGAATGTAATGGTTTTATTTTGCAGAGTAAATATTCACATCTGTATAAAGTTATATCCTTTGCAGTGGTCTAAATTTTTAATGGAACATTTTTAGATCTCAACTTAAATATATGCTAGGTTTTGAAAAATTTTTCTTAAGGGGTAAAAATTTTGAAAGAAACCACTGACCTATTTCCTATAGGTCTTCTAGAAAGTTTACTATATCCTCAGAATCTGGTATGAAAGAGGAGAGAAATACACAGTGAATTGAGAAAGAATAGAGCAAAGGTATCATGGATAACCTTAGGATTCCGGTGCTCCTGGGCTGTTTCTTGGAAAAATAATTCCTTTCTAATGCTCTTGATCAGGTATCAGCAATTTTATGTTGTTTTTTTTTCCAGAGAGTGAATCTTTCAGGTTTTGCAAGTCACATGGTCTGTGTTGCAGCTATTTGATTCTGTTGATGTAGTGGGAACGTGGCCATAGACAATATTCAAATAAAAGAATGCACAATTTTCCAATAAAATTTCATTTACAAAAACAGGCAGTGGGCAGGATTTGGGCACAAGTGATAGTTTACAGATTCCTTCTCTAAACCTTTGAGTATCTAATAAGGATCAGAAATTGTTGTGGTGTGGGTATATAGTGGTTAGTAATGTAAGTATCAACAAGCTCACAAACTAAAAGGGAAGAATAATCTGAAAATAAATAATTTCAACAAAATATCTTAATGTTATGGAGCATGAATACACAATGTTAGGACAAAAAAAAAAAAGGAATGTGGTCAACTTATGTACAAGGAAAAGCAAAATTTCATTGTGTTCCCCTTGATGGCTGCATGTAAGATCCAGAATTCAGACCTAGAAGAAATTTTTGTGCTCATCAAATCTGACTCCTCATTGTATTACAATGAGGAAACTAAAGTCTGAAGAGGTTAGCACATTTGTAATATTTAATTTCCCAAACATGTATTTTTTGTTAATAGGAAAACTGTATTCAATTGGATCATTTATGAAAAATATTCTTACCAAGAGATAAACCTTGTTATCCTTAAAATAGCACAGAAATTACAAATAAGGAAAATTCAGAAAATTGCATTTTTAAAAATTCAGATAGTATAAAGAAGAAGCCCAAGTCAGTTAAAGTACTTATGGTTGTTATCTTGAGCTCTGTATTTAATTTGTCATGGGGATTTTTGCAAGATTTAATATTTACTAGGTTGCTAGATAAGTGAGAATGAGGCCTTGTATGGTATTTTATTACAAATTTTTATAAAGCATTATAATGGCAAAGTGAATACCAGAGGAACTTAGATAAATACAACTTAGAACAAGATAGGCAGTGAGGAAAGAAGGACGCACACACCCTCAAGTCTCTAGGTAAAAAGAGAGAGAAGGGCCTGGGTGGTGGTGTAGAACTATAATTCCAGCTCCCTCTCAGGAGGCTGAGGCAGGAGGATCACAAGTTCAAAACAAACCTCAACAACTTAGCAAGGTCTTAGGTAACTTAGTGAAGACTCTGTCTCAAAATTAAAAAAAAAAAAAATTTAAAAGGCTGGGGTTGTGACCCAGTGGTTAATCACCTCTGGGTTCCATCCACAGTACCCTGCTACCAACGAAAAAGGAGAAAAGGGGAAGAGTGCTCAGTTGCCAGTATAGGGTTTCAGAATAATTAGACCTACTAAATAAATGAGATGTTCATCCCAGTAGTTGGTCCATTTCCTCCCTAGGGCCATGGCAAGTTCATTTAAAAATTATTTAGCAGGAAATAGGAAATGTTTCAGTATTCTAATATCAAGTCCTGAAGGTAATTGTTTTAAGGAACAGTCATTAGAATAGTTGTTGGAAAGCATGGTGCGTTTGCTTTCAAAGAAGGTATGCATACAATAAGGGGTGTATTTGTTTACTAATCATTTTTTATTAACTTAAACAGACAATAAATGAATGACTAAAAATATTAGAGAATGAATCAGTGACATTTATACCTGGGTGGTTCAGTTACAATTTTATGGTTTCTAGATTAGATTGTAGCAATCACTTTTATTTTCTGTTTGAAGAACAAATGAGCTGTGTTTTGGTCAAACTAATGCCCAAATAAACACTAGGCACAATGTTCTCAGAAACACCTTGAAAAAATAATGATAGAGTAAATTACATTTAAAGTGCACTTTTCAGTATTTACGCAAAGGCTCATATCATTCCGCCCCAGGCTGGACAGCAGTCATATATATTAGAGGAGACTGATGGGACCTGAAACTCAGCAAAATTCTAGCAAATCACAAATGATTTCATTCAGCCTTCTGCAAGGTTATAGGAACTTAAGACAGGTCAAAATGGATACAGAAGGAAGCTGAAATTTAGACTTATTTTTCCACATGGCAAAAAATAACTCCTCCTTCAATAACAAACATGGCTTTTTGTTGTATTTTGATTTAAGATCAAATTGTGTTTGAATGTTCATTAAGGATAGTCTGGTTCTATCAGACAGTAAAAACACTGCAGAGGTAAATTATCGATTATGACTATTGATTATGATTCTATTATGAAATATTTGAGAATCATTCCTTCTTCAGACAGTGATTTTTGTTGGCATTTGCACAAAATATATTGATTAAACTTGTATTTGTGTTCAAGGACAAAACTGAATCTGGTCTCACACATATTCTCAACATCCCGGGAAAAGAGAGGTCAAAGCAAAGCCGGGGCTTATGCAGAATGACACAGTAGATAGTCAGGAGAATGGAATCCATTAGTCAAAACCCTCAAGGGCTGGAGCTCTGGTGGCAAAGTAGTGTACCCAGACACTGTTCACTTGACCTTCCTAGCTAGTCTGCTTTTCTACAGATCCTTTCTTCTAATTATGCAGTACCTGGTACACAAACATTTGTTGACCCAAAATATTGAAAGAGGTCAGGGCACAACAGTTGGAATAGTAAATCAAAGGAAACTTGAAAATCACCTGCAACTTCACCAGCTTCACTGAGGAAATCAGAGTCATGCTGATGTGATATTTTTACAAATTTCTTTGTATAAATACACACAATGTATTAGTTTTTAAAAATATGTTTATGATTTATATTATATACTGAAGATTTTTCTTCACAAACAAGTACCACAGAAGCATGAGTTTAATGGCTACATCATTTTCTAGATAAGAATGCTATCATTTGTAGACCTATCATCTTAATGTTAAACATTTAGTTTGCTTAAAATATTACAAAATATCTTTATATTTGTAAATGCTTGGCTGGAGTTCAGACTATTACCTTAAAATATATTTTTATAAACTGAAATATCTTTGCTTAATAGATACATAAAAGTGGTCATCTGCTTGTTCTGATTCATATCTGTGATTGGTTTGTGTGTATCTTGATGATCTAATTCTTATTGAGACAATAATGATTTCCTTTTTAAGTTATAAAAGTTCTTTCTGTATAAATACATGGCCATATTCCAGGTCATATTGTACATGTTTTCCCAGTTATCATCTTACCTTTTAATTTCATGTCAGTTTTGATAAAAGTTGAGTTTTAATTGTCAAAACTAGCAATTTATTCTTTTGTGATCCCCTCCACTGATTTTATGTTATAAACAACTTTGTCCATTTGAGGTTCCAATTATATTTTCTTCTAGATTTTAATATTAATGTACAGGAAAAGGTGAAAACTGAATTTGCAAATAATTTACCATTTTTTACTGAGATTATTTTTAAAATACCTCAAACATCATATTAAGCAAAAGAAGGCAGACAAAAAAGGATACATGCAGTATTAATTCAATCATAATAATTCAAAAACTAGAAATGCACAATGGATCTAGTTTGGGAAGGAGGGGGCTATAGAGGTTGAGAGACGTGTATGCTTACCTCAATGATGTGTTTTAACTCATGATAGTTTCTCAAGTACCCTTTTACTAAATGTACATACTTTTAAAATGTTTTAATAGTAACAATTCATATAGTCATTTGCGTATTGATTGAAGGGAATAGTTTATATGATTCATAAATTATATTGTGTAATTCTTATAGCAACTAGCATCTTTTATAGTGAATTTTACCATTCTTTTTCAAGCCCTTGTGGTTTTTCATACTAATTAAAAAATGTTTCAATTATTGCCATTTATATTTTATAACCACATGGAACAAGATATGTTGGTGGTAGTAATTAAATTTTTTTCTAAGTTTCATTATTTGTTTATTTATCATATAAAATTTAGATTTATTTTTCCAGATTACAGAAATAATACCAGGGAAAATTTTAAAGTAAACTTTTAACACCGAAGCTTAGTTTTATCTCTTAAGATTTATGTACAGGGGCTGGGGATGTGGCTCAAGCGGTAGCGCGCTCGCCTGGCATGCGTGCGGCCCGGGTTCGATCCTCAGCACCACATACCAACAAAGATGCTGTGTCCACCAATAACTAAAAAATAATAAATATTAAAATTCTCTCTCTCTCTCTCTTAAAAAAAAGATTTATGTACATGTCACTCTACAGTAACCATGTGTCTAATTTCTTTTGTTCAACATTGTGAAATTTTGGATGCTGCCTTATATAAGCACAGACTGCTCATTGTCATAGTGGCAGATCACTCCTTCATACAACTATATTCAATTTATTTGTCCATTTTATTGTTGAAGGACATGCAAATTGTTTATAGCTTATTAATTACCAAACCATAAGATATTCCTATGTTGAAAATTCCGATATAAGTTTTTTCATAGTGGTTGATCTATCTTTACATTTCCATCAGATAATGTCATGAGGGTCTCAGATACTTCTTACCTTTAGCAGAACATGGTATTGTCAGTATTTGGGTTTTTTAAGCATTCTGGGAGGACAGTAGGAGTGTTGTATTGTGATTTTTGTTATTTTCCTGATTTGATAAAGTGGGACATTTCTAATTTGTATCTATATGTCTAAAAATATATATTATTAAGTTTTTGACAGTATAGTTTATTATAGAAGTAATTTGATTTATAGCTCATTATATCTTTCAAAATATGATACAGGAATGCATAGATTATTAAAGACATCAATTGTGAAATTTAATCATGTAAATGAACATCAAAACTTATTTTGGGGCTGGGGTTGTAGCTCAATGGTAGAGCACTTGCTTAGCATGTGTGAAGCACTGGTTTTGATCCTCAGCACCACATAAAAATAAATAAATTAAATAAAGGTTTTGTGTCTATCTACAACTAAAAAAATATTTTTAAAAAACTTACTTTGAGGGCATACATAAATGGTATGGTTCCACAATTAAGGACAGTAACATTCTTCATCTACAATTCAAGCCTGCTAGAAAAATCATGTTATACTTTGTATATGAAGTGCCCCAGTAAAACTTCTGTTAATACAGTAATAGTCAGAAGTGAAATTACTAAATTATGAGATCTGTAACCCAACCTAACATAAATGGTCCCTCCTAGTTCAAATAGGCAGACTGGGTGGAAACTGTAGGTAGGTGGTGTGTGGCTGGAGGAGTGGGTCACTGGGGGGTGTGCCCTGGAAAAATTGTTCTCCTTGCTGCCTCTTCCCCTCCTCTGCTTCATAACAGTACCATGAGCTAACCAGCTTTCCTTTGTTGGGCCCTTCCTCCAAGATGTGCTGCCTCACCTTGAACCCAGAGCAACAAAGTTGGCCACCTATGTGCGAAGACCTCTGAAATCATGAGTCCCAAATAAACGTATTCTTCTCTAAGTTGTTCTTGTTGGTTATTTTGGTTACAGTGACACAGCTAACTAAAACAAATTGCTACTAAGAAATGGGTCATTTCCACAACTAATCTGACTGTGTGGTTCATAAACCTTTGGAGCTGGTCTGCAGGAAAAATTTTGAAAAATTTACAGATGGAAGCTGGAAAAGTTTTCGAATCTTGTAAGTGGAGTTTAATGAGCCATTCTGGTGGGAGTTCAGTAGATCAGAATGGTAATGATAGGAATGCCATCTGTGCTCATGAGGTTTCAGATGGGAGTAAAGGCTCTACGGGAATTGGACAAAAGGCCACTTGTACTATATTCAGGCAAATAACTTGTCTACATTTTTCCCATGCCCTAATACTTTGGGTGAAGCTGAATTTAAAAGTGATGGACAAATTAGTCAGATGTAATATTGTATGCCTATCGTCCTAGCAACTTGGGAGGTTGAGGCAGGAGGATTGCAAGTTCAAGACCAGCCTCAGCAATTTAGCAAGGCCCTAAACAACATAGTGAAACCCTGTCTCAAAACAAAACAATAAAATCGGCTGGAATGTTCCTTAGTAGAGCACTCCTGGTTTAAATCTGTTATACCTCCTTATTCCTCCAAAATAAAACTTTTTAAAAAGTGATGGACCAATTAATCTGGTGGAGGAAATTTTAAGGTGGCACAGTTAGTGGCATAGATATTGCTAGCAGATATTATCCAGGTTTTCTCTGAGGAATGGTAGTATAAAAGCAAGCTTAAGGATTTTTAAACTTGCAGTTTGACCAGAAAAGTCCATTTAATGCCAGGGACAAGGAAGTTGTGCTTGTTGAAGAGATTACAGCACCTAAAGAGAAGCTAGGTACTTTGCACAGAGACAATAGGAGAGATGCCTCAAGGGCATCTCAGGACTTTGCAAGATCACACCTATTGTAGACTACAAGATATAAAAGGGAAAATTATTTTGAAGAAAAATCATGGGGCACCCAGCTTACACAGGGGGCCTAGGAAATTGTTTCATCATGTTTGGTTGTAACATGCTTGGAGGCCACTACATCTGTGGCCCCAGGTGGCTCAGCTATTGTGTGAGCTTTCAGCAAACCTTGGCATCAATCATGTAGTGCTGTTTGTGCACCAATGCAGGTTTCCAAAGTTAAGAGGTCATGGAGGCTTCCCCTGAGATTTCAAAGGAAGGCCTGAGAGGGAGGAGAAGTGTACCAAAGTCCATGTGGGCTGCCCTTGAAAGGACAATGTGTGAAGTTATGCAGGTAAAGCCAAAGCTGAAATGGAGATCTCAGGAATTAAGAGATGCCAGTAATATAGACTGGCTGAGGAGATAGCTAGACTAAAAGAGAGCCCATGTGCATTACAACCAGTAAGGCCAAAGGAGTGGAGCTGCTCAGGCCCTTTGGAAAACACAACCCAAAGCCAAAGCCATGTAGCCTATATGTTGCATGCACAGTTACAAATGGAATTAAAACACCTGTTTGCCCAGCTGGATTTTAGTCTTCCTTTGGCTCCATTTCTTCTTCTATGCCCTTATTCCTCCCTTGTAGAATGGGAATGTTTACTCTGGGCCACTATATTGGATATATATAACTTGTTTCCTTCCTTCCTTCCTTCCTTCCTTCCTTCCTTCCTTCCTTCCTTCCTTCCTTCCTTCCTTTCTTTCTTTCTTTCTTTCTTTCTTTCTATAGGACTTTGCAGCCAAGAGTTTGCCTTGAATCTCAGAAGAGACATAGGACTTGGATTTGGGGGCAGTGCTGAAACTGTTAAGACTATAGAACTCCTGGAGATGGACTAAATGCATTTTTTAATTGGGAGGACAGTGGTTGGATATGAGATGTCCCCCCAAATTCCCGTTAATCCAGAAATATTCAGAGGTAACGTGATTAGATGATGAGAGATATAATATAATCAGTCCATCCTAGTTTGAATGAACTGACTGGCTGGTAATTGTAGGCAGGTGAGAAGTGGCTAGCAGAGGTGAGTTGCTGGAGGTATGACACAGAAAGGTTTTAATCCCTGTAGCTCCTTCCTTCCCTCTACTTCTTTACCACTTTCCTCCACTGAGTCCTTCCCCCCATGAAGCGCTGCCTCATTTTGAGCCCAGAGCAATAGAGTTGGCTGTGTTTAGACTGAGACCTGAAATTGTGAACCCCAAATAATTTTTTCCTCCTCTAAGTTCTTCTTGTTGGGTATTTTGGTTACAGTGATACAAAAACTCACTAAAAATGATCACATACTGGTTTCAATATCTAACTTTGGAGGAATTTTTACTCAATTAACTGAATACTGTTTGGTAGTATAGGGACCCACCTTGACCTGAATGCAGTCATCTTGAGTGGTAACTGCCATGTTTGTCCTGAGTAACTGTGATCTGTTTTCCCAATGTAGTATCCCATTATACTACAGATAAACAATCCATTAGAGTGGTTTGTGGAGCTTTTCAGGACTTTGTCTGATTTCTATGATGTTTTCTCAGTTCAATGCAAACTAGGAACTAGGACTCTCTTCTAAAGGACATTGATTTCAGAATGCTACCTTGGATGGTGTGGCACAAGTATGTAACTTTTGTTCATCTGGTGTGGCACCCTCAATGATTTGCATGTACTTAGTAAATTTCAAAACTTCCTGCATATGTACCTCTCTTACTCTATGAATTGATAGCAACAACTTTGAAATAAAGATTCGGATTTTCTGAAAAGATTCCAAATATTACTTAGATAAGAGAATTGAAGCTCAGAGGAGTTAAGGAAATTTCCCAAAGCACACATCAATGAATTCAAGATTGGCACTTTACTTCATCTGAACCGCTACAAGGAACTCCCATTTTCTATTTGCTGACATGAGATTCAACTCCTTGAAAACAGCTAGATTTATGAAATTTTCAGAGCCACAGGATAACCTTCATGGCATAGTTGGAGACTCCAGATTTAAAGGGATATTCAAATCGACACAGAGAAGTCATGAGAAAAATTACCTCACTTCTTAGAAAATGCAGGTGCTGGTCTTTTAAATTCAGACGTGCTATAAGATACTATAACAAAATACCACAAACTGGATGATTCAGACAATAGAAATTTATTGTCTCATATGTGGAGGCTAGAATTCTGAAATCAAGTATTGACTGGGTTGGCTCTTCTAAGGGCTGTGAGGGAGATTGTGTGCCATGTCTCTTCCTAACATCTGGTGGTTTGATGGCAATGTTGGCATTTCATGGTTATATGCATCACTTCAATCTCTGCCTTCTTCACCTAGCAGTCTCTCCACATGCACATCTGTCTCCAAATTCCTCCGTCACAGTATATTATAGCTCCCCTCTCATTTTAGTAGGACTTCATCCTGACTTAACTAATCAGATTTAGAGTAATGCTATTTGTAAATGAGGTCACATTCTAAAGCACTGGACATTAAGACCTCAAGATCTGAGTTTTGGGAGAGACCCAATTCAACCCACAACACATATATAATGACTTCATTCTCTATGTAGCAGTCTCCTTTATGTTACAAAACACTTGATTGGTCAGTATTGTTTTGTGAGAGTTCTCTAATCTTGACTTTGTCCTTAATCATCTTTAATATAATTTCAGAAACTTTGATTTTCATGTGAACTCTATACACGAGCAATCACATTCTTTGAAGTTTTTAATTATCTGCTAACAGAAGGGAGCAGTGTTAATCATGACAATTAAAGCTCACAATTTGCTATTTTTATAACTTTATTTTATTTATTTATTCTTTTATGTGGTGCTGAGGATTGAACCCAGTGCCTCATGCATGCTAGGAAGGGGCTCTACCACTGAGCCACAACCCCAGACCTCACAATTTGCTTTTATAACACATTAATGGGCAACTTCTCCCCTCCTCCAATACCTTCTTAATTCTGTATTACTTATAGAGAGGGATATTGAAATTAGTTTAAATTCCCTGAGACCATAGCACAAGTGTTGGAATTTAGGGCTAAATTGTGGAAATTGGGCAGGGATTCAACCTTGACTAGACAATATACTTAAGCATTTACATTTTGATTCTATCAATTGGGGAATTATGCAAAATATTAAATTTAAAACAATCTTAAAACAGCCTTTCATACAACATGGAAAACTCATAAATTTGAAACTTTTTAAGCACCTTTCAACAAGCTTAGAAATTTCTCCTTTACTGATTTCCAAAACTTTCCAAAACTCCCTCAAATTTACCTACTTCACAATTTTATCTAGGTGTGGCCCACATCTCACACATTCAGGTACATTTTACTCCTACAAATATACAAAATATTTGTATTCTCACAGATAAGCCACCCAGGGAAATGCCGTGTCTTCATATAAGTGTTAAGTGGAAAGGGTGTCACTTGAAAAAGAAGATAGATAAAAATAGGTCATCTTTAAAATAATCCCTCTTGGCAGAGGACATGAGCTCTACTGTACATCTCATCTTAATAAGCAGTCACTTGAGACACAGCACTTCCAGGACACCTAAGAGGCTGAGCTGTGGTCCCTGGGTGGAAGGTGGTGCATGGAGATTGACAACCACTCATGCTAGTGACCTGGCAGCTCACCATGCTTAATGCCACACTCTATGAACCAGAACAAGCTTTCCCTCTCCGTTTATACCTATATGCTCTACCTTTATATTCTAAGTAAAGTCTTGGAAGCTGATCACTAGAGCACTATCTTTTCTTCTCCCCTTTTCTTTTGACTTTTGACAATTTCAGAAATCAACAAAAGCAGAGTTTAAGAGTCATACTGTTCTCTATATTATTACCACTTTCTAGGGAAGAGGCATACCAATTGGAAAGGAAGGGGAAAGAATAACTATGCAAGTGGAGTAAATTGTACACCCTTGAGGAAAAATCTATTCTAATCTTATATACTTACTTATTTTCTCATCTCCATATGATCCTTTGGAATTTCTGTCCAGTTTTGTATGCTCTCTGAGTAATATTTAGCACTCAGAAATTGCTGTCAATTTTCTGGCTCTTCAAATAACCCTGTAAGTAGTTTCAGTTCAGGAAACTCCAGTCATCACTAATGAAAAGCAATGCAGCTTTTTATGGAATTTGGTAAAGCCTTTCACTGCAATGTATTTTATTAGCCCTACAGGAAAATAAAACTGTCTCTCTAATAAACTGTCTCACAAATAATATTAAAGGCTGGGTATGAGAAAAGGGAATTTGCCTCCACTCTAAAGAAATGAGAGTATTAGCTCATCCTGTTTCAGATATTCTTTAACCAGATGATGATGCTATAGACAGGGCATTTGAATTAATTACCCACAAGGAACAATACTAACATAAGTAACTTATGTGGCTCAGTAAATCTGACAATGAATTAAGGTGTGTTGTTTTTTTCTAGTGTCTTTCCTATAAGGTTAGACCCTGGCCAATGTCTAATTCGGCATAACTCTTGACTGGTAAAGAGCCATGTCTCTTTGTATGTTAGTGAAAATTGCACCAACTACACTATGCAAGACTAAGTGTGGCCCACATCTCACACATTCAGGTACATTTTACTCCTACAATTTAAAAGAAAGGTATTTTCTATCAATAAGAAGTCAGAACAATTCAGGTTTTAGCACTGAGATCAAATGTTTAGAAAATTTCCTAGGATATAGATTTCTACAAATCTCTTCCCCACTCTCCTATGCATGAAGTCTCTTTCTTATGTTCTGGGATAGTAAATAGATTCCCACCTAAAGATGTTGGTATATCACCAGAAAGAGGATGCTGGTCATTTACCCAGTGAAAAAAGAATAAAGGGAATCCACCTGTCACTCACATAGCTTCAACAGCCAAACAACAAACAAACAAACAACAACAACAGAACCAAACTCATTGCATATTGCTTCCTTTGGAACAAAGTTCTACTACTAGTTCAATCATAAGGTATAAAATATTATAGATTAATGAGTTATTGAGTACTATGATTTAATGTACACCATGTATATTCTCCAGTGACAATGAGCTAAGTGCATTTTAATAATTGGGAAATTAAAGCAAAGTTAAAGGGAAGTTAAAAGGAATATTTTTTAAGTTTTCCTCTTTCCTGAATTCAAAAACAGGAACATAATCAAATTACAACTTTCATATAGATGTTATCTATTTTACCTTCAAATAATGAGGAAACCATTGATTACTACTTTTAGTACTACTGAATAAAGTGGAATTTTCCACCTCTAAAGTCTTACAAGAATCAAAGAAATTGTTACTTAAATGTTTTCTCTTTTGCTTAAATTTATTTTTAATCTGACACATAAAATCATTAAAATATGCATATTTACATTCATGTGATATTTTGATAAATGTATACATGGTGCAATGTTGAGATCAGAGTAAATATATCTATCTACTCAAACATTTTTCTTTTTTATGGTGGAAATATTTAAAATCCTTTATTGTAGCTTTTTGAAAAATCAGGACATTCTTATTATCAGTAATAACCCTATTTGCCATAGCACACCGGAACTTCTGACTCCTGTCTACCCTTTGATCAACCTTTCCCCATCTCTCTCTCCCCAATGTTGAATGTTCTCTTCTCTCTCTTTAATCACTCCCCATCAATCAGGTTGAACTGGACCTCGTACCTGTTGCCTTCTCCGAATATAATTTAAGTATTATTTATTAAATGGGCTCATTATTGCAGAAATAATATCAAGCCTCTTTCTTTCTTTTTTCTTTTCTTTTTTTTTTTTTGCTAATTCTCTAACCATGAGTGCTAGAGCCTTCCTGTGTAAGATGCTCTGAAACTTCTGATTTACCATATTGTCATTCATTATCCATCAATGATTTAAATTTAAATCAAAATAACACTGATGATTTGAGATACACTAAATGGATTCAGGCAACTTTCAGTTTCAGTTTGATCTTAGAGTATGTTTTCTGCCCCCAAATTGCAGTACCATATTTAGAAATAACTATAGAAAATATATGAGGAGATCAAAGGGATTATCTAAAGAAGGATCCTAACGATTCATCCTGGGTAACCCTGTAAAAAGACTGGACTTTGATTTCTTTCTACCCCCTAAGTCTGATTTATCCCCATGTCTCCATGGGATGAGGAGCCCCAAGTCTAGGCATTGGGAACCTGATAATTTGCAACACTACATTCAGCAGCTAGCACTCAGGCTTTAACTTGCTGGCCCCTACTCCAAACATTAATTTCTCCCATAAAAATGGTTCTCAGGTTTGCACAAATAAAAAGAGAGTCTTAGGAGTGTAGGGGCCCTCCAATTGATCCCAACCCCACACTTCATTCAATTGCACCCCAACCCAAGCATGTCTCCATGCAGGATGCCAAGAGAAAAAACACCCATGTGCCTGCTTCTGCATGTGAATATCTTCAATCTATTCCAGATGATACTTGCTGGTTTTTACCTGAGCTTATAGTATGTCAGCATGTTCTGTATTGAGCTATCTGCCCCTTTACACACAACAAATCCCGCAAAAATCTACTCCTCATTTTATTTTTCCTATCTCTGAATAGGCTACAATTTGCCCAAGTCAGAAGCCCAGAAGTAATTTCATATTGTTTTCCTTTACTGTTTGTTCTCTCTCACCCCTAACATCTAATTGGTAACTCCTCCTAATTGGTAAATCCTGCATGTTCAACTCATCAAATATATCCAAAATTTTTCCTCTTTTCTAATATCTATTGGCTCCATCTTAGGCCAGACTCTTGATAACTTCATTTTTTTTATTTTTATTTTTTTAATATACAAGACAGTCTGTTTTTTATTGGTTGTTCACAACATTACAAAGCTCTTGACATATCATATTTCATACATTAGATTGAAGTGGGTTATGAACTCCCAATTTTTACCCCATGAACAACTATGGCTTCCTATCTTATACTTGTCAAATTCCTCTTCATATTGAGACCAGAATAATCTTGCCAAGGCTGAAGTCTTATGATTTTTCCACTGTTTATAGACCTTAAGCAAATTTCTACTGATGACAAAGGAGAAGCTTAAGTCCTTTTCCAAGGCCACACCAACCTAAGCACATGCTGTTTCAAACCCCCAGCCCTTCTTCCCTTTTCCAAGAACAACATTTTTCCTCTAAAGTCCAATCACATAGAAGATTCATTAATATCCAATGTGCTGAAGACATTGATGATGAAAACATAGCTGAGAGTCTGGCAAACATCCTCCCCACTACCCCTCCTCCCAAATTAAGTTTACATGACCATGCCACAAAGCTGAAAGGTAGGCAAAGAGAAATTTTGGATAAAGTCTATTGAATCCCTTAACAGATTAATACCTAACCTGCCACCAGAGGTTTTACTTGTGGAAATGAAAGAGCTTCTTTTAAATGCTTAAGATATTTTGAATAAGATTTCTGTTATGTGCAATATAAGTTCTAAATAATACAAAAAAACTTTCATCCAAATAATGTGTGAAGAGTATGTTGTGGTTCAGGTGAGAGATGTCTCCCAAAAGCTTCTGTGTTAATGCAGAAGGTGAAATGATTAGATTATGAGAGCTGTAACCTGAATGAGCATCAGTAGATTAATCCACATGATGGATTAATAATTTAAATGGACTATGGGGTGGTAACTGCAGGTGGGTAAGGCATGACTGCAGGAAGTAGGGGGAGGCCTTGGAGATTATACACTGTGTCCCTGGCTCTTGCCATGCTTTCTCTCTCTGATTCCATGCTGTTACCATGTGAGCATCTTTACTCTGTCACTCCCTTCTGCTAATGTTGTGCTTCACCTGGTCCAAGAGCAATGAAGTCAGCAAACCATGGGGGGAGACCTGTGAAACTGTGAACCTAAATCAACTTTTCCTCCTGTCAGTTCTTGTGAGGTATTTTGGTCACAGTGACAATGAACAGACTAACACAGAGTATAAATAATAAGTCAACTGTTAATCAAAAGTTGCGTATGATAATAAAAACTGAGCAAAACTCTGTTGACTCATGTATCTGATGGCATCACTCAATTAAGATGTAATATTATTACAAAAAATAAAAAGTATAATTTAGGGCAGTGTTACTAAGGAAAGACCATATCTTTTCTGACTTCTCATGTGGATCACTGTTTAATTCTAAAAGAAACAAATGATGAAATGCCCCAAGAGAATGTGAAAGGTGTTAGAGTTAATTGATAGCTCAGCAGTTGCTGTTGGCATTCTAAGCATGAGTCCAGTATACATTGGGTAGATAAGAAAAGAGGATAGAGATCTTTAATTGCTGTTCTTCTTCCCATTCAGAAACATCCAGGGGAATCTAGTGATTGTTGACCTTCCTACATAAAGCAAAGCATTTCTCACTTAGCTTGGCTATCTTTAATCTGTTCCTCAAATCCTAAGATAGGAATCATTTTTTATTAATACCTTCACTAGTAACTGGTTAAGTGCTATGTCCAATGCAAACACATTTCCTCAAGGATTAAAGTGAAAGAGGAGGGGTTTCTAGAAGAGATTGAACAAAGTCTGTTTTGGGGTTGTATGCTGCTCCTCTTGACATAACTGTAACTTCCAACAACCCCTTAGCTCATCGACTTTAGATCTTAGGAAGTAACCTAGAACATTTACCAAGATAGAAATGTTGTAGACTTGAGAATGTGAATCATCCTAGAGTGGAGCAATCTCAACAAGTGAAAGTGACATCCTTTGTCTCTGGCTTATGAGGAATTTTAGGAGTAAGGAGGGGCAGGTCTGCCACAGCTCTTGCACTAAGCTATAGAGAACCTACAGAATGCTATAACTTTGAGAATATCATCAGTGGAATTCTTGGTCAGCCTGCACTTACTATTTTCACAGTTCTGTTAAATTATTATGAAAGAAGGGCCAGATAATGAGTACTGAGTGATATTCTCTTTGGCATCTCAAAACCAATTTGTATAGAAACAAAAGGGACAATGTAAGTTATCACAAAACCATTTGCTTCTCTTCAGCTATATTACTGGACTATTCCTTAATAACTCAGGAGAAGCTCTAACCTACACATGATCTGATAGATGCTTCCAGATGAGGCACATGGAAAATTCACAGGGGGGAGGTGAAGAATGTCCAGAGATAATTTTCCAAAAATCTCTTGAGTCATGTTTGGTGGCCACACCCTTTTGTCCTGCCCCCTCGCATTGGGAGCTCTGGTGATTCTGAATGCTCCACCACATATCCACACCATGTTACTTCTCTCTGCAGCCACACCTTTGCTGACTCTGAGATTGTGGCTTCTGAGAGTTCACTTCAACTCTTTTCATCTATGTGTCTTTGATTCATCATCAGAATCAGCTGAGACATTATACTTAAACCTATGGGTTGAGCTGCATGTTTCCTCAGTGATCCTATAAACCAGGGAGGGCAGAGCCTTAGTGCAAACAAGTGTCTCTTTAAAGACGGAGTTTACTTCTGCAGCAGTGGTTAAAAGTTCAAGAAAATTCTGCAATTTTCACAAGTCTTCAGATAATTTTTAAGCGTATTTTTAGAACTCTGTTGTTTTGCAGAAGACCTTCTGAAAAAATGACTGAGAAACCCTGTGCATATCTCTGTCTTAATCATCTCCATGCTATGTCAGAACTGCCTGGTATGTAGTTATCTCTCCTATACAACCACACCCTTTTTTACAAGTCAATGTTATATGTCACTCATCTTTGTATCATTAGCACCCAACTCAGGATTTTAGACAAAGTGCCCAATAAATATTTGTTGGTCATACCTGAATTCTAAAATAAGATGGTGTTTCCTTTATGTGAATGGGCATTTTTGAAAGTCAAAACAACTCCAATTTGTTGACTCAATCTGAGTTATAATTCACAGAAAAGAAACTGACCATAGAGAATCTCCTAATAAAATCTTCAGATAAATGCTTCCCACACATGTACTCCATATATGTATTCATAAGAATGATTTGACAGATATAATATTACCTCCCTTTTAAGGCTGAGTAATCAAGGCTGAGAAATGTTAAATTACTTAATTAACATCATGTAGCTATTAAGCCACCTTTTTTAATCCCAAAGCCTATGCTCTTTTTTTTTGTACACAATTTTTTTCTTCCTCCCTGTTCTGTTCTTAGTTGCTCTCATTATATCAAAGAAGACATTTGGTATTTGTTTTTTAGGGATTGGCTAGCTTCACTAAGCATAATCTGTTCTAGTGCCATCCATTTCCCTGCAAATTCCATGATTTTGTCATTTTTTAGTGCTGCGTAATACTCCATGGTGTATAAATGCCACATTTTTTTATCCATTCATCTATTGAAGGGCATCTGGGTTGGTTCCACAGTCTAGCTATTGTGAATTGTGCTGCTATGAACATCGATGTGGCAGTATCCCTGTAGTACGCTCTTTTAAGGTCTTCAGGGAATAGTCCGAGAAGGGCAATAGCTGGGTCAAATGGTGGTTCCATTCCCAGCTTTCCCAGGAATCTCCATACTGCTTTCCAAATTGGCTGCACCAATTTGCAGTCCCACCAGCAATGTACAAGTGTACCCTTTTCTCCACATCCTCGCCAACACTTGTTGTTGTTTGACTTCATAGTGGCTGCCAATCTTACTGGAGTGAGATGGTATCTTAGGGTGGTTTTGATTTGCATTTCTCTGACTGCTAGAGATGGTGAGCATTTTTTCATGTACTTGTTGATTGACTGTATATCCTCCTCTGAGAAGTGTCTGTTCAGGTCCTTGGCCCATTTGTTGATTGGGTGATTTGTTATCTTATTGTCTATTTTTTTGAGTTCTTTGTATACTCTGGATATTAGGGCTCTATCTGAAGTGTGAGGAGTAAAAATTTGTTCCCAGGATGTAGGCTCCCTATTTACCTCTCTTATTGTTTCTCTTGCTGAGAAAAAACTTTTTAGTTTAAGTAAGTCCCATTTGTTGATTCTTGTTATTAACTCTTGTGCTATGGGTGTCCTATTAAGGAATTTGGAGCCCGACCCCACAATATGTAGATCGGAGCCAACTTTTTCTTCTATCAAACGCAGAGTCTCTGATTTGATATCAAGCTCCTTGATCCATTTTGAGTTAACTTTTGTGCATGGCGAGAGAAAGGGATTCAGTTTCATTTTGTTGCATATGTATTTCCAGTTTTCCCAACACCATTTGTTGAAGATGCTATCCTTCCTCCATTGCATGCTTTTAGCCCCTTTATCAAATATAAGATAGTTGTAACTTTGTGGATTAGTCTCTGTGTCCTCTATTCTATACCATTGGTCCACCTGCCTGCTTTGGTACCAGTACCATGCTGTTTTTGTCACTATTGCTGTGTAGTATAGTTTGAAATCTGGTATTGCTATACGGCCTGATTCACACTTCCTGCTTAGAATTGCTTTCGCTATTCTGGGTCTTTTATTTTTCTATATGAATTTCATGATTGCTTTATCTATTTCTACAAGAAATGCCGTTGGGATTTTGATTGGCATCGCATTAAACCTATAGAGAACTTTTGGTAATATCGCCATTTTGATAATGTTAGTTCTGCCTATCCATGAACAGGGTATATTTTTCCATCTTCTAAGATCTTCTTCTACTTCTCTCTTTAGGGTTCTGTAGTTTTCATTGTATAAATCTTTCACCTCTTTTGTTAGGTTGATTCCCAAGTATTTTATTTTTTTTTGAGGATATTGTGAATGGAGTGTTTTTCCTCATTTCCATTTCAGAAGTTTTGTCGCTGATATACAGAAATGCCTTTGATTTATGCGTGTTGATTTTATATCCTGCCACTTTGCTGAATTCATTTATTAGTTCTACTAGTTTCTTTGTAGACCCTTTTGGGTCTTCTAGGTATAGATTCATGTCATCTGCAAATAGTGATAATTTAAGTTCTTCTTTTCCTATTTTTATGCCTTTAATTTCTTTCGTCTGTCTAATTGCTCTGGCCAGTGTTTCGAGAACTATATTGAATAGAAGTGGTGATAGAGGGCATCCCTGTCTTGTTCCAGATTTTAGAGGGAATGCCTTCAATTCCAAAGCCTATGCTCTTAAACACTAAATATATTGATACTGTTATGGTTTAAATTCAAGGTATCCCCCAAAAGCTCATGTGTGAGACAATGCAAGAAGGTTTAGAGGTGAAATGATTGCATTATGAGAGCCTTAACCTAATCAGTGAATTAATCCCCTGATAGAGATAACTGAGTGGTAACTGAAGGCAGGTAGGGTGTGGCTGGACAGGTGGGTCATTGGGGGCATGCCTTTGAGGTGTATATTTGTATCTGGAAAGTGGAGTCTCTCTGCTTTCTGGTGCCATGTTCTCAACTGCTTTCCCCTTCCACACCTTTCCACCATGATGTCTGCCACACAGCAAACCCCAAGGAATGAAGTCAGTGGTCTATGGACTGAGACTTCTGGAACCATGAGCCCCAAAATAAAAGTTTCCTCCTCTCTAATTGTTCTTTTCAGAACTTTTGGTCACAGCAACAAAAAAGCTTACTAAAAAAGATACAAATAAAATTTCAAAAAAAGTAACGCAGAAGTCTGAAGATGTAGCTCAGTGGTAGAGTACATGCTTAGCATACTTGAGGCTCTGGGTTCAATCCCCAGCACACAGCCACCTCACCCCAAAGCAACCCAGTGATATGTATTCCATATGATATGAAACACTAAAGAGGCTCCAATGTCTTCAAAATTATGAAGATAAAAGGCTACTACTGGTTACTTCCAACATTCTGGCCTACTAGCACAAGTGGTAGCCCCAAGTCTTACCTCTAACAGGCAATCCTTGGTATCTACTTACTTGTAAATGTTGTCAGTTCAAGTGGACAATTACTGAGGACAAGGAGACATGATATAGCACTTAGGCCTTCACCCAATGACATCTATTTTTTATTCCTGCAAAATTACAATCAGCAAAACAAATACTACTGTATAGAAATAGGTGCTGCGGTCAAAACCTCTAGATGCTATTCATAAATGAAGTGAGAAAAAAGATTAGTGAATGCTGTATTTTCTAAGATCTTGCACATTTGAAAATGTGTGTGACCTATAGACTTTTATACTTGCCTGATTTAAAATTCTTGGCTCTCATTTTCTTTCCTTCTGGACTTGGTTCCAATGTTTTTTTTGACAATAAGTGCTATGAAAAAATCTGAGCTGAATCCAATATTTTTTCTCTTTGCAAGTGAGGCACAGTCAATTGATAATCACTAACATAAAGAAATTTCACTAAATTATGCCCTGGTGCTTATCAGTCTTTGTGAATATTTCCAACAACCTTTTGATATGTAGATGCACTAACATTTTCATCCCTGGAATAATTTCCTTGACTATGTTTTCTATCCATTTGTTTTGTTTTGTTTTTCTCTCAGTAACATCATTTTCTGAACATTGTCTATAGTAGTCATGTTGTCTGTAACTCATTTTATATCATTTTGTATCATTTTATGTACTTTATTTAAATATGTATATTTTATAATTCTATTTTGAGCAATGTTAATTAAATTTTTGTTGGTTTTTTTTTTTTTTTTGGCTTTCATCCCTGTAACAATTTAGTTGTAGTTTTCCCTCCATATTTTCTCAAGCTGTACAACTTGACTTTATTATCTCTTTTGCTATCTTAAAGTCATTCTCCTTACTTTTTATATATATCTAGGATTCTATTCTGTCCATAGTAGCAATAATTTTTGTGAAACTTTGAAGAGTTAATCCATGAGGATGTGACCTTTTTGTTCATTTTTTGGTATATTCTCTTAATCTTCTTTTTGCTTATTTATTTCTCATGTTTTAATAAACTGGTTGATTGAAATGTTATACATGTGTCCCCAGAAGACTTTTTTGTTATTTTTAGTTATACATGACAGAAGAGTATAATTTGACTTAATTATACAAACATGGAGTACATCTTATTCTAATTAAGATCCCAGTCTTGTCATTGTACATGATGTAGAGATTCACTGTGGCCTGTCCATTTACATACATAGGAAACTTATGTCAGAATCAGTCCACTGTCTTTCCTATCCTGTTCTCACTTCCTTTCCTTCATTCCCCTTTGTTGAATACAATGAAGTTCCATTCTCCCCACTCCTTTGTTGTGTGTTGGCATTCACATATCAGAGGGAACATTCAACCTTTGATTTGGGGGGATTGGCTTATTTTGCTTAGCATAATAGTCTCCAGACCCATTCATTTTCTGGCAAATGTCATAAAGTCATTCTTTTTTTATGAATGAGTAATATTCCATTGTGCATGCATGCCATATTTTCTTTTTCCATTCATAGGATACCTAAGTTAGTTTCATAGCTTGGCTATTGTAAATTGAGCTACTTAGCTACTGTGAATTGAGCTGCTTTAAACATTGATGTGGCTGTATTGCTGTAGTATGCTGGTTTTTTTGTTATTGTTTTTGTTTTGTTTGCATTTCTCTAATTGCTAAAGAGGTTGAACATTTTTTCATAGATTTATTGACCATTCATTTTTCTTCTTCTGTGACATGTCTGTTTAGTTCCTTTGCCTATTTATTAATTGGTATATTTGTTTTTTTTTTTTTTGGATTGGCTTATTTTGAGTTCTTCATATATGCTAGACATATATGCTAGCATATATTCTAACTAAGGTGCAGGCAGCAAAGATTTTCTCCCATTCTGTAGACTTTCTCTTCACATTCTTGATTGTTTCCTTTGCTGTGATGATTTTTAGATTGATACCATCCCATTTATTGATTCTTGATTTTACTTCTTGTGCTTTAGGAGTCTTCTTGAAGAAGTCAATTCCTAAGCTGACATGATGGATTATTGAGCCTGTATTTTCTTCTAGTAGATGTAGGGTTTCTGGTAGAATGTTTAGATCTTTGATTCCTTTTGGGTTGAGTTTTGTGAAAGGTGAGAGATAGGGTTTCATTTTCATTCTGGTATATATGGATTTCCAGTTATCCCAGCACTGTTTGTTGAAGAGATCATCATCTTTTTTAATATATGTTTATGATGCCCTTGTCCAGTATGAGATAACTGTATTTATGTTGCTGTGTCTCTGTGCCTTCTACTCTGTTCCATTGGTCTTCATGTCTGTTTTGGTGCCAATACCATGCTTTTTGTTTGTTACTAAAGCTCTGTAGTATAGTTTAAGGTCTGGTTTTGTGATGCCTCCTGCTTCACTTTTCTCACTAAGGATTGCTTTGGCTATTCTGAGCCTCCTATTTTTCTAGATAAATTTCATGACTGCTTTCCCTATTTCTATAAATAATGTCGTTCAAATTTTTATAGGAATTGCATTTATATAACACTTTTGATAGTATGGACATTTTGACAATATTAATTCTGCCTATCCAAGATCATGGGAGCTCTTTCCATATTCTAAGGTCTCCTTTAATTTCTTTTTTTAGTGTTCCTTAGTTTCATTTTAAGGTTTTTGGCCTCTATTATTAGATTGATTCCCAGGATTTTTTGTTGTTGTTGTTTATTTGTGGCTATTATGAATGGCATAGTATTTCTGATTTTTCTTTTGGCTGATTCATTAGTGATGTATAGGAACAAAATTGAATTATAGCTCTTAATTGTATATCCTGCTACTTTGGTGAACTCATTTATGAGTTCTAGAAGCTTTCTGGTGGAGGTTTTTGGATTTTCTAAATATAAGATCATGTCATGTCATCACCAACAGGGATAGTTTGAGCTATTCTTTTTCTATTCATATCCCTTTAATTTATTTAGTCTGTCTAATTGCTCTGGCCAGTGTTTCAAGAACTACATTAAATAGAAGTGGTGAAAGAGGGCATGCCTATCTTGTTCCAGTTTTTTGAGGGAATGCTTTCAGTTTTTCTCCATTTAGAATGGTGTTGACCTTGGGTTTAGTGTATAGAGCTTTTATAATGTTGAGGTATATTCCTACTATCTCTGGTTTTTCTAGTGTTTGAACATGAATGGATGCTGTATTTTGTTAAATGCTTTTCTGTATCTACTGAGATAATCATATGATTGTTACAGATTACTTATTTCTGGCTAAAATTCACCTTTGAATTTATGTCCATTTTCTTTAAGAATAGAGAAGAAAGAATGAGGTGAGGGGTCTATAGTGAGCTGAGTATTTATTTCCACTTGGCTTATTTCCTTAAATAATATAACATAAATCTGTTATTTTTTTTATCCTCTGCATCAATATGGATCTCAGCAAGTTCTTGTTTATGTCATGTTTCCTAGAGTTGCTCCTTAGTGAAAAGGTTAAAAACATAATAAGTAGGCTTTAAAATCTAAATGTTTACAGAAAACAAGTAGATAATATAAATGAGTGGAATGGGCCAAGTGTGAGACAAGAGGGAGTGGTAGGGTTTGTGGTGAACTACAGAGAGTACAACAGCAGCTACTTTGTTTAGTTGATTAGACTGATTCGGTTACTAGGTTGCTGTGTGGTCCTCTGTGGTGAGAATTTCTTTTTCAATGGAATCCAGCAACATGGATTTTTAAATGAAACCTATATTTTAAAAACACTGAGCAATTCAAACAAAATGCATATGCATGTTCTCATGTTTTACTCTATATTTTTATAGAAAATATGAAAGGATTATATCTTTTAAAGATGCCACTATGGGGCACCCCCACTTCATCAGATCTCCACATCTTAGCTCTTTTTTCTTTAACCCAAGGATCATTGGGAACATACCTGGGTACTGAAACTTACTGGAGTCTAATGTGGCTTGTGTAGGCTGGCCCCCAGCAATCTTCCTTTCCTCCTTAAGAAGGCACAGTGAACAGTGTGCATGACAATTTGTGGTATGAGGTTGCAATAATTTCCTTTTAAGTATTTAAATTGCTTGTTCGCTATATGGTTATTCTATTTTGTGTTCAGGGAATCTGAAGGGGGCAGTCAAGAAATGACTTTTCATTGACATTTTTATCTAGAAGTCTCCTTTTCCTAACTCCTTTTGATTTAAACCATTTCCTAGTTTTGTTTTTGTAAAACTATGTTCTCCAGGTCAGGAAAAGCTATTTAATTCATGGGACTCGATGCAAATGAGATTGCAGGGTCATTTGCTCAAAAATTATTATAAATTTCAACTGATGACATCAGATCATTACCAAGCATGGGCTTATTCTGAGTACAGGCCCTGTGTGATGTCACAGGCTGCATACCCATGAAGTTAGCTGTGCTCCTAATTCTTGTGTAGCTCTCTGATATCATTTTAAGTTTCAATAATTCAACTGTTTTTTGTTGTTTTGGGTGGTGCTGGGGATCAAATCTAGGGCCTTGTCAATACTATGCAAATGCTCAACCACTGAGCCCCAAGCCCCAGCACTCTGATCTCTCCTTTAGAAGTTTTCTTTAGCTGCTTTTTATTCCTTTGTATGGAGCTCCTAAATTATGTTTTCTCCTTTTTGTTTATGTACTATGTACTTTTTTTTTTTAGCAACCTCATCTAAGCTCATAGCTTTGACTCCTACCAAACCAGGGACAAATCTGTATTCTACTTTTTTGTGAACTTTCCCCAGTCAAAATGTGAATTCATTAAGGGGACTAAGGCTACTTGAGGTCATAATGCCAGTTACTACTTTCCTTTATCTCCTGAATCATAAACCCTCATTTGAGCCTGCCTCCCCACCACCCCCATCCTCCTCATGCTTCAACCCAATTCACTGATCTGCTCCTTGACAGAATTATTTATATTAGGAGGCAGCAAACCATAATCTGTGTGTCTCACTATATTTATAAAATCTGATGAGAATGTTACCACACACATTTCTATTGTCTATTGCTATTTTTGTATTTCAACGGTATGGTTGAGTAGTTACAACACAGACTTTATTATCTCCAAAGTCAAATATAGTTAATATCTGGTATTTTATAGAAAAAGAATAGGCAAAACTACCCCCCCCACCTCTGACCTACATTATCATTGATCTATACCCACTGTCTCCAAGTTCAATCAACACTTGTACCTTGAATCCACTCTGGTTGGGCACTACCTCACCACTCCACTAAAACCCTTTTTATCAACATCACTTACTAGTTCTCTATGGCCTTCCCTATAACTAATCTCCCAGCTCTCAGTCTGTCTGACTTCTCTTTTCTATGTGACTCTATGACTGCTCTGATGAAAACACCATTCCTTGTATTTTAAATACTAATTTTATGTTGATAATGCCCAAATTTGCACTTCAATCTAATCCTCTTTCTCAAAATCCATACTCATTTACCTCTGTTCCATTCAAGGTTTCCAGTAGCAAATAACTGAAGATCTCAATTTTGCATGGTCCAATCTCAATGGATCTCTCACACTACTGGTCTCATATTCTTACCCCATTCCAGTCAATGGCAGGTCCAACTCTCCACTCAATACAGACACATTGTTTTCTACAGTTTTATTATTGAGTTTTCTGTTCATTTGCATTTGTTGTTTTTAGATGTATATGACAGTATGGGGTATTTTGACATATTATACATACATGGAGTGCAATCCATTACAATTTTGATCCCATTCTTGTGTTTGAACATGATGTGGAGTTATACTGGCTGTGTATTCATATATAAACATAGAAAAGTTTTGTCTGATACACATCCACAATTTTACATAATGCCCTATTAGTAACTATTGTATTCTGATACCTTTCCTATCCTCTACTATCCCCCCTCCCCTTCCCTCCCATCTTCTCTCTCTACCCCATCTACTGTAATTCATTTCTCTCCTTGTTTATTTTCCCATTCCCCTCACAACCTCTTATATGTAATTTTGAATAGCAATGAGGGTCTCCCTTCATTTCCATGCAATTTCCCTTTTCTCTCCCTTTCCCTCCCATCTCATGTCTCTGTTTAACCGACGTGATTCTGCAATCTGCATTTGGGGTAAAAATTGGGAGTTCATAATTCACTTGAATGTAATGTATGAAATACGATATGTCAAGAGCTTTGTAATGTTGTGAACAACCAATAAAAAAAAAGAAAAAAAAGTTTTGTCTGAATCATTATACCATCTTTCCTATTCCCATCCTCTCTCTCATTCTTTCACTTCTCTTTGTCCAACCCAATGAACTTCTATACTTCCCCTCCCTATCCCTTCCTTGTTGGTGTTAGAATCCACGTATCAGAGAGAATATTTGACCTTTGATTGTTTTGGGGAACTGGCTTATTTCACTTAGCTGATGTTCTCCAGTACCATCCATTTACCAGCAAATGCCATAATTTCATTCTTATTTATAGCTGAGTGATATTCCATTGTAAATATATTCTACATTTTCTTTATCCACTCATCTGTTGAAGGGCACCTAGGTTGGTTCTATCTATAGCCTGGTTATTGTGAATTGAACTGCTATAAACATTGGTGTGGCTGTGTCACTGTAGTATGCTGATTTTCAGTCCTTTGAGTATATGCCAAGGAGTGGGATAACAAGGTCAAATGGTGGTTCTATTCCAAGTTTTCTAAGGAATCTCCATACTGCTTTCCAGAAGTGGCTACACCAATTTGCAGTCCCACCAGCAATGTATGAGTGAACATTTTCCCCACATCCTTGCCAAGATTTATTGTTACACATACTGTGAATAATTGCCATACAGACTAGAGTGACATGAAATCTCAGTGTAGTTTTAATTTGCATTTCTTTAATTGTAGAGATGTTGAACATTTTTAATGTATTTTTTGACCATTCTTATTTCTTCGTCTGTGAAGTGCCTGTTCTGTTCCTTTGTATACTTATTGATTGGGTTATTTGCTTTTGTGTGTGTGTGTGTGTGTGTGTGTGTGTGTGTGTGTGTTATGTTTTTTGAGTTTTTTATATATCCTAGAGATTAATACTCTGGGGTTCAGGTGACAAATATTTTCTCCCATTCTGTAGACTCTCTCTTCACATTCTTGATTGTTTCCTTTGCTGTGAGAAAGCTTTTTAGTTTGATGCCATCTTATTTATTGATTCTTGATTTTACTTTTTGTGCTTTAGGAGTCTTCTTTAGGAAGTTGATTCTTAAGCTGACATGATGGATTGTTTGGCCCATATTTTTTTTCTAGTGTGTACAGGGTCTCTGATTTAATGCCAAGGTCCTTGATCCACTTTGAGTTAAGTTTTGCACAGAGTGAGATTGTAGGGGTTCAATCTACTAAATATGGATTTTTAGTTTTCCCAGCACCATGTGTTGAAGCACCATATCTTTTCTCTCATGTTATGTTTATGGCACCTTTTCTAGTATGAGATAACTGTATTTATGTGGGTATGTCTCCATGTCTTCTATTCTGTTCCATTTGTCTTCAATTCTATTTTTTTTTTTTTTGGCCAATACCAGGAATTTTTTGTTATAGCTCTGTAGTTCAATTTAAGGTCTGATATTGTGATGCCTCTTGAATTACTTTTCTTGCTAAGGATTGCTTTGGCTATTCTGGGCCTCTTATTTTTCCAAATGAAAAATTTGGAAAAAATCTTCCATTTCCTGCAACTTTTTCTATTTCAAGAAAAATGTCATTGAAAATTCAATGGGAATTGCATCAAATCTGTATGGTGCTTTTTGTACTATGGCCATTTTGACAATATTAATTCTGCCTATCCATGAACATGGGAGGTCTTTCCATTTACTAAAGCCTTCTTCAATTGCTTTCTTTAGTGTTCTATAGTTTACATTGCAGAATATTTTATTGATGTCAATTAGGTTAAGGTGGTTTATTGTGTTCTTCAAATCATCTGTATTTTTATGAATGTTTTCCTAGTTCTATCAATTTCCTGTAGGGAGTGTAAAAATCTCCAACTATTATTAAAGAATTATCTATTTGTCTCTTTTAGTTCTGTCAAATTTTGCTTTGAATATATATGTATTCAAATACTTTATGTATTCTGGTATTAAATACATATAAGTTAATGATGATTGCTATGTTTCCCTGATATATTGATCCATTTGCCATTATAAAATGTTCCTCTTTATCTCTGATAATATTCTTTGTTTTAAATGTACGTTGGTAAAAAACAATAACCATTTAAGATAGCTTATTTTTTGCATAGGATATATTTTCCAACAAGTCTGTTTAAATCCATGAGCTTTATTATATTTAAAGTGAGTATCTTGTAGATTGTATGTGGTAAAGTCTTTTAAAAAAAATCTAGTCCAATGATTTCTAACCTTTAAGTTGGATTATGTAGTCTATTTATACTTATTGTGATTACTGGTATGATTGAATTTGAGTCACCATTTTACTTTGTCATAAAAGGGTCCAGAACTTCCCACCCCCCAAAATGGCACATTAGCCTATGGTTATTTTGAACTGAAGGCAATTAAGAAGCAACAGATTCATAAACCAGGCTTCTTGAAGCTTCCCTTAACTCACTAAAAACAGAAACTTCTGAGAAATGTGGACTGCCTTAAAATCCCTTTCCAGGGGAGTTTTTATGACTCTGAAGAATCTGAAAGAGTATTCTTACTTGTATATACAAATATTATCACAAACTTTCTAATTTTCCCAAGTGGCTCCAATGGCTGACACATGAGAATCCCAAGTTTAAAGCCAGCCTCAACAAAAGTGAGGTGCTAAGCAACTCAGTGAGACCCTGTTTCTAAATAAAATACAAAATAGGGCTGAGGATGTGGCTCAGTGGTTGAGTGCTCCAAAGTTCAATCCAGTTAACCCCCCCCAAAAAAAAGCTTTCTAATTTTCTATTTATTCTTCTCAAAACCCATTTGTCATTCATAAAGAAGCCTATTATTTTTCCCAAGGAAGCCTCCCACCATTCCCCCTAAGTATAAAGTCTTTAACTATTTAATGAGCCAGATACTTCTTTTGTTGGCACCTATATGTGTAGGAAATAAATATTTTTTTCTCCTCTCATCAGTGTAATTTACTATCTCCAGGTACTGAACTTAACCTATATATCCCATTGTCCTATTTATAGAACACTTGTAAAAAGTTAAATTATGCAACCTTTTTATCCAGCTTTTTACCATTCTGACTAAAAGACCCAACCAGAACAACTGTAGAGGAAGAAAAGTTTATTTGGGGACTCACTGTTTCAGAGGTCTCAATCCGAAGATAGCAGACTCTATTCCTTGGGGTTCAAGGTGAGACTGAACATCATGGCAGAGAGTGTGGCCAAGGGAAGCAGTTTATATGATGATCAGAAAGCAGAGAAAGAGGTCTCCACTTGCCAGATACAAATATATACCCCAAAGCCTCGCCCCCAATGCCCCACTTCCTCCAGACACACCCTACCTGCCTTCAGTTACCACTCAGTTCATCTCTATAAGGGGATTAATTAACTTACGGCTCTCAAAACCCAATCATTTCTCCTTTGAACTTTCTTTCATTGCCTCATGTGAAGTTTTGGGGGACACCTTACAACCAAACCATAACAGTGACAGATGTACCACTTACACTAATTCTGAAACAAGTATTTGTTTTTAGAATTCTATTTTGTTGAGAAAATAAATGATTAGTGATAATTTTCATTATTAATGATATCACTAAAAAAGTAAAACAAGGTCTAGATTGTGATTTTCAACTTATATTAATACATCTATGTTAATTTCACTGAAATATTCACAGAGCTAAAAATTTGAGACTTAATGGGTTAAGAAGGTACAAGAAAGGCTTTTTATCGCCTACAGTTCCTTGCATTTTTTTTCTTCTTCCATTTCCTATTTCTTGCTTTTTTGTGGGAGGAGAGGAGATCAAATGAAGTTCTTTTAAATTTCATTTTCAATTTATTTTGGGATTTTAGCTGCGTCTCTTTGTGCTATTTTTCTAGTGGTTTTCTAGGAAGTACAATATACAACTTCGACATTTCATTTTACCATGAATTAATACTATATAGGTTGCCTAAATGTAAGCAACTTATAATTGTACATGTTCATTACCCTCCATCTTCATCCTTTATTACAACTGTCATATTCCATACATATTATAAACTCCACAATAGAGCAATATGATTTTCATCTCAATCCATTGTATGTACTTCAAAGAAATTAAGAGGAAAGATTAGACCTTTATTATTAATACACAGTTTTCATTTTCTTTCTTTTTCCTTCCTGAAAAATGCAAGTTTTTGTCTGTTATCATATTCTTGCAGGCTGTAGAGCATTATTTTTTAACATTTCTGCAATTACAGATCTACTATGGCAATTTCTTTTATTTTCTTTTATCTGAAAATTTCTTTATTTTGGCTTCATTTTTGAAGGATATTTTGCTGGATATAGAATTCTGGGTTGCCAATTTTATTTTATCATTTTCACCTTAAAATATCATTCTACTCTCTTGTAGCTTCAAATGAAAAAATAAATGGTCTTTTTGTTCCTCTGGACTGGAGTATGGCTCAGTGGTAGAGCACTTGCCTAGCATGTGTGAGGCACTGGGTTTGATTCTCAGCCCCACTTATAAATAAATGAATAAAATAAAGGTCCATCAATATCTAAAAAAATATTTTTAAAAATACTTTATTCTCCTGAGTGAGATATATAATTTTTTTCTATAGCTGCTTCAAGGATTTTTCTCTTTATATCTGGTTTTCTGACATTTGACTGTGATATACCTAGGTGTGGGTTTATCTGTATGTTTATTTGGAATTTTTCTGAGCTTTTTTTGTTAATTTATGTTTTTCACCAAAAAGAAAAAAATTGGGGCACTACATATATAAATATTTTTTTCTACTATATTTTCACGCTCTTCCCTTTGTGGGACTCCAATTACATGACTATTAGATTTAAAATATTGCTTTATATGTTCCTGAGCTTCAATATTTTTAATGTTCTCTCTCTCTCTCTCTCTCTCTCTCTCTCTCTCTCTCTCTCTCTCTCTCTCTCCTTCACAGTAGGTAATTTCTGATAGACATTTCCTCAAATTCACAGACTCTTCTATCTTTTTCAGGCTGCTGATAAACCCATCTAGTTATTTCATTTTATTTTAGATATTTAATTTTTTAGTGCGAGAATTTTCTTTTTTCTTTTTTTAAAATAGTTTCTATTTCTGTAATAAGGTGTCTGACATTTTCATTTGCTATGAGCATATTTCCTTTATATTTTAAATATATTTACATGAAATATATTTATACAAACCCCCTTTAAATTTCTTGCCTGCCAATTCCAACATCTCAGTCATCTTGGGATTGGTCTCCACCGATTCTCTTGAATATGGGGTATGTTTTCTTATTTCTTTGGCTAGCTCATACTTTTATATTACATCCTGGAAATTTAAAATTGACATACTGAAGAGACTTTGGGCTCTTCTTTGGAGAATATCAATATCTAGTAGCAGACAGTTAACTTGGTTAAACTCAAGCTCCAAATTTTGATATCAAATTCAGCTCTTTTTTTTCTTTCTGGTATAGTAAGGCAAATGTGTTTGTATTCCCTTCAGTATTTATACTTGTTATTCACCTGAAAGTTGGTAATATAGGAAGGAGCTACTTGGCTGTTTCCAGAGACAGGATCTCCAAGGCCAAGCCTGTTGGGGCTTTCTGTGTCACCCCCAAAATCCTACCTCCTCACATCACTTTCACCCTCACTTGAGAAACCTCATCTCTCGCCTGACCACTCAAGTGGTGGTCAGCTTTGATCCTTTCTCTTGTATGAGCTATTTTCACCACAGGAGGCAGAGTGATCCACTGAAGCATCAGGCAGATGGTGCCATTTATCAGCTTGTTTTAGTGATTTCCTGTCTCCCTCAGAGTGAGAGCCAGCATCTTTCTGTGGCCTACAAAGCGCTGCAAAATCTAGGTCCCAGTTGTAGCTACGAATTGGTACACTTTCCCCATCCTCACTTCACTCCAATCAGTCCCAGTGGCCACACCACTCTCTAACCCTGTGGGGACATGGTCCCCTTTAGCTTTTTCCCTCTGAATGAGGCATTTGCTCCAAGATACTTGCTTGATTCACTCCCATGTCTCCTTCAGATATTTAATTAACATCACTTTCCCAGGGAGGCCTTCCCTGACCATCTTATTTTTAAATTCTGTGTCTTTGGTCCCCTAGTTCCTTGCCCGTTCTCCACTGCATGCATCATCCTGTGTCCTATTGGTTCATATTCTGTCTCTTCCAACAAAATAGAATTCCATGTGAGCACAAACCTTTTATTCATCAAGGTATGCCAAGTGCCAGCAACCAGTGGCAGAGAGGGGCTTTTCATATTGGGTGGCACTAGCCACCCAATATGAACATATTACATAAGTGAAGAGATGCAGCGTAGTGACCTTGACATGGTTTTCAGTATCCAGAATTGTGCTAGTACAAAACATTCAACTTAAATATTGTAGATTTTTTAAATGAGTTAATAAATACTTAGATATCTAATAATCCTTTCTGGGCCGTTAATTCTATAATTTTTCTAACTATCTTGTTTTTATGCACTACAACAAAATGTTTCATCTAAATAAACTCTTCTTTAAATAATCTTTCTCTTATTACATTTGCATTCTCTGAAGGAAGTATATGTGCAGGTCGGTAACTGGGCAGCTGCCTCATTATAGTAATGGATTGGGGATGAATATGAATAGAAGGATCATTATTTTCAGACAGGAATTTTAAAAAGAAATCCAGAGCTAGCTGCATAATAAGCTTTCTCTAAGAACTGACTCATTGGGCCACAGAAAAAGGGTTTCTAGGTAGCAAGTCTCTGTAAATATTTGCTATTTGAATAAATGTAAGAACAAATAAATGTATTAATTAATTAATATTGTTTCAAAAGCCAACAAGTGTCCCTGTGGTTTTGGTCTTTCAACAGCCACTTAGCAGGGAAAGGAGAGATGGGGAGGCAGCCCTTTGAGCTGTTCAGGGTGTGACCAGTTTTCTAAAGTTGGCACAAAACTCAAAGTCTATGTCACTGTTTTGCTACCTGTTGCCATAGAAATCATGGGTATGGCCACCATAGCTAAACTAATGTCAACATTTCCCCACCATTTTTTCTGGTTGAGAATTTTCTCCCTGTCATCTCAAAAAAGCCATTCTTCCCTTTGCTTCTTGCCATTCTAGCATATATTTGGTTGTATATTTTTACTGGAAACAGATCTGTTGGAATTAATAAGATCATATTGATGTATATGGAAGGAGAATCCTAGAACTCATTTCCTTTATGAAAATTATGTTTCAACTCCTTGTGTGTTTGTGTGTGTGTATGTGCACGTGCACTTTACATAATACATCTTGACTAAAGAATATCTCTTTTAAATAAAACTAAAACAAGATACATGGGAATTCTTCCATTGAATGATCAAAGCTAATGACAACTTGATGACTTGAGAATTTAAAGTTCATTCCTTAAGACTTGTGGCCTTCCTCCTAAAAAAAAAAAAAAAAAACTTCAATTCATGTTATTTCAGAGACTGTCCTTAATAGAACCAACATATCTGCAATATTATTCAATATAATTCAAATCCCCTCATCCTCCTTCCAAGGAATTGAGCTACTATAGAATCCCAATAAAGATTCCTTAACATGTAGGCCTACGGCAAAGATATTCTTCAACACTGACTCCAAGAAAAGAAGAATTTGACTTTCTTTTTTTCAATCCATGGTTGTAATTTTTAGTATTTTATCTCACCTACCTATTTCCTCATATATCAATTACTGGCAATAACAGTACCTATCATGGATCATTACTAGGAAGAAATAAGTTAATATTAGCAAAGTAATTAGAAATATTAATTATATACAATGGAAAATAAACATGATTCTTTAAGAAAAATTGGGAGTGTCTCACTGGTTTTTAGAATAAAATTTAAATTTTGAATGAGTACATTAAACTTTAGAAATCTAAAATTTTTCCCACTTTGAATTTCTCTCCCACATCTCTAACCCATAGCTCCCCACACAGATGTTCATGCCTCTCCCCAGGCACTTCCCAACAGCAGCATTTCTCAAACTTCTGACCAGTACCTACTTTGCTAAGAAAAATGAAAAGAAAATACAGATGCTTCTCAATGAACTCAAAAATGCATTCAATATACCTACGCTACCGAACATTGTTTTCTAGCTATTCTTCAACATGCACAGAACACTTGTGTTAGCCTACGGTTGGTGGGACAGAGCAAGAGTGTTGAACCACACACCACTAGCTTGGGAAAAGATCGAACTTCAGTGAAGTTTGGTCTCTGCTGAATGCAAATTGCTTTCACATCATCCTAAAGTTGGACCTTTGTAAATTGGGGAGCACCTGTGTATCTCACCTGCTTCACTGACTGTACAGTGGGAAAAAAAAAAAAAAACCCTTCATGATGGAAACAAATGAAGAGGAATAAAAGAACAATAGAATGATGGCATTTCAGCAATCACATAGGAACAAAGCCATCACAAAAAGTATATCCTACCATCAGTCCTACAAATAAATAATATAAAAACCAGAACAATTGAAAACTAGTATTATAATGAGATCAAAAAATCTCTGAAAATTTGGGAAAATCCAATGATTAAAGTGTATTCAAAAGCACTGCTTGACAGTGAGGCTTTATCGTAGAATGCTAAATTGGGTTCCTTCTAAATTTTAGAAGCAAAATAATTTTAAGTTATGAATATAAAATTTCCATTATCCTTAATAATTCACTTAGAAAATTACTCATTGCTAGGTAAGACATCTATGGGATTCCCAAGCTTTTTTTTTTTTTGCCCTGGAAAAAGAAAAAAAAATAGAAGAGACATAAGAGACACTCTATACTTCCCTTGGCCTCACACCATGCTATGAGAAAACTATAGCTCCAGTGAGTGGTAAAGCCACTGATAATGTGCATTTTGGTGCCCCCTGCTGGTAAGATGTGACATGACATGGAGCACTATTCTGTCAAACACAGGCCCAAAAGCTACAGTGGAAAGCAAAACGGCAGATGAAGCCAACATTAAGCAAATAATCCCAAGAGAAAGACCTCAAGAGAAAGGCCCTTGTACCAGACATGAGGGAGTACTGAAACTGAAGGCACGGTCAGAGTTCACCAGGTGAAGGGAGGGAAAAAAGAGAGGAAGGGGGAAGAAAAGGAAGGAAGCTGGTACATGTGAGGAAGTGAAGAAAAGCTATGGTGGTTAGAACCCAGAAAGCTAAAGGGAAGGGAGGGTATTCGTGGTGAGAAATGAAGCTGAAGAGATAATGATAATATCTAACAATTGAACAGCATTACTGTGCTTCCAGGAGGCTTAAGTGTCTCTCAATGTTAACTCTACTAACTCTACTAAAAAACCTCATGAGATAGGGACCATTAAGAGCCTGCTTTTGTAGAGAGTAAACTGAGGCACAGAGAAATTAGGTAACTTCTCGGATGGCCCACCTTGTGAATGGTAGACGTATTAATCTTTTGTTGTTGTGGTTTTGGTTGTTACTGTGACATACACCTGAGAAAAACAACTTAAAAGAAAAAAGGTTTATTTTGTATCACAGTTTTAGAGTTTTCAGTTCACAGTTGGTTTACCCTGCTGCTTTGGGCCTATGGCAAAAACTGTACATCATGGTAGGAGCATGTGGAACTGCTCACCTCATGGTAGCCAGAAAGCAAAAAGAGAGAGAGACAAAAGGTCCAATATTCTTTTGAAAGGCACACCCCCAATGGCCTAACTTCCTCCCATTAGGCCCCACCTCCTAAGTGTTCTACCATGACCTAGTAGTACACAGGCTGGCAGCCAAGATTTTAACACATGGTCTTTAGGGAACATTTAAGATCCAAACTATAATAACAGAGGCAGGAAGACTTGACTGCAGAGTCCATACTCTTACCTTCTACCCTATGCTGCTCCTCAGGGAAGGTAGTGTACCATCAAAACTGTGGTACATGCTATCTTTAAAACAAAAGGCAGAGATTTTTAAATTTTTAAAGGAAGAAATTACACAAATAGAATTGTTTTGAATAGATTGTCTTGTCCACGTGTGGGGAAATAAATGGAAGTAGAATACAGTACTCCCAGATAGTTTCTAGATCAGAAATTAATGCACTTCAGATAAAGGTAGTGATTAGTTCAAATGAGATGGTTTCTATGAGGAAGGAGAGAAGTAGACAGATTTGGAATATATTTAGAAGCAATTAATGAGACTTGATGGTAGATTGACTATATGGAAGAGGCGGGAAAAGACAAGGAGAATTCAAGGATGCCTTTTGAGTTTCTGGATGGAAACTAAACTTCATGGAGAAAGGGAACCAAAATCAAGATCCTATCTTCAATTGCACTATTACAACTCCCCAAATTTGAGAACTTTTGCAACTAAAAACAAAATGTTCTTTCATATAATATTTTCTTACATAATGTGGTTAATTAACATTCTAAAACTTTAATGAAGGGAGGAAGTACTCATCAAATATCTTTTGAAAACTAATCTCTATTCCTATCAGCTAGAGCTACTTTTCACTCTTCCATCTCATTCTTTCCAGAATTCCCCATTTATTATCTGCCAGAAGAGACAATGGAGTAGAAATTCATGATTCAAGGCAAGCATACAGCCTAGGGCCAGCAACACTACTTTCACACTACTACAAAGCATCCTTCAAGGACGCCATGTTATCTTTCTTATTGGAGCCACTTGAAATAATAAGAAGGCTTCAGTCTACCCAGAGAGCACATGTATAATGGGAAATATAGATGGATATATAATATAATTGATATAATTTTTTCCAGCAGCAACAAGGTAATGATTAAATAAAAGAACCATACATTCACACAGAGAAATACTATGAAGCAATTAAAGATAAAATACATTTCTATTATATCATTTCTTAGGAAAATATGTAATGTACAAACAAGATAGATTGTGAAGTGGAAACAGCAGGTGACAAAAGAGTGTATGTAATTGTGATTCCATTTAAAATAAAGACATATGCATGGAGAAGAGATGAGAAGACATGTTTCAAAATGTTATCATCGGTTATGTCTGGGCAGAGGAATAACTGATGTCTTTTATTTTCTTATTTTTACTGGTGCATATTATCTATAAAGACCAGATGTTGATTTTTATCAAGGGAAAATGCAACTGTTTTTAGACACTGTAAGAATAGCATACTCTTTTAGTGTACAGTTCTCTAGCATGGCTTCACAGAGCTCTAAACTGCTTGTATTGATATATAAGTATATTGAACACCTTCAGTGGGCCATGTTGTATAACTATGATGTTCTCATCCTCAAAGTTATCACAGATGCTTCCTTCAAAACTAAAGGTGTGGGTAAATAAACTGACCAATTAAAGATCTGAAGTTGTTTTTAACAAACAAAAAATGAGGGCTAAAATAAGTTGAAATTCAAAGGAAATAAAAACCCTATACTTTAGATAAAAACAAAATCACACCAAAAAATTGGGAGAAACCTCACGTACAAAACCGATATGGAAATTTTTAGTTGACCTTGGGTTCAACATATGCAGGAAGTGTGAAATGACACGGAATGTTAACTTGCAAATTTTTTTAAGTATCCTTTTTGGAACAAGGAAGGTGAGTCAAGACACATCTTTCCAGTTCTCTGTACCACATTTTAAGAACTTTACAAACCATAAAAAGTGACCTGGGCAATGAGGGGTTTAAATGCATGCCAAATGAGATCCTTTGCTCAAGAGGAAAGGGCCTTTGGAAGCTGTGATAAGTTTTTCAATTATTGGAAAACTTGTGATATAGAGGGAGTGAATTCCTTCAGTGTAAAGGACAGAGCAAGGGCAAATGAACAGACAGTACTGGGGGTAGAAATTACAATGAATGCTTCCTGAAACCAATTAGCTTCCACACAGTTTTGGTGGCAGTGGTCGTGACAGTGCTGGGGACTTCTGAGGACAGCATCCTGTGTACAGGAAAAGCCCAAACATGAACAAAGAAACACAACTCCTACTTCTCTGGCCTACAAATGGCACATGGTGCCAATGATGCAGCTGCCCATCACATCCTCTGCCTTCAAAGGGAAGGTGGAGAGCAGTGCAGAAAAGAGGGTGACAACTGATGGACTAACCCAGGAATGTTAGGGAGGAGGCTAGCCTAGCAAAGAGAAGGGGAAAGAAAAGAAAACCCCTCCCTTCACTTTCTACTCTTACTTTATTTGTGTATTTTCCACCTACATTCCTTGTTCATGAGTCAAGTATCAATGTCTTCTTAATGAATGAGCATAGTTTTGTTTAGTGAATTTACGGACACATGGTACTTTAAAAGAGAACTTTAGAACCACAATAACCACAAACTACATATAATAAATATCACAAGACGTTGTATAAAGTGAGAACAAAATGAAGTCAAAGTAGTTCAGATGTACTGATGAAATATGAATTTATGAGTCACTAAAGGAAGTTGGGGACATGTCTTGTTAAGATGACATCATATCATCCATTTCACACTTCTCTCTCCCAAGCAAAGGTACTGGGTTCTTTTCCTACCATAAAAAAATAATGTTAAAAAAATACAGGTGAATGCCTAGTGGGTCAGACCTCACATTGAACTCACCAATATTTCTTTTCTTCCTCCTTTTTTGGGCAACTGCCTTTAAAAAAAAAAAGTATTTCTAGGCAGACAAAGACTGAATTTGTCCATTTGAGCTAGAGTTACCTGTCCTGGTGAACAGAAGGATTATGGCCTTGGTTTGTGAATTTAAATATAATTAAACATAATGAGCAGATAAAAATAAGGAGCTGCCAACTGGAGATAAAAAGGAATAGAACTGCTGTGTTGCAGGCATAGATGTATCTTAGCTACTTTTAAAAGGTAGAATAATTATTGCCTCCTAAGAAAAAGCAAGTAGCCATTGGTCAGTACATCTAGTGTCATGATGGACACTAGATAGCATGCCGAGTGCTGGGTTAAGTCACAAGAAATGGTTTACCTTGGATCAATCTGATGGCTTTGAAGAGAAGCAGGAGTAACATCTTACAATTCTGATTTGGAAACCTCATTTCTGATAGCATCTTGTGTTTAGAAGATGAAAGAAGACTATGCAAAAGGTTAAGTCCAAATTACATATTCCTTGGCCACATGAATAAACAGATGTCACTTTTCATGGCCTTGCTCTGCATCAGTAGTGACTTGCAAAAAATCATTAAGCTTCTCTATATTGCTGACCTGCTGAGGTTGTTTTTCTGCAAAGAAAAAAAAATAGCTATGTTCACAAAGAGAAAAATGATGAAATAAGTAAGATATGATTCTAGTCTAATGTCATTTAACTTGTAGGGTAAGAAATTATAGATATTAGCATTTATAAAATGGCTTGTAATTGTTGTATCATGCACTTTATCATTTGTTAATGGTTCCTGTGTTTGTTAGAGCTATAACATATGCTCATCTTCTTTCCAGTGTATTTTTTACTCCTTCCTGTAGAATATAAAGAAGGAAAAGTTTGGGGGCTTCCCAAAATTTGGAAGTAACATTGCTGTCAATGAGCAATCAATAAATGTAGAGTGGAGAAGAAAGTACATAAATATCCTAAAAAAAAATGGCTACCACGTTGTCCAAAACTGGCTATAACTTGATTAGGTCTATTAACATGATAAACTAAAAATTTTTTTAAAAATATTGTCAGAGGGAAATCACTGTATCAGTAAAGGTTCTGTTGCAGAAACTGAAATTGCTACTAAAACTCTAATTCGAGAACATAGGACTGTAACTATGATGAAAGAGGTGAAATCTACTACTGAAACTGGGTCTCAGATCAGGAAGGCAGAGGCTGGAATCCAGTTGCCCTGCTACCTAAAAACAGCCCAAAGCATCAACAAATAAAAAAGACCTCAGCCTTCTATTTCTCCGAATTGTTGCACAATTGTTACACACTGGAGGAGTCTACTTTGCCTCCAGAAACCCAGTTATGCAGGACAGTGGAGATAAAGTTTATCATCTAACCTCAGCAGTGCAGAATACCAACTAAAAGATGAAAACAAATGCTCAGAAGTACCTGCTGTCTGCTTTGGTCACCAAGTCCCTCCAATGAACTAGGGCAGCTACACTCTGAAAATATAGATGGGTGCATGAAACAACCTCGGTCTGATTTTAAAAACATTTATATCAAAGACTGGATCTCTCTGACAAATCTCACATTTGCCAGGCATTCTGATTATAAACTGATTCTTTTTTTTTCTTTTTTTTCTTTTTTTTTTTGGTATTGAACCCAGGGTGCTTAACCACTGGGCCACATTCCCAGTCCTTTTTTATATTTTATTTAGCGACAGAGTCTCACTGAGTTGCCTAAGCCATAAAGTCTTGCTAAGTTGCTGAGGCTGGCTTTGAACTTATGAGCCTCCCTAGCCACTGGGATTATAGGTGTGTGTCACTGCACCTGGCAGATTTCTTGTATACCTTGCCTACTGAATAAAAGGGTCTGGGCAGAGGACCCTGGTCTTTGGGGGATTTATAGTTCACATTTTATTTGCCTTATTTTCTCAGTGTGGAGATGCTGATTAGAGTATGGACCTCTTATTTTAAAAGAACCTTTTAAAAAAACACCATCATATTAAAGTTTCTCTATGGTAGGTAATGTCTTCATCTTTGGGCTGGGATTGTGGATCAGCGGTAGAACGCTTGCCTAGCAGGTGCAGGATGCTGGGTTTGATCCTCAGCACCACATAAAAATAAAATAAAGGTATTGTTTCGAACTATAACTAAAAACAAAATATTTTTTAAAAAAGAAATGTCTTCATTTAAAAAATGTTTAAATATTAAAAAGTATTGCAGTGTAACATTAGGAAATGTGAATGAATTTGCATTCTTTTAAGGTGAAGTAAATCTATTCTGAGAATCAAATCCATTTCTAGTGTGCTTATATGATTGTGATTTCTAAGACAATCCTGCCAAAAGCCAGACTCTGGAGTGAAGAACTTAAAGCAGGACACCAGTTTCCTATGCAGACCCGCTTCTGGTGGCCTGCCCATCATGAGAAGATAATATCACTCACATTGGGCTTTTGTCCACATCATGTGGTCCATTCAGACCTGTAACACTGTTAATATTTTATTTATTTATTTATTTTTATCTGTTCTTTTTAGTTATACATGACAGTAGAATTGATTTTGACATATTTATATGAACATGGCATGTATCCGCAGACCTGTGACACTTTTAAATTAATGCTGACTTATACAGAAGTTTCATGAAGGAAAAAAGGCAGATCAAATCAGCTCCTTTCCATCTCACACCAACCAGAGGCCTGAGAGGCATGGTTTCCATGCCTATGATGCTGCACTATTCTTATCTTTGTTACTTTACTGTTCCACATATCTCTTGGGCAATGATTATCAATGGTACATGAGGTGCCACTAATAAATAACTGACCAAATAAGGTAAACTATCAGAACTTTATGGTTTTATTATATAGAACCACAATCATCTTTGGATATTTACTGAGAAGCCAGCAATTACAAGTCTGAGACGTCATATAAAACAAAATATCAGGTGAGTAGTTCATATTCAGGCTTAATAATCTAGAAAGTATGGCAGAGAGGACTCCAATGTGACTATACTTGCGTGTGTATATGTTCTTTCATTTATATATGGGAAACTGCGAGTTCAAATCCCAGATTTGTCTGTTCTTATCATCTTGGCAAGTAATTAGTATCACTGAATCTGTTTCTTTACTATAAAATGGAGACAGTAATAGCTTCCTTTAGGGTTATTGTCAAGATAAAAATAAAGTATCATAGGTAGAAAACTTAGCACAAAGTTTGGCAATAGAATACACTAAAAATAGAGAAGCTATTGCTATTATTGTTAATGAGCACACAATTATTTGAAAAGGTAGTTGATAAATAACACAACATGACTAAATAATGGAATATTATCAGTGGAAAAGAATATGTAGCCATGAACTCTTGAGTGGAATCCATTGGTGGTGATAGATTAATAAAAGAGTTTCTTTGGCCAGGCATGGTGGCACAAACTAATCCCAGTGATTTGAGAGGCTGAGGCAGGAGGATGGCAAGTTCAAAGCCAGCATCAGCAACAGTGAGACCTGGTCTCAAAATAAAAAATACAAAGAGTTGGGGATGTGGCTCAGGTGTTAAGCTCCCTGAGTTCAAATGCTGGTGCCAATAAAAAGATATATTAATAATAATAATAATTTCTTCAAGTAGTCTAAACTGGTTTTGTATATGGGAAGGAGAAAGATTTCTAGGCATGTAGGAAAAATGTGTAGCAGCAGAAACTTTTTTCTTTAATTAGCTTGAAATGAGCTATCTCCTGCACTGTAAATAATTATAACATCTTCCATGAATCAGCTACCAGAAAGCCCATGTTGTCCTGGCCCTATTTAAGCCTGTCTGGCAGAAACCAGGGAATTTCCACTGGAATTTGCATTTGGTTTTAAAGTCTCAAGCCAGACTTAATTGCAAATACCATTTACCTTAAATAATTTAGCCTAGTCTTACATATCTTGCCTGTTTTTCCTTCTAGTTCTGACACTACTTGGAAAAGCAACAATCTCATTGGTATTATTTTTCAAAGACAAATTCATAACAAGTTTCACAAATCCCTTCAAATGAGTCAAATAAAAGACCAAGAAAAACAGAAGCTGAATAAAAACTTCATAAAACACATGGGCCAGGGGCTAAAAAAAGAGAGGACAAATCTTTCCAGTTCATTCTTCAGTCTCTGTTGTGTGCTGATTTCTTCCTATGCTTCAACTCAGTTGAGATGGGGGAAAGTGCTAGGAAGTTATCTCTTGTCTGATGAGTCAGATTAAGGAAGTCTCTTTATGGCCTTTCAGCCTATGAGGACATTTCCATATCACCTTTTCCCTATTTCATGCCCGGTGCTAGTTCTTCATTTTTATCTCTCTCACCTGAGCTGCAGTGTCATGTACCCAGCAGCCTATGAAAATCTCCAACTCACAGTTCTCCCAGTACTTTAACCTAGTAAGAGCAAAGCCAAACCAACTCTCTAAGACCATCAACTATCTAACATGTTTTCCCCCACCAGGAGAAAATTGTTATTATTGTATTATAATTCTACCATTTCTATTCTAAGTCCCAGCTTCCTCAATCACACAAGACCAACACCTTTCTTATCATCATTGGCTTCCTAGTCCTTGCTACTCAGGATGAATCAGTACTCACCAAGTCTTTCTCTCTAGTGTCTGCTAAACCAACCCTTTTCTATTTCCATGAGAAGCTGAGCTGGAGCTTTTCTTATTTTAACTTATTTATTATTATTATTATTATTATTATTATTATTATTATTACTATTATTATTACTATAGAGCATTATAGTTATACATAGTAGTTGGGTTCATTTTGACAAAATTGTACAAAGAATTTAATTTCTTTTTTCTTTTTTTTTAATTCTTTTTTATTTTATTTTATTTTATTGTTGGTTGTTCAAAACATTACATAGTTCTTAATATACCATATTTCACAGATTGATTCAAGTGGGTTATGAACTCCCATTTTTACCCCGTATACAGATTGCTGTGTCACATCAGTTACATTTCCATTGATTTACAAATTGCCTTTCTAGTGACTGATGTATTCTGCTGTCTATCCCATTCTCCACTATCCCCCCTCCCCTTCCCTCCCCTCCCCTCCCCTTCTCTCTCTCCACCCCCTCTACTATAAATCGTTTCTTCCACTTATATAATTTTTCTCCTACCCCTCCTTTCCTCTTATATGTAATTGTGTATAACCCCGAGGCTCACCTTCCAATTCCATGCAATTTCCCTTCTCTCTCCCTTTCCCTCCCGCCTATCATCCCTGTTTAATGTTAATCTTCTTCTCAAGCTCTTCGTCTCTACCCTGTCCTTGGTTACTCCCCTTATATCAAAGAAGACATTTGGCATTTGTTTTTTAAGGATTGGCTAGCTTCGCTTAGCATAATCTGCTCTAATGCCATCCATTTCCCTCCAAATTCTATGATTTTGTCATTTCTTATTGCAGAGTAATACTCCATTGTGTATAAATGCCACTTTTTTAATCCATTCATCTATTGAAGGGCTTCTAGGTTGGTTCCACAATCTTGCTATCGTGAATTGTGCTTCTATGAACATCGATGTAGCAGTGTCCCTGTAGCATGCTCTTGTTAGGTCTTTAGGGAATAGACCAAGAAGGGGAATAGCTGGGTCAAATGGTGGTTCCATTCCCAGCTTTCCAAGAAATCTCCATACTGCTTTCCAAATTGGCTGCACCAATTTGCAGTCCCACCAACAATGAACAAGTGTACCCATTTCCCCGCATCCTCGCCAGCACTTGTTGTTGTTGGACTTCATAATGGCTGCCAATCTTACTGGAGTGAGATGGTATCTTAGGGTGGTTTTGATTTGCATTTCTCTGACTGCTAGCAATGTTGAGCATTTTTTCATGTACTTGTTAATTGATTGTATGTCCTCCTCTGAGAAGTGTCTGTTCAGGTCCTTGGCCCATTTGTTGATTGGGTTATTTGTTATCTTATTATCTAATTTTTTGAGTTCTTTGTATACTCTGGATATTAGGGCTCTATCTGAAGTGTGTGGAGTAAAGATTTGTTCCCAGGATGTAGGCTCCCTGTTTATCTCTCTTATTGTTTCTTTTGTTGAGAGAAAACTTTTTAGTTTGAGTAAGTCTCGCCATGCACAAAAGTTAACTCAAAATGGATCAAGGAGCTCGATATTAAATCAGAGACACGGCGTCTGATAGAAGAAAAAGTCGGCTATGATCTACATACTGTGGGGTCGGGCTCCAAATTCCTCAATAGGACACCCATAGCGCAAGAGTTAACAACTAGAATCAACAAATGGGACTTACTCAAAGAATTTAATTTCAATCCCCATTTCCCACCACCCACTCTCCCTCTCCTCTTCCATTCCCCTAGTCTCCTTCCTCTACTCTTCTGTATTTCCTTTTGCTTCTTTATTTATTCATTTTTTTAATATTTATTTTTTTAATTGTAGTTGGACACAATACCTTTATTTCACTTATTTATTTATTTTTTGTGGTGCTGAGGATCGAACCCAGGGTCTCGCACATGCAAGGCGAGTGCTCTACTGCTGAGCCACAACCCTCGCCCCAATATTTATTCATTTTTGATTGGTACTTTCGACATATACATAAAGGTGAAATTCCCTTTGGTAAATTTTTATATGCATATAACATGATTTTGTTAAATTCATTCCATATTTCCTTCCTTTCCTGTTCTTCCTCCCTCCCTCTCATTCTCCACCTTGGACTCCACTGATCTTCCCTATATGCTTATGATACTTGATACCCCCCACCACCACCTTCTTTCCCTTATTTTGCCCAAGTTTCCACCTAGGTATACTCTTCTAACTTCTTACCTGGACTTTTGTAATTGGCTTATGACAGGTTTTCTTCCCTCTTGCCTCTTCTTGATCCTACTTAAGCATCCTCATTTTACTGTCAGATCAATCTTCACCTTATATTAAAATTCTTTTATTCTTAAATATGCTCACATTTCCCTCTACGGCACACTGATAAGCTATAAACTTCTTAAGCCCAGCAGTCAAAACTACCCATTATTTTGAAATTATCTTTCTGGACATTTATCTTCCAAAATTCCTGTATTCTTGTCTAAATTCTATCCAAACTTATGGTGCCAAACTTGCTCCTTGGGTGGATTCCTTTGCAATGGATGCTTTACCCTGGCTTCTACATATTCACCGACGGGTAGAGCTCTGGTCTCCCACCTTGGCAGCTGCATTGGTTGGGTGCTGTACTGACTGCTTCCTCGCCCTGCTGCACTTTCATCTGCCATTTCCTCATTTCCTTCACCTTCTATGGCCGACTGATTCCATCAGTGGTCCCAATATTCCCCCTTCCTGATATTCATATACTTTGCCATTCCTCTCTCAAAAGAGGCAGAATATGTTTTCTCACCTTGAAAATCTGGGTGTATCTGCGAAGCAGCCATGAGAATGTACCTTGTAGCTGTCCAATCTCAGAGGTATAATGGACAAGGGCTCAAGGCCCCAGTTGCAATGAACTAACGTTTATTGCCAATTCTTTGCGGAGGCAATGTGTCCTAAGATTACTCTCAGCCAATGACTGTCCATCCTTGGGCAGATGCAGGACTCCTATGATGGCCAGCTTTGGCTTGAAGACTCCTCAGTCTTTGCCAAAGCATTTTTAGATTATAGGAGAGTCTAGGAGGGCTTCCCTTCCCTTTCTCATCCAGTCAGTGTCAAACTTGCCTCATGGTCTCAGGGCTAACCCAGGCTTTCCAGGTTCTCTTTTCATTTTTTTTTAAATAGATGTTCTCCACAACCAAATTCTAATCATTTAGTCCAATCTTAGTAGACTTTACATCTGTTTCTCAGACTCCAATTTCCATTTTTCTGTCCTGTGGTGGTAGCACACCTGACAAAAGCAAAGGCTCTAGAATGTGTTTTTGCGTTTCTGCTTGTCCTTCTAGAATCTTCTTGAGAAAGACATGCCCTGTCCCTGGTCCAAGAAGAGGACTGACAGACACATGGATCATGGCAAAGTCACCTCATCTGAAGCCTTTCTGGGTCCACTCACAGCCAGTTGACCCCCAGACATTGAGAAACTCCAGCCAAGATCAGCAAAGCCAGGCTCAACCCAGCTAAATGCCAAAGACAACTGAGCACAATAAAGGCCTGACATAGAGCAACAGTGGATTGTTACTCAACATTATCATGTCCATGGAAAAGTGACAGACCTCCCAAATAAACTACTTGCCCTCAAATATCTATCTGGAGGAGGCTAAACCAAGAAAGTACATAAGTACACCTAATGTTATTTGTGAAACATGCACTCAGTATGTTAGGGTGAATAATTATCTTCAGTTTCAAAGAACCAGGGATTGAAGAAGAGAACCTGGAACTCTGCATAGTACCAAAGAGGAAGGGCAGGAGAGATATAAGGTCAAACTTTGTGGGTTACCTGGGTCTTCTTGGATTGAGAAGGGAGGCATACAAATTCCTAAATAGAGATACCTCATCAGTGGATCTCTATGCTCTTTCCCAGATTGAACTGAGAGACCTTGAGGTTAGAGAAAGAGCAGATGTTCTTTTCCTCCCCATTTAAGGAAACTCTGGACCTAGTAATACATCCCTAAAAAAAGTTCATTTGAGTTAAACTAGTCAGCCATGTCAATCTGGACAGAGTTCTGTTGATTGGCATGAAGAAATATCTAGCTAAAATGCTTCATTTAACAAACCAACAAGGAAGGGGAGTCTTTCCAGAAAGATATTTACTCTCCTACAAATGTAGGAATAAGTGAAGTGCAAGTAGAGCAGCCCAGCTGAGTCTGTCAGTAGAACAGCTAAATTAGTCCACAGGAAATTGCTGCTGAGTCTGTTTTCCTCAAGTCACTAGAGTTACAGCTATTCTAAGGATGTGCATATAGAGATGGAGTATCATCATTGTACATTTTAAATGAGGACAGATACCTGTGAACTCAATAGTTCCAGTTCCCAGCTCAGTGCCTGGGACAGAAGAGGCATGTTATACATATTTGAACATGTGAATAAGTGTTTCAAGGCTACTTCCTATTTCCAATAAAGTTTTCAAGAAAAAAAAAGATCTTCCTCATTTAAAAATATATTAATTTTGTTATCATTAGAAGTGTTCTGTTTTTGTAGTAATTCTGACTTGGCCACTTATAAACAAAATGGCTTCATCTCTCTGACTCAATTTCCTCTTGCAAAAATTGGAGATAATAATAACACTAACTCATAGGGTTGTTACCAGATAAAGTGCAATTAAAATATGCCAAGTACTTCAAACAGTGCCTGGCATTTGTTAAGTGTTTTATTAGTGTTATGTAGTAGAAATTATAATAGTGGTAGTAGAAAGTTGCAAGAAAATCAATCCACATCATCCAGTGATTTATCATAAAACACAATTAAAAGGAAGGAATTAGAGAACAGTAGACACAGCTTCACTAAAACTTTCCCCTGTTTAAGTGAAAAATAGGTCTCAATTGTCAGTCTATTGCCCACACTGTAAAATATTTTACTGCAATATAACCAAGTAAATAACTATTAAAGGATTTGTATCTCTTGAAAACTAGACAAATATTAGGATTACTTAAAATATTTGAGTTGTAATATAATGTTGCATCTTCTACTTTTTTATTAATGTTTTTGGACACACTCTTTTCCCTGTTTCAGAGACACTAAAGGAGAGTTGATTGTCAGTCATTGGGCACATTTGCCTTTTGCACAGAAGTACCTAACCCTTTATGCCTGGGTGGGTGGTTTCCTGTCTGTGTTTAGTTTGAACCTGTTCCAGAGCTTGTGGTTTTGGCCAGGCTCATACTTTGCATTATCATCCTCCTGCATATTTAACAACGGTGTTGATTTTGCAATTGGGCATATGATTCCTGCATTTCTCAGAGGGACTTATAGGAACCTTTCATGTTCTGGTTTGCATATTCTTTTCTCTTTTCAGTCTCATACCCAGCAAGCTCTATCAAGCCTAATTTTCAACATTTTCCTTCATTGCAAGATGAAAGACACATTTTGAGTACTGGAATAATGAAATTATTAGATAGGAAATCCAATTAAGCTAAAATAAGTATAAAAAGGTATGTAAAGAAAACAAAAACACCTTTCCTACCAAGATAAAGAGCAAGGCAATGCTTGGAGAACATGAACTTGACATGTGACTTGGAAGGAAGATAGGAATTTATCAATACAAAGTTCTTAGAGAGCTGTGGAGGAGACCCCATTTGTCCTGTGGCCTCCTTGCCCATTATAAAGGCATTTTATCACAAGTATTATGAACATATTTGCTTATATTTATAACTTTATTCCCTATTTGAAGACCTCTGGGAAGCAATAGGCTATGATGCCTAAATATCAACATCTACGTAGATCAGTCACTGTCTCCACCAGACCCCTTCTGCCTCTTCATCTTGATAGAAGATCAAAGTGCCACTTGATGATGAAATGGGTAGGAGTCTGAAATGTTCAAAAGCCATTATATTTACTCAACAAAAACATGTTGCAAGCTCATTTCCTACCAGGTACTGTGCTAGACACTTCAAGTACAGATTTGAACAAAACAGGCTAAGAAAAATTATCTGAGGAGAGGGCCAGATAATAATAAAATAATTTTGAATTTTAGCCCCAATTCCTTAGAGCTAAATCTCTTTTTTTAATCACCTTAAAAGATAGTAGGGTTTCTGCCAAAGTCCTTAAACTAGTGGATGGGGTAACATTACTCAAACTTCAGCCATAGTGTCTGCCATAGTGTCTGCCATAGTGGCATCACCTAGTACTCTGATTTTACAAGCCTGTACCAAGGGACTATAAATCAAAGCACAATCTTTTGTTTTCCTCTCATTTCTTCATCTGTCAGAGGAAAGTCTAGCTCCTCAGAACCACCTAAAGTGACTTAGCAAGAAAGCAGATAATGATGCTCTGGAGAAGGCTGTGCAGTTGAGACCAGAGGTGGCAGTTCAGAGTGAGGTGTTCTAAGTAGAAACATCAATGCTGGCACTCATATTTTTCCAGATCCATGTCTTGTTCTCCTGGGGACTTCTCAACGACTCACCTATTTGGTATTAATTTCTCGATTATGTAGAAAATCATAAAAGTTACCATCAAGATTTAGAACTCTCTAAGGAAGTAAAGAATATCACGTGATTCCAGAGATACTCCTTGGAGAGCTATGAATATTTATCTGACCATCTTACATGGGAAACTTTCCTACTATGCTAAAAATAGGACATTCAAGGCTGCTCCAATACCTCAAACTGCATTATCCATGGTGGGCTCAGAGAATGCCTACTTAATTGATTTTACAAAGACAATCTCTGTGATATAAGAGACTTAGAGTCATCACTTTGCACTCAGCTCAACAGTGCATGTGTCAGTAGGGCAGTCAAAAAAAGAACATTTTGATGTATACAATCTAAGGAAAATCTTGTGTTTGTATAACACACTGTTATTTATAAAGATTTTACCACAAACCTGTAATTTTGGTAAAATCTCCATTTTACTGATAAGAAAACTGAAGCTTAGAAAAATAATATGACATATACATTCATTTCAGAGTTAAAGTGGCCCTGGGCTAAGAATATCCTGAGCAGTGAAAGTCTCAAGTGAAAGTCTCAAATGCAGAAATTCTTCATGTCAGGGCAAATATGGAGGTTTATGCTTAAGAAAGGCTGTTTAAGAAAAATTTTATATTTTAAAATATAAAAATCTGAGTGCAATAGCAATTATTGGGATGATTGTTCAGTTCATGAAAGAGAAGCACTATTTTTTCATAAAACATCATACAGAATTTCTTTAAGCAATATGTGTCTGGCAGGTGAAGTATGACAATTCCAAATTTTACTTACTCACAATAGCATTGAAAAAAATGCCTACTGGCCAAAGCCAGTCATAATGATTCTCAAATGAGTTAGCTTATGTATGAGATTCACTACTCCAAAGGTCAGTTAGTAAAATACAGTTCCTAGGTTTATAATAATCACTTCCCTGAAGCCCTGAAACTAAAAACTGTACCAAGATACTGGATAAACAGCACTGACTATGCCAGGCACGGTAAAGCACACCTGTAATCAACAGTCGGAGGCAGGAGGATTGGAGGTTTAAGGCCAGCCTCAGCAACTTAGCAAGACCCTCAGCAACTGAGGGAGGACCTGTTTCAGAGTAAAATATAAAAAAGGACTTGGGATGTATCTCAATTGTAAAGTCCCCCTGGGTTCACTCTCTAGTATAAAGAAAGGAAAAGCAACAACAAAACACTGCTGCTAGTACAAGACTGATCAAATGTTCCATAAGGTTGAAAATGATATTGCTAGTCCAGAAGTTGAGTTTTAAATAAAGCTATGTTAAAGTCTCAGGATATAGAAGTATAATTTATAAGGTGGGTGAGTGTTCCTAATCTGATAAAGGAGGGGTTAGGGTGGGGGTGAACTCCCAGCCCTAGGCACTAAAGCCTGTGACTCACCCCACCTGTGGGTTCTGGGCGATATGGAGGAACCCTGAGGAGACAGTGAGGTCACAGTGTGGATTTTGCTAGCTCACTCTCACATTTTTCCAAGAAAGCCTCAGCTAATATCAAGTCACTAATCTTATGAGCCTTGGAAAATCATTATGACTAAATACATGGTTTAGTCATGTGGACCTATGTCCTCATCAGCCAACCACCATGGGGATGAGGTCCAGCCGCCCCTCCCCACACGTGTGACTCCATTGGCATTTTCTGTTCCTCTCCATCAGCTCAGTACTAGGAGCTGCAAAAAAATCCTTGAATGCCACTAACTTCCTGACAAACCTCTGTTCTGATGCTACAGTTGCAAGCAACTACACTGTCCTTTTCATAAACTGGTCCATAAAACTAATGGTGCTAAACCAAGCAATTCCTACCTTTTTTTTTAAAGAGAGAGAGAGAAAGAGAGAGAGAGAGGGAGAGAGAGAGAGAGAGAGAGAGAGAGAGAGAGAGAGAGAGAGAGAATTTTTTTAATATTTATTTTTTAGTTTTTGGCGGACACAACATCTTTGTTGGTATGTGGTGCTGAGGATCGAACCCTGGCGGCATGCATGCCAGGTGAGCGCGCTACTGCTTGAGCCACATCCTCAGCCCCAATAATTCCTACCTTTCTAAGAATGCAATTTTGAGAAATGAAAGCTGATCTCTAAGAGGTACCTGTAATTTATAGGTGAAAGTAACAAATGCAGAACTCCAGATCTATCATCTTAAGCCACCAAAGACTAAAGCTAGAAGAATATTTTTCTGTGAATTCTTTATACAGTTTTTAGTTTTTCACTAAATGATTCCTATTAACTTAGGAGCTAAGGATGCCATGCCTCTCAGGCCTGTGATCCAATCAAAAGGATGCTTCAGTCTCTACTTGCATACATGTTGTTAGTGAAGCTAGAGATGGTGAACATATTTTAATTGACACATCAATTTTGACCAGTTGGCAATGACTTCTTGGACTGTCATGATGAGGATACTCAGGTTGCACTTAAGACTTCAGGAAAAGTGGCCTCTGAAGGCCACCATGAAAAAGGGTCAAGAAAGGGGAGGCATCTTGCCTGCATTTTTCATCTTGGTGCCAAGCAATTGACTGTTATTTCTTCAATGACATGGAATACTAAATAGCTTGTTCTCTAGGTTGTGACTTAAGACACAAATAAAGAGTAAGAAAAATAACCAATCAATACACATTATTCTCTTTTTCACTTAGATATATCTTGAAATTAACTGCTTCTTAGATAATGACAATAACCATCACAATGCCCACTCAAACAACCCCCGGTATTCTCCTTCTATGAAATGTGGTGGGAAAGAAGGGCAGGTGCAGTGGCACACACCTATAATCCCAGCATCTTGGGAAGCTGAGGCAGGAGGATCACAAGTTTAAAGCTTAAGTAACTTAGTGAGGTCCTAAACAACTTAGCATGACTCTGTCTCAAAAATAAACAAACAAATAAATAAACAAACAAACAAACAAACAAATAAATAAATAGAAGGACTGAGGTTGTGGCTCAGTGGTTGGGTACCTCTGGGTTCAATCCCTGGTATTCCCCCAAAAAAAGAAAAGAAAACCTTGTAATATATTAAATTATGCCATATACACAGTATAATCAGAAACTTATAGTTAAGTGTTAAGTAAGTAAGTATTATAGTTAATTAGTAATATTATAGTTAAATAAAAACAACAAACAAACAAAAATACCTTTCCTGCCCTGACCCTCCACTACCATATCTGGTTCCTAGGAGCTTATATTGGATTATGATTTTCTTAAATATAAAAATCTCATGGTAAAAAAGTAAACATTTACTGATCATTTGCTATGTGTCATGCACTATTCCAAATATTTTACATATATTTTACTTATTTAAAAACCAAAATAAAAGCAACACTGATTTGCATGGGACCAAGGCTCACAGTAGGCCTGGGTCCATACTGCCACTGGCAGACACCCCCAGGAGCTCAGGTTATGGTACAGGACCAACTCTTCCAACCAGCAAACCACCACAGGAGCTCAGGCCCAGCCCAGATCTTCCCACACTGACATATGGAGGACCCAGGCCCAGGTTAGATCAGAGTTCACTACACAGCCCCCCACCTAGGAGCCCAAGCCTAACCCACTCCCATCTTGGGACACTGCAGACGTCACCATATCCTTTCTCATGCAGTAGTCCCTACCTTTTGGACAACAGACAGGGCCTAGAAGCATCTGCATCTCAGAGCAGATATCCCAAAGACAGTGTAAGGCCCACCGTTTCAGCTCCATCTCTAGTATGTAAGACTTTGCATCCATCTTGAGGGACCTTCACTATTATCTGAAGTTACCTCAGCTCTTGCTGCCACTACCTTTAGTTGCAGTAGCATACATTGAGGGACACTATCAGGGTCTGGAAGCCCAACATCAAGTGAAGTACAGATTATTAGCACAGGTTACAAAAGAATATATGGTAGAAACTGTAAAAAAAAAAAAAAGAAAATGTAATATCTTAGATCCATACTTCAAGAAAGGAAGACACACAGAAAACACACAGGAAAGTGCCCCCAAACAAACCAGGATACTATAATAACAGAACCCATGGACAGTGAAGTTGATGAAATATCATAGAAGGAGTTCAGAAGGTTTATAATTAAAATGATCTGTGAATTAAAGAATGACCTAAATGAGCAAATACAAGCAAAAATTGATCACTCCAACAAAGAGATAAGAGAGCAAATACAGATAGATAGAAACAAATTATTTCAAGAAAGAGATATAGACTCTAAAAAAAAAGATAAGAAATCCTTGAAATGAAGGAAACAATAAAACAAATAAAAAACTCAATAGAAAGCATAACCAATAGACTAGATCAGTTTTGGGGGAAAAAAAAGTCAGATAATGAAGACAAAGTATACAATCTGGAAAATGAAGTTGATCACACAGTGAAGATAGTATGAAACCATGAGCAGAACATCCAAGAATTATGGGACAGCATCAAAAGACCAAATCTAAGTTATTGGGATAGAGGATGGCACAGTTTCAAAGCAAAGGAATGCACAATCTCCTCAATGAGATAATATCAGAAAATTTCCCAAGCATGAAGAATGAATTGGAAAACCAAATACAAGAGGCTTACAGGACACCAAATATACAAAATTACAACAGATTTACACCAAGGCACATTATAATGAAAATGCCTAGCATACAGAATGAGGACAGAATCTTAAAAGCAGCAAGAAAGAGGAATCAGATCACATATGGGGAAGAACAATTTGTATCTCAGCAGATTTTTCAACCCAGACCTTCAAAGCCAGGACATCATGAAACAACATATACCAAGCTCTGAAAGAAAATGGATGCCAACGAATAATCTTATATCCAGCAAAACTAAGCTTTAGATTTGATGATGAAATATAAACCTTCCACAATAAACAAGAGTTAAAAGAATTTACAACTAGAAAGCCTATACTACATAACATCCTCAGCAAAATATTCCACAAAAATAACAACGATGAAAATCAACGAAGGGAGGCATTACACAAAAGAAAAAACTAATCAGAGGAGAAACCAAGTCAAGTTATGTGGGAGACCAATCTTGCACGTGACAGAGTCACACTCCCTGGCTGGGTGCTGAGGTGCTCAGTCACAGAAATGTGGCAGAACTTTCCCCACCCTTCTTGGGTTCCAGGGATGGTGTCTCATGCATGGGTGTGTCTTGCTACAGCCCCATGGGTGGAGCTATACTCACCTGTTCCTTTGTAATATAATCCCTTGCCCTGTTTAGGATAGAATCTTCCATGGAAGTGCTTTATGTGTGTCCCCTTCTCTTATTGTGCCTTTGGGTATGGCCTACCCAGATGTTAGTCAACCTGCTGACAGTGGACATCATGAACTCAGCTCCTTGAAACCTGACTCCTTGCCTCATTTAAATAGCTTCTCCTCAATAAAAGGCATTAGCACATTCTCTCTCTCTTCCTGCAGACCCTTAATGTCAGAGGAGCCATCACAGCGATCCCAATGGAGAATATATTTGTATCGCTTGTGTGGTTATTTTGCACAGCCCAGTTCAACTGGAGTGACCCCTGAGCCTTTAGTCGCAAACAAAAACCCGGCAAAGTTAAATACCAAAAATAAACAAAAATGGCTGGCAATAGAAATCATGTTTCAATAATAACCCTGAATGTTAATGGCCTAAATTCACCAATCAAAAGACACAGACTAGCAAATTGTACCCCCCCCCCAAAAAAAAAGCCCAACAATATGCTGCCTCAAAGAAACTCATCTCATTGGAAAAGACATCCACAGACTGAAGGTAAAGGGTTAGGAAAAATCATACCACTCACATGGACTGTGGAAGCAAGCAGGGTTTTCCATCCTCATATCAATAAAGTAGATTTCAAGCTAAACTTAATCAAAAGGGATAAGAAGAACCCTACATACTGTTCTAGGGAAACATACACTAACAAGACTTAACAATTATAAATACATTTGCCCCAAACAATGGAGCATCTGTGTTGATCAAACAAATTTTTCTCAAGTTCAAGAGTCAAATAGATAAAAACACAATAATTTTGGGTGACTTTAACACACCTATTTCACCACTGAATAGATCTTCCAAGCAAAAGCTAAACAAAGAAACTATAGTATTTGATAATACAATCAATAACTTAGATTTAACTGACATAAATAGAATATTTCATCCTTCAATGAGTGAATACACTTTCTTCTCAGCAGCCCATGGATCCTTCTCTAAAATAGACCATACATTATGCCATAAAGCTACTCTAAGCAAATATAAAAAAGTAGAGATACTACCCTGCATTCTATCAGATCATAATGGAATGAAATTAGAAATCAATTATAAAATAAGAAATAAAAGCTACTTCAACACCTGGAGACTAAATAATATAGTACTGAATGAACAATGGGTTATAGAAGACATCAAGGAGAAGATTTAAAAAAATTAGAGGTGATTGAGAACACAGATACAACATATCAAAATCTCTGGGACACTATGAAGGCAGTTCTAAGAGAAAAGTTCATTGCATGGAGTTCATTCCTTAAAAGAAGAAAAAGTCAACAAATAAAGGACTTGACATTACATATCAAAGCCCTAGTAAAAGAAGAACAAATCTACACCAAAAGTGGTAGAAGACAGGAAATAATTAAAATCAGAGCTGAAATCAATGAAATTGATACAAAAGAAACAATTGAAAATATTTACAAAACAAAAAAGTTGGTTCTTTGAAAAATTAAATAAAATTGACAGACCCTTAGCCATGCTAACGAAGAGAAGGAGAGAGAAAAAACAACTAACACACCTGATGAAAAAGAAAATATCACAACAGACACTACAGAAATACAGAAGATAATTAGAAGTTATTTCGAAAACTTGAATTCCAATAAAATAGAAAATATCAAAAGCTTTGAAAAATTTCTACAGTCATATAATTTGCCCAAATTGAATCAGGATGATATACACAATTTAAACAGATTAATTTCAAGCAATGAAATAGAAGATGCCATCAGAAGCCTACTAACCAAGAAAAGCCCAGGACCAGATGAATATATGGCCAACTTCTACAAGACCTTTAAAGAAGAATTAATCCCAATACTCTTCAATTTATTTCAGGAAACAGAAAAAGAGAAAGCACTTCCAAACTCATTCTATGAGGACAATATCACCCTGATTCCAAAATCAGCAAAGATACATCAAAAAAAGAAAACCTCAGACCAATATCTCTATTGAACATGGATGCAAAAATTCTCAATGAAATTCTGACAAATCGAATATCAAAAAGATAGTACACCACGATCAAGTGGGGTTCATCCCAGGGATGCAATGTTGGTTCAACACCCAGAAATCAATAAATGTAATTCATCATACCAATAGACTTAAAGATAGGAACCATATGATCATCTCAATAGATGCAGAAAAAGCATTTACCAAAATACATCACCCCTTCATGTTCAAAACATTAGAAAAACTAGGGATAACAGGAATATACCTCAACATCATAAAAGCTATCTATGCTAAGCCCCAGTTCAACATCATTCTAAATGGAGAAAAATTGAAAGCATTCCCTCTAAAAACTGGAATAAGACAGGGATGCCCTCTTTCACTTCTGTTTAACATAGTTTTGAAACAGTGGCCAGAGCAATTCGATAGATGAAGGAAATTAAAGACATATACATAGGAAAATAACTCAAATTAGCACTATTTGCTGATGATATGATTCTATACCTAGAAGACACAAAAAATCCCACCAGAAAACTTCTAGAACTAGTAAATGAATTTAGCAAAGTAGCAGGATACAAAATCAACACCCATAAATCAAAGGCATTTCTCTATGTCAGTGACAAATCCTCTGAAAGGGAAATGAGGAAAACTACCCCATTTACAATAATCTCAAGAAAAACAAAATACTTGTGTATCAACCTAACAAGAGAGGTGAAAGACCTCTACAACAAAAACTACAGAATGCTAAAAAAAAAAAATTAAAGAAGACCTTAGAAGATGGAAAATTATCCCTTGTTCTTGGATAGGCAGAATAAAATATTGTCAAAACGACCATACTACAAAAAGCACTATACAGATTTAATGCAATTCCAATCAAAATCCCAATGACATTCCTCATAGAAATAGGAAAAGTAGTCATGAAATTCATCTGGAAAAATAAGAGACCCAGAATAGCTAAAGCATTTCTTAGCAAGAAGAATGAAGCAGGTGGCATCACTATATCAGACCTTAAACCATACTACAGAGCAACAGTAACTAAAATAGCATGGTATTGGCACCAAAACAGACTGGTAGACCAATGGTCTCTACAGACCATTGTGGGTTAGTCTCTGTCTCCTCTGCAGAATAGAGGACATGGAGACTAACCCACATAATTACAGTTATCTTATATTAAAAAGCACCAAAAACATACATTGCAGAAAAGATAGCATCTTCAACAAATGGTGCTGGGAAAACTGGGAATCCATATGCAACAAAATGAAATTAAATGCCTGTCTCTCAGCATGCATAAAACTCAACTCAAAGTGGATCCAGGACCTAGGAATTAAACCAGATACATTGCATCTATTAGAAGAAAAAGTAGGCCCAAATCTCCATCATGTTAGATTAGCCCCAGCTTCCTTAATAAGACTCTTATAGCACAAGAATTATTATCAAGAATCAATAAATGAGATGAATTCAAGCTAAAAATCTTCTTATCAGCAAAAGAAACAATCAGTGAGGTGAGTGGAGAGCCTACTAATTGGGAACAAATTCTTACCACACACACATGAGGGAACTAATCTCTAGAGTATATAAAGAACTCAAAAACCTTAAAACTAAAAAAAAAAAAAAAAACAAATAATTCAATCAACAATGGGCCAAGGAACTGAACAGACACTTCTCAGAAGATACACAATCAATCTACAAATATATGAAAACATTCAACATCTCTACCAATTAGAGAAATGCAAAACACATCTACTCTAAGATTTCATCTCACTCCAGTCAGAATGGCAGCTATCAAGAATACAAACAATAAATGTTGGCAAGGATATGGGGAAAAAGGTACACTCATACATTGCTGGTGGGACTGCAAATTGATGCAGCCAACATAGAAAGCAGTGTGGAGAATCCTTGGAAAACTTGGAATGGAACCACCGTTTGACCTAGCTATCCCACTCCTCAGTCTATACCCAAAGGACTTAAAAACAGCATACTACAGGGACACAGCCACATCAATGTTTATAGCAACACAATTCACAATAGTTAAACTGTGGAACCAACCCAGATGCCCTTTAGTAGATGAATGGATAAAGAAAATGTGTTATATATACACAATGGAATATTATTCAGCATTAAAAGAGAATAAAATCATGGCATTTGCAGGTAAATGGATGGAGCTGGAGAATATAATGTTATATGAAATTTACCCAATCCCCCCCCCCAAAAAAAACAAATGCTGAATGATTTCTCTGATTTAAGGATGCTGATTCATAATATCCCTTGAGGGAGGGGGGGTATGTGAGGATTAAATGAACTCTAGATAGAGCAAAGGGGAAAAGGGAAGGGAAGTGAAGGAAATGGATATAGGGGTAGGAATGACCGTGGAATGCCATGCTCATCATTACCCTAACTACATGTATAAAGCACGAAGGATGTGACTCTACTTAGTGTACAACCAGAGATACGAATAATTGTGCTTTATATGTGTAATATGAATTGTAGTGCATTCTGTTTTCATATATAACAAATTAATTTTTTTAATTATAAAAAAACACCAAAATAAGTCTATAATAGGAGTACCAGTATCCCATTTCACATATGAGAAAAACAAGGTCCAGACAATCTAGGTAAAGCCAAGCACAGAGCGGGAATTGAGGCAGCCTGGCTTCTCGTGCTGCCTGCTACACTGGTAATCTGGGTGACAACAGTTCTGTGGAGAGGCAACACACCACAACCTTAGCACAAGCAAGAGGCCCTGACACCTTCCTGAGGATTCAGCTCTCATTTGTTGTAAATAGAGAAGGATAATTCAGTATGGTTTATATTTTGGCCTTCTCCTGTTTCTCATTTCATTATTGTAGAATACATTTTTTGAATTTCTACCATGAACAGAACATGGTGCAGTGATTGAAGGACTTCTGAGAAAAAAAGAGTATAAATAAAGCTTTACACTTATTGATCATTAATAAACATGTTATTCGTCTTCTGTTTAGACCCCAAGACTAGAAAATGAAAGCACTGGCAGTAGATTCCACTTGTCATAGAAGCTTGAGAATAACAGCACCATTACTGTCCACCTTGACCTGCAAGAGGTGTAGAAAGGTCAAAATTTAAGAGTCAAAGAATGGAAGGAGTTGACTACCATGTTTTTTTCTTGGTGCATTATAGTTGTACATTTTGATAGGATTTGTTGTTACATTTTTGTACATGCACACACTATAACATTATAGTTTGGCCACTATCACTCCCAGCACTACCCTCCTCCATCTCTAACACCCTTTTGTCTCTTTTCTCTATTGATTTCCCTTTGACTTTTAGGAGATCCACCCCTGTTTTTCTTCTCTAGCTTCTGCATATGAGAGAAAACATATGATCCTTAACCTTCTGAGTTTGACTTATTTTGCTTAACATGATGGTCTCTAGTTTCATCTATTTTCCTGCAAATGTTATGGTTTCATTTTTCTTCATGGCTAAATACTTGTATATATATATGACATTTTCTTTATCCATTCATCTGTTGATGGATACCTAGGATGGTTCCACATTTTGGCTACTGTGAATTATGCAGCTATAAACATGGGTATGCAAGTATCACTATAGTAAGATGATTTTAATTCTTCAGGGTTAATACCAAGACTTGGTATAACTGGGTCATATGGTTGTTCCATGCCTGGTCTTTGGAGAAAACTCCATACTGATTTCCATAGTGGTTGTACTAATTTATAATCCCACCAATAGTGTGAAAGTGTTCCTTTTCTTCACATCTTCTCCAGCATTTATTATTGTTTGTATTCTTGATGAATGCCATTCTGACTGATGTGAGATTAAATTTCTGTAGTTTTTATTTGAATTACCCTAATTGCTAATGATATTGAACATTTTTTCATGTATTTGTTGGCCATTCATATTTCTTCTTTTGAGAAATATCTGTTTAATTCATTTTCCCACTTATTGAGTTATTTGACTTTTAGTACACCATCAACAAATTTAATTTATCCCTAGAAAGAAGAATAGTTCAATACACAAGAAAATCAATAAATGCAATTTGTCACATTAGTAGATTGAAGAATAAAACCTAAATTATCTAATTGGTAGATACAGAAGAATGTTGAACTGTATGTTGTGAGTTTGATCTGGAATGTCCCCCGACGTCTTATGTTGCAGAAGTGGGGTTTTTAGGTGATGATTGAATCATGAGGACTCTGCTCTCATTCATGAGTTAATCCATATGATGGATTAATCCATTTATAGCTGAATTAACTAGTGGGAGTGGGACCTAGTTGGAGGAAGTAGGTCACTGGGGTTGTGCCCTAGAAGTGTTTAACTTCTTCTCCCTTCCCCAACCTTCCCACCTACTAGGAGCTGAGCATTTTTTCTCTACCACACCCTTCCCCTGCCTTGCCTTGGAGCCAGCTGAGTGGGGACTGAAACCTCTGAAACTGTGAACCAAAATAAAGCCTTTCCCCTTCAAATTGTTTACATTAAGTATTTTGGTCATAGAGATGAACAGCTAACTAACACACTTTAAATGCCTATTCATGGTAAAAGATTAAAAAGTTTCTATCAAAATAAGAATAGAAAAAATAAAACTTCCTTCTATAGTCTCCATGTTTGTGTTCATAAACTGAAATCTAGCTTCCATGGCACAAGTACAAGGAGATGAGCCTTTGGGTTTAGATTATAAGAAATCCTCGAGATGATGACATTATGGAATTAGTAAAAGAGACCCCATAGATTTGCTTGGCCCCTTTCACCACGTGGAGGGCAACCAGAGGGTATCACGGAAACAGACCCTCACCAGAAACCAATATGGAAATGAGCTTATCAAATTCTTTGAGTAATTGTGTTGCCTTTCAAAAATTAATTAACAAATAACAATCTGAGATTGGTACCACCAGTAGATTGCTAGAACAAAAGTAAAGGATCCAGAAACAGCAGACGCTATTTTTTTTTAGTCCTTGGAGTTTCTAGACTCAAAATGGTAGAAAGGAGATTTAAATTAACGCCATCTTACTCAAGCCTGAGATACCACATACCCCACAATATAATCTCCTTCCCACTAAAATGTATATACAAACTAGCTAGAAATAATTCAGGAAAGAAAGGAAATGAAGAAAAAATGGTGGGCAAGATATTAAAATATGCTACATAGTTGCAGTTAATAAAATGAGATTTTTGTGTCAGAATGCTTGGTAGAGAGCCTGACAGGCTTTAAGAACTGAATAAGTATTTGTCAAATGAATGAATTGACCAGATTCCCCATGCAGAATTCATTTAGCCCCAAGGGCTTACTTATGTAGTTTTCCTTGAATATATTTGTGTGATTGAAATTTCACTGGGATGGTTGCTAGAAATGCAGATCTCCCTCTTCTCTCCCCTCCATTCCCAGGATGCTCATTCTAAGGTACCAAGGTAAAAAATTTTAATCTCCAACAAGCTCTAAGTGGTTTCTCATACAGATTGTGAGAAAAACACCTTAAGAAATAACAAATTGGAGAAATAAATGGGGTATTTGGTGAAGCTCATCTAAATTTATCAAGTCAAAAGTTTCAAACATTTTCAGACAATGATTCAAAATAAGAAATGTATACCCTATCCTAACATACACTCACACACATCTAATTTAAACAAAACTTCACCTTGGCTACTTGCAATGTGATGTATTTCCTATTGGAACCTATTTTTTTCATTAAAAAAATTGTTGTTTGTGTGAGTATTCTCAAACAATTTAACAAATTTATAGGTACCACATATCAAATTTCCATATCTAGAACTTAGACTATGAACCCTTTTGTGAATAGCCAGTTCATTGTTCTGGTGACCCCCAGTCATCTTGCTACATAAATCTTCAATCTTTCCCCTTCTCACCTACAATCTTGATAACAAAATCAATTTATCACTTTCACTAATGTTTACATTGATTTAAATGTAATGATGCATTTTCTCCTCTAACAGCTGCTTTTTATATGTAAATACCTAGTTTCAAAGAAAGCAATAAACCATTTTTTTTTCCACTCTGGATTCTTTGAACTTTTGTCTCTTAGATTAGAAATTGTAAAGATTGAGAAATGACTACATCATTCAGGAAGAACTAATCTAACTGCCAAAGACTCATGACTCCCATCTTACAAAAAATACAACACAGTTATCTGAATGACATGATATAACTCTTACTCAATATCATTTATGCTAACTCATTTTCCTTACTTTCCTTCTTTGCAAACAAAAAAAAAAATATTTCACTCTGATTTTGACCTCTTAATGGATCATGAAAAATCTGGTTCTTATTTTGAGTCACTATCAGAAAATATGTGAAATCTTCTGATTTGACAAAGCTAGGTGAGTTTTGTCATATGCCATAATCTACTTTATTTTTCTTGTAGTTGAATTTACATTAGATTACAAGGCCTATTTCTGTTGGGGGTTGAAAACTCTGGCTTGATAGGAATTTGATCATCTCCATGAGAAACCCATGTCTCCTTCAAGCAGCTCCCAGGCAGTTTCTAGCACCTCTGATTCCAATTTAGGTTTTCTTCCTTTCTTCTTTCCAGGGTGATATAAATTCAACAGGCCTTATATTGACCTATGGCATTCAGAGAAGGATGCCTGGTCTACCTAATTATTTCTGTCTTTGCTGACAACCTCTAAGGATCCAGAGAACTTGACTAATCCCTGCCCATTGGAACACCTTGTCTTGAAATTTGAGATGCCCATCACGCCCCGTTCTCTTTGTCCACATATGGTCCTCTCCAGGATAGCCCTGGCCCAGTGCTCACCCTTGGATATTTCCATGCCTCTTATGACAGTATGGAGGAATGTTCTCTCCTTCTCGTCTAACAGTGTGTTATTCCTGTTTTTCAAAGGCTTTCAGATTCTTAATGTGCTATTTTCTTATAACCTTTATTAAATAATGAGTCCTTCGAAGCCACACGGTCCAGTTTCTGTGACAATGGAATTCTAGGTATTGCCCTGTTCTGGTCACCTGTGACTCTCCAGCTCTTGAAATGTGGCTAGTCTGACTGAGGAACTAAATTTTAAATTTTATTTAATTTTAGCTTATTGAAATTCAAGTGATCACATGTAGCTAGTGGCTACCATATTGGGCAGTGCAGTTCTAAGCTATATCTGTACCCTTCCTATTGGAAGCTTATATAAAAAAGCAACCACTGCACCCAAAATAACAAGATTGGTGTAATTCCACAAGAAAAGGGGAAAGGATGCATTTTAATATCTTTTCACCTAATCCTACTGCATTAACTTAGATTTCATCCATCAGTCTTATTGAAGCATAATTTATATATAATAAAAATATATCCATTTTAAATGCTAAATTAGTAAATTTTCATGAACACAACTGGTCATGTAATGGCCACAGGATATAGATTTCATTATCCCCAAATTTTCTTTCCCCTGCTCTTAGCCCTTGCCAAACACTGATCTGCTTTCTGTCACTACTCTTTTATGTTTTCTAAAATTTCCTATGTTTGATCATACATACGCAGTCCTTTGTGTCTGGTTTCTTTCAACCAGCATAATGATTTATTTGATCAGTTTGCTGTTGATGCAAAAGTGTTTCTTTTTATGGTGAAGTTACATTCCATTATATGACATCATACAAATTGTTTATTCACAAGATGATTGAAGTTCTTTCCAGTTTGGGGTTATTATTTTTAAAAGCTGCTATTATGAATAAAGTACACATCATTTTGTGAACATATGCTTTTCTTTCCATTTAGAAAATATGTTGTACTAGGAATACTAAGTCATATGAAAATATATATTTATATAATGAATTGCCAAACTGTTTGCTAGAATGACTGTATTATATTACATTCCCTTACCAATGTATGGGAGATATAATTGCTCTATAACCTTGCCATCATTTGGCATTATTGGTCTTCTGGATCTTAGGCATAAAATTCTAGTGGTATCTCATCACAGTATAAATTTGAATTTTCCTGTGACTATGATTTTGGGCATCTTTTAATAGACTTTTATGCATTTCATATTATTTTCCTTGGTGAAGTGTCTGCTCAAGTCATTTTTAAATCAGGTTATCCTTTTCTTATTCAATCATAAGAGTTATTCCTCAGGTAAAACTTTGCAAGCATTTCCTCCCAAACTGTGGTTTACCCTTGTAGTTTCTTAACATCTTTCAATGCTGAGAGGTTTTTGTTTATTGTTTCTCATGTTTCTGGCTTTCTATTTTTGTTTTACTCTAAAAAATCTTTGCTTACTCAAAGTTAAAAGATTTTCTCCTGATTTCATCTAGGCTTTTAGTTCTAGTTCTTAGCTGAATGTTAAACTTTGAGTTAATAAAAACATTTTCTGTTTAACCTTGGATTCCAGGTTGTATTTATCTTTTACTCCAAAGTTGAGACCAACACAGAACCTCTCTCACAGAACAGGTATAAGGCTGGCACATAATAACTGTTAAATAATTGTTAGCCATTAATATTTATGTTTATCCTTCCAACAGATCCTCTCAAGGAATAGAAAGAAACCCTGAGAGTTATAAGAGATCTTATCTGGGAAAAGTTTAAATACCACAGAGGAAACCTAAAGAAAAACTAAAAGTAAATCTCACTTACTAGTGGAAAACATGTTAAAAGTTTGAATGAAACCAACCGTTCTTAATTTCTTTTTTTTCTTTTTTTTTATTGGTTGTTCACAACATTACAAAGCTCTTGACATATCATATTTCATACATTAGATTGAAGTGGGTTATGAACCCCCAATTTTACCCCAAATGCAGATTGCAGAATCTCGTCGGTTACACATCCACAATTTTACATAATGCCCTATTAGTAATTGTTGTATTCTGCTACCTTTCCTATCCCCTACTATCCCCCCTCCCCTCCCCTCCCATCTTCTCTCTCTACCCCATCTACTGTAATTCATTTCTCTCCTTGTTTATTTTCCCATTCCCCTCACAACCTCTTATATGTAATTTTGTATAGCAATGAGGTTCTCCCTTTATTTCCATGCAATTTCCCTTTTCTCTCCCTTTCCCTCCCATCTCATGTCTCCGTTGAATGTTAATCTTTTCTTCTTGCTCTTCCTCCCTGCTCTGTTCATAGTTGCTCTCATTATATCAAAGAAGACATTTGGTATTTGTTTTTTAGGGATTGGCTAGCTTCACTAAGCATAATCTGCTCTAGTGCCATCCATTTCCCTGCAAATTCTATGATTTTGTCATTTTTTATTGCTGCATAGTACTCCATTGTGTATAGATGCCACATTTTTTTTTTATCCATTTCTTAAGTTGCTAGTCCATCAATCTTTCTCATGGCATTGACATGTCTATTTTTTTGGTTTGAATGACAGACCAAGGAAACTTTGACATCTTCTTGGTTTCTGTGATCAAATTCTGCATATGTCCCTAGAAACCAGTACAAAACTGAAACTCACAAAGATAAGAATATTTGTTCCTACTGCCTTTCCTTTATGATGAATCTACAGAATTTTTGTCATCTTTAAAAGTCATTGGATTTCAGGGTCAGCTGCTTCTTAATAACTCAGTGAAATAAAGTGATACTCTATTCTTAGAGTATCAAGTTCAGCCAAACATACAGGAAGATGTCTAAATCGCTTTTCCTAGGATACCTTTGTCCTATTGGTTAGTATTTATGAAAGATCTTGAAACTACAAGTAGAGAGGGGTTAATTCCCATAGGAAATTAATGCCAACTATGTGACCTCCTCAGGGGAGAGTAGAGTTTTCCAGAGTCCAATCAGAAGGGGTTTGACCTGAAGATCCTCTGACAGAGTTGCAGTGGAATGCTGCACTGGGAGACCTGACCCCAGCCGACCTGGCTAACTTGTGATTGCTATTCAATACCTGGAATGCAGCAAAGATTCTGGAGCACAGTCTCCTTGTTCTGTGAACTCACTTGCCCATTGCGTGCAAGAAAAGCTAGACGACTCCTGTGTCTGGTAAATGATTTTCTGGATGATGCAAGAGGGAGGAGGCTTATCTAGTGGATTATCTTGGGCCTGCTCACAAGTGTTTGCAGGGATGTATGGTCAGGCTTTGTTCTTTAAACTATAGCATGTTTGTAAGTGGAAAATTATGAGTGTCACATGCATCTGAGCTGACAAAGCACCTCATGAAAATGAATTCTCCTCTTTTGATCTGGACTGAGGCCCGAAGCAGGAGAATTTCCTTATTGGGACTCAGCAAGTCTGACAGAATGTAAGATTTTCATGAATGCATCAATTCATTTTTTTTCCTATAAATATTCATCAGTCTCTTGCTAAGAACTTTTCTAATTCTGACAGTGAATAAGGCAGACTTCTGTCCCCATTGAGTGGGCTTCTGACACTTTATATACACTAAGGATGGCAGGAAACTTTAAGTGCTTTTTACTTTTTTTCATACTATGAAATATAACATGGAGATTGTTAACTTTATCTTAATTCCTTTCCAAAACTTCTATTTCTTTATCTTCCAATCTTTGACAGTATGAATAAAATATTAAAATGATACAGATTACTAGGGCATGGCCTCTGATCCCATGAATTCTCTATGTTCACCGGAATTTAGGAAAGATTATTCCTGATCTGAGTAGCAAGAACAGGTCCTAAAGCAGACAAGCCTCCTAAGAACAGAGAGGTTACTGGATCCTGCTTGTAGCCTTCAACTCAAAGGGAAGCACTATTCAAAAGGTACTCCCCATCAATAATCTTCTAAGTTTAGAGCTGAATTTAGCTTATCTCGTTGGGCTTAGACATATGAATTTTCTTGGTCACTTTCATCCTGGCACCCATATCTGAAAGAATTTGGGTTGATTTATTGTAGAAATCAAAATGACATCATTAAAATGGATATTTGGCACACTTCATCTCATATTTAGCACTACTCTATACATGCCTGGGCCTCTTAGTATTACCATGAGATAGCTTGATCCTTAAGCTATGTCTAAGAACCTGGTACAGACCTTAGAGATCCCTGAGGCATAGTCCAGATGAATCTGTTTCTGAACTGCAAAGCATGAAATAAAGCATGAGAGACAGGTATTTAACATAGGTTAACAACGAGAAAGAAATCAATACTGGAAAAGTGAAGAGTACAAATGGGTGGGAGATATGTGGACAAACAATCGTGTGTGTGTGTGTGTGTGTGTGTGTGTGTGTGTGTGTATTTAGAAGGAAATAGGTAATTGCTCCCTTCCAGAGTCCATGCCCTAAACTTGAAGCTACTGTAATCCCACACCCATTTGCAACTCCAGCTCCTGGAAGTGGCCTCACCTTCATAGCTTCCTTATAACATGGCTGGGTATTAAACAAACACTTTGAGGTAAGAAGAAAAGGGTTACCACCACCACTATGTAATAGTTCACGTTGGAGGGAAGATGGTGAACGAGGGAAATTTGCTTGTACTTTTATGTGACAGCAATGCACACTTGAGAGCCACCACTGAGGACATCAAGATGCACAAGAAGCAAAATCTCCAAAATTGTCATTTGATTTCAAATAACATTCAACCTTTTATCAGAATTAACCTTAAAATACTCAACCTTTTCAATTTGGTCCAAGGATTGGGAAATGAGACCATAATCCTAAAAATAAAATTCCTCAAAAAAAGTCATAAAAGGTAGTTCAAATGTAAGGTATATGAATTGATTATTATGATTTATTATTCCCAAACAATAATACACCTCATCTTTGAAACCTGTGCAATGTCCTTGTTTGGACAATCCTTGAGATCTATATTAATGGCTATGGGTTGATCCTTTGCCAGTCTTTTCAGTAAATAGTTTCAGTAAAGCAAGAAATGTTAAATGAAATTGTTTTTGACCCATGGGAATGCTTGCTAGCCATAAAAAAAAATATTTTAGCAGGTGAAATCCCAAGAAACTCTCTGAAACTATAGATTGTTCTGGACTCTGTTGAAGTATATTGGTTAACACGCTCATTCCTTTTTTGTTACCAGGCAACCTACTTGTTAGGAAATGCATCCTCACTTTCATCTAGGTCCAAAACTGACATTATACTTTGGTGTGGCCTCTGAATTAATTGTTGTATATACAGGGTAATTTTAATGTTCACCGTGGTGTGATGAGAGGAACTATTCATTCATTCTCCAAATCCTTGAGTTCCTACCAAATGTGTAACTGGGATTCAAGGTAATAAGCAAGAGGGACAGGACCACTGGCTTACCTTGGCTTTCTGATCATTGAGGAGAGAAAGGAAAATAAGCAAACAGCCAAAGCGTCTGACTGCAGAAAGTGCAGAGAACAGAATTAGATGGCTGAATGGCTGACAAACTTTGACTAGGTGGTCAAGGGAGATTCTTCTCAGGAAATGACATTTGAACAAATATTTAAATGATAAGATGGACTCAGACTTGCAAAGAGTCCAGGTACAGGGAAATAACCTTCCTGTAGCCAATTTTGAGAAATTGAATGAAACGATACACAGCAACAACAAAGTGTATTACTTCTGAAGCACAGTGAAAAGGGGAAAAGAGAGATAAGAGTAACCAAGGACCATGTGGAGGCCCTCTAGTCCTTGTGGACATCACAAAGAGTTTGGACCCTAATCTAAGTACATCAGGAAGACTTTGAGGCAATATATACAAAAGAATGACATGGAAGGATTTACTTATAACTACTTATGAAAAACCTATCATTTGGAAAGAAAAAGAATATAGATAGCTCTTTGACACTAAACCAAATTCATTTAACAAAACGAACTAGCCCTTCTATTATTAACCTCCTATTTAAAGCATTTCCAGAAAAATGCCTTCCAGCATACTCATATACACAAACATAAACATGTGATGTGTGCAGGAGTGGTCATTCACTGTATTCTTTAATGGGCAAATATAAATGAAGGAGAATTTTTCTCTAATCCTGGAATTTTCAAATTGTATAACTCTGAATCTCTCTTAGAACCTTTATTTATTTTATATTTACAAAGGTAGCTGGCTTATCTGATTGGTAAATTTGAGGGAATAATTGTTATACTTGGCTCAGCTCCAGGTACTTCTCATGAAAGTAAATCTACCTGTAAAGAGCCAAAATTCTGCTCTCTCTCTGGATAAAGTCTTATCTAGACAGGCTCCATCCTTGTGGCCCACCTCTTTTTTTGGTAACTTTATTTTATTTATGTTTATGTGGTGCTGAGGATCCAACCCAGTGCCTTACACATACTAGGCAAGTACTCTATCAATGAGCCACAACTGTAGCCTTTGTGGCCCACCTATGTTATCACTGCTGTGATGGTTCATTTAGGTAGTGGGTCTACCTAAATCTGAATTCAACATTAGCAAGTCCAATTGGTCAACAACTCAAAGTCCAGTTTTCCAGCCTTGTCTCTATGAGGATTACAATGAGATTTTGGCCTCCATGTCTATGTTTCTCAACTTGTTCAGAAACAAGAAAGGAAAAATGAGGTACATTGGGGGTTGGGTGTATTTAGAGACCCCAACTTCAGACATCAACTGAGAACAGCTCTTAGGTTCTATTGTTGATATAAAGAAAGAAGTAAAATACACCATCTGTACTGAGGAAATTCATAAGCATGTCTATTTAAATATTAAGTCTTGCCAACAAGAAAATAGTTTCTTGGACAGATTAGAAAACCTAAATCCTTCATTAAAAATAAATAAACAACAACAACAAAAAACTGATCAGTCTAGAGTCTCTCCACACTCTCCCATATGCTCTATTTACATAGAAATGAACAATCATACAAGGTTAAAAAAAAAAAGAGAGAGAAAAAGAACAAGGTAAAGAACATCCTTTTTCACACACTTTTTTTTTTCCTGCTCATTGACTCTCATTGTCTTCCTAATACTAATCTCTAAGCTTTGGCTCTTAATATTGTTTTCATCTCATTTATTTTCAACTGTCTTTTCTTCTTCTCTCATATCAGACAATGAGAGAAGACTGTTATTCTTGGTTCCTTTTCTCAGGCTTTTTGTAATGCGCATTTGAACACAACACATTGCTGACATTCTGTGGCATAATGTTTGAATGATGATCATGTGACATTTCAAAGCCTGCTCCAAATCTCAACCCATAGACACCCTCCTTTGTAATTTTCTATCAAACTCTCCTGCGGAAGAGACAAGAGATAAATAGATAAAAAGGAATTCATGATGAGAAAAATAAAAACTAGACATAATGAAAACTTATGTAGAAGAGACAGACTATTTTGTTTCCCTTAAGATGAAACAGAATACAAATATATTCATCTTCACTATGGAAAATAAAGTTCTGAATTAGTTACTGGGTATCACATCTGAAGGAACTGGAGATAAAACCATGCTTGGTTTTCCTCCATGGATTCTGAGCATTTTTTTTTTTACTTTTTTCAAGAAATAATCATCTTATTGAAGTTTCAGCTATAATAAGGCAAATATGTGTATTTAAAAGTTAAAGAAGTATTATTTGTTACACTTTATATTTGTTTGATTTCAATTTTGCTTTTTTTTTTTACTTGTAGGTATTTCAAGTTTCATAATAGTCTTTCTTAGCCCAAATGTACAAAGCCATTATAACATTCAATGCTACTCATATGGTTATACTTGATTCACATTTTGTGAGCCTTCTCTAGAACTGTTACCCAAAGAATTAGGCTACCCTTTTGGACTTGTTCTTTAAAAAATGAAATAGAAATGATCCTAAGTAGAAGTTGCTGACATTTTTCTATTCTGTAACATGTCCAGCCTTCATTCCTGGCGAGTTCCTATGTCCAACAAGTTGAGGCAAGAGTAGTGTAGGTGTTTAAATAAAAATTAAGATGAATTTCCTGTCCTGTCACAGGTAGTAAGTGCACTTGCATAAACTACCATACAAGCTATTACCCCCCCCCATGAAGTTACAACCTTTAATTCTCTTAATTGTCTCCTCCTCCAAGTTCTGGGGAGTGAATCAGACATTTGGCATCCTGCCTTTCTTCTGACTGACTCAGAGTACTTCCGTAGCAGCTGCCACTAGATTTTGGAAGAGAAGGGGTGGAGTTGTTGCTATGAATCACAAGAAAATGAGAGACGGGGAGGTGAAAGGTGAAGCTCCCAAATATATTTTACCAGGGATGGTTAAAGGAAAGGAATAAAGAACACTAGTCAAATTTGACCCTAGAAACTTTTGAAAGAATAGGAAATGTAAAAACTTGTAATGACTACTCTTTTCTTCCCAAAGGCCATCCTCTCTTAACCTTCACACAAAGATGCCCACACAGTGACAGCAAGACACCTCGCTTGCATCTCAGCTTCTCCCCAGGATCTCCTCCATGCTTATTCTAACACACAGTGAGACTTAAATTATGAACCACCAGTTGTAGATTAATTGAATGAAATCAAGTTTTTCAATGATTTGCTTAGCCGTTGAACAAGGTGGGGTCTTAGAACAATTAACTGAAACACCAAGAACACAGTTTGCTTATTGATAAGAAAATACTAAGTTTATCTAGGATCTAATTTTCATCAGAGCACATGCCAATTGATTCTTTTAAAGTTACAAGTTATTTTGAAACTTGTAACTTTACATGGCAACTTTACATGATGGTAAACAAAAGAAAATATACAAATGGTAAATTAAGATTCTCAAAATAAAGTAATAGGATCCATTTCTGAGGATATAGCCTGGTAGACCAAATAGAGAAGACAGACATCATTGATGGGTCAAAGCCACAGGCTTAGAATTGAGCCAGCAATTGTCCTCAATATTTTAGAAGTTATTTATAAGCCTCTTGGGGGACCCATGTCAAATTAAAACATTATTTATAAATCAGTAATTTCATTGCTTTTTTAGTTTCCAAGAAAAGTTTCAGAATGGGATTCCTTAATTTAATTATTTTCAAAGTACATACAGGGCTCTGTAGCCTTGGCTGTCCTGTACCTGGCTTGGGCTGGAATCTGGGCTTGATGTCTCCTCCCTCAATGCCCTTAGCTTTCAATTTCTCTGTGCCTCCCTTTCTCTGTCCTTAAAATGAAGACACACACTTGCCTTATGTGGTAGCCTTCTTATAGGAATCAAACACACGGTACTCAGTACAGTGTCAGATGCATCAAAAATTCTTTGAAAATGTGTGCTACAGAAAATAAGGAGACCTGGGAGGTTGGTGAGCTTTTCCAGGATTCACAGCAACAAAGCTAAGATTTGAACCCATGTCTCTGAAACCCATGACCTATAAGCCCAGATTTACCCATTACCATTTACTTGGAACTGTGTGCTACGTGAATAATTGCCATTCTGAGTAACTGGTGAAATTTTAGAACCTCTGCCAAGTTGGAAAGTTTTACTTGAAATTTGGACTCAGGTTTTTCCTTCTTTCCCCCCTACATATTGGGGTTTTTGGAGTAAGTGGAATCTTCTGTACTATTTAAATTTGTTAAAATAGGAAAAAAGCTGTGAGAAGAGATGCCTCGAGTACTGACCGTGACACTGTGACTGATGAAGTGCTCTTTCGGGGCCCATTTTGCCTCCAGGCCTCTGTGCCTACAGAGGGCTGTTCTGGAGGCCATGGCACTATTTGTATCAAAATCATGTTTTCTGTCTCAGTAATTGAAGGGACCAAAAGGCAACAGAGCAGTGCCATTAACTTTGGACTACTGTCATGAGCCTCTGGGTTTCATCAATTAGTTGCTGACTTGTGGCTATTAGAGACCCCATTTGTCTCCTCACAAGGTCATTGCAACCATTTCAAATTGCCAGTCTTCTTCCTCAGTGGAATGCATCTTTGACCCGAAAGCAGGAAGTTCTCTGAGACACAGCTCCTAGACAAACAAGGCTGCATTTTCACTTGCTGCAGGACAAGACAAGCAAAGACTTTATGCGATGAAACACAGGCCCTGGAAGCAAGGGCAGAGTGAAAATGCCAGTTACTGCAAGATTCCTTCTTCATAGGACTCACTTAGGTGACATAGAGGCTGCTAGTTTTCACCCATTAGTGGTCTGGGACATAGCCCATCACAAAACCTCGCAGGAAATTCTTTGAATAGCACTATAAATTATCCACAGATGCTGAAGCATGCCCAGGAGCACCATTTTGGGGTCTAGTCTGAATGTGACTCATTCTCCCACACATAATATTTGTGTAAAGAGAATAAATTAATCTATAACAAAGATATTTGATTTCCACTCACCCCACCCTATCTCAACTTCCCAGAAGTTCCAACCCAACATTGAATTCTGGTGATGAATGGATTCTTCAGGTGCCATGACGGCTATGACAAAATATGAGTAAGTGTTTAAACCCTGCCCCTTCACTCCAAAGGGATCCTCAACTTAGGCCAAAAAATACAAAAAGCTGACTGCTCCATTTGTTGCAGGACTTTATTTTCTCTGGATGAATGGCGACTTGATTTGGAAAGCACTTTCAAAAGGACTCTGTCCTTCAATAAGGGTCACAAAATTTAGCAGTCATTATCCTCATCAAGAACCCAATGACCAGGATCTACATATTTACCCAGTCTCCTAAGTTACCTATTTACTAAATGTTCTTCCAAGAACAATTGCAAGGTATAAAATTCATAATTAATCAATGCAGTATATGACTTCAAAAAGAAACAAACCTATCTCCTTGGAAATATAAGTACTGATAGAAATGTAAGTCGCTTTATATTACTGGGAAGAATGAGTGATTAAGTCGTCTCAAAATGAATCAAATGTTTTATGCAGACTATATTGATATAAAGACTAAATATAATAGGTTAAATAAAAGAATACAAAATAGCACTTACAATGATGTAGCATTCATGAATAAAGACAAGGTTTGGGAGTTGATATTAGAGGAAAATGATTAAATTCCATACTTTATGAAATATTTCTATAATATGTGTGTTTGAAAAATAACATCTTTAAAAAAAGAAGACATTCTGGTCAGATGGAAAGACAGATAACGTGTAATAAGAAAGCATTAACTTCAGAGATGGTCAGTAACTGAAAAATCATATGTATTGTCAGAGAAGTCCATAAGGGGTGAAAATTAATTATAAAAAATAACTGATGCAAATGACTTTCTAACCAGTCAGTTCTCTCAAATTGCAGAGATTCGTTGTCATAAAGTTCACCTTTATTCCACATACTCGACCTTGCTCTTGTAGTGTTTAGAGTCTGGAAAGGATTTAACCAAATTAACAATAAGAGGCAATAAAAGCAAGTGCTACAGATGCATACCTTGTGAGATCCAGGAAGCTCACTAAAGAAGAAAAATCTTAATTATGGTGTAGAAGAAACTTGACCAAGACACAGGAGTTCATAAAAGAAAGAGATATTGGGGAAAACAATAAGAAACCATTAATTTTGGAGATGGTCAAGGATGCTTATTAAAAACAGTGTAAATTCATGTTTGAGTATTCTGACATGACCAACAAGATCACAATCACAAGGAGAAGGAATGTGTAGCTATCTTTACCTAAAGAGTTACTCTTGATTCAAAAGATTATTGGCAAAACCCAAATCTTTATAAAAATATAAAGTTAAAAATTAAAAACCACACATTCAAATACCATTAAAGATGACACCCAAAGATGGTCAACTCCAAGATTATTTAAGTGTGTTTAAATCTCTACATAAAATGCCATGTGAAAAGGAAATGACAGAGTTCTTTCGAAGGATGTCATACGTATTTTCTTCATTGAGTTAAATCTACTATCATGTACATATGCTAGATAATGAGGAATTAGATGGCACAGTTTTTTATATTTTCTTAGTTAAGAAGGTCAATTGACATAAATAAACAGAACAGAGTTAACTACTTACTATATACAAGTGCACCTGATCTAGTTAGAAACCACATTATTTGACCTATAGAGTATCAATGTCAGATTACTGATGACTTCATTATTCAGATATGTGTTCCTTGAAAAACAAGATTTTTAAAAAATGAGCAGAGCTCAAATTAGAAACAAAAGTGAAGCAGGAACTGGAGAGAAGATTCTAGTCAAAGACAGCAGTGGGAGCAAAGCTTTGGAGACAGGCATGGTCGTGGTGCACATATGAGTCAGTGGGAATGTCTCAGGGAGGAAACATTGTTAGAGAAACTAACTGCTTTCAATTGGTAGGTTGGGATAAGATAGTCAAGAAATTTGACAAATAGAGGCCATAAATGCAGTTTAATATTTTAGGGGAGAAAGCATTGAGGAGTATTAAACTGGAGAATATAGAAACAGCATTTAATTATTAGTCTAACAAAGCTATAACAGGAAAATAAAGAAGAAAACATCCATAGCTACTGGGCCAACAAAGAAACATTTTTAGATAGATGGCTGAGCCAAAAGCAAAGGCATTTTGAAGGAAAAAATAATTTAAATTCATTTGAGAGTATGAACTGGATGAAGGTAGAAACACAGAAGGAAGGGACTGAGAAGGCCTGAGTAACTGAGTAACTCCATCCGCAGTGGCTCCCCTTAGTGCACATGGGAAAGGCACGGGAAAAGGATGGTTCATTTGATTTTGTTGATGTTGAGCTTAGAATAATGAGGTAGTCAAGTAGAAATGTTTATTTAGAAGTGAGAGCAGATGCATTTGACATTTTTACATAAGCTTTTTTTTTTTAATAAATGAAAGGTAAAATAGCAATTATTTTAATTTTTTCAGTAGTATTCTTATTTCAGACCAACCCCAAATCAAACACCAAGAGTTTTCTCTTTTTATAATCAGGAGAGGCACTTTGCAAGAATGAAGGCCCGGGGAAGCTCTTTCTTCACCGAGTCCCTTGTTCCACGGTATCCTGGTAAGGAAGCACAAACAGGATCATTTATGGGAGGAGCCAGCCCAGGAGAGTTTTATTACTGGTATCAGGATGGCCGGCGATAATGGGAACAGGATGGGAACCACCCTGAGTGAGCTAAACCAGAGCTGAATGAGCAGGGTAGACAGCATAGGAACGAGTTGGGTGACCCCCAGATGGAGCTGGTAGCCAAGAGCCCAGTGGCAGTCATCCTGAGTCACAGTGCACAGGTAGGTCAGACAAGGCAGTGGGTCAGAACCAGCTGGGCCATGCAGAAACCAGGAGGTCAATCCTGGCCAAAGATCAGAGAGGCAGTTTGGAATCAGGAAACCCGGGTTAAGCCAGTTGGGTGCTGTTGACATTGAGGATTAGTCTTCAGGTCACTATGGCACTCATTTTTTTATTCATACAAAAAATATATCTTGACCATCCACTATGGGCCTGGTACTTTGTTAGGCCCCAGAATACCATGAAGAGAAAACAAAGGTACAGTTCCCATCTTTATGCTATGTACTATGTGCAAGAAAATCAACCAGGTTCCAGAAAATTGTATTCTTTTTCCTTTCTTTTTGGGGGTTTCAGAAACACAATTTATTTACTACTATTATTATTAATGCACATTAATTGTACAAATTAATGGATTTCATGATGACATCTACATGCATGCATATACCAAGCTTTGATCAAATCTACCATCCCTTCTACCCATTCTTGCCCTCCCCTCCCTTTACCCTCCCTGAGATTTCCTTCCTTTTCCTTAATAGTCCCTATTTTATTTTCAGATCATCTTTGTTTTTTCTTTACTTTTCTTATATGCTAAAATATGTAACATTTGTCTTTCTATGTCTGGCTTATTTCATTTAACTTGATTCAATTCAATCCATTTTCCTTCAAAGGACAGGATTTTATTCTTTTTGTGGGTGAATAATAGTTTATTGTGTTTGTATACCATATTTTCTTTATTTGTTCATCTGTTGATGGGCACCTAGATTGATTCCATATGTTAGCTTTTGTGAATAGTGTTGAAATATACATGGGTATACAGGTATTATTTTTGATTGCTGCTTTAATTTCCTTCAGATATATAGCCAGGAGTGGTATGGCTGGACTGGATAGTAATTCTGCTTTTAGTTAGTTGTTTGAAGGATATCCACACTGTTTTCTATGGTAGCTGGAGTAATTTAACTTCTCACCAACAGTGCATAAGCGTTCTTTATTCTCCACATCCTTCCAGCATTTGTTATTTTCAATGATTTTGGTAGTATCTATTTTAACTGGAGTGAGAAGGAATCTCAAGGTAGTTTTGATATACATTTCCTAAGTGGCTAAAGATGTTAAAGTGGCTAAAGCATTTTCTCATATGTTCATTCATCATTTGTACTTCTTTTGAGATATGTCTACTCAGATAAGTTTGACCTGTTTTAATTGGACTACTTGTTCATTTGTTTTTTAAGTTTATATTATTATGGATAGTTAATGTTCTACCAGTGGAATAGCTGGCAAAGATTTTTCCCATTCTCTAGGTTTTCTCTTTACTCTATTGACTGCTATTATGCTGAACAGGAGCATTTTAACTTAAAGTAAAAATTGACCCATTTATCATTTTTTTCTGTTTTCTGAGCTATTGAAATCCTACTTAGGAAATTGTTGCCTATGCCAGTGTCAGAGTGTTTCCCGTGTATTTTCTTCTAGTGTTTCAGTGCTTTACGTCTTATGTTATAGCTTGTGATTGATCCATTTTGAGTTGATTTTTGTCCAGGGAAAGAGATGGGTTTGTGGTTTCATTCTTTTACATATAAAGCTCCCCTTTTCGAAGCACTATTTATTCAAGAGACTGTTTTCTCCACTGTATGTTTTTGACATCTTTGTCAAGAATCATTTGGCTATAGATGTGTGGGGTTTTTCTGGGTTCTCGATTCTGTTTCATTGGTCTCTGTGTCTGTTTTTATGCCAACATCATGCTGTTTTTGCTGCTATAGCTCTGTGGTATATTTTGAAATCAGGTATTGTGATGCCTCCAGCAATGTTCCTTTTGCTTAGGATTGCCTTGGCTATTGGAGTTTTTTTCTACTTGCATGTGGCTTTTAGAATTTTTTCTAGTTCTGCAATAACTGTCATTGGTATTTTGATGGGGATTGCATTAGATGTGTAGGTCATTTTGGGTAGTATAGAAATTTAAACAATATTAGTTCTCCCAATCCAAAAAAACATGGGAGAATTTTTCATCTTCTAGTATCTTCTTCAATTTCTTTCTTCAGAGTTTTGTAATTTACATTGTGGAGGCCTTTTGCCTCCTTAGTTAGGTTTATTTCTAGGTAATTTTTTTTTTTAAATTTTTTTAGGTGATTAAAATTGGAATTCCTTTTCTGATTTCTTTCGCAATGAGTTCATTATTGGGGTATAGAAAAGCTGCTGATTTTTGTACGTTGATTTTGTGTCCCGTTATTTTGCTGAATTTGTTAGTTCTGAGTCTTTTGGTGAAATCTTCAGGGTTTTCTAAGTATAAAATTACATAGTCAGCAAACATAGATAATTTGACTTCCTCCTTTTTTATTTGTAGCCATTTTCTTTCTTTTTCTTGCCTAATTTCTCTGGATGAAATTTAGAGTGCTGTACTGAATAAGAGTGATGAGAGTGGACACACTTGATCTTGATTCTTGACCTTACAGTTTTTCTCTATTCAGTGTGATGTTGGCTATGGGTCTGTCATATATATCCTTTACTATATTGAACTATGATCCTTTTTGTTATGGTTTGGATCTATAATTTCCCCTAAATGATCATCTGTTGAAGGTTTGGTTCCCAGTGTAGTAATGTTCTGAGGTGGATCACTTGGGAAGCGTTTAGATAAGGAGGGCTCTGATTTCATCAGTGAATGAATCCATTGAAGCGTTGATAATTAACAGCTATCAGGAGCTGGTGGCAACTTTAGGAAGTATGGCAGAGTTGGAAAAGGTGGGTCTCTGGTGGCATGCCTTTGACAGGTATATCTTATCCCAGGCCCCTTGTGTGTGAACAATCCCTCTCCTTTCTCTCTCTCTCTCTCTCTCTCTCTCTCTCTCTCTCTCTCTCTCTCTCTCTCTCTCTCTCTCTCTCCCCTCCCCCTTCTCTCTTTTCTGGCCACCATGAAGTGAGCAGCTCAGCTCCACCAGGCCCTCTCTACCATGATGGTCTGCTTCATCACATACCCATAGCAACAGAGCCATCCAACCATGGACTGAAACCTCTGAGAACATGGGTCAAAATAAGTCTTTTCTTTTTTTAAGTTGTTTATCTCAGGCATTTTATCACAGTAAAAAAAAAAAGCTAATACATTTATATAACTAATTTATTCAGGACTCTTCTTATGGAGGAATGTTGAGTTTTATCAAAGACTTTTTTCACATGATATGGTCATGTGATTTTTATCCTTAATTCTATTTATATACTGTGTTGTATTTATTGATTAATGTATATTGATCCATACCTGGAATGAAACCAACTTGATTACACATGTGGTATCTTTAATGCTGATAAATTTGATTTTCAAGTATTTAATTGAGGAATTTTGCATCTATGCCCATCAGAGATACTGATCTATAGTTTCCTTTTGCTGTTGTATCTATCAAATTTTGGAAGCAGGATAATTCTGGCTTTATGGATGAGTTTGGAAGGGTTCCTTCCCTTTCTACTTTATTGACTAGTTTGAGGGGTACTAGGCATTTGTCTTTCTGAAAAAAGTCTTGTCAAATTCAGCAGTGAATCCATCTGGACTTCGGCTTTTCTTTGTTGCTGCTTCAATGTCATTACTTGTTGTAGATGTATTTAGGTTTTTTAATATCATTTTGGTTCAGTTTTGATAGGTCAGATGTGTTCAGAAATTTATCCATTTCTTCTAAATTTTTCCAATTTATTGGAATATAATTTTCTAAAATATTCCCCAATGATCTTTTCAGTAGTATCTATTGTAATGTCTCTTTTTTTTTAAATCTCCAATTGTATTTATTTGGGTCTTCTCTTGCTTTCTTTTGGTTAGTTCAGCTATAATGTTCTCAATTTTATTTATCTTTACAAAGAACCAGCTCTTTGTCTCATTGATCCTCTGTATTGTTCTGTTAGTCATTTTTATTTCTGCTTTACTGATTTGAGCTTATTTTTTCTTTCTTCTTGTTTTTCTTCCAGTTTGTAAATCTCTATTTTAATGATACTTTTTCATAACATTAATAATAATATTTCTCAAATATAAAATTCATAACACTTTATAAAAAACATAAAACATTGATTGGATAAATGTGAAATGTTTTACTTCCCATTTATGGTTTTTTTTTTGTTTCTTTTTCTTGTTTTTCCAAGAACTTGAGATGTATCATTAGGTTATAAAGTTGAGATCTCTGTCTTTTTGATACAGAGATTCATGCTGTTAACTTCTCTCTTAGTAATGCTTTTGTTGTATCCCACAGACTGGTATATTATGTTTCTATTTTCATTTGTATTCTATGAATTTTTTAATTTCTCCTCTAATTTCTTCAATGACTCACTATTTGTTCCATAGTGTGTTGTTCAATCTCTATGTGTTTGTATAATTTCTGTAGTTTCTCCTACTGTCAATTTCTAGTTTCATTCCATTGTGATCTGATAAGATGCAATAAATTATTTCAATTTTTTTTTTGTTTTTTAGTTTGTTAAGATTTGTTTTATGAACTAACATACAATCTACTTTGGAAAAGTTCCATGTGCTGATGAAAAAAAAATGTGTATTATGCAGCTGTTGGTTAGAATATTCTGTAAATGTTTGTTAAGTGCATTGGATCCATAGTGTAATTCAAATCTGATATGTTATTGTTGTTTTTTTTTTCTGGTCAGAAAGATCTACTATTGGTGAAAGAGTTATATTGAAGTTACCCACTATTACTGTATTGGGACTTATCTGTCCCTTTAAATCTAGTAGTAACTATCTTTAACAACTTTATCTATCTTATAAAGTTTGGTGCTCCAATGTTCAGTACACATATATTTATAATCATTATATGTTTTTGAGGAATATTTCCCTTAATCAATATGTAGTGACCATCTTTGCCTCTTCTAGCTGATTTTAGGCATAAGTCTATTTTGTTGGATATAAAGATAACTATGGCTGTTTGCTTTCTCATTGAATTTCCTTGGAATATTTTGTCCATCCTTTCACTGTCAGTTTGTGCATATGTCTTTAGAGGGTAGGTGAGCTTTGTGCTGGCAGCATATTTTGGGGTCCCATTTTTAATCCAGTCACCCAGTTTGTACCTTTTAATTAGAGAATTAAAGACATTTAAACTAAAGGTTGTTATTGAAAGGCATATAAATGTTTTGTCATTTTGGTGATTTTCTTCTGGTTGTTTTGAATACTCTATGTTTATTCCTTCCTGTCTTATTCATACTTCATGGTCTACTAATTGATGTTTAATTATTTTCTATATCTCATTTGTATGTCTACTCTTCTGAGGAGATTTATTTTTCATTCTCTTATGAGTGTGCAAATCTTTCTCTTCTGGATGTAGGATTCCTTTAATATCTTCTGTTTTGCCGGCTTAGTAGTCATGAACTTCTTCAGGTTTTCCTTATCTTAAAAGTTTTTTATTTCTTCTTTGATTCTGAAGGACATTCATTCTAGGTATAGTCATCTTGGTTAGTAATTATCTTCTTTAAAGACTTGAAATACATCATTTCATGCCTTCCTTGCCTTTAGTGTTTCTTCTAAGAAATCAGTTGTTATTCTGGTGGTTTAGCCTTTAGATGTGACTTGGCACTTTTCTCTTGGAGCTTTCAACATTTTTTCTTTGTCCTGTACTTTGGCAATTTAGCTACAGTATATTGCGAAGAGGTTCTTTTCTTGTCATGTCTACTTGGGATTCTAAATAAATCTGGCATTCAGCATGTATTTCTTCTCTTTGTAGTATGCTAATTATTCAGATGTTTGACATTTTAATGGTGCTCCAGATATCTTGTATGTTCCAGAGATCTTGTATGTCCTGTACTTGTATATCTGTGCACCCTTTGTGGTTCATTGATATACATGTGTGTGTGTATATTATATATATTTCTTTATTACAATGAAATATTTTGGCTGATTTGTCCTCAAACTCTGATATTCTCTCTTCTTCTTGGTTTAGTCTGTTATCAAGAATTTAAACTGAGTTTTCTAAATGACTTTTCGAGTTTTTCATTTCTAAGATTTCTGTTTAGTTCTTTTTCAAAATCTGTTTGTTGAAGTGTTTATTCATATCCTATATAGTCTTCTTAATTCATCCAGCTATCTATTTGTATTCTTTTGAATTTCATTGGGTTTTGAGAAAACCATTCCTTTGAATTTTTGTCCAGTATTTCATCCACTTCAATATTTTTGGCATGCATTACTAGGGAGTTATGGCCTTTTGGAATTGTCATATTTCCTTGTTATTTCGTATTTCTTATGTTTTCCATCTTGGGATTTAAACATCTGATAGATATCTCTTCTACTTTTATATGAGGGTCCCATTTGTAATCAGGCTTCTCTTTTTGTCCTAGGATATTGTTTGTTGTGTAGTGCTGAGTTTAATTCCAATTGAACTTTACAATGTAGGTTCTTTTTCTATGATGAGTGGGTTTTAAAATGATATATACTGTATCAGAGTCTGAGGCATCCACTTTCTCTATAGGTTTTGTATGAGTGGTGTCCCGTTGGTGGTTCAAGTAGGTGTGGTATGTCAGTAGAATATATGAGGTACACCCTTTGTGGTTAATCCATCAATGAGAATGGAAGCCCCTATCATCATTGATGTTGGCTCTTTTGCTTGAAAGCAATTCTGATACCAACTGTTTCAATTGTGGTGATAGGTCTGAAGCTTTTATCCTGTTTAGAACTGGTGCTTTGCCAGTTGTTTCATGGGGAGTGGAATGGCCCAGGGTCACAGCTCTCTCTCTGTGGTACATACCTCCAGTCTTGTCAATGATGTACAGTCTGATCAGGTATGGGTTTGACTCATGCTTAGTTCCTTTGTAGGTGTGGTGCCCACAACAGTTGTGATATTTCTTTCTGTGATTTCTATGGGTATGAGTGTCCAGGAACAAGACTTCCAGCAATACCTACTTGAAGATGGATTGTCACTTGGGGGCTTCTGCCCGCTCCACATTCTTAAAGTTAAGGGATCCACCAAGGTTCAAGCAGGACTAGGGCATAGCTGGAGCTAGACATAATTCTTCTCAGTTGGTTTTGTGGAGTATAGCTAAGCAGTAAATCATCAACCCAATGTGCACTGGCTTCCCAGCACAGCAAAGAAAAGAGAATAAAAAAAGAGAGAAAAAAAGATAAATAAATAACACACACACACACACACACACACACACACACACCAAAAAACATCAATAGCAGAGAAAAAGGGGGACATTATGTACATTACTATCATAAAAAATTATAAAATAAAATTAACACAAATTAAAAAAGGAGAAATGTAAAAAGGGGGAGAAAAACAAGGTTAAGAAGGAAGAAATTAAAAAGGAGAAAATTTGGAGGGTGGTAACAGGTGAAAATTTTAAAGGGAGTAGAAAGAGAAAAAAAAGAAAGAAAAAAAGTTAAATGTTAAAAAGAAAAGAAAGAAACAAACCAACACACAAAAAAATGCAACAATAAAATTGTATTAATAAAGGATAAAATTTTTCTCTCTGAGAAAAATGAGCAGATAAGAGTAGATATTCACAGCCTATCTCAAAATTTTCTCTATCATCTTAGGCTGTGCGCTCCTTGGACAGAGCGAAGGCTTGGGGTTATTTACTCCGCCTCATTTTTCCTTTGTGGTGCCTATCACCTAACCAACAGAAATGAATTGTAATTACAAGTAACCAGAAAACCTCTCAGCTGCTTAGCACACTGGGATGAACTACAGCAGAATGCAGAATTACCCAAAAATTCTCTCTGGGGCTACTTAGGTAAGCTATTCTAAAAGTAGAGAAGACACCAATGTGGCAGCATGTGAGCAAGCTAGGGCAGAATGCCAAACTCCTCAAATATTCTCTCTGGAGCTTTCAGTGCTATGTGCTCAGAGGGGAGCAGCAACTGGCTCTGTGGCATGATCCCTTATGACCCAAGGGGACAGAGTCTATGAAGGCCCAAAGATCTGTGCTGAGAGTGGGTAATGGTGATTTCCCAGTGATCTGCAGTCCATGATTCTGGTGTTCCCATCCTGGTTTCTGCAAGCAGTCACACACAATCATTTTCCCCCACCCCCTTCCTGATTCCAAAGGGAAGCAGCTTATGTTCCCCCAGTCACCACAGTCCAGTCTTCCATTGCATAGAATTCTTGGCAAGTCTGTGTCAGAGTTCCACTAAACTGACTTGCCAGGCCATCACCTGCTGATTCAGTGCAGTGAGATTATCTCAGGAGCCCAAAGACAGGAAAATAGGCCTTTTTTGGAGATGGCTCCATGATAGCACTGTGAGAATATACTGAAAAGCAGAGAACTTCTCCAGAGTGAGTTCACCATGCAAATCCCAGGTCTGCTGCCTGTTTAGATACTATTTCTGCAGAGGGCTGATTCATGTGCCAGTGGTGCTCCTTGGAACTCTCCCTCTTTCACTTCTACCCCTGCCAAGGTGGCCCTCCTCCTGCAGAGTTTCCATGAACTTGGTAAGTGCTTAGGTGCTCTGTTTTAACCTATGCTAAGTCTCTGGGTTTCTCCAATCTATCTATCCACTGTTGAACTCCAGCTTTCTCTGATGATCACCCACTCAATAAGAAGGTCCAGTTTTGATTCTGTCTGTGGATAAGCAGGAGAATTCTGGTTGCCTCTAATCTGCCATTTGAAACCCTCAATTCTCTTCTCTTCTCCTCTCACTTCACAGTCACTTCCTGTGACAAGAGTCTGCTTAACTTCTGAATCTCCACTTGTTTGCATCCTATCTAGCCATCTTGTGATGATCTAGTTTTCTATTCATTGCTCTGTTTGCATCAATGAACTGAAAGAAAAACTTTGGGTTTTATAATATGAAGGTCCCTGGTAATCTTTGAGATTGGTTTTAGACAGCATAACCAGGTTTTAAAGGGTTATGGGGGAGTTTGTGAGAATTACAAATAAATCCTCTTACTTGATAGTAAAAGTGGGATCCATCATGAAAGATAAGAGAAAAGAAATCTGTAGAGTAAAACAAAAGCTCCCTTTTATTTTACCATCTAGAATTAGCAACTATTAATATCTGCAGTAATTTCTCTCATTTTGTGCATACCATAAGAAGTCAGAATGAATGCAGAATGTACAGTTAAGATTACTGGGTTCAAAAATCTAGCTCTGGTATGTACCCAAGAAAGTGGAAAACACATGTCCACACAAAAACTTGTGCATACAGGCTCATAGATATATTATTCATAGTAGACAAGAAGTAGAAACTACAAAAATGTCTACCAGCTACTGAATAGAGATGCAAATGTGTTGTATGTCATGCAGTGGAACATTATTTGGCAATGGTTTGGAAAGAAGTATGTATATATCCTACAGCATGGATAAAACTTGAAAATATCATGGAAGTGAAACAAGTCAGGCACAAAAGATACATACATATGATTCTATTTATACAAAATGTTCTGAATAGGCAAATCCATTCAGTCAGAGGTAGATGAGTGGTTACTAGAGGGTAGGTGGGAGAAAAAATGGGAAGTAATGCTAATGGGCAAGGGTTTCTTTTTGGAATGATGAAAATATTGTAGAATGAAATATCAGTGACAGATGCACAGCTCAATGTCTATACTGCACTGAACTACATGCTTTAAAAAGGTGAATTTTTAAAAGGTAAATTTTATGGTGTGTGAATTATTAAATAAGTCTTAAAAGAAAAGAAAAGAAAGAAAACCTAATTATAGTCCTAGCTATATAACTTGGTACAAATTTAATCTGTGTGCTCACCTTTCTCGTGTAAAGTAGGCACAGTAAGTGCTCACCAGATTGCTGTAAGATTTCAAAAAATTAATGTATGTAAAGGGCTTAGAAGAGTGCCTGACACTTAGCGAGGGCTAGATACATTTATGCTTTTATTTGTAACATTAGGTGGAAGAGAAGTGCCTTTTATTTAACTGCTATCATGGAGTAAATAAAATTATGCTGTTAACATTTCCCATGCAAAAAGTACCTTTGTAAATGCTGTTTGAAATTATGTATTGTATTTTTTCAACTATTCCTCTACTGGTCAGTACTTAAGCTTGTGTCCATTTGATTGAAGCTGCAATAAGTATATTTTTTCCCAAAGGTTTGTTTTTCAATTATTTCTTAGAATAAATTCTCAGGTGTGGAACTATTCTTTCCAAGAGTACATTATAGGGCTTAAGAGCTGGTGGAGTATTTCTAAAAAGGCTTGTTCTAGCTCTCTGCTGCCTACTCCATCCTCATTCACACTGCCTGAGCATCCCTTTTATATTCTTTGCTAATTGGTATTGTACCATTCTTTTACATGGCATTCAGCTACTCGTCACTGAGGTTGAACTGTTTGAACAATCAAATATTCTTTTTGGATTTTTTTTTCTTTTTGGAGGGGACATCTATCCATTGAGTTCTTAGAAAAACTAAGAACACTGGTTTCTTAGACTTCCAGAAACTCTTTGTACACAAAGGATATGTGTATCACTATTTCATAAAATAAAAATGACAAGGAAAGCAAAAACAAAGAAACCCCAAAACTTTGGGCATAAAAGTAAGGACTAAACAACTGTCTGTCACTCACAACCCAAGTAGGTTTTGAAGTGTTTAGATAATTGCAGGTACGATTTTCCTTTTCAAAATCAAGTTCCAATTTCTACTTTTCTCTGTTATAGTTCATCATTTAAAATGAAATCTTGAAAGATTGGGCAATACCTTACTAGTAAGAAATTGTAACCAACAAGAATTAAGTTTTTGAGATTGTATAGTGATTTCTCAGTTTAATTAAGGTCTACCTGAGGAAGTGACAATGTGAGTCTTTAACGTAATACCTGTTTGACTATAGAGGGCTCTGAAAAACCTTCTTTAAGAAGGCATCAATGATATGATTCTATACCTAGGAAACCCAAAAAACTCCACCAGAAAACTTCTAGAACTAGTAAATGAATTCAGCAAAGTAGCAGGATATAAAATCAACACCCATAAATCAAAGGCATTTCTATGCATCAATGACTGACAAAACCTCTGAGAAGGAAATGAGGAAAACAACCCCATTCACAATAATCTCAAAATAATAATAATAATAACAATAATAATATACTTTGGAATCAACAAAAGAGGTGAAAGATCTGAACAATGAAAACTACAGAACCCTAAGGAGAGAAATCAAAGAAGACCTTAGAAGATGGAAAGATCTACCTTGCTCTTGGATAGGCAGAATTAATATTATCAAAATGAACCTACTACCAAAAGCACTATGCAGATTTTATGCAATTCCAATCAAAATCCCAATGGCATTCCTTATAGAAATAGAAAAAACAATCATAAAATTCATCTGGAAAAATAAGAGACCCAGAATAGCTAAAGCAGTCCTTAGCAGGAAGAGTGAAGCAGGAGGCATCACTATACCAGACCTTAAACTATACTACAGAGCAATAGTAACAAAAACAGCATGGCATTGGCACCAAAACAGACTGATAGACCAATGATACAGAATAGAGGACACAGAGACTAACCCACAAAATTACGATTATCTTATATTAGACAAAGGTGCCAAAAACATGCACTGGAAAAAAGATAGCATCTTCAACAAATGGTGCTGGGAAAACTGGAAATCTATATGCATCAAAATGAAATTAAATCCCTATCTCTCACCATGCATAAAACTTAACTCAAAATGGATCAAGGACCTAGGAATTAAACCAGAGACTCTGTGTCTAATAGAAGAAAAAGTAGGCCCTAATCTCCATCATGTGGGATTAGGCCCCAACTTCCTTAATAAGACTCCTATCGCACAAGAATTAATATCAAGAATCAATAAATGGGATGGAATTAAACTAAAAAGTTTCTTCTCAGCAAAAGAAACAATCTATGAGGTTAACAGAGAGCCTACATCCTGGATGCAAATTTTTACCCTTCACACATAAGATATAGCCCTAATCTCTAGGGTATATAAAGAACTCAAAAAGCCAAGCACCGAAAAATCAAATAACCCAATCAACAAATGGGCCAAGAACAGACACTTGGGACTGGAACAGACACTTCTCAGAAGAGGATATACAATCAATCAACAAATATATGAAAAAATGCTCATCATCTCTAGCAATCAGAGAAATGCAAATCAAAACTACTCACTCCAGTCAGAATGGCAGCTATTATGAAGACAAACAACAAGTGTTGGAGAGGATGTGGAGGAAAAGGTACACTCATACATTGCTGGTGGGACTGCAAATTGTTACAGCCAATATGGAAAGCAGCATGGAGATTCCTTGGCAATCTGTGAATGGAACCACCATTTCACCCAGTTATCCCTCTTCTCATACTGTACCCAAAGGACTTAAAAACAGCATACTACAGGGACACAGCCACATCAATGTTTATAGCAGCACAATTCACAATAGCTAAACTGTGGAACCAACCTAGATACCCTTCAGTAGGTAAATGGATTAAAAAAATGTAGCATATATACACAATGGAATATTACTCAGCAATAAAAGACAATAAAATCATGGCATTTGCAGATAAATGGATGGCGTTGGAGAAGATAATGCTAAGTGAAGTTAGCCAATCCCTAAAAAACAAATGCTGAATGTTTTCTCTGATATAAGGAAGCTGACTCATAGTGGGGTAGGGAGGGGGAGCATGGGAAGATTAGATGAATTCTAGATAGGGAAGAGGGGTGGGAGGGAAAGGCGGAGGGGGGGGCAAAGGATTAGCAAGGGCAGTGGAATGTGATGGACATCATTATCCAAAGAACATGTATGAAGAATCAAATTGGGTGTCAACATACTTTATAAATAAACAAAGATATGAAAAATTGTGGTATATTTGTGTAATAAGAATTGTAATGCAAAAAAGTACATGCATAAAGGCATGAATTGGCGTGAACATACTCTACATACAATGATATGAAAAATTGTACTGTATATATGTAATAAGAATTGTAATGCATTCTGGTGTCATGTATTTAAAAAAAATAAAATCAAGAAAACAAAAAAAAATAGGAAGGCATCCATGGTAGAGTGTCTGCCTCACATGCACAAGGCCCTAAATTCAATCCCTGGCACCAAAAAAAAAAAAAAAAAAAAAAAAAAAAACAACAACAAGGCATCCAGGTCTCCTCCTCAAGGAGTTTAAGGCAAGAATCTAGAACTACCCCCTGGAAGCCTATGGCCCTGCCCATGCCTCCCGTCTCTCTCTTCTATTTTTATAGCTGGGTTCCCAAGGATTGTCCTATAATATGAGGTGGATATCCTCACATTTAATCATTCTTCAGATAAATTTCACTGGACTTGGCTGCTGTAATTTTAAAGAGCTTTCAGGTTTTAATGACTGCCTTATCACTACAAAACTGAGATGTGCACATAGCAGGCTCTCTGTGATAGAGAGCTGTGCCCTTGAAGTTGAAACACTCGCCGAGTTTTATTAAGCGAGGAATGTTTGTTTAGCAAATCACAGAGTTTATGACTATGACACACGGTTCAGTATCATGGAACTTTTTTTTTTTTTGGACTTCTAACTACAAAGCCATCATCAAAAAGTAGAGGTGTGTTTGGAAAAAAAACATAATGGACTCTTGGTCCAAGGCAGCATTTTTTAACAGGGGAATAGCTTTGGGAGCAGGGCACATTCTCTGTAAATGCTTGCCCCTTTTGTAAGAGCAAAAGTGCTACCTTGTTGGAGAAGAAGTTCTGCTAGTAGCCTTGTCATTGAAGTTTTCTTGTTTTTTGTTTCCTCATACCTAGCCTTTCCTCACTGCGGACACAGGATAGAGGTGATTGGATGCTGGGAGTGATAATGGGAACTGAGTGGGGTTGATCACTCTAATGACAAAGTAAATTTGCTAGAAAAGTCACCTAAACAAAATGAAAATTCTATATACTCCCTTTTCGTAGATATCAGAGAGGGTAGCTATCTGTATTTGAAATGACTTAAATGACAATTATAGGCATGGGTGTGAAGGAATAGAGCTTTTCATAACACTTAGCATCAAGTAATGAAGCAGTCCTACATGCTGACCTATAAACTGTGCTCTGCATGAGGAGGATTCAGAGACAATGAAGACCAAGTTCTCGTTTGCATACATTCAGATCTACTTCCTCCTGCCTTCTTTTCTCCCACTTTCCTCCCTCCCTCCCTTTCTTCCTCCCTTCCTTCCCCCTCACTTTCCATACCAGGTATAATCATACAGACCCCACACAAAGGGCTCTGAGAGGACAGGGCAGGGGGCTCCGATACAACCTCTTACTCCCTGGCCCTTGGTTTCTTTACTGAAGCACAAGTAACGGTTCATGCCATAATAATAAGGGGGATCTGAAAAGAAACACAGTGTCCTCAAAATGACCCACTCCAAATAAGCACTCAGTAAATAGATGTAAAATTTTTGCCTTTCACAGGACAAAAAAAGGGGGAGAAAGGTCTTTCAAGCCAATGGAACATCCACTATGCAAAGTAGCAAGACAGCAAACTTTGTTCACAGTCATTAATGTTTCATTACAGTCCTTGCTCAACAGGGAGATGTTACACAGTAAGAGCGGCAGGCAGCTCTTAAGGGCTTTGTTTTCCATGCTAAGGAGCTTGGATGTGATCCTTAAGGAGAGGGGATTAAACAATGAAAATGTGATTGTACTGCAGGTGAATGATATCAAAAGCCAATAAGAGTGGAATGAATCCAAAATAACTTTCCTAGGGACATATATGAACACACCATAGTGAATCTCACCATCAGTTACATCGACAAGAATGGGGTCCTAATTAGAATAAGATATATTCCATGCTGGCATAATTATATCAAAATGAATTCTACTGTCATGTACAAGGAAAATTAACCAATAACAAAACAGAGTCTGGTAGAATAGTGAAAGCAGATGTCAGACTAAACTATGATAGTGTCAGAAGGGACAGAGACTTGTGGATATTCAAGAGAAAATAAATAAGTCTTACATAAAATACATGTTCAATAGATCTTATTTTTAAAAATGCATGGACCACCAATGTAGTAATGACTGCCAAAGTCCCCTGGGTTACTCTCAGTGTCACATCCTCAGGAGAAGCTGAGAAATGTGAAAGGTCATTAGGGTTTTAGGGAGAAGGGATGGCTCCCGAGATTCCACTTTTTCTGTAAGGCTCATCTGCAATGAAGTTCCCATGCTTTCTATAGAAAACCTACAAGGTAGGTATTATTGATATTATTTCATGGATGAGGAATCTGAGGTCCAGAGAGGTTTGTTAAGTTGGCCAGGTTACATATTAGTATGTGACAGAACCAGATTTCAGAGTCAAATATGAGAGACTCGGAGCATTAAACTTTTCCACTTTGAGATACTGCTTGAGTGTCCTTGGTCGTTGGACAGATAGGAGAATCTGTAGGGTTGTTTTTTTTTTTTTTTTTGAGATATCTAGGTCCTAGATCAGATTTATCAAGTCAGAATTTACTGAGAAATAAGAGCATGTATGCTTTTCAAAGCATTCTTGAGAGTTTCTGATATGTAGGTTGAGTTGAGAAGTTACTTTGTGGAAATAAGAACAAAGTTTGTCTACTTCGGAAAGTTAAATAAAATGAAGGGATTTCCATCCTTTTTCATTCATTGGGAGGGTTGTGGATTATACTTCTATTCACTTCTTATGTTCACCCTCACAAGAAGATCATACAGTATTATTAGAAACAATTAGCCCTATGCTAACATGAAAAGAATTAAGTCTCACACCTTCTCATCCCAAATCACCTGAGAAGCAAATACTCCATGGAACTCCAATAATTCTTCATTCAAATCTGATTGACAGATGAGAAATTTTCAAGTAGAGGTACCCAAGATAAATACATTCTTTTATGAAGTTTTCCAGAAGATTCTACAGTAAGCTTGTTGAAATTCATTGACAATTTCCTTTATATCAAAACTCTAAATTAAAAGCTCTAAATAGTCAAGATCATTCCCTCTTTTCACCCATTGTCATCTGGCTGACTCCTGCTCATCCCACACCAATGGACTAAGAGAGAGCTTACCTGACTTCTGTGCTGTTTGGAAGCCTCTCTGGTTCTCCTGTGTGGACCAGTGTAAAGACTTAAACCTGCCCCAGTATAACCACAGCCTGTGTTGCCTACCTGTCTAGTCTTCAGAGTCTCTTAAGGCAAAGACTTTCTTATTCTACTTTAATTCCTCAGACTCCAACACAGAACCTAGCACAGAAAAAGTGCTGAGTGACTATTAGTGCAATGAATAAATAGATGAAAGAAGGAAGAAAGGAAAGGATAGTGGGAGGATAGGAAGAGAAGGAGAAAGAAAGGAAAGAAGATAGAAGGAAACTAGAAATGTCCTCCAGAGATCATTCTCAACATGTCTCTTCAATCCCTTGGGCAGAAAGATACACAGTATAGTAAAAGCAGTTACTTCTTTGCTAAAAATAAAGAAGAAATGAGTAAATCTATTACTTTGTATCCCTAGGATTATAATGAAGATGAAATTTTCCACACATTTCCTTTTATTTATTTATATTCCAAATAAATTACCTTTTTGTTCCAGTTAAACAATTTACTTACAGAAGAGATGGCTAGGAAAGGGTAGCAATGCCCCCCAGAGGCTAACAGCAGTAGCTTGGGAAGCAGCCAATCCTTAGCTCCTGCCCACAGAGTGGTCCGAAAGATCATCATGAGGGAATGGCCAAAGCAGATGGTGGACTTGTGCACAGAATGGTATTTTGAGGGGTGAGGGCAGAGGGCAGGGAATCAAGCAGCACACATGAGGCTACTCTTTGCACTTCACTTGTGCTAAATGCAGCTTTGTAACTTGTGAAATATAGTCTTAGTTGTTTTCAGTTAAGCAATAGTACAAAGATGTTACAGAAGAGAAACCTAAATAAACTGAATTGAAATTAAATTATTCCACATGGAATACACTTGAGGTGTTTAATTTCAATATTAGACATTCATCAGATGTTTTGGATAGACCCCTAGGTCCACATCTACAAAAGTTTTCGAACCTTCCAGATGAAGACTGGGTTTCCTATTTCTGAGTCCTCATCGACTACCAGAGTGCCTGACATACAGTAAGTGATAAACAAATGCTTAGTGAATGAACGCATGCATATGCCTATATATACATACATATATATATATATATATATATATATATATATATATATATATATATCATTAAGAAGAAATTAAGCAATATAGATAAGTGCACCTGCTTACCTGACAGGTAAGGTGCTTCAGCTGACTAATGTGCATCCAGACCTTCTTGATTGGGACACTATATGCTGAGCCTTCTGTTCTCAGCATCACTGTTTATTATGCTTTCTTATTAGGAAGTTAAAACAGCAAAAGAATATTAACAATAATTAGCCTTAGAAATAAGACTAAGCCTACGCACAATTTAATGCTTACAGCAGCCTATGATAAAGACAGGGATCATCAAAAAGTAACCCATTAGGTTGAGAGTATAATTGGCCACAGAAACACTATCTCTTTATCTGAGGGCATGAGTCAGCCAAAGGACTTCAGGGGGAGCATTCATGTGTGGAGGCCATTCCAGTGTCTCACGGCCTCAGCTCTCCTACCCATCTTTGCTCCCTTCAGCTCAGCGCATGACCTTCACATTTACTTCACCAACAAAGTACAGGTTGTGAGTGATTTTTGCCTCTCACCTGTGCTGAAGAAATGATCCAGAGATGGCCTGTCTTCCTTCCCTTGTCCCTGTGGTCCCTGAGGAAGATGAGTCCCATCCCTGTGCTGCACTCTGGATCTCTTTCCCCTGCAGCCTCCTTTCAAGAGGCATAAGCTCTCACACTGCTCCATCTTCCTGCCCAAATCTAGCTCTTCTCTGGCTCTCCTGGTTCTTTCCCCAACAATGCCTAGGCTTTTCCCATCCTAAAAATCTCTTTGACTCCTCTTCCTTCCTGGTTTTCTCTTCTTTCCTGAACATCCCAGAAGGAAACTCATGCAACAGGTCTGCTCTTCCACCCTTTCCAAATTCCTCCTCGATGTACTGCACTCTGCTCTTGCATGCACCTGTCCACCCAAACCACCATGACTGATACTGCTGAGACTATTAAACTAGTAGCTCAGTGAACTGGTGGTTCTGCATTCATCTTTCTGGACATAGTCCTCTATGTCTACACTGCTTCCCTCTCTTTCCCCTGAATATTGCAGGATTCAGAGAATATAACTTCACACAGTCTCTCCCTCTCTCACTCTGCTCTGGGCTCCCAGACTGTGAATGCCCCTTATATTTGAAAAACATTTCTGTTTATGCATTTTTCAAACTATATTCTAATTCATTTGTTTATACTTCTGCCTTCTTTTTCAGGTTGTAAGTTTCTTGCAAGAAGAGAAAATGTTTGAATTACTGTCTCATGACCACCTTGCCTAGCACCTGGCACATAAAAGTGGATGATAAAACTTAGGAAGAAAGAAAGGGAAATAGAGAGAGAAAGCCTGACAGATAAATTGTACCCAAAAGAGGCATAAGAATGTGTTGATTCATAATACTTGCATATATAATGCAAAAAACAAATGTATCATCCTATCTCACAGATAGTTCTCTCAAAATTTAGGCTTACAGGGCTTCAAGTTACCTTTAGGATTATCACTAAAGTAAAGAAAGTGAAGAACAGAAAGTATTTGTTCAAACTCGTACAACTAAATGGTGGAAAAAAATAAATCTAGAACCCATGACTCCAAATCCAATGCTCTGCTTATTATACTATATATCAACTTTCTAAAGATTAACTGCTTAATTAACAAGTTAATAAATACATAAAATATTATTCTAGTACTTTTAAGTGTTAGGGTTGTTCCACTTGCTCAAAGCATAACACAATCTTGGTTCCTGTTCTCATGGGGTGGACAGATGATAATACAAGTAATAAAATGTCAGATAGCAACTGCTACAAAGAAAAATAAAATAGTCTAAAAAGACAGCTAATAAGGAAGAGTGTGTTTTTTCTATAAGGGATAGTGCTATACTTTGGATCTTGAAAGCTCTTCAAAGGTCCAGGTGTTAAAGGCTTGTTTCCAAAGCCCATAACATGATAAGGAGGTGGTAGAACCTTTAGGAGGTAGGATCTGATGGGAATTTGAGTCCCTCCTCTTCCTCTCTTTCACTTCACCACCATGATGTGTGCAGTTTCCTTTGCTACGATGTGCTGTGCCTTCATGGTACCAAAGCAACAGGGCCAATTGATCATTGATCCCAAACTGTGAGCCAAAATTACTATTTCCTCATTATAATTTAATGATCTCAGGTATTTTGTCATAGTGAAGGAACATTTACTAACAAAATAAATCTTTGAGGATGTGAAACTGAACAGAATATTGAACTCTTTTGATAATTCAAGGAACACACCATGAAAAGATGTAGGGGAAATGATCTTGGTGCAAATGATCTTGGTGTGATCACAAGAAGTCCATGAAGGGCAGACATAAATCATGATGTCCATGATTCTGGCAGTGGTCAGATCATAGGAGCTCTTAGCAGAATACAGATTTTGGTGTTCCATTGACATTGCAGGCTTTAAGGATTCTCTACTAGGAGAATGTATTGTAAGGGGGCAAGAGATGAAGTACACAGACCGGTCAAGAGGCATTTGCAAGAGCTCATGTGATTGGGTTATTTGTTATCTTATTGTCTAGTTTTTTGAGTTCTTTGTATACTCTGGATATTAGGGCTCTATCTGAAGTGTGAGGAGTAAAGATTCGTTCCCAGGATGTAGGCTCCCTATTTACCTCTCTTATTGTTTCTTTTGCTGAAAAAAAACTTTTAAGTTTAATTAAGTCCCATTTGTTGATTCTAGTTGTTAACTCTTGTGCTATGGGTGTCCTATTAAGGAATTTGGAGCCCGACCCCACAATCTGGGCCAAGGACCTGAACAGACACTTCTCAGAGGAGGACATACAATCAATCAACAAGTACATGAAAAAATGCTCTCCATCTCTAGCAGTCAGAGAAATGCAAATCAAAACCACCCTAAGATACCATCTCACTCCAGTAAGATTGGCAGCCACTATGAATTCAAACAACAACAAGTGCTGGCGAGGATGTGGAGAAAAGGGTACACTTGTACATTGCTGGTGGGACTGCAAATTGGTGCGGCCAATTTGGAAAGCAGTTTGGAGATTCCTGGGAAAGCTGGGAATGGAACCACCATTTGACCCTGCTATTGCCCTTCTCGGACTATTCCCTGAAGACCTTAAAAGAGCATGCTACAGGGACACTGCCACATCGATGTTCATAGCAGCACAATTCACAATAGCTAGACTGTGGAACCAACCCAGATGCCCTTCAATAGACGAATGGATAAAAAAAATGTGGCATCTATACACAATGGAGTACTATGCAGCAATAAAAAATGACAAAATCATAGAATTTTCAGGGAAATGGATGGCATTAGAGCAGATTATGCTTAGTGAAGCTAGCCAAACCCTAAAAAACAGATACCAAATGTCTTCTTTGATATAATGAGAGCAAGTATGAACAGAGCAGGGAGGAAGAGTAGGAAGAAAAGAGTAACATTAAACAGAGACTTGAGATGGGAGGGAAAGGGAGAGAAAAGGGAAATTGCATGGAAATGAAGGGAGACACTCATTGCTAATCAAAATTACATATAAGAGGTTGTGAGGGGAATGGGAAAATAAACAAAGAGAGAAATGAATTACAGTAGATGGGGTAGAGAGAGAAGATGGGAGGGGAGGGGAGGGGGGATAGTAGGGGATAGGAAAGGTAGCAGAATACAACAGTCACTAATATGGCATTATGTAAAATTGTGGATGTGTAACTGACGTGATTCTGCAATCTGCATTTGGGATAAAATTGGGAGTTCATAACCCATGTCAATTTAATGTATGAAATATAATATGTCAAGAGCTTTGTAATGTTGTGAACAACCAATAAAAAAAAAAAAAAAAAAATTCTCACCAACAGTAAAAAAAAAAAAAAAAAAAAAAAAAAGAGCTCATGTGAGACATCAGGGGTGGTCCAGGATACAGAGCTTGGGAGGCTGGATATTGTCAGATGTAGGATGAATTTCGAAGGCAGAGATGACTGACCTCTCTTAGATTGGTTGAATAGTAGGTGTAGGAAAGGAGGAGACCAAGAAGAATTTCTAAGTGTTTATCCAGAGAAGTCAAATGAATGGTAGTATCATTTCCTGAGATGAGGAAGACCAAAGGAACAATGGGTTTGGTGGTCACAGAAGTAATTCAGGAATTCTTTTTTGGGACATGTAAAGGTTGAGACTCTTTCTGTACTTTTAATGTGTAAGTCATTATAGTGCTTTTATTTGTTGCTACAAACAGGGCTTCAGTTTTTTTGTCATTGTAACTTTATCTTATTGGCTCATTGACTCCATAAATCAAACGTTAAGAAGCTAGCTTTTCAGAAGCACTCTCCAACAGCCAAGAAAACTATGCCTTCAAGGCCATGGATAAAAGCAACACAAGAGAGATAGCTTATCCCCCAGTCACATAACAAGAGGTTAACCACAGTACAAAATACTTGTTAACATTTGTTTCTGTTGTCCTTTAAACTCCATTCACAGGGTAATTTTCCCCTCTCCCTGAATGAAAACTTTTGGGCAAGTCCACCACTTTTCTAGTGACTCTTAGACAAGATTTCAGAACAATTTTCACATAAAACAATCTCAATTCAGAAAACAAAAGATTCAGAGTCGTGCAATAATCAAAATTCTGAACCCAGATTTGAATCTCCTCCCATTTTCCCACTGAGACCTGGTTGTGATACTCAGCACCAAGGACCTAGCAGGGGAAGGGAAGATGTAAGAAGATGAGGAGGTTCTCACTTGGCTGAAGGCTGTAGACTCCCTGGGGGTGGCAGGAAGTTAAGCTCTCTCTCTCATGGGAAGGTTTGCAGGTGTTCTTCAAAACTTTCCCACATTTTCCATAACCAAAGTAAATGCTTCTCCTGGTGGGCTAGGCACTTGCAACCCCTTCCTCAGCCCTTGGGCATCCAGCAGCCACCCTCTTCCTCCCTCTGGATTTCCTGGTGGGAAGGAGTCTGTTTAGTTTGTTTCCACATTCTAAGCATAGATTGAGCACCAGACCTCTGTGTCATCTGACTGAAAAACCCATTTCAGAGTTCTCCTGGAAGCCTCCCCAGGTCCATTCTAGGCTAAGGTTTGGATGATAGTCTAAATCCATTAGATAAATCTTTCCCATGGAAAAGAGGATGAGAACTCAGAGCAGGAATTCTTAGTAAATAAGAATTCCATTTACTAATCTCAGGGCCACATCCCTCACCAGTATCTCCTCTCTCATCTCTGACCCCTTTGTACAACCCTGATCTAAAAGATGAGGCCAAAGGTTTAGGAGTAAGTTCTCTTTGAGATCATTTTACTTGTAAATCTTGTGCATTTGCCTACTGAGCATGGGAAGTCAGTCTCACATTTAACTGGATCTGATACCTACTTGTGGTTCTCACAGTACCTGGGGATGCATAAGCTGATGTAGGAAGAATGAATCCTCAGGAAGAGAAGGTAAGGTCTCTTACTCCAACTCTTCAGACTTCCTCGTGCATGTTTCATCACCTGCTTGCCCTCCCTTGATTTGCCCAGTAATTATCAATTTTCAACACCCAATTTTGAGTTCTTAGGAAGGGGAAAAAAATACACTAAGTACTTAACTTAAAAGACTTAACTTATCTCCATATTATTCCACCCTTCTCCAGGTTTTCTACCTTCCCTTCTGCCCAGTAATATCTGGAATAGTGGCGCCCTCATGTGGTCACATGTAAGTCCTGCAGAGGAGGACACCCTGACCTTAGGAGTCTTTGAATCATTTCCCTTTCCTATTTCACTCCCTAAAGGGTGTTTGAGTTTCACTTATTCATCCTAGGTTTAAACTTTAATGATAGGAGCCTTCTTTTTTTTTTAAGATGTATTTGGAATTAAACTCAAGAATTCTCTACCACTGAGCTACATCCCCACCCTTTTTAGTTTTTATTTTGACACAGATTTTACCATTTTGCCCAGGCTGGTTTTCACCTTGGAATCCCCCTGATTCTTCTCCCAAGTTTCGAGGATTACGGACATGCACCACCATTCCTGGCTTGATATGAGCATTTTTAGTAACTCTATTTAAATCTCTGTGCTTCAAGTAATTTCTACCATATAAAACAAACATTTTGTCTAAAATTAATGGGAACGTCTCATCTCAATTCCAAAACTATTAGATACATTTGCAACTTATCTCTTGCTTCTGGCACCTTAAGACATTAAAAAGTAAGTCATATTTTATTTTCTAGTGACTTTACCTATTTTAATTAAACTGTTTATTCTGAGACCATTATAAATTAATATGCATTTGTAAGAAATAATAGAGATCTTGTGTACTCTTTACCCAGTAGAAGAAGATAGTGATGTCCTGCAAAACTATAGTACAATATTAAAACCAGGGTGTTGAGAGTACTATAGTAAAGATACAGAAAATTTCTACCACAGCAAGAACCTTTCATTTCCCCCCCTCATAGCCACCCCTGATGCTTCCCTGCCCTCATCCGCTCCTTAACCCCTGGCAATCACAAATTCTTTCTGTTTCTATAATTTTGTCATTTCAAGAATGCTATCATAAAATGTAATCATGCAGTGTGTAACCTTTTTAGATTAGCTTATTTCATTCAGCATAATTCTCAGATGAATCACCCAGGTTGTTGTATATGCCAGTCGGTTCTTCTTTATTGCTGAGAAGTATTCCACGACATGGATAAAACACAATTTTGAACCATTTAATCAGAGAAGGATGTCTATGTTGTTTCTACTTGGAGATATTACAAATGAAACTGCTATGGACATCTGTGTACAGGTGTTTGTGTGAACACAAGTTATTTTTCTAGAATAAGTGCCCAGGAGTTCAACTGCTAGTTTGCATGTTAGGCTCATATTTAGTTTTTTAAGAAACTGACCATGTTATTTTATAATTCCACTACAGTGTGTGAGGGATCCAGACTAGGAATCCTTCACAGAATTTGGTGATTTTTTACTTTATCCATGCTGATAGGTAGCTAGTAATATCACACCTTGGTTTTAATTTGCAGTTCACTGAGAGCTAATGGTATTGAATATTGTTAATGGGATTATTTCTCATCTATATAGCCTCTCCAGTGAAAGGTCTCCTCCTGTCTTTTTCCATGGTCTAGTTGAGTGGTGTGAGGTTGTCCTTTAACTGTTGAGTTCTGAGAGTTGCATATGTTTTACATGCTAGTCTTTTGTCAGAAATGCGGTTGGCAAATATTTTATCCTAATCTACAGCTTGTCTTGTATCCTTTTAACAGGGTTTTTAAATTTTAATGAAGTCCAATTTATCCCTTTCTCCTTGGAGATGTCCTGCTTTGGGTGTCAAGTCTTAGAATTGTTTGCCTACCTATAAATCCTAAAGATCTGCCTGTTTCTTCCTAAAAGTTTTATAGTTTAACATTTTACATTTAAGCTTGCAATCAATCGTCTTTGAGTAATTTTTTAATAAGGTGTGAGAATTAGGTTGAGGTTCATTTTTTTTGGAGGGGGGCAGTCTGTGAATGTTGAATTGTTCCACTACTATTTGTAGAAAAGGCTATCTTCCTCCATTCAATCACTCTTTATCAAAAAACAAAACAACAACAACAAAAAGAAAACAGTTGAACAAAGAAACAATCAACAAAGTGAAAAGGGAACCCTTGGAATGGAAGAAAATATTTATAAATCCTGTGTATCTGATAAAGGATTAATATCCAGAATACATAAAGGACTCTGACAACTCAATAACAACAAAAAGCAATTTTAAAATGGGCAACAGGATTATACAGACATTTCTCCAAAGAAAGTGTACAAATGTCAAAAAATCATGAAAATGGGTTCAATATATTATTAATTGTTAGGGAGATTAGATGCAACCACAATAAGGTAGAACTTCAAATCATTAGAATGGTTATTATATGTTTCAAAAATAAAATAAAAAGAAAACAAGTATTGGAGAGGATGTGGAAAACTTGGAACCCTTGTGCACTGTGAATGGTAATATAAAATGGTGTAGCTGCTACGCAAACAATATAGTATTTCTTGAGAAAATTAGAAATAGAATTGCTACATGGTCCAGCAATTCCTCTTCCGGGTATGTAATTAAAAAAAAAAAAAAAAACCTGAAAGCAAGAACTAAAACAGATATTTGGTTTTTGTGTGTGTGTGTGTGTTTATTTTTTATTTTTTATTTTTTTATAGTTTAACTTAATTTAATTACTTTTTGTTATTATTATTAGTTGTTCAAAACATTACAAAGATCTTCACATCATATTTCATACATTTGATTCAAGCAGATTATGAACTCCCATTTTTACTCCATATACAGATTGCAGAATCACATTGGTTACACATCCACTTTTTTACATACTGCCATACTAGTGTCTGTTGTATTCTGCTGCCCTTCCTATCCTCTACTATCCCCCCTCCCCTCCCCTCCCCTCTCCTCCCATCTTCTCTCTCTACCCCATCTACTGTAATTCATTTCTCTCTCTTGTTTTTTTCCCTTTCCCCTCACTTCCTCTTATATGTAATTTTGTATAACAATGAGGGTCTCCTTCCTTTATCATGCAATTTCCCTCCTCTCTCCTTTTCCCTCCCCCCTCTCATTCCTGTTTAATGGTGATTTTCTTCTCATGCTCTTCCTCCCTGCTCTGTAAAACAGATATTTGTGTATGCATAATCATACCTACATATTTACAAAAGTCAATAGGTTGAAACAACCCAAATGCCCTTCAACAGATGAATGGATAAACCAAACATGGTGTGTGTGTGTGTGTGTGTGTGTGTGTGTGTGTGTGTGTGTGTATGTATAATAGAAAACTACTCAGTTTGTATAAGGAAGAACGGATGGACATAGAGGATGTTATGCCAGGTAAAATAAGCCAGTCAAAATGGGACAAATATTGTATGATTCCATTTATCTAAGTACCTAGAGTAGGTACTTGCTATCTTCCTGTCTCAGCCTCCTGAGCTGTAGGGATCCCAGGCATGTACCACTATGTCTGGTCATCTCTTCCTTTTTAAAATGGAGAACATATCAGTATTGAGAGAATTAAGTGCCACATCCCAATCTTAGTTCTTTCCCTCTCTCCAAAAGCTACCATTATCCTGAATTCTGTAGGAATCCCTTCCTTGTTTTTTTTAAAAAAATACTTAGGCCACCAAAAGTATATACATCAGCACTGTAGTTTAATTTTGGTCATTTGAAAATTATTTTCTTGTAAATCTCTTTTATAAATAAACATTTTGTTTTGGAATAGTTTGGCTTATACAGACATTTGCAGAGATGATGGAGTTCTCATGAACTCACACTGAACTTTTCCTTGTTGTTAACGTCATATATTAGCGTGACACCTTCCTAGTCGCTATGGAGCCTACACTGGAGCGTTGCAGTTAACTGAGGTCCATGGTTTATTCAGACTTCCTTGGCTTTAACCTACCATCCTGGGGATCAGACTCAGGTTCATACTACCAAGTGCTCTAAAATGTTTTAATGTCTCAGCCAGGATGCCCTATTACATTTCCATCATGTGTCATTAAGCTCCTCTCAACTGTGGCAGTTTCTCAGACTTTTCCATGTTGTTAGTGACCTTGACCATTTTGAGATCTATTCAGGTATTTTGTAGAACATTCCTTATTGGAGTAGCCTGATGTTTATCTTACAATTGAGCTGGAATTTTGGGCTTGGGGGAGGAAGACCATGAGGTGAAATTCCATTCTCCTGGCATCACACAGAGAATACACACAGTTCCCATTACTTCCCACTGTTGAGGTCGACTGGATTGCCTGACTAAGGTGGTGCTCCTATGGTTTCTCCACAGTAGTTTCTCCCGTCCCTTTCCTTACTGTGTCCTTTGCAGAAAGTTGTTCCTGTTCACACTTAAGGAGTGGGGAGTTATGCTTCCCAACATGAGGTTAGAGATCTGCATAATTATTTGGAACTCTTCTCCATAGAATTTTTATCTTTTCTCTCTCACTTATTTATTCATCCAATCATTTATTCATATATGTATGGACTCACAGTGGCTTAAATTATTCCATATTTTTAAAATATTTTTGCTGTGTCTTATAATTGTACATAATGGTGGAATTCATTGAATTATTCCAGATTTGACCAGTGGGTATTGGCTCCTGTGTCCCTTTGACATCCCCATTGTAGGGTTTTGTTTGCTTTGTTTTGACATTTTTTTTTTAGTTTCTGGCATTAAAAGATACTTCAGGCTAATACTGTATATTTTCTACTACAGTCCTAGAATCTTCCTTTTTTCTAAGAATCCTGTTTCCTTATACTGGAAAATGCCTCCTAGAAACCAAGATCTGGGTGCATCTTTCTCATTGTTATTCTGTGGTGTTGCTTCAAGGACCTCTCAGCTCAGGCATCAGGTAATATATGTATCTATACTAATTCCTGTATGTCCATATGTGTATGAATGTTTCCATATTGTAGCCACCTGTATCAATATTAATGTAAACAAGAGTTCATATGATGTCGCCAACTCCAATCCATTACCACATGGATTATTCTAGCCTTCACCCTCCCATGTCTATAACCTTCTACTCCCATAGGGAAACAACTCATACTGCATTGATTGAGTAAATAATTTTGACTGCCTAGTATGTGCTGTGATTGCTCACTATCTGTTCTCAGGACAGAAGATAGAACAATTAAGAATTAACAGACACCATTTCTGCCCTTGTGAAACTTATGTTCTAGTAGCCACTAGAAATAAATGCAAACCCAGGCCTCATATTTTGCATTTCTTCCTTGCATTGTAATTCAGTAATATATTTTAAAAGCTCGTTATTTTTGTATTAATCCAGTACTGTATTCAGTAAGAGGCTTGCTCAAAGTATCTAACTTGACACATTACCAGAAATAGAAATTAGCAAATTCTGAAAAGTGAATTCTTTTTGAGGCTTAAATTTCCAATATAATACCTGGATTTTCAGATCAGCCCTCCCCACATAAGAATTTAAGTGTATTTACCAACCTAGCATGATATACTAACTCTTATGCATTTCCTATCCTCAGTTCCACAAATGAAGTCTTTCTGATACTGTACAAAAGATAGATACTCAGTGAAAAAACAGAAGCAACATTAGTGGAATAAAAAAAGGACAAAAGAAAAACCTGTGTGTTAAGGGGAGGAGATGCGTAGTTTTATACTAAAACAGACTTTCAGTAAGCAAAATGGAATGTCTTTAGGAAACTTAGACCAATTGGGCCATAATAAAAAAAAAAAAAATGGGGAAAAGAATAAGGAGAGAATCTAACCATCTCACCCTCTCTGTTCCTCTGAACCATTAAAAGAGGAAAAGAGAGACACCCCATGAGGTGGGGGAGATGTCAGGGATTCACTGAGCAACGGAGCAGAGGCAGCACTAGGAGCCCACCCTGCTGGCTGCTCAGGCTAGTGAGCCCTGTGGACACCAACCACTGTGGGCTCTTGGTTCTTCAGAGGAGAACCAAAGCTCTTATCCCTCGCCCTAGGGAAGGGGCTTCTGCTGGGAAGTTATCTACATGATACTTATGTATCATCTTCTAGTACCCAGACCCCAAGGCTTTACTAAAGCCCATCACACCGGGCTGTGTGGATACCACCACCCTTTTCTCAACCTCACAGGACACACAGAGCAAACAAAGGACAAGGCCCTTGATACCTAAATGAACAGCAGAAGTGTGGGAATGGAAGCCCAGCATGTGTCTGGAAGGAACTGCGCATGTACCTGTATGTGTTACATTTGCATGTGCCAATGAGCATACACACTCACATATACATATATACCTTCTTCACTTAGGCATACAATAGAGACATACACCATTTAACTATTTCTATGTTACCTTATTTTAAGTAAGAAAACTTTAAAACAAGATTGCAGCCATTTATTATTTGGATGAGAGTGGAGAATGGCCCTGAGAGAGGGAAACTAGTATTCATTCTACCCCACACTCTGAGCCCACTGTAGCTAGCTAAGTCCTGTAGCAAGCACTTTCTAAGATGGACAAAATTCCTCATACTTTAGAAAAACGTTTAACTAAATCACTTATGATTATAGTCTGTAAGATTTAGTCTCATGGCAGACTACACACCAAGCCTTTTAAGGAGTAGGAAGGCTCCAGGCAACAGCAAGACCTATGACATCAGATGCCAGGACTCAGGCAGAAATCCCCACAGCAGGGCCAGAGTCGGCCGCTATAGCTCTTGACTAAAATGGGTTCTCCTGGAGAAAGGGACTTTCACAGCAGATGTAAAGCTTCATCTTCAATAAAAGCCATCCTGCTGCTCTTTACTTTTGCCAACCAGGGGCTAAAAATACCCAGCGAATATCAACAAGTCCACACACCTCATCCATCTCTGTCCTCACAGGAATGCCTGCAAATCTACAACCAGCCCAGGGAAACATCTGACCAGGGAAAGGAGAACTCTAGGAAGCCAAGAGCAGGAGAAGGCACTTTGGAAATCAGCTCTGGACAAAGATTTTCTACAGAGAAAAGATTTCACCAAAAATTCCCTCCTTTTTTTAATATGTTTTTGTTATTTTAAAATTTCAATATGTAGATTTCTAAATGGACACATGGTAATTGTACAAACAATTGTGCACATATTTTTACAACGTGGCATTGCAGTGCATGTATACAGTGTGTAATGATCAGATCAGGATAACTGTCATCTATTCTATCACCTCAGCCAAATGTCATTTATTTTCCAGATGCGTTTTTAGCCACTGATATATTAATGCTTATCAATAAGGAATCTCTGCAGCATCTCTCCATCAACAACAGATGAAAGTTTGTGGACAATTTTTAGAAGTATTTCATCTCCAGAGCTCACAGCTCACCAGGTAAAACAATCACTTTGGGGCATTCAGGTATGTGTGGTGAAGAGATAGTAGAAGGAGCTTTCCCATAGGCAGGACCTAGGAGACCACAGAGATCTGCAGTGGACAAACTCGTTGTCATTGTCCTTTTTATTTATGAAGTACTTACCTCATGCAGTGCTCTCTTTCAGTAACTATATTGTTATTCCCTGTTCATGAAGAGAAACCTTTATACATAAACAACAGATGATAGTATACCCAAAGAAATGCAATAATAGACCTTTATCTCCATTGTAATCAGAGCAGTGGAGGTGAGCTGTGGTTTGAATATGTGTCCCCCAAAGGCCCATATGTTACAGGTGCGGTCCCAGAGTAGCCCATTACAAGGTGGTGGGGCCCTGTGGGAGATCATTAGGTCATTAGAGGCATGCCCTCAAAGGGACCTCCTTAACCTAAGAAATGAGCACCGTGAATGTTCTTAGATGTTGTAGTTCAGCTAATCCAAACATACTCTAAATGTATATAATGTAAATAACAAGAATGTTCTTCTGATTAAACCAAATGTGGAAGTGAATCACTACTCCTAAACTTTATTTAAAGATATATCCCAGAGCCAGGCATGTTTATCACTGCCAAGCATTCTACCCCGTGAGAGTTTTTCTCTTTAAAACCCACTTTGTCCCATTCTTCCAGATGGGGAACACCTAAACAAACTTAAGCTGAGCAAAAATAATGACCCATTTTAATGGATCTGTGTGACTAAAATAATTGCAGAATTAAAAACTTGGGACTTCATGGGCTATGATGTAAATAAAGAAAGAAGAAATTTCCTTATCATATATATATATATATAGTAAAAATTTAGTTTCTCCCAAGATTGGGGGAGCAAAGCAGGCTTACTTTTGCCCTTTGTGTTCCACTCCTTCTGAACCCTGGATACTCCCTTTCATCCCATCACCTGTTCACATTGGTCCTTTCTCTGTGTCCATCACAAGCCACATCACCCTGCCTCTTGAACTTCATAATGAATTTCATGAGAAAATTCAAGAACTGAGTTGTAGCATGCTGAAAGCTTGCACTGCTTCAGGTGCCTTTTCAATGACAGACAATACAACAGATAAATTTGAAATTAGATACAAGGGCCTAGGAGGAGCTCATGCAAATGAGGTGCCCCAGAGTCTAGACTTCTTCAACTTCCCTCGCTCCTTGTCCATTTCCACGTTGCTCTGACACTGTTCTTCAGTCTCTCCCAGCTACCAGCTCTCAACACTGCATTTGGTGGTGTTTTTCCTAAGACAGACACCATTAACCATTAACATAAAAATTTGAGAATATAATTTTCTAGTTACATTTTTTCTTGAAATATTTGAATACCTATGGGTTTTAAATGAGCCTAATTTAATTCCATGGTATTTTGTGCAGGAATTCTAAGATCTGGTTTCTCTGCCTCTTCTGTCTTCATCCTTTCTCTACATATTTGCATCACCACCTCCCCAGCCAGGACATATCAGTTTTAGACTTCACCTAGAATATAGCTCTCTAGATTAAAGGAGCTGGGATGTATTGCTAGCTGGTACTGGCAGTAACTGCATGCTCATGGGCATGAGCAAACTGAATGACAATTGATATGTGCTTTAGTCTTTGTTTGAACAAATGGGAGCCCAACTCACTAGATAGAAAATTTTTTAAAACATCAGGTTGGGGTGATCAAGACCTAATCAAGCAGTTACAACAGTGTTTCTCAGTATCCTGTATTTCAGGGAGAAAGTTAAGTCTCACTTAGTAGGGAAGGTCACCATTCTCCGTGTACCCACACCATCCCAGCCAAGATACATCAAGGCATGTAACTTGGCCATTCAAGGCCAGGCCTCAGATCTCATGAAGGTTCGCTGATCTATGCTTTCTCACTGATGATAATAATAGTAATTTTTTAAAAGACAGGATATCAATCATGAACAGCTCACTTTCAGTAGAAACTATGTTAAGTACTCTGTACAAATTTGTCTCATGACAAATTTGACAGGAGGGTATTAGCTATTCTATATTTTATAGGAAAGGAAACAGATTTGGGAAAAAGCATATATCTCATAAGGTAAGGACACTGAGTTCAAACCTGATATCTCTTGCACTTGAAAACTATATATTATTTTGGCTAAAACACATGAAATTGCCATTTTTGTATTTCAGAAGTAGATATTGGTGATTTCATAGGGTTCTCAGCATGACACATACTCAACTATCAGTTTAGCATTATTAAAAGTCTGAGAATCATTGCTCAACTCACATAAGGGATTTCTAGGTTTTTACAATTAATATCCATAATGACCATGGAGTAGCTACAATCCTGGATAGCTCAAGAGCAGCCACCTGAATGGTGTGATGAAGGTGAGTTACAAAGTTGGAGTCAAATTCCTGAGTCATTTAGGACAAGCAATATTTTCAGCCTGTGGAACATACTGTCTCTGTTGCCCAGCTCAACCCAACATCACCTGTGAAAACAGCAACAGACAGTACACAGGCATACAGGCATGGTGATGTTCCTGTTAGACCTTCTTTCCACAAATAGATCATCTCCTGATCTGGAGGAATGGTTTCCTTGGGTTTTTTTTTAGACTAGAGCAGGAGAAGTATCCCTTGTACTAAGGGAGAAACAAGGAGGCAAAGGGCTTTTAACAGGAGAGACAAAACAGCATGGTGGTTTATGGTCTTGGCTCTAGGGAACTGCTGAACTTTTGAATTTCAGTTAAGATGTTTGTTAGCCATATGCCTTTAGGTGAGGCATTCAACCAAGCTTCATTTTTCTTATTTGTACAATGGTCTGATAATTATTTACTTCATAGGGTTGTGAGAAATAAATGAAAGCATCTATGCAATGTCTTACTTTGATGCCTGATTTACATAAAACTTACTAAATGTTGTAATAAATGTTGTAAATGTTCAATACTTGGAATTTTTGACTAAATCCCTCCACCAAAGACACTAGTGATTAGAACCTACACTCTCTGAAAAAGTCTTCTCTTGATAATTTCTATGCACGATATTCAAAGACAAACCAGTGCTAAGAGCATCACTTGTCTCCCTAGGCTTTCTCAGAATAAGCAGGGCTGTTGAGAAGTGAATTCATAGAGGTAGAGTGGGAGAGCATTGTTTTGGGTGGGAGGTCTTCCCTCCTTCTAAGTCTTCTAAGGGAAGACTTCTAGGACCCCTGTAAGAGAGGGAAGAGGAGGTGGACACCTCACCCTCTGTTCGCCAACTCCGAAATGGAAGTCTGGGTGCTTCTGTTAGAAAAGACAGAAGAAAAAGTAGGTGAGAGAGTTGGTGGGGGAAAATTAGATAGATCCCCTTGAGTTTAGGAGTTACAAAAACATGGAGGTCAATACGTATTGTTTACATGAGAAAAATTGAAAACAGAAGAAGCACCACAATATTAGAGGAAAGCAGGACAACAAGAAAGGGGTGAGCATTTGGGCCAGTTACATTTCCACCCCTTTAAGGGCATGCATTTCTCCTGGGTAAGTGGTGGTCAAGACATAACTGCTATGAGGGGACATGACTCAGAAACACCTGTGCTGAGACAGGTGATGTGTACCTAACTGTCAGGAATGATGGGGAGTGGTAGTGCTGTAATAGTTCAGCCTAGTGTGTTTCCCACGGTAAGCAGTAAAAGAAGACATCAAAGGTGTTACAGATGGATACGATCCCGTACCTCTTCCTTTAACTCCTTATTCTGCTAAATCTGGGGAAATCCAGAAGTAGGAAAATGTATGGATGAAAGAAGAGAGAAAACCTGTCAAGGTCAGGCTTTAATTATTGGGGACAGGGAAAGATTTTAATTAGATGTAAGACCAAAATTTTGATTACACTGTACTTTTAATATCTGAACATGAGTCACCCAAAATGACTACTTTTTAAGAGCCTAAACCAATTGAAAATATGCTAGAGCTGCTCAAAATGTCATGTAGAGTACAGAAGGGAGATCAGAAACAGAATAGTTGAAGAGGGAGAAAACTTGAGCTATTTTCTGTCTGTGAGCCAATGACTTCAGCCTACTTAATGAGCTGGTCACTTTTGCTTTTATTATTGATATCGAAGATGTGAAACAGAAAACAAATTTTAGAAAAATAATGGGATGTTTAATCAGGGTATGGGTATACATGAGATAAAGGAGAGTACAGTAAGTATGGGCAAATGAACTCCTAAGTTCATTTAAGAACTGAGAAAATACAGAGTGGATCTGGAGAGATGAATAGGAGATGGTAGTGCTCTGGTAGCTACTGTTCCCGGCTCTCCAGGGGTGATGGTTATCTTACCTTATCTAAGGGGAAAGAGAATGGGTATATCACATAGTTCTTCCATCAGGGGATGGCTCTGTAGCTGTGGATTTTTATACATGGAATTAAGCCCTCCCCCCCCAAAAAAAACAGATAAGAAATATAAATTTTTAAAAAACTGTCTGTGGTGGCAAAAGAATCTCATGCCTGGCTGACAATTATCTTGAAGTGTATTCCTATCAAGCAAGATCAGGGTTCCTAAACTTGTATGTGTGGGAATATGCTAAAATGGGTTTGCAGTCTCTAGGAAGGGCATCATCCTCTTATTCATGCAGAATAATGAATAATGAGGATCCTCAGTGAAGCGGAGCCTGGGGGTCACATGGGGTTATTCAGGAAGTACAGTCCTGGCCAGATCAGGTAGTACTTCGATATTCAAAACCAGTAGGATTTGGTATATTTTCTATAGATTAGACCCGACTCTTTGTTCGCTATTTTCTCACTTTGCTACATGAAAATTATTTCTCTGTCATTGTATGATGTCTATTCGTATAGGTCACTAGCACATGAGATGCATTGAGACTTGACCCAGAAGACAGCATGGGTCTTGGGCTTAAAGCTGGATATGGAAACTCTATGATACCTTGGTATGATCTCCCCAGAGGAAAGGGAGCATGATGAGGCAGGGCCTCTGTTGATGTTGAGCTACCAAGGGAAGAGAAAGAGGCAAATAGTATGGCTTTTCTATCTTGAGGTTATTCACTATGCCCTTCCCCGTGATTCCCTCTATCACAGAAACTGGAAAGCCGAATTACCCAACTTATCAAACATGCTTATAGGTCAAGGCAGCCAAATGAACCAGGGTTGTCCAGCGAGGCTCAGGTAGAAAATACTGCTGATATGTCCAAGAAATATGATTGTATTTTAAGGAACAGACTTTGCTGCCATTCCATCTTCCTTGCTTCTCCTCTTTTTCCACTTATACAAAGTGGACAATACCTGGAAGTGTAGTGGCCATTTTGCAATTATGAAGATGAAACTTAGGTTGGTGGGACAAGAAGACAGCAGGGGCTCCAGGGCCCTGCTTATTATATGAGGAAAATGAATTCCTGCCTGGTAAAACTACAGTGATTGAATCTTCTGCCATTTGGATTTAAATTTATTTTTAACTGATATGATTACATGCCTGTTAGCTATTAAAACATGTTATTTATTGGAACATTCTAGTAGATTTTAATAAAAATCAATCCTGTTGTCAGTGATTTGGAAACACCAATTTAAGCAAGATTAAATAGCTTACTTTAATTAAGGAGGTGGAGTGCCCTGCATTTCCTAAACTTATATCATTATTAATCTAAATGCCTCGTTTTACTGGAATTAATTTTGGAAAATTCTGTTGTATAAAATATCAATAATATAGGAAATAGTTAATGATTATTCTCTTAAAAAGGATTATAGACACTTGTGAATATTTTCATCTATCTACTTGTCTTGCTTTTCTATTCTCTTTAACTAAAATATCACTACTGTCCATCATTTATGTAATCAGAAAAACTCAATTAATATTGTTTTATCATTAGAATTCTGCTTGTCTGAGAAGAATGAACAGAAATGTCTTAAGTTCTTTCTTGCACATTGTAAATTAAATAAATAACCAAATTTTATTCCTATAATTTATCTGCCTGGATAACACAACTATTCTAAGGTATATGCATTATTTCACTCTAATTCTCAGATTACATTCATATTTATAATGTCTGGCAAAGGACAATTGTTTGATAATCATTCTTTCAAAATTTCCTTTTGCATTTGCTGAAAGACCTGGAAAAACCAACCATTGTCCAAATAAATTACAGTAAATAATTGATATGTTTCATGACAAAATAGTTTTTTGACTGCATTGCAAACACACATAGGCACTTAGATTCATGTAGAAGGAATAATTCACTAGTGCTTTTAGTATTCCTTAATTTTTTCCTGGTCTATTTTTACCATTTTGACAAAGTTGAGAGTCTTTACTCACCATGAGGTTGTTTGATTGGAGCTCATATAAGAACCTTCTTCAGAATACTCTTTTTTTTAAATTTTTTAATTGGTTGTTCACAACATTACAAAGCTCTTGACATATCATATTTCATACAGTAGATTGAAGTGGGTTATGAACCCGCAATTTTACCCCAAATGCAGATTGCAGAATCACATCGGTTACACATCCACAATTTTACATAATGCCCTATTAGTAATTGTTGTATTCTGCTACCTTTCCTATCCCCTACTATCCCCCCTCCCCTCCCCTCCCATCTTCTCTCTCTACCCCATCTACTGTAATTCATTTCTCTCCTTGTTTATTTCCCCATTCCCCTCACAACCTCTTATATGTAATTTTGTATAGCAATGAGGGTCTCCCTTCATTTCCATGCAATTTCCCTTTTCTCTCCCTTTCCCTCCCATCTCATGTCTCTGTTTGATGTTAATCTTTTCTTCCTGCTCTTCCTCCCTGCTCTGTTCATAGTTGCTCTCATTATATCAAAGAAGACATTTGGTATTTGTTTTTTAGGGATTGGCTAATGTAAGAGCTCCTATATTCTTCTCGGGACCATCTGTTGATGCCACAGGCTTGTCTGAGCTAAGGGTCCTCATTTTCTCAGGGACAACCTGAGCACCTGGGCCCCATACATTCCTCCCTCACATGCCCACCTCCAAGTGCTGTTTTAGGCATGAAAGACAGAGCTGTGACCCATAAATCTGGTCCCTGCTGTTATATGCACAGTCTGGTGGGAGTAAGGATAGAGAAGACCATCAAATGGTGATGTCACACAGTGACAGGGTAAAGTAAAGAGTGATTTCAGGTGAAGGCAGTTGTGGTAAACTTCTCTAACCTGAGTTGAAACTTCAGTAATGATAAGTAACTATGCCAGAACCTGCATGATTTGGTCCCATAGAGGTACTCAACCTACTGTCTTCAGATGGGGAAGGCTGTTCCGTGAAAATGAGAGTGGATCAAGCACTTCCTATCAGTGCCCTGATCTCAGTGACAGGCTTCTGAGAATGTGAACACACCAGAGTCCCTTCAACTCCCTGCTCGTGTGGTTCATTCATGGAGGTAAACAGAAGTCCTCCCAATTCAAGTACCCCACCTTCAAACTCAAGTAGAAGAGCTTCAGGAAAGCATGACCTTGTGCTTCTTAGGGGTATTTTTTAAAGCTGGTTTGTGTGTGTGCATGTGTATGTGCGTGTGTGTGTGCGTGTGTGTGTGTGGGGGGTGATATCACTAGATTTTTATATAATAATATTTCATAAGAATATTGCTATTTATGTAATATATATAATTTATATATTTATATAATATAGTTATTTCATGCTCTCCTAACTGAAAAATTACAGTTCCTTTTACAGGCTCTATTAGGGCAATTATTCCGAAGTATAATTAAGGAGATAAAATCAGAGCAAAGGAAGTCCTCTGACCACAAATAGGCAGACTGCATTGCAATTGAATTGCCGTGCCCCAAGTAAAAGAAGAAAAGTGAAGTGATTCCAACTCTGATGACTTTTCTAACTACCCCCTCTGATGGTCATGAATTGTCCACTAATGTAAACTGTTCATTTTATTGCCATTTACTTTGAATAGTTACATCAGCAAAGTTTTTTCACATGATTAATGCCTCTAAATTGCTTGATTGCAAGGTTTTCATGACTTAAAAATGGAAAAGTCCTGAATTAGAAAGACTTGCTCACATTTATGTGTCTGTCTATTTGTGCTATAAATGATTTATCAAGTCTATATTTACATTCCAATCTAGGATTGCTTGCTGAGAATTTCCAAGTAGTTTCTATATTTGGTAGAATTGCATCAGACACCAAAATATGCACATTTAATTTTAAAAGGACATACCGTGTTTTACATATAATTATAACCCCTGTTCTCTTCCATTTTACTTCCCCAGAATATCTGTAGCTATAAAGTTATAGGTGGCACAGTCCATCTGGCCTCAGACCAAATATCACTTGTGGCTTCCTGGAAAGACAGAATATCAGCTGCAGAGGGCTAGTCCAGGAGCCTAGGACACAAAATCTGGTACAGAAGGGTGTCAGCTCTGAAATCTCTTCCTTTCCCTCCCCATCTCATCTCTCGTTAAGGAACACAAAAGAAATGTCAAGTAAATATTCCAGAATTAATAAGTATTCAAAGACTAATGATTTCTCAGTGTCATTCTTCCCTTCATCCTTTATATTCCTAAGTACTAGCTGAGCAAATGGCTTTCCATATATAGAGTATTTCTCTCTGCTTGGTGAGGCCATGTAAGGTGTTGGCCAAGGGGGTCTGAGTATATCCTATTCCTCAAAGAATCAAAGGGTGCTTCCTGTCCTCCACGACTCTGTCTCTCATCCCTTGGAATCAATCTTTTTAAAATCTTTCCATTGTGGTGCTGGGGATTAAACTTGGGGCTTTGTGTATGCTAGGCCAGCACTCTACCAGTGAGCCACATCCCCAGCTGAACACAATAATCTTGACCACCTAGATGAAGACAAATTTCTAGTGGTTGATAAAGCCAAGACAAAGTGTCCTGCCTCCTTAAATGACATTATGGAAGAAAGCCACTTACTTCCGATGTGACTACACCACATCATGAATCTCCGCATCATGTACATCCGTAGGACTAATCAGATGTAATTCAAGTTTGTGTAAATATGTCAAAATATATCTACTGTCAAGAAAACTAAAAATAACAAATTTTAAAAGTCACCTACTTTGGGGCTATTACCTGATAAATAAACTACTTTGTTTGACCACTGTGCTTTTGAATTCTTTGTGATTACAGTTCCATTTGTATTCATACTAACACCCAAAACAATTAATCCGACACAGTTTCAATGATTTTTACTCTTTGCACCAAGCACTGTACAACTCTTAGAAGGAATTATAAAGATAGGAAAGTACAATTCTTGCTCTCAAGCTGATTGAAAACTAGTACAAAAAGATAGATGCAGAAATCACTACAAAGCAAGGGAGCATACAGTAGAGCTTCAGAGAAGGAAGAGCTCAATAACCCGTCAATCTCTCAAACTGCCAACCAATAGCATTTCTCAAGCATCCACATGTGAGTGATCAGCTGTCCTCCATAAAAAATGTAAGAGTGAAGGGCATCTGCACCCTTCTTTGCCACCTGTTCTTATTCCTTCTTCCCTCACCATGTACCCAGAGCCTTCATTCTCTTGTAGAGCCCCATCAGCTTTGGATGAATGACACCTTATGCCCATATTCCCATCAAAAGATATGTGTCAAGTATTCTTGTTCCTTGGGTTCTTACTGCCTGATGATTTAAAAAGAATTAATGTTAGTCCACATGATAAGATACTCTGTTTTTCTTCTTTAATAATAAGAACTAGCATTCATTACACATTTACTACAGATGTGTCAGGTACTGTTCTACATCCTCCCTGTGTAACTCACTTAGGATTCACTGCTGTCCCATGAGAAAGGAAACTGAGGGTTAGGTTCAGAAATTTACTCAAGCTCATGCAGCAAATTTGCCGTCATTGTTTGAACCTAGGCAGTCAGATTCCTGAGCTTCTAGAGTCTGTGCTGTGAGCCACACATCACACAACTTTTATCCTTTTGGAAAGTAAATCTTTTTTTTTATGATTAGTTGCTCAAGACAATACAATGATTTTGACATATCATATATTTGATTCAAATGGGGTATGAATTCTTATTTTTCCACGTGTACAGGTGTACAGATTGCAGGATCACATTGGTTATACAGCCATGTTTATACATACAGCAATACTAGTGTCTGTTGCATTACGACTTCTATTACGTGTAATTTACTAAATGGAAAGTAAATCTTGAATGCTAAGTCGGGTGAGGGTAGCATTACAGCTCCCCTGACAGACCATTCAGAAAAGAGATCAGATAAGAACCTCCAAGGAGGGGCCACACTGAGTCCAGGATCCTCTTCATAGGGCTAAATGAAGTCTGAAAGGAAATAAAAGACACATTTCCTCCTGTTAAGAACTTACTACCTAGAAGACACTTGCAGCAGTCAGGCTGTTCTGGAGACGGCTGGGACCCCTTAGGGACTGAGTGGGCTCATGTAAAGAGGAAGAGCATCTATTTGGCCAGCACCATTTTGTAGGACAGCAGTTTTTGCCCAAATGAGGAGTATTCTCATCACTTCCTCTTCCTCCATTGAGGAGGGATCTGCACCTTGGAGGCAGGATTCACAATAGCCATCAGTGGATGATGAGATCAGTTTTTAGTCACACGTGCTCAAAGTCTGGGAGGAAGACACCATGCCCCTCGGGGGCATTGCTCATGGGAGAACAGTGAACAGGCAGGAGCTGTGGGAGGCAGCTCTGTAGAACCAAGAGGGCAAAGTGACCCTCAGTTCCTATAAAAGGATGTGACTATTTGTTTAATAATCCTGCAGGCAGATGGGGAAACTGAAGCCAGCCACAGAGGGATGGCCGGGCGCTGTGTCTGGTTAATGTGAGAAGAACAGTTACCTGGGAAGGGTCTTTATCCACAGGAATAGAGCTGGGGAGAGGAGACTGGGTATCTGTCATTCAAGTCCCTCTGAGTTTACATTGTCAAAGAGGCACATAACCTTGACTCTTAATTCTAGCCCATTGGCCACCAGGAAAGAGGGGGAGGCACAGGGGTGGAAAGGTGTGTTCAAGGGGATCATAGCTACACCCATAAGCCCACTGAATCATCTGGTGGGAAGGTCTTAAAATCCTTTTCAGGTCTTAAAATCCTCAGATTTTGTCAAGGAGGATGGTCTGGGGTCAATGCCAAAGTGCTTTCACCACCTGTTGCAAATCTCCATTTCTCATGATAATATAGCAAGTCTGAAACCTATTCTGTTTTGGGGCAGTTACACCCTCTAGTCAGAATTTAAAATTCCTTTACATTAATAGGGGTTATTTACCTTTTATTTATGTTTGGTAGGACTCATTTTCTAATAATGATAATGATATAGTTGACTTTTTAAAAATACAAATTTTAAAAAGGAATTAAAGGAAAATTGAGTAAATCATACTACAGATAAGCGTATGGAAAGAAGTAGAATGATTAAACAAGAATTCACACTTGGGAAATACTTCTGTAAAGGTATTGGTTTTTCTGGTCCTTCTACTGTGGGAACAGTTGTGACTCTTAACACTAATTGAATTGATCATGTCTGGATGTTTACACTAGCTGGGAAGTTCTTTTTAATTTAAGATATCCAGCTATGTGGTGGCACATACCTGTAATCCTAGCACCCCTGGAGGATTACAAAATTAAAATTGAAACCAACCTCAGCAAATTAACAAGACCCTAAGCAACTTAGTGAGACTCTGTCTCAAAATTTTAAAAAATATTTAAAAGGCTAGGGATGTGGGTCAGTGGTAAAGATTCCCCAAGATCAATTAATTCCAAGTACAAAAAAAAAGACTAAAGATCTTAAACACTTGAATTATAAAGATCAGAACTCATGCTATGGAATCAATTATATACAGTTTACCAAAAAAGCAAACAAACACACAAATTGACACAGCAGTAATTTAATTAATGATGTCAACTGTCCTGGCCATCCTAGGACAGAAATGGATATGAATTTGGAGTGACAGGTCAAGTCATTGCCCTGGTTCTAATGCTTTTATTTTTTAGGCTATGCTTTTTACTTCTTTGTCATATACTTCCTTGTCATCTTCATTTTACATTGATTATATATTCATTTCCTTTTAAAAAATATACAGCATAGTTTATAAAAAAGGCTCTTGGGCTCAGTGGCTAGAAAGACCTTGAGTCCAATAGTTAGGTATTTGATATCTCTGTGCTTGGTGACTTTGGGAAAATTACTTAGCCTATCTGGACCTGAACTCCTCACCTTGAAACTGAGGATTAGGTCAAATTTTGAAAAGTTCTATAAATACCAAATCCAGCACTTTAAAAGGATGGTGCATAGTACCTGCAGCCCAGTAAGTCCCCCAAAACCAGCAAATGCAGCAATTGCTCAAAGTTTGGGATTTAATGATTCTCTATATGAACAGTAGATGACATCAAGCTTCTCAGGATTTATATTTGCTGCCACAGAAATATGAACCCTAAGGGCTCTGGAGACATGAATATCCTTCCATGTTGATGCATCTTAGCAATTCCCTTTGCAAAATGTCTCTTAGAAAACTACCTATCTCAGCCATAGGAAATGAGACGAGTTCTTTCACCTCACTGGATTTACATAGGGATAAAAAAATTTTGTCTGGGCTTTTATCCATCGTGAGCAATGCACTAGAGCTGGAAGCTTTGGAAGGGTCTACAAGAAAGTTTGAGATCTGAAAAAAGAATCAATACTGACATATGCAAATAAAAATATTAGTAAATCAAAATTAATAAAGATTTAATTAAATAACTACAAAATATATCCTGTTGCATGGTCTGAATGGTGGCCCCAGAGATATTAAGTCCTCATCTCTGGAAGCTATTAATGTTACTTTACTTGTTAAATAAAGTATCTTTGCAGATATGATGAAGTTAAAAAATTTGGAAGGAGGAGATAATCCTGAATCATCTGGCTGGGCCCTAACTGCTGTCAAAAGTATCTATATATGAAATTATACACATGTAGAAAAAGGCAACCTGGAGAGGGAAGCAAAGATTGGGGAGATGAGACCACAAGCCAAGCAATGTGGGAGCTTCCAGAAGCTGGAAGAGGAGAGAAACATTCTCCCCTGGAGCCACCAGAGGGAGCACAACTCTGCCAACACCTGAGTATAATCCTGGGAAATCAATTTTGGATTTCTGCCCCATTTATTGTGAGAGAATAAACAATAATAATTTAAACCACCCATATGTTATGGAAGTGATAAGAAACTAATACATATGCCAAGGTGACATCTGCAACTCAACTATCATATATACACAATAATAGAACAAGCTCTTATCATAAGACCATGAATTCTTAATAATTCCCAACTTTGCAAAAATCCTTTCATGAATTCTACAGTCAAAAATGATATGTAATGTGCAAAGCAGGTATACTTTAATATATTTGATAGGATGAGGAATGGAGCCTCCAAGTATAAGAGTTCCTAGGAATGTGAACATCTTAACATGTTCCTGGGCCTGTGGATCCCGAGAGGCTCCCTGCTTACTCAGGAAACACTCCAGTGGCATCTCTCAGCAGAAGGCATTTGGATTAAAGATGATTCTCCTGTTTAACTACAGATCTATTGAGAGCCACAGCCAAAGGGGCCCCAGCAAACTTCCAGCTGCCAGCAAACTTTCAGACTGCCAGCTAATGATTGGTTCACAGCGGCCCCAGCATCATCTAGCTGATTGGCTCCTCTGCGGTGATGCTCATTGGGCTGTTTCCCTGCCCTTTCAGACCACGGAGCTGCTCATTGGGGGACTTCTTTGGCTCTGCCCACACGATCCAGCCAATTGGCCTCAAGAGCAGGAGGATTGTGAGAGGTGGAGAGGCTTGTGTAGGGGTGAGAGGCTTGTGGGAAGCCGGTGGTGGCAGTTGGGCTCTGAGGGTTTTTTCCTGAGGAGCTGTTTTGTTTGGCGTGTGTGGTTCTAAAAATAAAGTTAGTTTCTTTTGACAAGTGGCTCCTGAATTGTGCCCAGCCAGACTGCGGCATTTGGTGGCTCCCACGGGGAGCGACTGAGGGTAAGTAAACTGCTTGCCCCTGAGGGCAGGGCGAGAGGATGGGTAGCCATTCTAAGATTCCTCTTTTGTTTTGCTTCATTTTTGTTTTAAGTTGCCTGTCCCTGGAGATGAGTGAGACGGAAGAAAAACCGCTCACATCTGAGGAAAAACTATTTGTGTCTGAGGAACAGATAGGGAGAAAGGATGGATGGACATTTCAGGAGGATAGAAAGGCTGATATAATGATTTTGTGTGGTTCCATTTTTATTTCATTCTGTCTCGGTTTTGTTTGGCATCATCTTGTTGGGTTGTATTATAGTAGAAATACGGGAACAGAAATTAGTAAAAAATAAAATGAAAGACTGTTAAGTAAATTGTTAGAGGAAGGAGGCATCTCAGTAAAATCAAGAACAGTCAGGGCATACGTTGATACAATACAAAAATGTAGCCCATGGCTTTTTAAGGAGGAGTTGTTAAATATATCACAGTGGGACCATCATGCTGAAGATTTAAAAAGAATAGAAAAGAAAAGCCCAGGAACTCTGCCAGTTGGCATATTGACATTGTGGGCGTTGGTATCTGGTTTGCTTAGTCCAAAGCCTTCAGTTCAGACAATGGTAGAGGAAGGAGAAGACATATTGATTCTAGTAAAAGAGAAGGTCTCTCAAGTTAGTCAGACAGAGGAAAAGATTCAAGTAAAAGAGAAGGTCTCTCAAGTTAGTCAGACAGAGGAAAAGATTCAAGTAAAAGAGAAGGTCTCTCAAACTAGTCAGACAGAGGAAGAAAGTTTAAAGCAGAAAAAGCCATCAGGGGAAAAGTTACAACAGGAGACTGCTACTAACACCTTTCTACCAGAGGGCGTAAGTGTCCAACCAACAGCACCACCTCTACAGGAGACTGCTACTAACACCATTCTATCACCAGAGGGCATATGTGTTCAATCAACAGCACCACCTCCATATGCTAGGAGGCTCCCAACCCCCGCAGTTGATAGTTGGGATCCTGAGACAGGATCTCAAGTATTAACATGCCCTGTATTTGAGGTAGGAGGGCAGCGAATTTACCATGCTTTAAATTTCAAAACAGTGAAGCAGCTAAAAGAGGCTATAACAACCTGTGGTCCTCAAGCACCCTTCACTGTAAGCTTGGTAGAATCCATTAACAACTTGAACATGACGCCAGCAGATTGGGCTAATACGTGTAAAGCTGTGCTAAATGGAGGTCAATACCTGTTATAGAAGGTTGCCAATGAGGAATTTTGCAAGGAGACGGCTAGGCGAAATGCAGCAGCTGGTTATCCTCAGAGAAATCTACATATGTTGTTAGGAAAGGGACCTTATGGGGATCAGCAGCAACAACTTGCATATGATCCTGGCGTATACTCACAAATTGCTGTAGAGGCGATTAGGGCATGGAAGACTTTACAAGGACATGGAGGTTTACAAGGTCAATTATCTAAGGTAATACAAGGAGCTAATGAACCTTACGCTGAATTTGTAGATAGGCTTATTCAAACAGCTACCAGAGTTTTTGGGAATACAGAACAAGCAATGCCATTAATAAAACAACTGGCTTATGACCAAGCAAATCGTTGGTGCAGAGATATCATTAGACCATGGAAACATGAAGATTTAAACACATATATTAAATTATGTAGAGACATTAATGAACAAGAGCAAGTCATGGCAGCTGCAGTAAAACAGGCTTTAGATGCCAGAGACATTAATGAACAAGGGCAAATTGTGGCAGCTGCAGTAAAACAGGCTTTAGATGCCAGGCCAAGAACATGCTACAATTGTGAACAAACAGGACATTTTAAAAGGAATTGCCCCATAGGAGGAGGGTTTAACAAAACTAGGTATCAAAGGAGTAGAATACCGGGTATTTGCCCACGATGCCGTAGAGGGAGACATTGGGCTAATGAATGCCGTTCTCAAACCACCATAGAGGGTACTCCATTATCAAAAAACGAACAAGGACAAGGTGTTTATCCACAATATCGTGGAGAAAGGCATCGGGCTCCATTGCCAAAAAATGGACAGGGGGCCCCAATGCTCCGGGGCCCCAAACCACAAATATACGGAGCACTGGAGGAACCTAGCAACCCCATCAGGGTAGTGCCCAGGACACATTGTCCATCAGATCCCTCATCAGACAAACCAGAGGGAGTGCAGGGTTGGACATCTGCACCTCTGCCAGATCAGTACTAACTCCAGAGATGGGAGTTCAAATCATTCCCACAGGGGTAAAAGGACCTCTTCCCAAAGGAACAGTAGGCTTATTATTGGGATGCAGCTCTTCTACTCTAAAAGGACTTATGATAAGTCCTGGGGTAATTGATCCCGATTATGAAGGTGAAATAAAAATTATAGCCAGTTCTCCAAAGGGTATATCAGTAATTTCACCAGGAGATAGAATAGCACAGTTACTAATAATACCAAGCCTACATGATAAATTTTCCAGTCGTGCTGTAGAAAGAGGTTCCAAGGGATTAGACTCCACAGGTGTAGATTGGGCTATGCTTTCTTTAAATTTAGATTCTCGCCCCATGCTAAAACTAAATATTCAAGGACATGAATTTAATGGGCTACTGGATACAGGTTCAGAACTTAGCATCATCTCTCGTCAAGAATAGCCAAAACATTGGCCATTACAACAAGCCACTCAAACGCTTCGAGGCCTAGGAGTGGCGACTAATCCCCATAGAAGTGCAATGGTATTAGATTGGAAGGATCCTGAAGGATGTGAAGGAACTATACAGCCATATGTATTGGATCATCTTCCCGTAAATTTATGAGGACGAGATGTCCGAGATCAATTAGGTTTGACATTAACAAATAACATCAATCAAAATGCACCCACTATTATGGCTAGACAAGGTTTTAGGAAAGGAAAAAGATTAGAAAAACAAGAACAAGGTATAGCAGCACCAATACAAATAGATCAAGGAACAAACAGACATGGGTTGGATTTTCACAAAGGGCCACTGAGACAATAAAAATTACATGGAAATCAGAAAGACCAGTATGGGTTCCTCAGTGGCCCCTGACTAAAGAAAAGATACAAGCAGCCCATGATCTGGTCAAACAACAATTAGCGGAAGGACATATACAACCTTCTGTATCTCCCCATAATACTCCCATTTTTGTCATCAAAAAGAAATCTGGTAAATGGAGATTATTGCAAGATTTAAGAGCCATTAATAATGAGATGGTTATTATGGGACCTGCTCAATCGGGGATTCCTCAATTGTCTGCTTTGCCAAAAACTTGGTATGTTTTAGTTATAGATATTAAAGATTGTTTTTTTCCAATTCCAATTCATCCTGAGGATAGTCCACGTTTTGCATTTACTATCCCTGCACTGAATCATGAAGGTCCTGATCAGAGATATGAATGGAAAGTACTCCCTCAAGGGATGGCTAACAGCCCAACTATGTGTCAAATTTATGTTAACAAAGTAATCCAGCCACTTAGAAATCAAAATCCTGAACTACAAATATTTCACTATATGGATGATGTATTATTAGCACACAAGGCTAAAAACACATTGCTAGAATATTATGCCACACTTACAAACTTATTAAAAAATTATAATCTAGAGATAGCAATAGATAAAGTACAATTAAATTTCCCAATTAATTATTTAGGAGTTCTATTATCCTCAACCATGGTCCGTCCACCAAAAATTCAAATACGAGTAGATCAACTCAAATCACTTAACGACTTTCAAAAGTTATTAGGAGACATAAATTGGATAAGGCCTTATCTAGGTATACCAACAGGAGAGTTGGGACCTTTATTTGATATCCTAAAAGGTCCATCAGATCCAAATTCACCCCAAATTTTAACGCCTAAAGCAAGAAAGGCATTAAAAATCATTGAAACATATATGGAAAATACGCATTTGGATAGAATTGATATAAGTTTGCCTTTATTATTTATTGTACTACCAACAAAAAATATTCCTACAGGAGTATTTTGGCAAGAAGGTCCATTATTATGGATACATTTATCTTATTCTCCTAACACTATTCTTACTAGGTATCCTGAGGCTGTAGGACAATTAATACTCAAAGGAATAAAAGCAGCAAAGGGAGTGTTTGGAATTTCTCCCAATAAAATTATTACTCCATATACTATGAATCAAATTGATGAATTAGCTAATGAGTTAAATACTTGGGCAATACTCATGTGCAAATCTAATGTTTCATTTGATAACCACTTACCATCTAATCCTTTATTGTCTTTTTGGTCATTGCATCCTGTAATTTTTCCAAAAATGACAAGAAAAACACCTATTATGAATGCTCCAAATATATTCACTGATGGGTCAAATAATGGTACAGCAGCAATAGTTACACCTGATCAAACTTTTACATTTTTAGTACCCAAACAATCAGCTCAAAAGGTAGAGCTTAATGCAGTATTACAAGCTTTTGTGATGTTTAAAGATTCTGTATTTAATTTATTTTCCGATATTCAGTATATAGTTAATGCTATAGTATCCCTTGAAGATGCTGGTAGGATTTCCCCTTCCTCTACTGTTTTATCTTTATTTTCCACTATACAAAGTCTAATCTGGGACAGAAAAGACCCATTCTTTATAGGACATATCAGGGCACATACAGGATTGCCTGGAGCCCTTAGTTTGGGCAATGATTTAGCAGATAAAACTACACATGACATACATATTTTCTCTACACTAGAAGAAGCTATAATTTTTCATAAAAGGTTCCATGTAAATGCTAATACTTTACAAAAGCATTTTAAAATAACTAAGGAACAAGCTAGACAAATAATAAAACAATATCAAAATTGTGTGACCTTTTTACCACAAGTTAATCTTGGAGTCAATCCTAGAGGATTGATACCTAATCATATTTTGCAGATGGACGTCACACAATTGCCAGAATTTGGAAAATTAAAATATTTGCATGTTACAGTTGATACTTCTTCTGGATTTTTGATGGGCTCCCTTCATGCCGGAGAAAAAACTAAAGATGTTATAGCTCATTGCGTACAAAATATTGCCACTGTGGGCGTTCCAAAACAGTTAAAAACAGATAATGCCGCTGGTTATACTTCTATCTCTTTTAAACAATTTTGCTCATCATTTAGCATTACTCATATAACAGGAATCCCATACAATCCACAGGGACAAGGCATAGTTGAAAGAGTTCATCAAAGTATTAAAATGTACTTATTAAAGCAAAAAGACGGAACTGGGAAGGGGTATATATTCCCCAAAGATAAACTTAAAATAACCCTTTTTACTCTAAACTTTTTAAATTTGGATTCATCAGGAGTTAGTGCTGCAGAAAGGCATATGTGTCCAAAAAATGTGCATAAGCCCAAGGTACTTTGGAAGGATATTCGAACAGGACAATGGAAAGGTCCTGACCCAGTAATTGTCTGGAGTCGGGGGTCTGTTTGTGTGTTTAAACAGGAAGAACAGCAGCCGATTTGGATTCCAGAGAGATTAACAAAAGTTCTGACCCAGTGATTCTCTGGAGTTGGGGGCCTGTTTTTGTGTTTCCACAGGGAGAACAGCAGCCGATTTGGATTCCAGAGAGATTAACTAAAGCGATTTCTACAGACCAAAAAGAAGATGATTTGGCTCAAATCCATAACAAGTGATATCCAAAACTCCAGTTTGGCTATCCTTACATCTGCGACAAAACCAGGATGCTTTTTTCAATGTCTATTTTATTATTACCCTTTCCCATATCATGAAGTTCTATTTTGTTTTTTGAGCTCATACAGACCTAGGTTAAGTTTTGCTGATCAGTTCTATTTTTTTTTGACTATAGAGTTTTTAAACATTGCAATGGAGATTTCACCTGTAAAAAGTTATAAGGCCTTTAGTATTATGTTATGTGTTGTATGTATTATATTATGTGTGCACACTTGTGTTTTGTGTTATATGTTTGAATGTACGTATGTCCATATATCATATATGATGAGCGCTCATGAAAAAATGGATCCAAATATTTTTTTTATTTTTTTTTATTCACATGATTTAAATGGTTTAATTTAAATTGGGTAAACAACTGTTGAGGATTGTTTTAATATGTGAACAAAAAAGGAGGTTAACAGATCTGTTTGTTTACTTTCACCTTTCCTTTTCATTATATTTAATAATTCTCTTCAAGACAATGTAAATTGTTAAGAAAATTGTTTTCTTTTAGTGCCTTCTGGAATGTTACACAATTTTTTCTTTAGCCATTATTGCCAGAATTCCTATCTTCATCCCAGTGCCGGTGAAGACAAAGATAAAACCAATCTACAGCTTCTGCAATAGCCATCACTGAACTGCCTGGACTATGTATCACTTGTATGCATTGTGAACTCACCTGTATGCATTGTGAACTATCTGTTGGTGCAGCGACTTGTGGTAGTGTTGGGGTATTTTTGCTGATGATGTCATCAGTGGTACAATTTTTCCAAAAGGAGCCGTCAATTGGCTTGGTGTATCTTCCTCCCTTCTGCTTGTCATGATCGTTCAGCTAAAATTTGGGGGCCAACAGAGGTGAGGCAAAGAACCTCACCCCCCCGCTGGTACCTCTCCACAAGTATGGCTGTATGCTGGACCAGTAGTCAGTGATGGGTATGATCCAATTTCAGTGGTACCAACCTAAGACAGGAGGCTGATGCCCTGAGGTCAGGTCATCTGATGACGGGTAAGGACCATATGTAGTATTGGCTCCTGAATTGTGCCCAGCCAGACTGCGGCACAGATCTATCCCCCACCCCACATACCAAAATAAGGAAGTTAAACACATGGCTAAGAGAAAAATAATTGTACTTCTGATAAAAATAACTTTTCCCCTCAGCTTTATCCATTAATTAGTGTTTTCACAAGAATTCTGTCCAAGTTAAAAAATGCATTTAGATAATCACAATAGAACAATTTGGGCTTTGTATGCAATTCAGAATGTGTTTTTGGTCCCTGCAAGCTGTTGTTCTCTGAGAAATCTTAAGAATTGAAGAAATAGAAAGACAAAATAATTGAACTCAAGAGGCAAAGTAATGTGAAGCTAAACATCCTGGACCAGCAGTCTTTGAACTTGGATGCACTTGGCCCCATGAGCTCAGGAACAGACTCAGGCTGCCTGGAGACTCGGCATCCAAGGGGCTAAAAAATAACCTTTAATAGTCTCTTTCACATTCAAAAGTCTAACTCTTAACATCAGAAAAAAGGTCAAAAGCTATTTGACATTACCTCTGACTTGTGATAATGAATGACTTTTCTTTCCCTTATACTTCTCTGTGTGTCTTGAAATTTTTGAGCAAAAGCAATAATCTCAATCAAAATCAGGAAACAAGACGAATAAAAGAAGCACCCTAAGTTCCATTTGCTTGCATGTATGTTCTAAAATGGAAGCCTACACCTCATTTCCCTTGCTTTGGAGCTTACCTGCCATCAGAGTAGCTGCCTTTGCATGGACTGTGCCTCAGACCAGCTCTGGTGTTTGCTGCCCAGAACTTGCCTGCAGGAAGCAAGCTCTCTTTGTCTGTCTTGCCCCTCTGAAGGGACATATGTGGACTCCAAAGGGCATCGTCCAGTCTGGCTTATTAAATTCTTACTGTGGTGAAGCCCAGCAAGACACCTTTGAAACAGCTTTTAATAAAACATATCATGTATATACAGCACGATGTTTTTAACTGAGACTAGTTTTTTTTTTTGCTTTCTTTTGACTTGTGAGAAAGCCCAAGAAACTTTATTTTGACTTGATTAATTTTAAGTAAGTATAAATTTTGAGTATTCTTATCATGACTTTGCATGTGGTCTCCTATTGATGTAGAGATTAATTCAAGAAGTTGTAGCTTATATAATAAAAAGAAATGATTTACCTTTATTGCAGTTTTATCATCATGAGCACCATTAGGTCTCATCTCCAAATGCAGTTAATGGAAGACTTACCTAGCCAAAGCCACACATGCTGATGATTCAAAATCCACATATTCAGCTTGTGTCCTTTCTTATTTTTTTTCTCACCTACCTAGGTAGTTATGAAATGCAAACCCCAAAACATCTTCAGAAGCTGTCACAGATCATTGCTGAAGTGTAAACTACTCCTAAAATCACCGTTGCCATGGAGAGAGATTCCCACCTTATCTTTCTTTTCAACTAAAACTTGTCTGGAGTATTTTGAGCAGTGGACCATAAAGTCTGTGTATTAAAATTTGTTACTAATTTGTGCACACAAGTTTGTGTGGGTTTCAAGCAACTGTGAATTATACACATCCTTGTGGGATAGGATTTTTTTTTAAATGAGACTGTCTAGATCATTTTCACTATGTGAGTTATTTTCTTCCAAAGCTAATTACTAAAGGAAGAAAGGAAAAGTGAGAACAAAAAGGACCAAACTAAGCAAGAGAAAAACTGAGAAGGCTAAGCAGTTTTGTTAAGATGGGAGAAATCTCAGTCATGTAGCAAATCTGTTTGTTTATTTATTTGTTTCTTTCAATCTGCTCTGAGAGAAGCTACTTCTACTGATTGGAGAGGTGCTCCAGAATAAAACTGCAGTTCTCAGTCACTAAATTGTGACCACCTCAGATCCTCACAAGCCATAGTTGGGCCTGGGACCTGCTCAGTGGTTTCCACACTGTATCAAGTGGAGTTTTGAGCACTCTGGGCTTGTGCTTAAAGGCAACCCAAGTTCTCCACCCTTCAGCCTTTATCTGTGATATAATCACCTAAGATTATACTAGAAACAAGTCCTTTTTTTGTTTCTTTGTTCAAGAAAATTGAAAAATGGGACTAGTTTATGGTAACTATGATATATAGTAAAATATAAGGCACATTTACATTTTGTGTTGTCTGACCCAGTAAATTCTTCACATCAACATCTATCGCTTCTAATCCTTGTGGCAATGCTGCAAAAGAGACAGTATTATTTCTTTCTTTCCGATAAGATTGATGACTCCAGACATGTGCAGTCCCTTCCCCTTCTTTCAAATTCTAGCAGAATATCACAAGTTATAGATGAATGAATTGCAAAGAATGCACTTAAATCACCATCACCCCTATTTTTTCTTTTCTCAACTCTAAACTCCTCCATGTCTGTCTGCCCCCCGCCCCCTTCTCTCCCTCTCCCTCTCTCTCTCCTGAGCTATACTTCTTCAGGACTGGCCCAATGAACCATTCCCTAGAAAACCCAGCCTCATTAACTATGAATCAGTGACCCAAAATAGACACTGTATATACAGACTCTCTTCTTTATTCAGTACTCACTCATTCCAGAATGAGAAATTGTGCCTTCAATATACCATAGCAATCACAGTAGATTAAAGTCTCCTTCCTCCTGGGATTTCTCAATCTTGAGCCCAAGGCAGTATATATGCCTGCCTTTGTAACATCATATCAAGAGCCTTCATGCTGAGTCCCATGAGCAAAGTGAAATCTTCTCCACAATATTTCCCCAGGAGGCCCTTTGGTTTTCCTGGTAAAGAGTTAATTAAAAATATGGTGATGTGTGTGGAACCATTAACTGTGTGGTTTGGTCACCAAACACTGTCATCCGAAAACAGAGTCCAGAACAAAAAGGAGTTTAGATGTCACTGGATTTCTCAAGTTAAGGGAAAGGACACAGGGACCAGGACGATGTTTCTCATCATATGTTGAGTGATGTTCTAGTTTTACCCAAGCTCTCTGGAAAACCCCTTCTCTGGCTCTAGCTCATCTTTTCCTCCTTCTCCTGTCCCATGTCCTCCAGATTCTACATCACAAAAGCCGCAACAACCAGCATAGCAAGGTAGAAACCACCTTCTCAGGGAGTGGGAGGGAAGGAACTGAGGAGGCTAAGCCAGGAAGAAAGAGGGAGGGAGAGGCCAGGCCCATCTACCAGGTAATCATGTTGCCACATCACAACGTGGTCCCAAGAATTCCTGCCCACCTGCCCCAAAGTGACACATTCTGGAGAGGGGGAATCCTTGCATTCTGAAAGTCATCACAAAGTTCCAGAATAGAAAAAAAAAAATCTAAAACAAGATAAACAAATTGACACTTTTTGTGATATTTAGAAGCAATGGTCTAGAAATGTCAGTTATATATTCATAGCTATTCATAGCTCTTTTACATCTGGAAGGATCATTAATAATATCAAAACAAGCCCCCTCAACTTACAGATAGAGAAACTGAGGACAAGAGACAAAAATACCTTGTGAAAGGATACTTACTAGTAAGCTAGTAAGGGGTAAAGCCAAGATTCGATCTAGTCCAGTGTTCTTTGGATAACCACAAAAGTACAAACTCCCAGCTCCAGGCTCATCTGGAGTTAGTGCAGCCCTTAGCTCTGTGAAACATTCAGTCAAGGTGGTCTTTCTTTTGTCAGTTGGTTGAATTTTATGAAACATCCTACGTGGAAATGAGTTGTGTCTACTTGTTAGTCATCAGTAGCCCTGCCTAAACTTAATTCAAGAAGGGTTTTCCCCAGGAACACACTTGTCACAATGCCTTGCCCAACCTGTTCTTCCAAACCTTAAATCTTTAGTACCCAGTTGCCTGTATTGTGGTGGAAGCAAACTTTCATGATTACACTCAGATTAAACTTGCACAAGTCAAGAGCTCTGTGTCAGATGTAGTATTTTTCACGGTAAACTTAAAAATAGTTTTAATACAGACCTTCAAATGGGACACACTGACATTTTAGAGTATCTGCTTTTATAGACAAAATACACAATTTAGAAACTCGAGGACAATTATACCTTGATGTAAAAATATGAAATTAGAAAGAATCTAAAATAGTATATTTCATGAAAATCTATTAGGAAAACTTTTTTTAGACCTAGCTCCACCTTCAATATGCATGTGAATTTGGACAATCCAGTCCTCTTAAGACTCTTAATTTCTTTTCTATACATCAAGGGAAAGGAAAACTAGAGCTGATGATCTCTTAGTTTCCTTCCAGCCTTAAAATGTGAAGTGTTTGTGGTCGTTAGCAGCCCAAGCCATGTAAGGAAAAGGTGGGTGTGTACTCAAAGTCTAAATTGTCAAAACTAACTCTGAACCTAAACATGTAATTTTTTTCCTATGGTATAGCAGTTGTTTTGTTGGCAAATCCTAAAATCTATTTTTTTTTTTTTGCTACAAACCATAGATTTGTGCTTAAATAGTATAATAAGCCACTGGAGGGGAAAGTGTATATCTGCTGTCCAGAAACAGCATGGCCAAGGTCATGCCTCCACTGTTGGACTCAATGCTCTTCAAAGCAAAGCCCTCCAAGAACATTATGAGCCTCTGTTGAGGTGCCCCCTCAAGTGCAGAATCCCAGACCCTTATTTTCTCCATTCTATCAATGTCAGGAGAACCACACACACACAAAAAAAGATAGCTTAGCTTAGCTGGAGCAATCGTAACAAAACACCACAGACTGGGTGGCTTCAAAACAGAAATTAATTTTTTCATGTTTCTGGAAGCTGGAAGTCCAATATCAAGGTGCTGGTTTCTGATGAAGGCTTCTTCTTGGCTTGCAGATGGATGTCATCTTGCTGTGTCTTCATGTGCCCTTTCTTCAATTGGAATTCATGGAGAGAGAGAGATATATATCTTTCCTCTTCCTATACAATGAGGAATCTACCCTTCTAACTTCATTTAACATTAATAAATTTTTAAGAGCTCTCTCGAAATGCAGACACATTGAGGGTTGGGGTTTCAACATCTGAATTTGGAGATGGGGATGCATTTCAGTCCAGAGGAGAGGAAGAATTGGCAATTTTAACAAACTGTCTGGTGATTCTTTTGTACAGGCATTTAAGAATTCCTGTCTGGGCTCCAAGGAAAATTAATTTATCTTCAAGCAGAAAAATTTGAGATCATTTATCTTCTCCTATTTTCATATCATAATGAATAAGAGAAATGGAAATAGAGAGAGAGAAACATACCTAGTTAAAATGAGATTGATATAAAGCCTGTCTTTCAAAAAATAAACAAAAAACTCCATGATGAGAGGAGTATGTTAAAGGGACACAGGTGTCAATTGAAAGAGCTCTCAAAGCTCTACAATTTAAACAACAAAAGAGAGAAGTATTGGATTATAAATCTAAGTGGAAAATAAACATCCATGAATCCATATTGATATAAATAAATTATTAAATAAGTAAATGGAAGAAAATAAACAAAATTTTCATATACCTTACTGTAGATTCTCCACCCTCCAGGAGCTGGGACAGAGTTGTACATCCTTGTTATGGTTTAGATATGAGGTGTCCCTCAAAAACTCAAGTGTGAGACAATGCAAAAAGGTTCAGAGGAGAAATGATTTGGTTGTGAGAGTCTTAACCCAATCAGTGAATTACTCCCCTGTTAGGGATTAACTGAGGGCTAACTGAAGTGGTAGGGTGTGGCTGGAGGAGGTGAGAATTGGGGCATAGCTTTGGGGCACATGTTTATATCTGGCAAGTGGAGACCTCTGTCTGCTTCCTGATCATTTTGTGAGCCACTTCTGCCACAGTTTTCTGCCATGATGTTCAGCCTCACCTGGACCCTTGAAGAATGGAGCCTGCTGTCTATGGATTGAGACCTTTGAAACCATGAGCCCCTTTCCTCCTCTACAGTTGTTCTGGTCAGGTTCTTTCATCACAGAAGCAAAAATGCTGGCTAAAACAATCTTTTATGTGTGGAATAACATAGTGACTTCCATCCAAACCATACAGTATGGAAAACAGGAACAAAAGAATGACTACACCAAGGAGAAGACTTACAAGAATCACCTCAGCCATATGATGAAGATCCACACGGATAAGCCATGTTGGTACCTTTGATGAGACAAGATGAAAATGAAATGTGGTTCCTGAATAGGAACCTGGAACTGAAAGAGAGCCCTAAGCAAACACCAGGGAATATGTGGACTTCAGTTAATACCATGAGTGTTGGTTCACTAATTGTAACAACTGCACCACACCAATATAAGACATTATTGACAGGAGACACTGAGAGCCATGGCATGAGTGAATGTCTCTGCACTATCATCACAAATTTTCTGTGACCCTGAAACTATTCTTGAAAATAAAGTTTATTTTTAAAATGATTTAAATGAGCAAGACTGGATGCAAACAAATTTTAAGAATAATTTTGGGCTATGTCTTTTCAATAATTTCAATAGTAATAAGGTAAGAATTCTATATCATGTAACAAAAAGAAAAGAAATTTAAAAACCTTTTGAACAACTATAATGCCTTTTCAACCTGAAAAGCAGTAAAGGACAATAAATCACAAAAATAAGGAAAAGTCTTCCTTTTTTATTGGACATCATATTGGAAGTGAATCTGTTTTCCAAAGAGTTGAATTTCTTAAGAGGCAATTAAAATAATTTATGTGAAATTTTTATTAGACTAAATTTGCTGTGAAACTATGGCTCAAATACAGCTTTATTTCTGTTTTCTTGAGTTCTTTCTTATCAGCCTTTTATTGGAGCTTCAAAGCTCCAATAAAAGTAAAATTTAAAGTTTCTGTTACAGTACCCTAATGGAATCACGTATTGTTTTGGCACAGATATGGTACAGGGTAAATGTTCAGTGAACTAACACAATTGCTTCTACTGCTTAATTCAGTACGCTTTCTCTCTGACAATTTCATGAGTATAATTATCAGTTGTCTGATGCCTTAGCTTTCTTCTACATGCATTATCTCACAGCCTAATCCTCGCTGGAAGCCTGAATTATTGCAGATACAAATCTCTGTATCTTCTGGACTTATGTAGTTATTTATTTGGGTGTGTTAGTTAAATCCAGAAGATGGAAAAAGAAACTGCTGCAGCACATAACTATTCCTGCATTATCTTAACAAATGCTACTCACCGAATATTGTAGTATTCAAAGACATTTAGGGAACTTTCTCTTCTCTATTTGCTCTCTCTCTGTACAAACCCAACAAATATTGGTTAGCTTTTGCTGCATAAAAAACTGTCTCAAAAACTTAGTGGTTTAAAACAAAACCATTTCTCTTTAAGTTGTCTGAAATCAGTGGGACTTTCTTTACATCAAATCCCATCCCATGGTAAAATAGTTCATTCTTTTTCACATGGAAGATTCTCAGAGCAAGAGAGTGAATTCCAAAGCAGAAGAACTTTTCGAACCTCTGCTTGTATGTTTTCTAGTATACAAGTGGCCAAAGCAAGTCACCTAGTAATTTGATCCAGTGTGTAGAAGTTTTTTTCTAACTAACTTCCTTAGCCAGATCCATAGGTTCATTAGGTAATTCTATGGGTAGCACAGAATTTTGCCACCATAATGCTACTATTCATTTTTCCATCTAGTTACAACAATTTCCACTTTGAAAATGCTTTCAGTACTTCCAATAGTTTTCCTTCCGGATTTTTCAGCCTTTACTAGCCACCTAGTCTCAAAACCAATGCATACTTTTTTTTTAGATTTGTATAATTGAAGCATTTCATTCTATAACCCCTTATAGTCATTAATTTCTGCTGTGTAACAAGACAACCCATGTACTAAACAAAATGGTGGTTGTTTTATGTAACTTGGTGACATAAAACAAGCAGCATTTCATTTAGCTCATAATTCTTGGAGTAGCTTATTTGGCTAGAATGAGTGGGAAAATGCTCAATTCATTTTCCATCCTCACTTAACTAGCCCAAGTGGCTTTCCATGGTACAGTTTCAGGATCCGCAGCAGCAAGAGACATCAAGTTCCAATGTGCAAACACTTCTCAGATCTCACTGGACAAAGGAAACACGTGGGTAGGCTCTGATTCAAGGGGTGGAGTAACAGACTCCAACTCTTAGTGGGCATGTCTATAAAAGATTGTGGTCATTTGATTTCAATCTACACACAGCACATCCTCTAAGATGTCACATCCTGTAAAGAATAATTTCTAGTTTGTCTCTCTCTTTCCTTTTCTCCCTTCCACCCTCCCTTCCTGAGACCTTCAGATCTTCCACCAAGACACCTGGATCCTGCATCTGCCTCCACCATCAAAATGCAACCATGGGTAAAATCATTGTATAGTTCAGAGCCATGACTTCCTCAATTATAAAAAGAAATGTTTTGACTGAGAACTAAAATCTTTCTACCTTTCAAAGATATTTTACCTACACGTTCATCAATATAGATGAGGCTTGAAATAGGAGGGAAACATACAGTTACCCCAAAATCAAACCATGTAGAAAAATATCCCTTTTGTTCCTGATCCTGGAATCAAGTCAGTTTTCTTCCCACTTAAAATGCTCTGGTTACCCATCTTCATTTTCCTAGTACTAAATCTTTCCATGCAAGTGGCCTTTCACTTGCTTTCATATCATTTCTTTTTTTTTTTCCTTGAGATTCACATCACTATTCTTGCAGAAATAGAGAATGGAAATTTTTGTCCATTTTAGATTCTAATGTTTATCAGCATCAACCTAAAAAAGTTTGGAGTGCATTAATTTATTAAATACTTGGTGCACACCAACTATGTTCTAAGTGATAGGGATAAAATTTTGAACAGAAAGAGGTGTAGTCCCTGTCTCCATGTGATGATATGCTGGTGTGAGAGGCAGGTGCTAATCAAGTGTGAATAAAGACAATAACTTAGTGACCAATAAACTTATGGTAGTGACCAATAAATTTATGGTCACTACTACAAAGGAAATGCACAAATTTCTAAAACTTCATCTAAAAGGAGGTCTAGCCTAGGATAGGGATTTCAGGGAAGACTGCTAGAAAAATCAACATTTAAATGGAGAGTGGAAGAATGATGAGAATTTGGCCAGGCAAAGAAGCAGGTGAGCTCTGGCTAGAGATTAAAAGCAAAAGGGATAATGCACCTATGATTGTAGGACCACTGGAAAGTTCCTGAGGTTCAGACTCTGAGCTTGTTTCCTTCTCTGTTCAACAGGAGAAATAATCATTCCACAGGGTTCTTATGAGGAGTCATTAGAGCATATTCGTAAAGTGCTTGACACAGTAGCCTGTACATGAAAAAGCACTTATTACATATTTTCTAGTGCTGGTAACAATCTGGAGATGAACTTCCTGAGTTTGAATCCTGGATCTGCCACTCAATTAGCTGTCTGATCCTGGGCCAGTCAGTCACTTTGTGTCCTTTTGTTTTCTTAGGATCACATTGGGTTAATCTCAAGCATCTGCTCATAGGGTGGCTAGGAGGATACAGAATTCCTATGAGAAATTCCTGGCACATAGTAGGTGTAACATGAGTGTTGGTTTGTATTAGGAATAAAGAATTGTCCCAATGTTCAATTAGGCCTTTAGAAATTATTCATGGCTTTTAAGGAAATTGAAACTCAAATAAGTATTTACCTATGTTTAATTAGCTAATAGATTGCATGATCTGAAATTCAAACACCTAGTCTTTGATTCCAAGCTCACTCATGAGATCTCCCCAAACCCCAATAAAAATCAACTTCTGAGAATCTCAAGAAAGGGTCATTGGTTAACTGCCATTGACAAAAAATACCCCTTGGTCCTTTCCAAATCAGTTAAAGAAAATTTTCTTGAGACATTTCTGAGCTGTGGAGAAATCTGAGAGTTTATGTTACCCTGAATTTTTTTGTCAGAATACTTTATAACACTAAGAAAATTATTTTTATTAATAGGAAATAAGTCTCAGATTTGAATATGAACATGAAATGTGCAGAGAAAATTACAATGGTCCTTGAAGCTCTTTTCGCCTTTTAAAGACATACTGAAAGCTTTCCCACTTACCAAACACATTGTCAAGATGACCTTATGCAAGAAGAGTTTGCAGGCTCAAAAGCTGATGGGAAAATATCTAAGCTTGACACACACACCCAGCTCTGTCTGACCCCAGATCTCTCATCCTGTGCACCATATGCGTGCCACCCCCAGGGATCATTTGCAATGGCAATTTTATGAGCTTCTGGAAGATGGAAAAGAGGTCAAGAAGGACTGGTGAGAAAACACTAAAATGTGCAGAAACTTACAGTGAGGGATGGCTGTAAAATTTCAGAGATGGAAGAAAATGTCACTAAACTCAAACAAATCCTTAATATTCAGACCTAACTTTCTATTCTCTTTTGGGTTGGTTTCCATGGTAACCTATATTTATTGAGAATTCCTCTCATATTTGCTGAAGGCAGGTGATTGCTTTCTGTCAGCCTTGGGTTGACAGAGAGAAGGGAAGCAACCCAGGGATGATGTTTAGGAGAAGAAATATCATTCTATTTTGTGGGAATTCTTTAAAAATAGCTATTCATTTCTTAAACTTCTTAGTAGGTATTATCTGAAAGAGGAACTATTATCAATTATAAGAAGAGGAATTGTAGGAGGAAGAGAAGGGGGAGAAGAGAGAAGATGGAGGGGAAAACACACAAGCAGGGTGTGCAGGTTTTTCCTGACCACTTGAGCTGAGTTCTATCGGTTTCCACTGCTCACCTTCATAGCCACAGGGCATGTTGTCAGCTTTAACCTCTCTCCACCATGATCAGCTTTCTGCACTCTGATGTCTGCTCCTGCCACTGTACAGAAATAGAGGAAAGATGCTAGCTGGCTTGCAGGGCGGTCACATGCCGATGGCAACACTGTGGCCTGGATATCAGTTCTGCAGATCTAGAAATTCACCTGCCTCTGATTTTTCACTTCTCTGCCTGAAGGCTTTCTCCAGCATAAAAAGGGGATGGCTTTTACCTGTGAGCAAGACAGCCCACAGGTGGGGGAATTTACCCCTGCCATCCAAAGTAACCCTCAACCAGTGAGAAGCAGGTGTCTGTGGAAAACATGCCATCTTGACACAACCCTGGTGGAACCCTCTGGGGTTGTTCCACTCCCTCAGACACACCCAAGCGGGATTAAGCTCAGTTACTCACAGCAGTACCTCTCCCACCAACACACCCCTCAGGGTTCTCTAGCTTGTCCTCCTCAGCTTCCCCACTGCCTCATGTGCATTCTGGAACTAGTTAACAAAAAAAAAATAATGGGTGCTGGAAGTTCATCACAAATTGAGGAAAATTCAAACTATAACATTAGTGTATCCCTTTCTTGGCATCAATGTATTTGAAATAATATTCATCATTATTAATATTGATACTGAAGTAAAAGGAAGCTGATATTCTGGGGAGCTCACCCTGCCCAATGCCTCACTCTAGGTTTCACTGGGGAAACAGAATCTCCCTAGGTCTCCAGGTAAAAGAGTTTTACTGCAGGGTATTAAAGATTTAAGCAGCCATTGCAACACTGGGAATCAAAGGTCAGGAAAGCTATAATTAGAAACATGTGACACTCTGCACACTCCTGGAAACCACTGCAAACTTTAAGGCTGCCCTCTGTGGGGACATTGGCTTCCAGTTGTCCCTGGAGACCTATGGCTTCTTTTCCCTCCCACCTTCCAAATTTTGTGTGGATTAGAAGATTCTAATCTAGAAGACAAAAAGGAAAGGATTCTATAACTCCTGGTTTCTGCCTTGTAATTAAGAAAGGAATGCAGAAAAGGTAATGTTACAGCTTTAACAGAAAATGCTGCTCACCCAGGTAGAGTGCACCAGGAGAGGCTGCAATCCTGACCTTAGACTGCTAAATAAACACTGATGAATTCTTGCTAATCCATCTTCCTCCATGAGGACAATCACTAACTCTATTATTTGCCATAATTGTGCAAAGAAGTCCCACTTGAGTTAAGAAAACCAGAGATTTCTTTATCAAGTCTGTGCTAAACTTGTAAACCTAGTCAACAAGTTGGATGCATGCAGGAAAGCAAAGATTCCTGGTCGGCAGTAGCTGACTATTATGGCCTAGGAAAACTCACATGGGATCAGGGATCCCATCCAAGCTTTCCAGTGGAACATTCACAAAACATCATAGTGCATTCCGATCTTAAATAATTTTCACTACCCTCATCCCACTATGGCCACGGTGACTGCCAAATCCTGCTTCTCCTCCTAAGTTCTCTATCGAAGTTATGTCACTGTAATAAGTATATATTTATGGATATACTTGAAGTCTTCTATGAAGACTTGACTCTTACAAGCTTTACTCCTAGTGTGACTGTATGCAAATGGATGAAAATCTGCAACTTTCTAAACCTTCTGCAGAATCCATCTTAGCTTCTGACTGGGTGAACCCTTTGACTTTTCCTCAGTTTCATCTCTGTGTCAGATGCCACCACAGGTCACCCTCTCCTGCTTGTCTCTTTCCTTTTGTTCCTTGGTTTTCTTACATTGCACTTTTTTTGTTCTCTTCCCATCTCTGGGTTTTCTTTCTATTCCAAGTCTGGCCCCGTTTTCCTCCTCGGTTGGGTGCTTCCTCCAAGGCTATATTTGAACTCTTCTACCTTTATCTCTATGGAGGTTCTGAACACTTAAGGGCATAACTAATCACTTTGAGATTCTGATAAACTCTCAAGTTAGAAAAATCCACATGGGCATATATTAGGTGGAGATTAATTTTTCATTTTAATTTTCTCATTTTGCCTCACTGAGTATAAAATCCCATGTGAGTTTTCCCAGGCCATAATAGTCAGCTACTGCCGACCAGGAATCTTTGCTTTCCTGCATGCATCCATTAGTGTGTGGAACGGGTGCTGCATTGAGAACTAGACATCCTGTCGTGCAACCTGCCAAGGCAGGGTGCAATAATATTTCAAGGGATGTGATAGCCAGAGACAAGATAAGAGATGAGATAGAGGCTAACAAGATAGCAGAAATCAAATCAGCGGGGATGGGATGGTCACTGATCCCTGAGATCATGCCTGTGCCAAGAGATAGGACCATAAGGTCACCTGCGTCCAAGTACAGTATTCAAAAAATAAATAAATAAATAAAAATAGAAACACATGGCAGTCAGGTGGGCCAGGTCTGTGTCCCTAGATAACAATGGATGCCCTACTAAAATAATCTGGAAACCCATGGAGTTCTAAGCCCCTTTGCTCAGCCCCTGCACACTACCTTATTGAGAGACACAGAATGAAATAGAGACTCTGAGAGCCTGAGCTTTGTATTCCAAGCAAGCCAGGAAGTTTTTGGAAGGGATGCTTTATGTTACTAAGTTGAGCTAAATTTAAACCAGATTGGATGTTTACTTTATTTTTCCCTTAATGGCAATAAACATTCAGAAGAGAAAAAAATATTAGAAAGGGACTAAATTAATTTATTAGATTCTTTTTCTACTGAGCTTATTTGGAATGTGAGTTGCATTTTTTTTTAAACCAAACACACACAAAAATTTGCAATTCGTTTCAATGTGTTCACAGCACCTCTGAGGGTTAATATTCTTACTCTATATTCATACCCTCAGAAATATTATTGACTTGTCATGATTTCCTCCTTTTGCAAAATCTATATTTTTAACTCTGATGTATAATTCATGCTAGCAAGATGTCTTATCTTTGATATTATATAGACAAGCTGATAGTCAGTGAATGCACAGTGGAATCCTTCCTCCATCCTAAAATCAACTCTGCCTCACCTTATTCTTTTATTTTGTTTGTTTTGTTTTTTTTTTCTTTTTTTATTGGTTGTTCAAAACATTACAAAGCTCATGACATATCATCTTCCATACATTTGATTCAAGTGGGTTATGAACTCCCATTTTTTACCCCAAATACAAGTTGCAGAATCACATCCATTACACATCCTTATTCTTGCTGGCCCGTCTTTCTATGTCACAGTCTTCCTTGCTGACAGCACCAAAAGTACCTATGTCTCCTCCTTTTCTCCTTTGTTTCCAATTATACCTATGTCAGGTTTTGCCAGTTCTTTTCTTTGGAAGTCTATCTAGTGTCACTGCTTAGCCCTCCATTCCCACATTCACTATGCACATCAAGTTACTGCTAATCCTCTCATCTTTTCATGAACCCCATATGGGGGCCCTTCAGTTCATCCTCCATACAATAGTTCTTTTTTCATATAAGTGTGTACACCAGTGATTGAACCCAGGGGCACTTAACCACTGAGTCACACCCCCAGCCCTTTTTAATATTTTATTTAGAGATAGCATATTGTTGATTTGCTCAAGGCCTCGATAATTTGCTGAGGCTGGCTTTGAACTCACAAACCTCCTGCCTCAGCCTCCCAAGCCGCTGGGATACAGGCATGCACCACTATGCCCAGCTAGTTCCTTCTTGTTTCAAAATTATTTTTATCTATTCTTTTTAGACATACATGACAGTAGATTGTATTTGAACATATCATACATACATGGAGTAAAAATTTTTCTAATTAAGATTCTTGTGATTATACATGAGTGGAGTTACACTAGTTGTGTATTCATATATGAGCATAGGGAAGTGTGTCCGATTCACTCCATCTTTCCTATTCTCATCCCCCCTCCCTTCCCTTCATTCCCTTTTGTCTAATCCAACGAACTTCTATTCTTCTGCTCCCCACTTCCCTTATTGTAGGTTAGCATCTACATATCAGAGAGAACATTTGGCCTTTGGTTTTGGGGGGATTGGCTTATATCACTTAGTATGATAGTCTCAAGTTCCATCCATTTACCTGCAAATGCCATAATTTTGTTCTTCTTTATGACTGAGTAATAATCCATTTTGTATATACCACATTTTCTTTATCTATTCATCTGTTGAAGGGCACCTAATTAGGTTCCATAGTTTGGCTGTTATGAATTGAGCTGCTGTAAATATTGATGGGGTGCATGTCTGTAGTATGCTGATTTTATGACCTTTGGGTACAAACAGGAGAATGGGATAACTGGGTCAAATGGTGGTTCCTTTCCAAGTTTTCTAAGGAATCTCTACACTGCTTTCTGTAGTGGTTGCACCAATTTGAAGTCCCACCTTCAATGTATAAGTGTACCTATTTCCCCATATCTTTGCAAACATTTATTGTTACTTGTATTCTTTTTTTAAGGTATTTTGGAAGCAGAATTTATTCCAAATACATACATAATTCCTCTCCTCTTTGTTCAACACTTGCACAGGAATGGAAGGAGTAGCTCAGTAAAAAGTAACAGATGTTTTTTCCAATAAGATTTTGCTTTAGGGTTTATAAAAGTGGGTAGAAAATGGTAGGTATATGTCCCACCACAGTTTGGAAATTTTCCTCACCTATCCTAGACTTAAACATATTTATTGTAAATACTTTTATAAAAATTACCATTTTTACTTTTTTTTTGCAGCCATCTCTATCTTCAGAATTTATTCATATTTGCAAACTGACACTCTGCCCATTAAACAATTCCTGATTGCCCCCTTCCCTATCCTTTGACAACCATCATTCTTCTCCTAGACTACTTTTGGACTCAGTTTCTCTTTCACTTAATAAGAAAGAGGGTCTGTCTACTGCTGACCAGTGGGTTTGCTTCTTTACATACAAGTTTTCTTGCATATGGGTGATTTGAGTTTATTTTAGAAAAAGAGGTGGAGACAAACTAGATGTGGGCCTCCTATCCACATCTCAGCAGCCCTGCGATGGATCTGCCCGATTCTTTCACATCAAAAAGTTGATGTTTCGAGCCATTTGCATGTTGTAGATCTGCCAGCAGGTTTCATAGATTTCCTGCTGTGGTTTGACACAAGTTTCTCATAGTATCTTCGTTGTTTAATGTCCTCAATGGGCCCATCTATGCTAAAGATTCTGTTCAGGGTCTTGTATGCACCTTCCACATTCCCTTCTTGTATCATCACAATCCTGGCAATGAACTTCATGGTGTTTTGCCATGGCCCTGGATTTAAATCTTCACTCTTTAGGACCCAGCAACCTCAGAACAGGTTTGATCACAACCAGAAGCCATTACTTGTATTCTTGATAATTGCCATTCTGACAGGAGTGAGATGGAATTTGAGTGTAGCTTTTAATTTGCATTTATCTAATTGCTAGAGATTTGAACATTTTCTCATATATTTATTGACCATTAGTATTTCTTTTTCTCTGAAGTACCTGTTCTGTTCCTTAGCCCATAGTGGGTTTTTTCTTTTTTGCTAGTTCCTTCTTATCAGAGGAGAATTTCGTGTTCCAAGATCTCCAGTAGATGCCTAAAACTGTGGATAACACCAAGCCCTATATATACTATTTTCTTCTATTTATGTTTATACAAATTTTATACCTTTTCCATCCTAACTGAACACTTTATGCACTGTGCTGAAACTTTTGCAATTTGAGGTACAACATCAGAACTAGACTAAATTTCTTTTTCCTTCTTCACAATTCCACAGGCAGATTCCTTCTTACCATAGATCTTAGCAACCTCAGCACACAATCTTTTCCCCCTCTTTCTTATATAAAAATCTTATACATTTTCACTGAAGGGAAGCAATGCTAGAGTTTCTCTTTGACACCTCCAAATTGCCATTCTCACTACTTTTGCAATTTGGAGCCATTATTAAGTAAAATAAGAGTTACTTGGATGCAAGCACAATGAAACTACAACTTCCAATCTGATCATCCAGATTGCTGCTAAGATGAGTAGGCAAGCAGTGTACACATTGTAAATGCAAGGGACAAAGGGATGACACATATCTGGGCTGGCTGAAGTGGTACAGGGCAAGAATTCCTCACACTACACAGAAACAGTGAACAATTTTATATTTATACATTGTTGATTTCTGTAGTTTTCCATTTGATGCTTGGACTTTGGTTGACAAAGTAACTGAAGTCATAAAAAGTGGGACTAAGAATGAGGGATTGCTGTACTACACTCCAAATTACTTGCTGAATTTCTCTATAAAGATGTTTCTGGAGAGCTCAAATCCAATATTTTGAAAGCAAAGTCAATATCCGTATGACTTCACCAAGCCTCCATCCCTGGCTAGCTCTTCCTCCTCCAATTCATATCCCAATTCTTCACAGCAGTGCTCCCTGGTCACTTGTGGGGAGCTATCATTCTTGGGAACTCTTGCTTCTCTTCCATTTAGCAGATCATAAAATTATGTACTCCCTCTCCAAAATGTCTTCACTATATCACAGTCTTTACATTTTTACCTTCTAATTCCAGCTCCTATTATTTCTCCTGCTCCTTACCTCTCCACTTTCTAGTTTACCCTGTACAATGCCTGCAGAATCATCTTCCTAAATTACACATCTGAGCATGTCACTTTCCTGCTCAAAACCTTTTATCTGTTCCATCTAGTAAAGTGCGAAATCTTAGCATGACATAACAGGTGCATGATTATCTTGTTTGCCCAATCCAACAGCCTCATTTTAAGCATATTCCTCTTTACAACCCATGCTCTGCTATTCCATGAGAGAGTTGTCAATTTAGCAAAATAAAACTACTAGGTGTCCAAGGAAACAGCACCACTTGGAACATACTTACAATACCATGCCATTTGTTGTTTACCTGAAATTCAAATTTAACCAGTTGGATTTTTTTTTGGGGGGGGGTGTTTTTTTGTTTTGTTTTGTTTTTAAATCGGGAAGCACTGATCTGTACAGCACATTTACAAACCCATATGATCTTGTTTGTAATGGTTGTTCCCTAAAAATGGAATTTTTCACTTTACTCTCTCAACTATTGACTCCTATCCATCCCACAGAGCTCTTAGCAATATACAAGATACAGCAGCTTTCCTCCTGGGACTTGCTTTGTCTAAACCCCTGTAGTGATGTGAACAAAAAAAAAAACTCCCCCTGCCTTCTCCTGGGGTGCTCTTTATTACAGACAGAATTCTTTGTGATACAACCTAAGGAGATGGGGGTGGAAGGAGGATAAATTCTTGTCTAGCATGATAATGCCAAGGTATTCATTTTCATGAACTAGATTTTAACAACTCACTGATGCAAGTGGTCCAGATTTCTCTGTGAGGGACATCACAGAGAGTGAATCCTCTCAGGGACAATTTGCTTGATCAAATGCTTAATAAGAGGGTGTCTAGCAGAAGCATCCTAGTTCCCCACCTTGCCTAGGAGAGAGTAAGGAAGAAGTCAGCAGAAACCAAGAGAAAGCCCACCCCTTCTCTGAAGAGACGGGGGCATTCCATGGTGTTGAAGCTGCTCTACCTTGAGATACCAGAAAGACCAGAGGCAGCTGAGTGTGGACAAGGAAAGAGCCAGGCGACAGGGATGTAATGATTAAAGGAAGAAGGCTTGGAAGGGGGAGCAGAATGGCAGAGCCAGGGAGCTGAATCCCTCTGAAGGCCTGGGATGACCCAGAGGGTGCACATTTCTCCCTTCCTATTCTTAACTGGAACAGTTTGGGAGTAGTCACCAAACCCTCAGAGCAGAAATAGGTACATCCCATAAGTGTAGAACACACTTGGTACAAGGAAAAGTGGGCAGCATCCAAAACAAGAAGAGAAAGACCATTCCCTTGTCCTGATCGTCAGCTGACCTCCTCAAGGTAGGCTCTGGGGAAGCTCAAAGCATCTCTACCCAGCAGGAGTGTAGCAGGGAGAGGATAAATTTGATTTAAGTTCAAACCTCCTCAGAAGAAGCTAAAAACACACCCCCCAAATCAGAAAACATAAAATCTGCCAGCCAGGCAACCCTGTATAAATACTTACTACCCCCTGCCTTATTTTACATAGAAGGATAATTTGTTGAGGATTTCCCAGAGTGGCCTACTGTGGAGAAAAACAACTGCATTAATGCATTAGCCCATATTGGGCACGTATTGCTACTAGAGATAACAGAAATGTGTTTCTCTTCCCTCCCAGGAGTAGGCAGGTTTTTGTGTTCCTACACTTTGGAACTTTGGGGCAGAAAGCAGGTTATCAGATTTTGTTTTACCAGAGGATAAGTTGCTAGAGGAATAAGAAACCAAACTGATGAAATCATAAGCAAGCTTTGCATCTTAAGTCTGTTCTATTTGTATTGCCTAAAAAAAGAAAATGAAAGAAATGAATGTTGTGTGTGCAGGATGACGAAAAAGTGAGAACAACACTATCTGCTGATTGCCAGGAATCAAGAAGAAGGTCAGGCAAAAGGAGACCCAAACCTGGTAAATTGTGACCCCTCTGAAACTTCTAGACCTCACCCAAGCCCACTGGTGGGTGTCCAGAAGGATGGGCCAAGACTGGAAGCTTATGGAAGGCCGTTCATGGCTGTCCATGCCAGGGGAGAGGAGGCGCTGCAGAAGCTATCTCCTTAGAGCACACCTCCTGGCCTCAGCAGAGAAGATCCATCTCTAGTGGATAATGATAAGGCTCTGAGGCCTGAAGACCTCTTTTCTAGAGAAGATCTTGTTTCCCAGGTTGGACAATTCAAAAGGGAGGAAGAAGCCTTTTCTTCTCTGAAATATAGTTGCATTCACAGCCAACATCAGTCTGTTAACCCCTAGCCGCTCTCCGTGGTCTTTTTCCACTCTATCTTGGTTTGCCTTCATAGAAGACAAGGACCATAACAAACATAGTGTTTTTCTGAAACCCTCGCATCCATGTGTGCTGAGCACAAGGCAAACACTCTGTGAACATTGCATCCACAAACCAACTGCAATACAGCTCGTTTCCCTAGTGCTTCCTGAGTGCCTACTGTATCACAAGTACTCTGCTATGGTTAGGACAGCTATGCAAACTGTGTAGTCTAGTGCTAGGTGAGAAATCTGGGCACTTTGTTCAAAAATTAAGAATTTCAAGTGTGCGGCCATTCTAAGTACCAGGCCCTGTGTGCAACCAATTGCACACCCATGAAGCCAGCCCTGTCCAGGAGCTTTACTGAGCTCACCACTAGGACATGGGTGGGTAGTATTATATCAAGTTTACAGAGTAAGAAACTGAGGCTGCACGAATTTATGTAGTTTACCAGAAATCATATCGTTGGTAAGTAATGGAATTTATATTAAAACTCAATTCAGCGCTGGGGTTGTGGCTCAGTGGCATAGTGCTTGCCTTGCATATGTGAGGCACTGTGTTGTAGCCTCAGAACCACATAAAAATAAATAAGCAATAGCTAAATTGTGGAACCAACCTAGATGCCCTTCAGTTGATAAATGGATAATGTACATAAATGTGGTATATATACACAAAGAAATATTATTCATCATTAAAAGAAAATAAAATCATAGCATTTGCAGGTAAATGGATGGAGTTGGAGAATATAATGCTAAGTGAAGTTAGCCAATCCCAGAAAACCAAATGCCAAATGTTTCTTCTGATATAAGGAGGTTGATTCATAATGGGGTTGAGGGGGAAGAGCATGGGTGGATTAGATGAACTCTAGATAGAGCAAAGGGGAGGAAGGGAAAGGAGGGAGCATGGGGGTAGGAAAGATGGTGGAATGAGATGGATCATTACTCTAAGTACATATATGAAGACACGAATGGAGTGACTTTACTTTGTGTATAACCAGAGATATGAAAATTTGTGCTCTATATGTGTAATATGAATTGTAATGCATTCTGATGTCATACATAACAAATTAGAATTTTAAAAAGAAAAAAGGAAATCTAATTTTAAAATAAACAAAATAAAAATATTGTGTCCATGTATAACTTATGTGTGTGTGTGTGTGTGTATTCAATTCAAAGACCTTTGAATTCAATCTCTAGAATATTGGTGAGGATTGCAAAAACACAAAATTCCTTTTCTCTAGTGGAGATTTTGTTAGTTTATGAAAAATTGATTAGAAATTCTTCTAAGTTTAGTCTCCTGTTGTGTCTTTGGTGAAGAACCAGGGCTGGGATAAGAGTGACAAGAATGAGGCACTCACTTGCTCTGTCCCCTGATTTAAGGGGACACCCAAAACCTCAGGAACCAAAATAAATAATCAAACTTCATACAAAAATCCATGATGAATAAAATGTCAAAATTATAAATGAAAACAAGCTGGGATGACTTTTGCATTCTTTTGCAATGGGAACAGTCTATTTGTAATCCACCTGCAATTCCCTGTCCTGGGACCATTGGGTCCCGGCAGGATAGGTTTGTGAGGGATGACAAAGGTGTGTGAACAGCGTGTTCAATGCAAAGTTTTACATACAACATGTTCTTTGATTATAGAACTTTTTATTAATTTTTTTCTACTTGGTTCAAAATATATGAGGATATTTCAAGGAGTATTTAGAGGCACATACTCTTCCTTTTGCCTCCAGCTCTAATATGACTTGGCCCAGGGCTATTGACAATTAATTGTTACCTTGAATATCAATTTACATAATGTCCATGATTTATGGTATACTCCATATAGGATGAAATTGGTGACATACTCCCACCCTACCATAGGATTTCTATTTCAACCAACTAGGCAGAATAGATTACATTTGAAAGCACATATTCCATTTGAATAACAAAAATGTACATGTGTCTCATCATTATTATTTATATAAACATTACAGTAGAGCAATATCTTAAGTACCTTCTTTAAATCATTAATAGTTGCCACTTTCCAAACAGTTCAAGACCTCTTACTTAGGCTGCCTGAGCCTCGGGTTTATCATCTAGGTATAATCAAATGGCATGATAATTTGAATAACAAATGAGCGATTATTCCCAGTGTCCTACCTAAGTTATTTTTAAACAAACATTGATGATGAAGAGACATCAAAAGTACCTAACTTACCTCTGCCTCAACAAAATTTTAAACATGATTGGGTCTTTGATCATTTTCAATGGGATTATAATATTTTTCTTAATTTTTCTCATTGGGTATGCTTAAGGAAGGAGTAAGAAAGAGAAGAAGGAAAAGTGTAGGGACATAAATGGGTCCCTGAGCTAGAATTCCTCACCTAGTGGTGATGTGTTCCAATAGAAATAGAAACATTCTTTTCCATAGAGATCATGAGTCCATAAAAACACAAGACTTTCCACTGTACCAGTGCAATGACTCCACTTCAAAGGGGAATTTGTCCTTTTCCATAAGTGATTAAAGAGCATCATCATCAATAGCACCATCACTCCCTATTACACTGATCTTAGTGATGATATCTAACATTAATTGGACTTGTACCTAGAGAGTACTTAAAATATTTCAGGTACCAGGACAATAAATTTATTGGCATAATCTCATTTAATCCTCTTAGCTCACCTTAAGTTATTTAAACTCTGTAGATGAAAACATTAATGGGTTAAGTAATTTTCCCAGGGCTTCACAGTTAAGTAGCATTCCTGAGATTGAAGCCCAGATCTGTCTGAATACACTATGCTCATAATATTTGCATTGTGATAGTTCAGATATAAGTTCCCTCCAACCCCATGGCATTTATGTTATGATCAGGAAAATTGGTTTGGTAAAGAGTTCAGATATTTTGAAGTTCAGTTGTCATTAGGAGGCAGAGGAGTGGTAACACAGTTCACAATAATAGATGATGATGATGATGATTTTTATTATTACTATGTTGGTACTAGGATTGAACCCAGGGATGCTTAGCTACTGAGCCACATCCCCAGTATTTTCCTTTTTCTTTTGAGACAAAGTCATACTAAATTGCTTAGGACTTCCCTAAATAGTTGAGGCTGGCTTTGAACTTGTAATCCTCCTGCCTTAGATCCGGAGCCTCTGGGATAACAGGTGTGTTGGCAAGAATAGATTATCTTTGCTTTAGAATAAACAGATAAAAACCAATTGACCAGGCACAAAACATTATGTAAATGATGTTTTTGAATTACTAGCTCTGATCCTTTGAGTAAACAAAAATGTTCATAGGATGTTACAAAATAATGTACTTAACATAGGTTTATTTTAATGTTTTCACATTGTAGAATTTCAAAAAATATTTTCAAGAGCAAATCAGACACAAGTTCTTCTCCCATTCTTACTATACCCCAAAACACTGAACATCTCTGTTAAGCTTGGATCACAGACTCTGAATACTTTATTATTCTGCACACATCTTATAAGAGTAATTATACTTGCCATAGCAAGCAATATTAAAGAGTTCTGTATCTGTAAAGATTTGGTGAGGTGTACTGGAGATTGAACCCTGGGGGACTTAACTATCAGCCACATCTCCAGCCCTTTTTATTTTGAGGCAGGCTCTCACTAAATAGCTTAGGACTTTGCTAAGTTATTGAGGTTGCCTTTGAATTTGTGATCCTCCTGCCTCAGCCTCCTGAGTTACTAGGATTATAGGTTTGTGCCACTGTGCACAGATTGTGAAGAATTTTATTTGTTTGACTCTTTTTAAGTAAACTAACAAGAGAAGATGAAGAAAACAAGCCACTTGAAGTACTTCTGTGGCATATTTATTATATTTAGCTTTGTAATTTAAACGTAAGTGAGAATTTAAAAGCATGGAAGGAAAGCCCTTTAAATCATGTTTGGTTAACATATCTTGCAGAATACAAGTACTGATAGAATTGTGAATTAAGCATACTTCAAAATCCATATTTGGAAATTTCCAGAAACAACCTTAATTATTTTCCTTTTGAAAATAATTACTGATACAGTTTTTGGAATTCTGTAGCATATATTGTTTCCTAATAAAGAATTTCAGACTACTCCAACCACCAAGAGCTGACAGGTCCTGGGGAGGAATGTAGAGCTTACAGAAGTGCCAACTAGATGTTATTATGACACACATTCCTAGGCTCCAGTAACACTTGTAAATAGGCAAGAGTGAACTATTCGCACATCATGTTCTGACATCAATGCTTGGCTGCCAAGGATGATCACATGCAAACAGGTTCCTTTGCAGAAAAAAAAAATGCTTGGAAGCATAGAGGATTCATTGAAGAAGAGCAGATGCCCAATGGCAGTGCCAATATTCATCAAGCATAGAAAAAAATATGTAAACAGACATTGTTGCATCAAAAAAGCGTGACTATATTTTTCTGCTCTTAATATTCATTATTAAAATATGTAGATTACTCAGGATAAGGGAAATCTGCAAATCCCACCATATTCTTCTGTGAGAGCTCATCTTGAGTTTCATGCTCCAGGATAATTCTTTAGGTTAAAAGTCCATACCCATGTCCTTTGGGTAACAGAACTTCTTGGAGAAGACTTGTTTTAAATTCATGCCATGAAAGATTGGATCCACTGAAAGATAAGCTTTATGAGGTCAGAGAGCTGTTTTTCTTTTTAACTGTTTAAGGTAAATGGTATAGTCCCAGCCCTAAGGTACTTGGTACAGAATAAATCATTTTGGAGGAATGAATGAAATGATATGGCTGTTTTAATAACGAGATGCAGAATATAATAATAAGAAGAACTTTTTAAGTCATAGTTTGATCTTGAAGCCATGGGCACTGAAATATGTCCTTGATTTTCTTCACAAAATTTTGCACAATGCAGATCTTATCTGAACAGCAGTTACTTGACTCAGAATTTTAATCTCTATTACATGATGGTCACTGAAATAGAATACAAAATGTGAAAGGCCTACATAATTTACTGTGGGAAAGAAATGAAAATCTTTCTTCTAACAAAGGCCATCACTTAATCATATAAGATCATTCAAACCGGCAACATCTCATCTTACAACTCACATGCCCACATACACTCGCCTGCAGTGCCCAGGGCAGCCTGGAACAAGGAGTGAAGCTCTAGAATACTGCTCTCCCCACACTGGTTCCTCTACTGCTTTTAAAGGAATTCTGTAGAATCTGACAAGAATGCAAGAAATATTTGAGGTTTCCCAGAATTTAGGGCAGAGAGGATGATTTCTCAGAGCCAATCATCAACTTAGATGTCATTTCCTCCAGGAACTTTCTGGATTCTTTCCAAGCTGGCCACAGTATCTTGCTGTCTGTTTCCATAATGCTTCCAGCTTCTCTCAGAGCACCTGTATTAGTCAGGGTTCTCTGAAGACACAGAACTGGCAGGGTATGTACACAGATGTATGAGAGGGTATAAACTAGGGGAATTGACTCATGCAGTTGTTGTGGTCTGAAGAGTTCACAACAAGCCACATGCAGGCTGGAGATCCTGGAGTGCCAGTAGCATGGCCAACCCAAGACAAAGGCCTTAGAACCAGGGAAACCAGTGGTGTGTCTCCCAGTCTAAGGCTGAGGCCTGGAGGCCACTGATGTATGTCCCGGAGTCTAAAGATTAGGTAGCCTGGAGTTCTGATATCCAAGGCAGCAAGAAAAGAAAACAAAAAGTCTATATCCCCAGCTCACCTTCTGTATTTGCTCTCTGTGGGCCCCTGGCCAAGTAGATGGTATGGTTCCCAACCACTAGTCTACTCCCAACTAGTCACTCAGACTCCCACGCTAATTTCCTCTGGAAACATAAAATAATACTTTGCCAAGTTTCTAGGTATTCCTTAATCCAGTCAAGTTGACACTAAAAATAAACCACTCTAGCACTACGTTTATATTGAAATTATCAGTTCAAAGGCTCTCAAAAATCCTTTCCTATTCCTCTTTAGCATTCCTCACAGTGGGTGGCACACCTGTAATACAGTGGTGCCCAATCAATGCTCACTCAATTCCCTGCTCCTTCTCCATAATCTTCTGAATGTCTGGATGGAGAAAAATGCAGTGTTTTTGCTAGAAATATTCCTAATACAGTAGCAGGTACTCCTTAAAAATGCTGATTCAAAATTCTGTTTCACAGAGGACACAATTACTGCATTAAAGAAAACTTCTCTGCAATTTTCCTCCAGAGCTCCTGAGTTGGTGAGGTTACTGAAACCTAAACTGACCTAGCTTAAGGGAAATGAGGAATTTATTACAAAGATACTAACATGCCTCATGGAGCTCACAGATAGAGTGAGGCTAAAATTCCACAGTATGTACAACCAGTATCTAACTCTGTCAGGAAAATTATATCTCAGCTCTGTTCTTTATTGATTTATTCTTCTCTTTGCTGCCCAGTGTCCTTTCTTTTTCTTGTTCAGATAAAGCAAAACATAACTGTCGAAGCTTCAGAATGTACATTGTTTTTACTCCAAGGACCCAAAACAGACCGATATTGAGTTCTTAACTCCCATGGGAATGACTAATTGTTCTGATTTGACTGAGTGACCAAATACAGCTGGAGGTGGAGTTCAAAGATGGGGTCTGGGTATTGGGCAGACAGTCCCATGGGTGCCCAATACATTTCAAATAATGCTCACTTCTAAAGAAAACCCATTGTCTAACTTCGATATATAAATGCATTAATGAATAGTTCTCTAAAGTATAAAGTTTTTAAAACAGTAATGTTCAAGTTTATTTCTATTAATATTCCATGCTATCAATAGAAATTTTCCAAGTAGAAGTGTTTGCTTTGTTTTAAAAATAAATGTATTTTATTACATGATATTATTGACAGTTTACATAAACAAAGTCATTTAATATATGCAAAAATAATTATAAAACACATTTTGAAAAGACAGGAAAGTACTTGAAATTCATCTTGACATCAGAATTTCAAAACACACCTTTAAAATTTTTAGTATCAAAGTGGAATTCCCAAGCCTGAGTTGGCTTGAGAGATTTATTGGTCAGACAACCTTGGTTCCGTAAAGAAGATACATTTATAGAATTGTCTTGTGTTTTAATTCAATAAGGGACATTTTTCCCAAACTCTTTTAGTATCAAAGAAGACTGGGGAAGAAAGAGGGTATGAATGATCCCTTTGGAGACTTTTGAAAATGTAGCACATATAACATGAGCAAATTGGATGTAAGCATGTGTCAAGGACAACAATTAAGTCAGAAGAAAAAAATCAATTGTGAACATTGTCAGTTGTTTGAATTGGCTCTTATCCATAGGTGAACTATTTCCGTGTAATACATAGTCACTGCCTTCCCTCACTCAAAACACTAGAAAAAGATATACAATTTCAACTTTTGTCTGAATTCTCTGCTTTACCTTGGCTTTCGGATTTACATTGTGAAGTAAAATTTTAAAAGATTCTGGAAAAGAAGCTAGTTGGCTGACAGTCACAAAATGCAGAAATTTGGAGACATTTTTCATTGGTTTTTGTAAGTGATTCTCCTAATTAATGTAGGAAGTTCCATGTTCTATGGAATATTGACTCAATGTTGATTTCTACTATTTGGAATTTAATGCAGTCTTTAGTAAAGCTATCATGGAGTTGAAGGAGCATTTGCAAGATGGTAATAGATGCTACATTCATGCACCAAAATTCACCTGAGAGCATTCACAGATGCTGTTGCTTAGAAGGACACAGAATGAGGGGTGTGTTCATCACTAATGTCTTCCCGGGGTCTGCAGTGCTGGCATTGATATTGACAGCCTCTTCTAGTGCTTTATATTTTATTGAGCATAAATACTTTTTTCAGGGCTTAAAGAATGTCAGGAATTTACTTTTCCACCTCTTTTCATTATTCTAACTATGGGGTAAATCTGTTTGTTTTAATAATGTAAGAATTTATTCATGTCATTGGCACTTTATAAAGGAGCAAAGAAATATAGTAAAATTCAACTCCACAGAAAGCATGATGGTAACCTCAGCATTCGCTGGGACTCAGCCTTCTGTCTTCCTGCAGAAAAATGGCCTTGACATCTCAGAATCATAGAAAAGTGCAGTGCAATATGAAATCTTATATCATTGAGTGAGGTCACCAATGCAAAGTGACAAAAATGATCATTAAGAGCACCAACTTTAAATCTGGGTAAAGCTTGGTTCAAATCCAAGCTCCACCAATTCCTAACTCTAAATTTAGGTTAAATTATTTAACTTCTTTTGGCTTCTTTCCACATCTGGGAAATAAGGATCTTATGTGTCTCACAGATTATTGAAAGGATCAAATAAAATAACATATTTCAAATTCTTGGCACACAATATGTCTATGAAAATAGTAGCTTTTTAATTCAGTCCCTAAGATCTAAACTCCTTCCCACTTTTTTACTTAACTAATAATCCAGATGACAAAACTTATGTGAAAGTTTATTCAAATTCCTTTCTTATTGTTGTTACCTACTCAGGTGTTTTTCCCCCCAATTATAGACTATAATAAAATTATTATTATTAAAAACAATGATAAACAACACAAACTGAAGATACAAATAAAAAGTAAATAGAATATTTAAAATTCATTTCAACTGGCTGTTTTCCTGAGACATGTTCTGTCCATTTTCAAAGGAGCAAGGCTTTTTATAACTTGCCACCAGCCATCAGCCTGTGAAAATAAAGAAAATAAGAGCAGCCATTTTTTAAAAAAATACACTATGTAATAATGACAATAATTACAAATATAGAGGTAGTATTTGTGGATTCAATTCACTAGGGTGGTCTGTGTATTAGATTAGTAGAACATTATAATTTCTCAAAAGGCATTTATTAAATCCCATTAAGCATCTGGGATAATCAGAGAAAGGAGATTCTTTGTACAGTTGAGAGGGCCATGGAAAGATAACACTCTCCTGCTGAATGTGACTGAGAAAACCTGTGGCTCGATTGCTGCTGGTCTTTCCTGTGATCTAGAACAACTGGCCAAGGATGAAGCCAACTCTTTGAACAGTGAGCGAAAGGGGAAAAATAATCTGTTTTCTTAGTGTGAGTCTCCGGTTTGACCAAGTGTGAAGCCTACCTTCCTCTGGGCTTCCATTCAAGTGAGTCAATACATGGCCTCAGTTTTAAGCCAGTCTGAATCAGATTGATGTTGTCCCACTAAAACTGTCTTGCTGGATTCTGCCAGTCCTGCTCTGTATGCCCCCTAGTAGCTTTCTCTGTCTTGCTGCATATCCAGGGGGCTGGTTAGTACAGATGGCTCTCTGGATTCTGGTTGGACTCAGCTAGTAGAAAGTGCCAGTAGCAGATCTGAAGGCAGGAAGAAGTCTTGGGTATTTCATTTGATGTTTCCTCTTCCATTGTTAAGGTCCCAGCAGTGGTTGTTTATTCAACTAGGGTTCCTGCTGAATGGGTACTCCTCCAGCAAGCCTCTGGCTCTAGGGTAATTCTTACCCCAGAGCTCCCTGCCACTGCCAGACTCAGGCAGCCTCCACACTCCTTGGGGGTCGCTTTCAACCAGCCCTCACAGCCCCCTCCACAAAATTTCCTGGGATTATTCAAGTGGATTTGTGATTCCTACTGAAATCCTGACTGATTCATTTAAAGGGCTTGGGAGAGCACTGGAATATGGTGAATGCTTAGTAAATATAAGTTAATACCTCTTCCTTATGCCCCCAAATGAGGAAGAAAACGTATAATCACTATGACCATGCAGAATTAGAATGAAAACTATGACAGAGTAATTTATTTGCCTTCAGGTTCTAAGGGGAAAAAAGAATCCAAATACTTTTAGGTGTTTTTAAAAATAATCAAATTTCAACCATTGATTATTTGGCATCTCACCACTTATATTCACTGGAATAGTTTCCCATCTACTTACTCTTAAGCAATATTAGTCTCTTGAATGTCTTCATTTATAGGAGTTATATCTTTATCCAGAGCTTCCATTTCTTCTTCCTTCTTCTTTCTTTTACGGTGTTTCCGAAGAGGACTTAGAAAATAATATGTTAGAAATTAATATGGGCCTGTTAGTTCATGTGAATACAAAATGATTCAACAAAAGTGTATAGTTTTGTTTCTAGACTGTTAAAAATGGGTAAGTTGCTTTTTTTCTTAAATAGATTGGATTTTCTTTTAAACTGTTTCTTTTTCTACTCCAATGATAGCTACAATAGGCAACGGGGTGGGTTAAGTCTAATTGTCTAAATAGGAAGAATATGGCTCATTAGTGTTGGTGGAGAATAGTTGGCACAAGAAAACTTTTCAGGGAGCATTATTTAGTGTATAGAAAAGAAACGGTAGAAACTTGGAACAGATATAAGAAAACAAGAGAGTGAACATAGCCTCTGAATTACTATTTAAGCTTCTAGACAGTCCAGCTTCCTGAAAGTACATTTCAAAGTTCGTTACAAAATAGGCTATTTCCAAGGTCTGCATAATTCTTTCTCTGCCCCAAACTTGGTATCATGAATATTTCTTCCTATCATAAAGTATATACGCTCAAAAGTATTTTTTCAATTTTATAATAGAAGAAATTCTACATATCAACTGATTTAATATTTTTGTTTCACAGAAAACTAAAGTTCAAAGGTATTAAGAAATTTGCCTGAAGTCTCAAAGATACACAATGACAGAACTGGGACAAAAAGTCAGACTCTGCTGCTGTTTTTCTCCCAAGAACATTGTAAGGAAGGGAATCATGAGACATGCACTTTGAGAGGGGAACACAACACAGAAGTAGATGCAACCATTTAGGAAGCTGGCTAGCTCCTCAAGACAAGAAGACGACACTTACACAGAACACCTTTTCACCATTCTATGTGGTGGTGCTGCTGTGGCTAAAAAAAATTAAATTAAATTAAATAATTCAGTGCTAAGTCCAGTGGCACACACACCTGTAATCCCAATGACTCTGAATGCTGAGGCAGGAGGATTGCAAATTCAAGGCCAACATTGGCCATTTAGGGAGATCTTGTCTCAAAACAAAAATCATAAAGGGCTGGGAATGTAGCTCACTGGTAGAGTACCCTTGGGTTCAGTCAATGCCCAGTACAAAACAAACAAGCAAAGATCCTTACAGCAAGCCACTGTGCATCAAAGAAAAAGCATGCTGGTTCTTGACTCTCAAATTTTGGATTTAAAATGAAAAGTAGGGGAAAGAATGTGTAATCATTATTTGCACATAAAATAAATAATTGCACATATCTTAATGTGGCCAACCTAAAAATTTTAAAACAAAATTTGTTTCAAATAATAATACTTGTTTCCAATAAAATGATAAAAATTGTGTATCAGGGGCTTCAATGTAAATAAATACTTCAATATTATTGATGGCAAGCATCAAAAATAGATTTATTTCAATTGAAGCAAAAGGGAAAGAGAAGGTAATCAAGAAGGAAGAAAAGAAGAAATGAAAACAAAGAGCAAGATAATTAAAATTAAACTTAAAAAATACTTACTGACAGCATGTGCAGACACCAATGACTAAAATGATAAAAATGATCATAACTGCTATCAAACAAATCACCAAAATCTGTCCTCTATCTCCTCTTAGGTAAAACAAGTCAACTCTCTCACACCTCGCCCCAGTGTAGCCTTCATTGCAGCTGTCAAGATAAAATAAGAGGGTGACAAGGTAAAAATGCAAGACTTAGGAGTCTCCCCTTCTTCTTCGAAGAAACTAACATTGTTTTCATTACTTGAAATTGATAAGAACACAGTTCTTTTAAAAATAAGAATATAAAGTTGTCCTCCACTGTGTTCATGAGTAATTCTAACTTCTTCACTTTACTGAAACCCTGTCACTTAAACATTATTAATATGTCTCATCTACATAAGCAAAGATACTTGTGATTAGGACTTGTTTTTGAAGTTTTAATCTCTGTGTTTGGAGAAGTAGGAAATGATAAAATTCCCTCCATAGTATTCACTGTGCTTAAAAACCTCATGACAAGGAATTTTTAAAAATCCCCAGGATTTCCCATTTCATCCAAGGGCAATATACATAATGAATAGTTTCAGTGTGCCAAAGCACTCTTTAAAATAATTTTAAAATTACATTGTTTCATACAATCAAAGTGTGAAAGCTCTGAACCCAGGGTCCAAAAATAGAAAGTTCCATACATACTACTTCTACAGAATCTCCCCTTCTCTCTGCCCCCTGTCCTCTCCTCATTTTCCTCCCCCTCCCCCTCCTTCTCTTCCCCTCCTCCTCTTTCTCCTCCTCCTCTTCTTCTTCTTGTCTTTCTTTCTTTCTCTCCCTCCCTCTCTCTCTCCCTCCCTCCTTCCATCCCTCCCTCTCTTTCTCTCTCTCCCTGATCCTTCAATATTCCAGGGAATATTCTTCTATTACTCCTTTTTTTTCTTTTGAGCGGGGGACCAGGGATTGAACTCAGAGGCACGTAATCATTGAACCACATCCCCAGCCCTATTTTTTTGTTTGTCATTTAGAGATAGGGTCTCACTGAGTTGCTAGGGCCTTGCTAAATTGCTGAGACTGGCTTTGAATTTACAATCCTCCTGTCTCAGCCTCCCAAACTGCTGGGATTACAGGCAAGTGCCACTGCACCCAGCCTCTTCTTTACTCTTGCATTCACCACCTCAGCAACTACTTCTCCCCTCCAAAAAAAACACAACATGGCCTGTCCTATTCTGTTCCTTCATCTGGTTTTCTGTGGCCATGGTTCCAGATCTGTTCACCATTCCTTCCCCTCCCCAAGTGGCCTCCTTTTATTCCATGGCCTTCTTAAAGTGGAATAACCAATGTCAACTAGCTCTCTAAGTGGGTTTAGCTCCCTTCAATCTTGCAAGTCTCTATCAATATAATCTTCATATGGCATCAACTCAGCAAATGCACTAAGTCTGAGGTGACAGTTATGAATCTTATACCCAGCTGGGACTCGACTAAGCAACACTAGATGAGAAACAGCTCAGTGATTTGTGGGCTACCCATAGAATTCTCTGGCTTGTGACAGAAACTTAAAAATTACATAGAAATTTGTCTAAGGACATTTGAACTAAACTTATCTGTTGTAATATCAGTACCTTTCCATTAATAAATATTTCACCTTTATTCTCAGGTGCACTGGAACACAAAGAGATACTAGCAATATGAAGAATTACTTAAGTGTCAAGAAGATTAACTTCTGCACCTTGAAAAGATTTCTGTGCAACTTAAATTTTCTTTAAGAAAGGATTTATTGCCTGGCTATTCTAGAGCCTATGCTTGACAAGAGCTGAGGCAGTTAATTCCTGTAAAGCCTGTATTTCTCAAGTAAGGAGATCCCTTAATGCCAATCTTTCAACTGATACAGTGTTTCAAAATACAAACAAAAACCCAAGCTCAGAAACAACCACTGATTGAAGCTAAACTGTGATGCAAGCAAAGGAGAAAATATGTAATGTCACCTATTGCTGAAGGACCTAGAATAAGTGGGGGAGAATGGCCTCCTGCAGGATAGGTAGGTGACTTTACTCCAAGGTCCAAATACAAGGACAGCACTCAGAAATATCTTGAAATATCAAAAATATGTAGCACATAGGTTGAAAGGGTGTGGAAATTTCACTTTCATTCACATGTAAGAGGAAGTTTTTAGTTTGAAGAATGTAATTAAATTTTGCAAATATGTATAGTCTCTTCCCAGTTAAATATTTCTTTAATAAATTTACTAAATATGGCATGTTTGTTGTGTTTTTGTTTGTTGGTTGGTACCAGGGATTGAACTCACGGGCATTTGAAAACTGAGCCACATCCCCAGCCCTATTTTGTATTGTATTTAGAGACAGGGTCTCACTGAGTTGCTTAGCGCCTCGCCATTGCTGAGGCTGGCTTTTAAACTCACGATCCTCCTGCCTCAGCCTCCCAAGCCACGGGGATTACAGGCGTGCACCCTCACACTCAGTAAATATGGCATTTTAAAATAATAATCTTGCCTATAAAAGGCCCAACAATGACTAGCTTATCTATTACAATGTTTTTCTAATTATGAGCTCTGGGTTCAGTGGCTGAACAAGCTTGAACTGAATTTCTCAGTAAGTAGTGCTTCAGTATGTTGTAAGCCAATGAAGCCATGCTGGAAGGTCAAACCTTAACATACTTATAATTGCTCTCATATCATGTCAGTCTTCAGCTGACCAGTGACCTATTAGCTGATGGTCATTTTTAGCAAGAGTATTTCCCATATGGGAGGGAAAAAAGCCAAGGGAGCAAGATCTTAATGTTTACTAAGTCATGAATGAATGTTTATCAAATAAACACCTTATAAAATAAAATTGGAAAACTGAGAATAATTTTTAAAGATTCCACAACTCTCTAGAGGGACTCAAAACCAGGCTTAGGGGGTCACTGTTCTGAAATAATCACCAGACACTGTTCCAAGAGATTGACAAGTACTAAGTCCATCATTATAACAAGCTCTGAAGTAGGTGTCATTATCAGCCCCCTTCTACAGGTGAAGAAACAGAGGTGCAGAGTCATTGAGTGAGTGGGACTGTGATTCCAACATAGGCAGTCTGGCTGCCAAGCTTATGGCCTCAGCAGCATGTAAATTAACTGTGATGCATTCATAAATGAAAATTATATATCTGGAAACAAATTATCCACATTCCAAGAAAATATGGAGAAACTAATAGGGCATTTGAATTATTTGGAAGACAACTTGTTTTTTTTTGTGTGTGCATGTAAAAACTAGAGTCCATAATCTATATCTATGATCACAAGTGAAAGGAGATATTTCTGGTTTCCCAAGATGATGCTGTCACCAACAGTAAGACTGTTTTTGTCTGAATTCATGCTATACCAAACCATGAAAGGTCAGTCCTAGTTTGGATATCTGTCCACCCATCTCAATGATTATGGAACGTTTACTCCACAATGTCGGAAACCACATAAGTGATTTTATGTATATTACTTGGCTTAATCTTCAACCCTTGAGAGGTAGGTATTTTTATCCCTCTTAATAAAAACTGAGGGGTTGGGGTGGTGACTCAGTGGTACAGCACTTGCCTAGCATGTGTGAGGCACTGGGTTTGATCCTTAGTACCACATAAAAATAAATAAATAAAGGTATTGTCTCTCTCTCTCTCTCTCTCTCTCTCTCTCTCTCTATATATATATATATATATATATATAATATATACACATATAAATAGATAATATATATACACATATATATATATATATATTTATCTATTTATTTATATAAAATAAAAACCAAGGTTTAGGAAAGGTAATTGACCCACTGTTTACATTGCTAATAATGGATAAAAAACAAAATCTCACCTTAAGTCAATCTGACTCTAAAATCTGTCCCCTAACCTGGTGCTCTTCTATTGGTTCTGTATCATTCTATTCTAAGAAGAGCTTCTGGTTCTGATTGAGGCCTTGGTTTTGAAATTTAGCATAGCATTAGATGGGCTCAGGTAGAGACATGTATTCATTCCTTCATCAGTCATTTTTTGCACATCTATTAAATTTTAGGGTCCATACTTACCACTGGAACACAAAAATGAGTAAGCTACAAGCTCCGCTCTCTAGGAATTCACAGCCACAGAGAGGTCATTCAAAGTCACTGACAGCTATGCTCTAGTGGATAAGTGCCTCCATTGAAGTGTGACTAGATGGCAGAGGAAGGGCATCTACTTGACACCTGGCTATGTGCCTGGGAAGGAGGAAGTCAGTGAGGGACAAGTGCAGAAGGAGCTGGCATTTGAGTTGTATCTTAAACCATCATCAGGAATAAGCTCTCAAGCCTATGGGAAGAACTTGTATAATAAACCATGACTAGGGAGGTAGGACTTTAGGGGAACATTTGGGAATATGGTGAGAGGTATAGCCAGAAGTTAAGTCAGAATCAGAGGAGCCATAGAGGTCAAGGAAATATGTTTTAGCCTCAAAGTGAGTGGGACGAGCTGTGTGTTGATCCTAGGAAAGTAAATGACATATGGTGATTTTCATTTTAGAAAACAGCAATATTAAAAAAACAATAAATCTGCAGACATAGGGATAAGTTAGGAAAATGTTCTGGGTTAAAGGACATTGATATTTTAAAAACCCAAAAGCCAGTAAATAATGAAATGAAATTTCAAAGAGTCAGCTCTGCCCTTCTTAGCACACCTCCAACACACTTTCCTTGATATTTTGTATTAGCAATTTTTATCCTTGCTAAGTATTATTCATGCATATTTCTTTTTAAAATTGAACATAATTATAATTAATTTTTTGATTAGAATGTTTCTTTTTCATTATTTTTAATTTTTTATGTGTTTTAATTTGTTATACATGACAATAGGACACATTTATGGACTCTGATAAATCATACGTAGATGGGGGAATCATTTCTCATTTTTCTGATGCTATATCCATGACCTTTAAACTCCCCTACAAAATCAGAATCACTATTCTGAGATTCTTATGGAAAAAACCAAAAACTCTATATTGGGAAAACTGTGAAAAATAACAAACACTCTGTGAACTTCAGGTCAAAATTAGAAAGAATCACCCTGCTCTTCTATAAAGAAAATATCCCAGACAGCACTTCAGAGGGATATCTCGTTAGAAGAAAATAGAAATTTAAAAGATGCAAAAACTTTTGCATGTGCTTAGACTCTTAAATTTCCTAAAAGTTGGAAAGAGAGCTCCTCTCCCAGTCCCCAACTGTACTTAACCCGGCTTTGCTGATCTCTATTTATAAATAAGACTGACTTCTTCACACTTAACTGACACCTTGCAAAGGGAGCTTTTAATTTGGCAGGAATTCCTTCATATTTACATTAACTACGAACCACCTAACACATGCCAGAAGGATCTGTTTCCATCTGAACCACCCAGGAGATTATTCGAGCTGAAAAAGCATCCTAACACTGGACAGAATCAGTTTTGCTTGCGCAAGGGAGCAGAGGACACTGCCCAGCCTGGAAGCGGATCTGCGCTCTCACACGCTCATATTTCAGGAGGAAAGTCTGTGTCAGTCTCTCCATAAGTGGCTGCCGAGAGGGCCCTAAACAAGTGGCTGAGGGCAGGACCAGGCGGAACCGTGTCTGCACAGATGGCATGGTTAGCTCAGACTTTCCAGCCCTGTCAAGCCCCAGGCTGTGCAGCCCTTTCTGTACCCCAGGTGCAGCTTGTTCTGCACCCCTTTGCTTGCTGGCTACAGGGCTTCACTTACACACAGGAGGGTGTCTGCTCAGCCACCACGAAGCGGCATCTCCCTTTGATGCAGTAATGCTTGTACTGCTTGGGGCACCGAGAGAAGTGGCCTTTCCGCCTTGATTGTGTGGTGGTAGCTGGAAAACAAGAAAAAGTTCATCTGTAAATTGAATTTTATTCTCATCTCACTGCTGATGTTTCTGGAGAATATGTTCCAATCTCTCATCTGCCCTGGACACACTGGGATAAAAGTCAAACTTTTGCAGCCCTCAAATAGCACTAGAGATTGGGTAATAGGGATTGTGGTTGGAATTTTCATATTGTAGTTAAGACTTGTGTCCAACCTGTCTATCAGAAACGTTGGTATCTTCAGTGGGTAAAAGAGAGATACGATAATAAAGAAGCCTTTCTTGTCATGAATGTTTTGAGAACCTCACTATAGAAAGGAGTTGGTTGCTTGATTTCTGTTTTTGTTGCTGCTGAGTTGGGTTGTTTTTTTTTTTTTTTTAACTGAAACACATAGTGTTTACTGACTCTGATATATTTATTTTCATATATCATCTCATTGAACAATCACGACAGCCTTATAAGGTGAGCACCATGCAAATCCTTATAAGTGATTAAAGCACAATACAGAGTAAGATTAAGTCACTGTCCAAGATCACAGTTAAGAGTGGTAGAAATGGGACACAGCTCAGGCTGTCTTGCCTCAGACTCATGCTCTTGACCACTACGCTCCTGCACTGTCAAGCCAGCTTGCTCAGCAGGTGTCTGACCTCCACTCAGCCTGGGGCATCCAGAGGTCATGCTTGCCTCAGTGGGAGTGTGTGCCACTCATTGGGCCCATGGAGGCTTTCTCTGAAGGAGGAGGAAAATACTGGATGCTTCCTGTCCTAGATTTCAATCCTGCACTGACCTGCCTGACTTTTCAACTAAAAATACTAACATGTAACAATCCCCCTATCCCTCACTTGTAAAGTTTCAGTACATATTGACTTTCCAGAGAAACAGTATAGAAATAACTCACTAGCTGTTTCATCTATTAGTTCCCAATTAACATCTGCTTACACCAAGAGAAAATAACACACAAGCCAGATCCAACACAGGATCAAACTGTCCAAGTTCACAGGATGACCAACAGCTTGCAGGAGTCGGACATCTGAAGAACATTCAGGGTTCACTTCAGAAGGACATTTCACACTAGGTTTGATAAGGCACCTGGCATCCCAATGACATTTAATCATTCTTTTATTTAGTAGCAATGACTACCAGACTTCTTAATATATGAAACCAATACATGTAATTACACAGGACCATGAGAAATAAGAATTTCAAATGACTTTGAATCACTTATATGCTGCAAATTTTTGTGATGTTCAAACACAGTACAGTCATCCCTTAGTATCTATCAGGTATGGGTTCCAGGACCCCGGACAGATACCAAAATCTAAGGATGTTTAAACCCATTATATAAAATGGTGTAGTATATGTACACATATGCTTTATCCCCTTATATATTTAAAAATATCTCCAGATTAATATCTAATATCTAATCTAATATAAATGTAATATCTAGTATAAATGCATTGTAAATAGTTGTTATAGTGTGTAAGAAAATAATGACAAGAAAAAAAGTCTTGTCAAGACAGAAACAATTTATGCAGGGTATTTCTAATCCACAGTTGACTGAATCTGTGGATGAGGAACCCACAGATACAGAAGGCTGCCTGCTCAGAGTTTCAGGGGATGGCAGAATGTTGCTGAAGAACTGGCTGACCTGGTTTTGTTTGTTGACTTGGTTACCACCCAACTGCTGCTCATGCCAGATATTTGCTCCCATGAACGTTAGTCCATGGGAATCTTATCAGAAGGACTGAAAATTCTAGAAATAACTGCACAGTGTGTCAAAGGCAAATAAGTCATTTTGACAAATAACTTGATAAGTGAACTTCCATCCATTAAATGCTTTCTAACACTATGAAGAAGAACTGGAAAAATAAATAAAGGATGTTCTACGTAATCATCTTAATTGGTGCAATACAGGAAATTAAAAACAATGCAATCAACCAAAAAAACCACGATTGTAATTGTATAAGCAATTGTAGTACACTGGAAATGATGGAAAGAACACTGGATTAGCTGAAGGAAAAATAGTGTTTACTTCTCAATTCTGTGTTTCACTAGCTGCAATTAAGATGTCTGAGTTTCAGTGACCTGATTTATAAATTAAGGATGATAACTGCTACCTTAAAGAGCTATTAAGATAACATACTATATGTGTGTGTGTGTGTGTGTGTGTATAATTACATATATCATATATAGTATATAGATAGATAGATATTCATATATACATGGACGTTCCTAGTAGAGTTCCTGAAACATTGAATCCCCAGCAATGAGGTGTTTCTAGAACATTGAAAATCTTGGTAATCTTAAGAAAAATCTTGTGTAACCATTTGCTTTCCTAATCAGAGAAAAATTTCTATAAAGTATAGATTTTAGGAGGCAGTAAGCAATTGATTTAGTTAAGAAGAATGTTAAGAGCAAAGGAAGTCACAGAATCAGGATATGCAGGTTGAATACCAAGGGTAGAAGGCAGAGGTAATTGAAATGGAAGGGCCCTGAAGGGGAGGAGCCTAGAACAGCTGTGAATAGATTTAGAGATCTGGATGTCAGCAGGCTGAAATGCTGCAGGGTGAGAGAAAGCTGAAGACAGTTCTTATGAATTAAATTAATTTTGAAAAAATACTTTAAACTATAAAGGGTTCTATCGATGCATCAGATAAGACAGTGAAGAGTGGATGAGAGCAAGAAGACAGAGGGGGCTAGAACACCAGGGCATACCTGAGCCAAGCAGACAAGTGTGATACAGGCCTGGAACATGGCAATGGAGGGCAAAGAAATGAATTCAAGAAGCAGCAAGACTTACAGACAGATCTGGCCTGCTGCAGAAAGGCTTCTTTGATTGGCCAGGCATTCTTGCCTTTAAATATAAGCCACTTGGCTCTTTATCCTAAACTTTACTAATTCTGCTAGTTGCTGTGCCCCTTTAAATGCACCCAATTTTTTAATAAACACCACACAGAGTATAATTCCAAAAGCAAATTAACCAGCAGCTGCTGGATGCAGTGATTTGATCAGTCTCGGCCCATCCAAGCAACACAAATCCATGCCAGCAACATGGTTGCCAGGTCCTGTTTTGATCACTCACAGAACTCCCTCCTTTGCCAAAGAAGCATGCTCTGAAGTATTCCCAGCATTATTTGAATTTAAAACCTTTCCATGCCACCAGGCAGAAAATGTCCAGCAATTTCTCTATGGAACTTTCAAACCCGAAAGAAAAACAAATCATGAATACTGCATCTAAAACCAAACCAGACCAAACCCAAATGGGATCCTTTTTTCCTCTCCTGGAAATGAGAAAGTTGATCAGCATTCTCCCTTGAGAACTGCACCTAAAATTCCAGTTGCTCCTCATCAGAATACATCAAGGTCATGCTAACTGAAAATTGAGCAACTGTGAAGCCAAATGTTTTCTGCTTATCATGAGACCTGATGATAAAGACACAGGAGTGAAAAACCAGTCCTTGCACTGCAGAATATTCATTGAGAAGAAGGAAAAGTTACTTCTATGACAAAATAATGATTTTTTTGGGGGGGAGGGGTGATGGTTACTGGGGATTGAACTCAGGGGCACTGGACCACTGAGCCACATCCCCTGCCCTATTTTTTGTATTTTATTTAGAGACAGGGTCTCACTGAATTGCTTAGTGCCTCGCTTTTACTGAAGCTGGCATTGAACTTGCAATCCTCCTGTCTCAGCCTCCCAAGCCACTGGGATTATAGGCATGGGCCACCACGCCCAGCCCAAGTGTTATTTTTATTCTTGAAAACTCAAGGAAAACTCCTATGGCCCTGGGATGGTGAAATATAATTGATGAATTTTCTTTCCACCTTACCTTGCCTTTCCAACACACATTCCCTAAACTGATGTGTTCCCCTTGGGAGTGAGATAATGCTTCAAATTTCCACTGAAAACCTATATTTACTGATTGGCTAGTCCACAATGAAACCCGAAGAGTACTACAGGTGATGGATTGCAATCTGTTTATCAGACAATATTTTCCAAACATTCTAAAGCAATTAAAACAAGCATTAGGGTTACTGCAGGTCGATATAAATAAAAATATGACTTTAAGTGTTTGCAAAAAGAATCAGAAGCAAGGACATCTTTTTTAAATCACCGAGAAGTGGTCATCTTCCTTGGGTCTATGAATAGGGAGATGAGCTGTAATAGATCCCCTTGGGCTAAGCCAACATGGAGGAATATAGAAGACCCCCAAGTGTCTTATTTCCAATATGGAATTTTCCTCAATTTGATGGATGTTTTGATTAAAAATACCATGGTTTCTTTGTCCTTCTGTGTATGATTCTAATTCTTAAAAAGAAAGAAGATTTGTGACACCTTTGTGACTAAAACTCTTTAGAACGAATAAATTAGGTCTATTTTTTCCTAAAATCCTCACTTAATGTCAAGACAGTGCTTATTACAAATCTATATGATGATTCTGTAAATGACAAATCAATTCTAAGGGCAATTAATACTACAATTATCATTATTACAACACTTTTTGTAATACATGTTACAAAGGTTATAATTTCATAGTATTTCTAGCCCCTTATTTAGATACATAGTTAAAATTCCATGTAAGAGAGTTATAAGGGATGCTAGATTTTGAAGTAGAAGTCCCACAGGTGTTAATAAGGAGAGAGGGGAAGGAAAATAAATAAGTCCTAATCCATCCTTCCACACAGGTATATGACCTACAAAAGGTAGAAGTGCACAGAAGAGAATCTAAGAGTTTGGAGAAACGTCCTCTGAGCCTATGAAGTATAGCCAAAGGCTTTGATATTATACTCCTTGGCTTCCAGGCATCTTCCCAATAGGGTTTTCCCTCATTTTGCAACCTGCTTAAGCCAAAAGGTGAGATAGAAAGTTTTATATTTTTTAAGTTAATTTTCCTTCTTATCTTGCCAACTAACTGTGATTTTAGAGAAGGGGAATTCAGGGTGTCCTTTAAGAAAAGAAAAATTTGAAATTTTATTATAATATAGGATTCCCACTTGTCCTATATCTAATGACATTTGCTATAGAAAAGTAAAAGAGGAAGTTGTGTCCCACACATTCACTATTACCCCTTTCTAAGTTACTGGGAATGCATGGGTTGGGGAGGGCAGTAATACAGGCAGATCAGCAAGTCATCTTTTAACCAGGTTGGCCTGTGGGAGGTCTCAGGACATTAGAGGCATGCTTTCAAAGGGGTTGTGAGACAACAATCTCTTCCTCTCTCTTTGCTTCCTGGCCACTATGAGGTGAGCAGCATCCTCCCCCAATAAGGCTGATGCACAGCCTTGCCCCAGACCAAAAGCAATGGGGCCAATCCATAGATGGAATCCTCCAAAACTAGGAGCCAAAATTAACCTTTCTCATTAATAAGCTGATCATATCAGTTATTTGTTACAGTAACAGAAAGCTGACTCGTGTGGTGAAGGGTGAGTATATCTGTATGCATTTAAAATTGCTCAAGGCTGGGAGCCAATAAAGATCAATGGACAGAAAGAAAGCTTGTATTCCTTTTGTATGTCGGGAATACACACTATGCAATTCTAATGTATATGATGGACACTTTGCTGATTCCCCCTTGCTGGTTCTTCCTCATCTCACTCACTCTCTACAGTTTTACAGTACAAGGATGCTCCATGTTTACTCATCTCTTCTCTCCACACCTCTTCCCTGACTGGTTTCATCATCTCCTTTCTGTAAACACATCTGTAGGTCCACAATTCCCAAATGTAGTTTCCATCCCAAGTATCTTCCCTCAATGCCAACAATACAACTAGATCCAGATGGACTCCAACTAACATTTCAACTTAATCCTTCCAAAATGTGATCCTTGATTTTTCCTTCAAACATGGTCTTTCCTTAACTCAGTAAATAATAGCCATTATTTCTGTTATTTAGATCAAATATTTGGCAGTATCTTAACTTCTTTCTCTCTTGCTCTACATCCAATTCCTCAGCAGAACCTATTGACTGCATTGAGAATACATGTAGAATTACCCAATTATCTCCTCAACCCTGGTCTAAGCCATTTCTAGGCTGCAAAAAGGTCTCCATGGCAACAAGTGACTCATCTCCCTGCTTCCATTGAGGCCCTCTTCACTGCCTAGACTGTGTAAGAAATCAGAGGATGCTGTTAAATTGACTCAGAGTAAAAGTTGATGTTCTCTGAGTCCCTGGCAAGGCCTCATGGGACCTACCTGCTGACCATCTCTCCACTGCCTTTCTGACCTTATCTTTACCAGTATGAACTATTCATCCAGGGCACCTAGAAGAGCACCTTCTGCTTAGGTGCAGGTGATCATGAGTATTAGTGGAATGGATAAACGCCTTACTCGGGTTGCAAAATGGCAAATTAAAAATGGAATCCTTCCTTAGATAGTGAAAATTAAATCATAGAAACAACTGGACACAGAAAAGATTCCTGAAGATCACCCAATTCACGTTTTCATTTTACAGGTTACAAGCTCAGTCTTTGAAAGTTTAAGTGACTTACTAAAGATCACATAGCCAGTTATTAGAAAAGACCTGCTCCAGCTCCATATTAATTCCTCTCTCAAGAATCTTTTGTCCAAGCAATGTTCCTTTTAAGTATTTCCCTCATGTTTCACATTTTTTATATTCCCACATGATTCTAAGCAGTTTAGGCGATGGTCTCTCCAAAGTCATGTTAACTGTGTGACCTGAAACAAATTACTTAGACTCTCTGTGCCTCGATTTTTTTCATCTAAAAAATGGATAACAAAGACAAAATTATAGATTAAGTGAATTTATATATGTAAAACAGTAGAAAGGTATTTGGCAATTAGCAGAAGTTTGATAGATGATGGGTGCTATTGTTTTCTTTTAAGTGTTATTGGTATGATGTGTGGACCCTGGATACATGTTAATATAATATAATAAACACAGCAAAAAAGGGAAGAAAACAAAATAAGGAAGGAAACAAAGACAGAAGGAAAGAGGGAGAGAGGGAGGGGAAGGGAAAGAAAAGGAAGATGGTTTATTTAAAGTCAGTTAATTATAATGTGAGAACAGGCCAATCCAGTTTCAGTCCTGAAAGATCACTCAAGCATGTACACCATAGCATGTGTATTGCTTTTAGGTGATATTTTAAGGCAATGCAGTGAATTAGCCTGGTAATATGAAAGGATAATGATAATATTAGATAATAGCACTTCTGATGACACAAAAATTTGGAAGCCCATTTTCTGGTTAGCATTTTCAAAATCCAATCCATTGATTTTCATCATGTTTAGAATCATCTTTTGGGAGGGGTTTTGCTGTTTTCTGAGTAGATTAAAAATAGACTATTATGAAAAGGAGAGTAAACCAAAGAAATACTGAATATTTCTGGTTTATATTTCTAGTTTCTCATTTGATTCATCAATACTGTCCAAAATACAGCCAAGCTAGAATCCTTTCTTGCTCCAAGTCCTGGACCTATTTCTCAAATAGCAAAAGATATTATTATATTTTCAAGAAGAACAATATCTTATCCAGAAAAATCCAAAATTGTCTTTCTGACATCAAATTGTGGTAAACAAACTCTAGTCCTCTACCAAGCTACTAATCTATTTGTGCTTTAATTGTGCTAATAATGTTACTTGGGTATCATAAGATCTAGAAATGCCAACCTGAACTCTTAAAAAGGAGTAAAATGGATAGAAACAAAAAATGATGGTGAGACACAAGAATCAAAGATTCTTCAATTTGGAAGCTGTAGGAAGAAATTATTTAGGCATTTTTTGCAGATCACCTCTGAGAAATTATGACTAAGGGAAATTCCTTGAGCAAAATTCAGAGAAAGGTATGGATTTTAAGAGGGGAACCAACTTCCTCACTGATCTTCCTCAGTAGAAGGGAAGAGGAATCTGAAAGTCCAAATATTATGAAAGTAATACAAAATTAATGCAATTTTAATTTTTAAAATTTGAATTTAAAAAGTTAAAGATATAGACCATATTCCACGGTTTCTACCCTCTGAGCAATTGGCTTTTGTACAATGGGGACCATGCGAGAGGTCAAGTGTCACTGATTACTGGGGGAGTATGACAGAAAGAAGATTTGCATCTATGGGACAGTCTTTAAAGGAAGAAAGTTCGGTGCTGGAAGAAGAAAGACACCTGAGATAACAAAATGGCTGTGAAAGACTGAGGATTACTGTGTTTGGGGTTTCCTTAGCCCCTCTTTCGTTAAAGGTTATTGGAGGACAATACAAAAACAACATCTATTTGTATTACATAGAAAATTAGAAAACAGGGAGTAACATCAGAAAGAGAGCAGAATAAAGAGTCTTCAACTCTCCTCCCCTTCACTGAGTCATCAACAACATCAGACAAATTTCCTTTGTGAGCAATGCAGAAATTAATTGAAAAGCTCCTGTACTCAAGATGAGTGCAGAAACCCGTGGAAGCCAGCAAGAAAAGTCATCAGAGCCTCTCACCTCAGTCTCTACCCAGAGTACAGTGCCATATGATCAGAACTACCTGCTCCCTGCCTCCCAACTCCATATCCTAGCTTCTCCTTTGAAAGAGAAAGATTCAGACTGCATATCCAATACCCCAGCACTTACAGGGGCTTCTCAGAAGATTGGTTTCTGTCTTGCTTGTTTTGGAGCATACTCTACCCACATGGGACCAGTGATATCAGAGACAGCAGTTTACACGGGCAATTCCCTGGCTCATCCTCTGGCTCAGCACAGAGTAAGCAGAGGAAGAATACCAGCGCCCACCTTCTTCCCAGGGAGTAAAAGAGTTGAACTTCACATTCAATATATGACTTGTCCTATTTCATCTGAGGGTTGACAAATGACTTGTTTCTGTCTTGCCTCTTTTGGAACACTGACAGGACCTAGCATACTCTACTGGGAGCCAGTAAGAACAGAGACCACGGTTTGAACTAGCAGCAATCATGCACCCTCCACTAAGTTATCACAGAATGAAAGCGCCAAAAGACCTTTTCTCAGATTCTCCCTGTGGAGAGAAAACGTCAGGAAGACTATGTAAAGACCCAATTCTTCCCAAAGCTGTCAAGAGAGTGACTTTGGTCTAATTTGTCTCAGAGCACTGATGAGACTTGGCATTCTCTTGAGTCCAAGGGCCATTAAGAACAAAGGAGTCAGAGTAACTAGCATGGAAATTTGAAAGGTCCTGACAATATCTAACTGGACTGATTGATGAGGGTCTCGTCTCATATAAGCCAGCCTGCAAAAACTGTGAGCAGTAGGTATTTTCTTCAATATTCAAATACCAGCAAAAAGAGTCAAGGGAAATGAAGAAAGAGTGAAAAATGGCACAAAGAAAGGGTCAAAATAAACTAATCCTAATGATATGAAGAAATATACCTGACAGAGAATTCAAAATAAATGATCATAAGGATACTGAACAAAGTCAGGAGAACTATGCATGTACAAAGTAAAAATTTTGACAAAGAGAGAGAAATGCTTAAAAATATTAAACATAAAATGTTGTTGCTGAATAATAATGGAACTGAAAATTCACTAGAAGTTCAAAAGCAGACTATGTCAAGCAAAAAAAAAAAGTCTCAGTGAACTTGAAGAAGTCATTGGAAATTGTACAGTTAAAAAAGAGCAAAAGGAGAGAAAAAGAAGCTTAAAGGATGATTTAGTCAACTTTTTTTTTTTCTGCTATGAACAAAAGGCCTGAGAAGAACATTTTTAGAGGGGGAAAAGTTTATTTGGCACTCACAGTTTCAGAGGTCTCAGTCCATAGACTGGGATCCATTGCTCTGGGTGCTAGGTAAGACAGAACATCAGGGTAGAAGAATGTTGTAGAGAAAAGAAACTCAGTACATGGCACCAGGAAGTAGAGAGAGATAGTTCTACTCTCCAGGGACAAAATGTATATTCCAAAGGCACACTTCCAATGACCCTCCTCTGCCAGCCACACCCCACCTGCCTATGGTTACCACCCAGTTAATACCTATCAGGGGATTAATACCTGATTAGGTTAAGGCTCTCATAATCCAATCATTTCACCACTAAACTCTCTTGCATTGTCTCACACATGAGCTTTTGGTGGACACCTCATATCTAAACAATAACAACGGACCTACAGATCACCATCAAGAAGCTCAATATATAGTTTATGTGAGTATGAGGAAAACAAAATAGAGAAAGGGCAGAAAGCTTATTCAAATAAATAATGGACAAAATTTTCCAAATCAAGGGAAATAAATGGATATCCATACCCAGGAGGTCCAGTGTATCCCAAATAAGAGGAACCCAAAGAAATCCACACCAAATCTCATTATAATCAAATGGGAAAAAGTCTAAGATGAAGAGAAAATATTTGGCAGCAAGACTTTTCATGTACAAAGGAATCTCCATTAAACTGTAAGTGGATTTCTCAGTAGAAATCTTATAGGCCATAAAGGAGTGAGATGACATAGTCAAACCACTGAAAGAAATCATCTGCCAACCAAGAATACTATATCCAGCAAAACTGACCTTCAAAATCTAAGAAAAAATACAGACTTTCCCAGACGAAGTCAGAGATTTTACCACCTCCAATGCTACCTTACAAGCAAAGTAATGTGGAAGTCAAAGAACGCTGAATAGTTATAAAAATCCCAAGAAAATATAAAACTTATTGGTAAATGTAAAATATATAGACAAATACAAAACCTTCTATTACTATAATGAGAAAGATATATTACTTTTAATTTTAGTTTAAAGTTAAAAGACAAAAGTGTAAAATGGTTATAAATATAAAATATATTAATGGATATACAATAGTATAAAAGTGTAAATTGTGATATCAGTTACAAGGTGTAGAATGAAAGGAAGTAAAAATATGAATTTTTATGTGATTGAAGCTAAGCTGTTTCCAGCTTTATATACTCAATCTTAATTGTATTTTATGAAAGCCCCACGATGACCACCAATAAGATATCTATAGGAGACAGGTAAAAGCAAAAGAGAAAATAATCAAAGCATATCAATAAAAAGAAAACCTCAACAGAACATAAAGAAAAACAGCAGGAGAGGAAAAAGATTACAGGATGGAAAATAATTAACAAAATAGCAATAGGAATTCCTTCCCTATCAATAATTATTTTAAATGTAAATAAGTTAAACTTCCCAATCCTATGCTATAGAATGGCTGAATGGATACAAAACCACAAGATTCAAGTCTATGTCTTGCATGGCATGTAAATGAATCACTTTAGATTCAAGAATATATGGAGGCCAAAATTGAAGGGATGGACAGAGCCCACAAAAAGGGTAAACAAAAGAGATCAGAGATGACTAGACATATATTAGACAAAATAACCATTAATTCAAAATCTGCCACAAGAGATCAAATGAGAAAGATAGACGTTGTACCATGATAAAGTTTTTATTTTACCAGAATGATAAAACTATTGTAAATATATATGCATTCAACATTATAATATCTAAATATATGAAGCAAATATTGACAGACATGAATGAAAGAGATAATTCTCACCATGCATTAGTTAGCAATTGATTTGTACAAGTCCAGTAGGCAGAACACTCATACAACAAGCAAAACAACATTATTTTCACAGGCAACAAGGAGCAATAAAATACTAGGATTTGTGGTGACCACCAAAGCTCAGGAAAACTACACAGGGAGAAAGGAATCTAATCTGCATGTGTTCCATGTGGTACTGCAGTTGAGGAACCCTGAAAAGCAGTTTTCCCTGAGATTTACACAATGGGTAAATGAGACTCACTAGGATAATACTCTGCAGGATATCTTCTTCTAGCAGGGACAGGAACAGAGCCCAGGCTATTCCTGTCAGTTGCTCCTCATATGATATGAGTGTTCTGATGATGATTCCTAGTACATTCTACAGTTTTTCCTGGGAACTAATTACAGGAAAGAAAAGGAAGATATCTAGGATGGTCCAAGACCATCTGGGAAACTTTCCTCTAGATGGCAATACTATAATATTAGAAGACTCGAATAGTCCACTTCCAATAATAGAGAGACCATCCAGACAGAACATCAATAAGGTAATTAATAGTGGACTGAACAACATTTTGGACCAGACCTACCTGATAATTAACAAAACATTTTGCCCCAAAGCAGCAGAATACACATTTTTCTGAAGTGCGTTCTTCAATACGGATCACATGTTATAGTACCAAAATGTCTTAACAAATTTAAGTAAATCAAAATCATACCAATTATCTTTTCTGATCACATTGAAATGAAATTAGAACTCAATAGTAGCAGAAGGAAAACTGGAATATACACAAGTATGTGAAAGTCAAACAATACACTCCTGAAAAATCAATGTGGCAAAGACAAATTAAGAGGAAAATTAGAAAATACTTTGAAACAAACACAACATACCAAAACTTAGGATATGTAACAAAGCAGCTCTAATAAGGAAGTTTATGATGGTAAACATCTACATCAAAGAATGAAGTAAGATCTCAAATAACCAGGTAAAATTACACTTTAAGAAACTAAAAAAAAAAGAGGAACAAACCAAGCTTGAAGTTCGTAGAAGGGAGGAAATAGTAGAGATTAGATTAAGAATAAATGAAACAAACAAGAAAATAAATAGAAAAAAAATTTTAAAAATTAAGAGTTGATTTTTTGAAAAGGCAAATAAAATTGATGAATATTTAGCAAAACAGTGAGAAGAAAAGAATAAAGAACAAAATGAAAAAGATATTACAATTGATGGTACAGAGGTGAAAGTCATCACATGAGACTATGAAAAACTATACACCAACAAATGGAATGATCTAGAAGAAATGGATAAATTCTTAGAAACATAAACCTACCATAACTATATCATAAGGAGAAGAATATCTCAACACTTGTAACTAATGAGACTGAATCAAATCAAAAATTTTCTAAAACAAGGGGCTGGGGATACAGATCTGTTGGTAGAATGCTTGCCTCGCATGCACAAGGCACTGGGTTCAAAACCCAGCACCACACACACACACACAATTGCATACAAAAAGAGGTATTAAAACCCTTCCAAAACAAAAAAATTCAGGACTAGATGGCTTCTCTGGTAAATTCTATCAAATATTTAAATAATTAATGCTAAATCTTCTCAAGCTATTCCCAAAAGTTGAAGCAGAGAGAACATTTCCAAACTCATTTTGTAAGTGCAGCATTCTGTGACCTCAAAGCCAAACAAAATCACTTCAAGAAAATCAAATTACAGGCTAATGCCCCAGATGAACATAGTTGTAAAACTCCTCAATAAAATACTAGAAAACAAAATCCTACAGCAAAATAAAAGAATGATACACCATGAGAAAATTAGATTCATCCCTAAGATGTGAGGGTGGTTCCATAGGAAAACTAATCAATGTGATTTCAAAATATATTACAAAGATAGATATAGTGTTTGCAACAGTGTGGTAGCCAGGCTTGGTGACACAGGACTCTATACCAGTGGCTCAGAAGACTAAGGGTAGGATTGTGAGTTCAAAACCAGCCTCAGCAATTTAGCAAGGCCCTAAGCAACTCAGTGAGACCTGATCTCTAAATAAAATACAAAAACAAAAAGGCTGGGGATGTGGATCAGTGGTTAAATGTCTCTGAGTTCAATTTACCCCACACCCCAAAAACAAAACAGTGTGGGACTGGCATAAAAACAGACATAATGCAGACCATGGAACAAAATAGACAGCACAGAAATAAACTCATGCATATATGGTCAACTAATCTTCAGCAATGGTGCAAAGAATACAAAATGAAAACAGGATTGTTTCTCCAATAAATGATGTTTTAAAACTTGATATTTATATGTAAAAAGAATGAAGTTGGGCCCTTTTCTCAAACCATACACAAAATTCAACTCAGAACAGATTGGAGACTTCAATATAAGACCTGAAACTGTAAAATTACTATAATCATTGGTAATCATTTCTTGAATTTGATATTCCAAAACACAGTCAACAAAAACCAAAATCAAGTGGAATGGCACCAAATTAAAAATTTATTCACAGTAATGGAAACAATAGAGTGGAAAGGCACCTATAGAATAGGGGAAAGTGTTTTCAAATTATATATGAGATAAGGAAATAATATCCAAAGCATATAAGAAACTCTTACATCTCAATCCAAGAAAACCAATACTCTGAGTTCTAAACTTGGCTAAGGAATTGAATATATATTTCTCCAAAGACTTACAAATGGCCAATATGTAAGGTGTTCAACACCATAAATCATCAGAGAAGTGCAAATCGCAACCATAATAAGATCACCTCACATCTGTTAGCATTGCCATTATCAAAGACAGAAAAAGTGTTGGCAAATATGTGGAGAAATTGGAACCTTTGTAAACTCTTGGTCAGAATGTAAAATGGCACAGCTACTACGGGAAACAATATGTAGACTCCTCAGAAAAATGAAAAATAGAATTTCCATATAATCCAATAATCCCACTTCTGGGTATTAATTCAAAAGAACTGAAATCAGAAACTCAAAGAGAGATTTGCACTTCCATGCTCATTGCAGCACTATTCACAAGAATCCAAAACTGGACATACGCTATGTGTCCACTGACTGAGAAATAGATAAAGAAAATGTGGCATAGAAATACAAGGAAATGATATTCAGCCTTTTAAAAGAAGAAGACCCTACAATGCATGAAAATGTGACTTAACCTGGATGATACTATACTAAGTGAAATAAGCCAGTCACATAAGGACAAACATTACTTGAATTCACTTTTATGAAGTATCTAAAACAGCAAAATTTATAGAAGCAGAGAGTGGAAAGGTGGTTGCCAGGAGTTTGAGGAGGGAGGAGATGGTAAGTTTCTACTCAACAGGTATGAAGCTGTAGTTATGAAAAGGAAATAAATTCAAGAGATCTTCTGTATTGTCCACCTTAAAATTGATTAAAAATGTAGATCTCATGTTAAATGTCTTGCTACAATAAAAGTAAAATTAGAAAACACATTTAGGGACTGGCAGTGTGGCTCAGTGATAATTGCTTGCCTGGCATGCACAAGGCTCTGGGTTCAATTCCCAGTACTGCAAAACAAAACAAAAACAAAAACACATCTAGGAGTAGATTTTTGAACATTGTCAGTCATCAGATGATGGATAATTTCCCAAGGGAAATGTGAAAATGTCATCATTGAAGACATCTGAAGCCAGAGTGAAGAAAAACACACAATCACATAAAGTTGGCCTTGTTCTCCCTACATGGGTGACAAGGCCAGGCCCACACAAGCATGACCTAAGACACCAGTGGATGCCACAGCCTATGCACACCCTCCAGCCCACCCACTGCTCTGCAGGATGAAAGACGAGGACTGGGCTGGAGCTAATGACTCAGCTCAGGAAGAGTTGCTCAGCATGTTCCTGGCTCAGCCACAACGTTCCCAGGGTGCTAGGAAAGGGGCACTCACATCAAGTCACCATACTCCCAGCCCAGAAAAGTTTCCAGGGAACCTACAGGCTCTTCTCTACTCCACCCTACTCTTGGAAAAAGGCTTGTATTTTGTTTTTGTTATTTTTTAAAATCAGACAATATCTTATAGAAGACAAGATCACACAACCTAAACAAAATAAACAGCACCTTAGACTGGGGGTCAGCAAACTATGTTCCAAGGGTCACATGTGGCCCATGGCCTGTTTCTCTAAATAAAATTTTGTTGTAACACAGCCAAGCCTATTAATTTGCATAGCATGTATGGCTGCTTTCATGGTATTTCAGCAAGGTTCAGTACTTCAGCAAGGGCCAGATGGTCCATAAACCCTTACTAAGGAAAAACTTTGCCTTAGAATGACAACTTTGAGAAAACTAACTCAAGCATCTCCTTTACCTTTTTCTCTTTTTCCAAGCAGAGAAAATAAAAGAATTTAAATTTAAACAGTATGTGCCATCTTTCCATGAATCCAATGCAAGATATCACAGGTTATGGTTCATGTCTGGTACATCCAATATAGTAGTTAAGAATGAAGGTACTGGAAGTCAGAAAGACCTGAGTTCAAATCCCAGATTTTCTATTTACTAGCTGTGTGACCTTGGGAAATTTGCTTAGCCTTTGTAAACTTTATCCTAAAATAAAATTTTAAAAAATATAACCTCACTCAGAGGGCTGTTTTAAGGAATGAGTGAATAACTGAATGTAAACCACTTAGTACAATACCTTGTACATTACCCTGTGCTTAAAGAACTGCCTAATATTATGACTTCTATTATCAAAATATTAAAACGGGGAGATCAACTTTCCAAGATTGAATATGAAGTGTTACCTGTGCAGTTTTCCCCAAGATCTCCACAGAGAGGGCCATTCGTTTCAGGACTTCTGGTTGAATTCCCATCAGCCACCACACAGTGGAGGATCACTAGGCCTTTAAGTACAAAACAGAACCAAAAAATAAGCATGAGAACTCAAGAATTTGCTTAATGTGAAATACTATCTCCAAGTCATGATCCACTTAGGAGAATAGCAAGCCTGTGGCTCTGTAACTCTCTCCCAGCCAGGCAGGGGAACAGAGGCCAGAATGTCTCATATTTTCAGTTAAAGATGGTATTTTCAAGCCAGAGTTCTTATACTTGAATATGCATCTTAAAGGAGGAGACTTGGACATATCTTAGGAAGGAGCCTGAGATTTGCTTTGAAATAATCCAACGTGGAATAAGGGTACAAAGTAATGAGAAAAAAAAGACAGAGGAAACAAGACTGGCTTCATGGTGGTAATTGTTGAAACTGCATGATGGTGTGTCGAGGTTCATTATGCTGTTCTCTCTAGTAAGTATATATCAAAAATGTCTACAAGGAAAAGAGGAGAGGATAGAAGAGAGGAAAAGAGGAATATAAAGGTGGCTTAGGAAGTAGCTAGTCCTGAGTTTAAGACCTGTTTATCAGTGTTAAAAGTATGCTAATTTGGTGTGTTCAAGTCAGTTTCACTGCTCTGACCAAAAGACCTGACAAGAACAACATAAATAGTATAAATAGTCATTTAATAAAAGTTTATATTGGCTTATAGATTCAAAGGTTCAGTCCATGGTTGGCTGACTCCACAGCTCTGGGCTCAAGGTGAGGCAGAACATCATGGTGGAAGACCATGGCCAAGAATAGCTCAGGACATGGTAAAAAGGAAACACAGAGAGAATGCGCTCCATTCACCAGGGACAAAATATAAACCCCAATGAATGCCCCCAGGAAACTATTTTCTCTAACCGCACCCTACCATCTTACAATTACCACCCAGTTAGTCCAAATACAGTGGATTAATCCACAGATTAGGTTAAGGCCCTCATACTCTAATCATTTCACCTCTGAATATTCTTGTATTGTTTCACACATATACTTTTGGGAGATACCTTATACTTAAACCATAGCAATGTGTTAAGAATTCAAAGCACTGAAGATAGGGTTGGCATATAATCAGTGATCAGTAAAACTTACTCATTATTATGCAAGATGTAACTTAACCTCTCACTGGTTATATTGAAAATTATACACTTGGCTAACAATTTCTAAACAGCACATCTTCCCCAATTCATTTCAATTCAATTCATGGGCATCCAGGAACACACAGGTGAATAGGACATTCCTGACCCTCAACTTGCTCTAAAGCAGATAACTAAGGCAGATAATCAGCCAACCAATTCTTCACAACACAAAATAATAGTCCTACAACAGAAAACTGCAGTAGCCAAGATGTTCAAATGTCAAAGACTACTCAAAAGGGTCTTTATAAAGACAGGCTTTTTTTCCATTTTTCAAATTAGAAAAGATTTTTTTTAAGAAAGATATGCTACTTGGTGTTGGAAAAAGTAAAGAGAAATGGCAACTCAAATCCACTGGTGATGGATAAACTCATACTGCTTATCTATAGATTTAATCTGTAATCTTAAATCTGTAGATTTAACTCTACAGAAGTTAAATCAAAAAATATCTCAAACAATGTACAAACCCTTAAATCCAATAGCTACATTGCTAGTAATTTTTCCTAAAGAAATAATTCAGAACACATAAAAAAGATTTAGCTAGCTTTAGAAATTTCTAATGGTGTAAGAAAAAAATAGAAATTACCTAAATAGTTAACAATAGAGCATTGATTAAATACATTTTATTTATCTTCATGTAATAAGTTTTCAGCCATAAAAAAATGGTGTTCAAACACCAACAGAACATTTTAATATATTTCTAAACAAGAAAGCAGACTATAGGATAATCATTTAGTGTGATTTGTGTGCATGGGTTTCTTTGTTTATAAAGTTAAAAAAACAATTTGTATAAATAGTCACTTAATAAATAAATACAGAGTTGCTCACACTGGCTAAGAGGGGATTTTTTTTCTTAATCTTGCTTATTTGTGCTTTCCAATTTTTTCCCAGCACATTTTGTTTATTGCAACAAGAGAAAAAGGAATGACTCACATTTTTTGTCACAGTTTGGCCACCAAATTTCTCAATTATTTACACGTTTCCCCCCCAATATTTGTCTCTCCCTTTACACTTAGAACAAAAAGAAGCAAACAATCACTTAGGGTTTCTCAAACACAGAAACTATGTATTACTCATCTTCATAATCTCGGCAAATGATACAGAGCATAAAGGATGAAGAATGACTCAGTCAATCTATAAACAAACAAAAACTTCAAAATCAAAAATCATAGTAGCAATTTCTAGTGGAAAATAATAAAAGACATTTAATCCATTTCCAAAATTCCATACATGAACTTTCTTTATGGGGCAAAATGAGGACACCTTAATTTTACAGTTAATCTGTTCTAATAATGGAAACTCAAAAGAAAGGTAAATGTCAACATCTACAAACTGGGGGTAGCAATATCTGCTCAGGGTTTGCAAAATTAAGTTTTATCAGAAAAAAAAAATACATGAATTGGCACATCTTATGCAATTTTTAGTCTAGTTGCACTCCTTCCACTATCATTTATAATTTAACCCTTATTCTCACCTCCATCGGATGGAAGGGACCCCGATCTCATAAAAACCTTACCCAAGCCCTTTCAGCTGGACCTCACTCCACATGCTGGCTTCACTTGGCAAAAGGAGGCCACCATGATTAGGGAGACGCAGAGCCCCAGGGGAGGAGGCATCTTCAGCCAAACCAGCACCCAAACCAAGCAGAGAACCTGGAACAACATGCACTCTACCTCCCACTTCCCACCCACAATCTTCAGACCGTCAACTGATGACCATGAACAGAATTATTCCTGAAGAATCATTTCCTTGACCTGCACAGTTTTTCAAAACTGAATTAAGGCAGTTCATATTAGACCTGAAGTTTGTGCTTCTCTCAAAATTACAGGAGGTCTGGCAATGAAGGATTTTCTCCTCTAATAATCGGCTGGGACTAAGAAGCAGATAACTCCTTTAAGTGCCACAAACTATATGAGACTTGCTGATCTCATTTATTTTAACAGTCAGGATCCTAGTGGACATTTGAGTTTGCTATCTGAAAGAAGAGATGCAGAAAATAGAAAAATGCTCTCAAACCCTCTACCAAATAGTTAAGTCTATTACAAAAAGGGTACTCCTGTTCCATCCTCTCAACAGATATTGATTAAGCACTATGTATTTGGCACTGGTGCAAGATGCTGAAGTCTCAAAGATATTATCACTGACCTCAAGGAGATCATATACTAGAAAACACAGATACACAAATATTCAAGTAAAGTGTGATCAGCATAGCAACAAAGATAACACAGGAGTTACACCAGGTGAAGAATCAACTCGGCCCAGTGGCAAAGACTTCATAGAGAAATTGAGGTTTATAATGAATTTTTAATGAGAAATAAATGATTTTAAAGCATTAATTAATACTTGTGAAAAACAAAAATATGTAAGCAATATAATCACAGTTTATCATTTGTTTCAGCACTGGATAATACCTATGTAGTTATAATAATATCAATAGTGATAATTGAGCAAAAGATTATCATAAAATTAGGGCCACTTGCTAGCACATGTAAACCACCTGGGAGACTGGTAGTAATTAATCAGTGCCTGTGCTGTACCAGTTCTTAAGTTTTGAGTATCATCCTGAAGTTAATGGTACTAGAATTATGAAAAAGAAAGAACGTAATAGCAAAGATCTAAAGCTGACAAGTCAAGAAGTAGATTCGTAAGCAAAGTATTTCATAATACAGAGGCGAATAGCAGAAGAAACTCCTAAAAGAGGCAACAGGTGCTGCCTCTAGGGAGGTAGAAAGGAAAGAAGGTGTGGTGCAAAGATCGTCTTCTTCTTCTTTTTTTTTAAATCTATTTCTATCTACTTCTTTATTAAGAAGAAAATTTTTACAAGATAATAAATGACATTTTAATTAACTAGGGCATGCTAAACAAAAAGGACTATATAAAGACATGTCATGAAATAACATGACTTGTCCATCTTGTTTTCAGGGTGGGGATTGTGAAGGAAGAGGAAGTTGGGAAGAAAGTGGGTAACAAAAGATCTACATGCCATGGTATGTTGAATTCTATGATGCAGCTAAGATGTGACCAGTGAAAAGTCTAAAGCAAACAACATAATCATCCTTTTCCTTTTTCAAATTTGAAAAAAAAATTTAATGTCAATATTTAATATTTCAGACATTCCTAAATCAAGATGGTAGTACTGGTTATGGAGAAGAATAAATGAATATGAGAGATTCACAAGGTTAAATCTGAAACATTTGGCAGGAATTGATGATAAAGGAGTTGGAGATGACTCAGAGTTTGCAACTTAAGTAAGTGCTTAATTCATTAGCAGATCTCAGGTACATGGGAAGATTGTACATGAAGAGTAATCCAGTTTTAGACACTAAATTCGAGATATCTGTAGATCATCCAGGGGACAATTTATGGATATATAAATACAGAACTGTAGAATGAAGTCAGAACTACGGGCTCTATATTTGGGAGTCATGAAGATTCATTCTAAATTCATACTAAATTCCACGGGAATGGATCTCTTAGAAAAAGCTCTGTGAAAAGAGAAAGCTGATTAAGGATAGAATTCTGAAGAATCTCAATAAGATAGGGTGGCAGAAAGAGAAGGGCCCTTTAGAGACTGAGAAGAAGCCACAGAGCTAAAAAAAAAAAAAAAAAAAAAAAAAAAAAAAAAAAAAAAAAAAAAAAAAAAAAACTTCTTCAGAAGAAATTGAACAAAAACCAAACTGTCAGAGATATAAATATAAGAAATGAATCATTTCAGAAAGCCAAAAATAGAAATAAAAATAAATTAATAAATAAAAGAAATAAAAAGCATGCATTAGATTTACACTAGTAATATGTTTCTAGAGAAATCTCAGTAGCATGGAGAACGTGTAAATAATTGTAGATTATTCTTCAAATACATTGGACTTAAAGAGAGAGAGAGATTAGTCAACATATTCTCAAACAAGAGAGGTTTTTTTTTAATATTTATTTTTTAGTTTTCAAGGGACACAACATCTTTGTTTGTATGTGGTGCTGTGGATCGAACCCGGGCCTCACGCATGCCAGGCGAGAGCGCTACCACTTGAGCCACATCCCCAACCCCTTGTTTTGTTTTTTAATGTGAGAGATACTTGACAAGAACAAGTCAGTGGTAAGAGAAACAAAGATGAGTTACCAATACAAGTAGAAAAGGTAGGAAATTTTAGCCTAAGAGCCAAGGGCCTCTTCTGCAATGTTTAGTCTCATGTTGTCAAAGTTAGCCATTCTGTCAAATATAACTTCAATTTGAGTAAATGGAAAATCTTCGGAAGATAAGAACTAAAATATATTTTATATTCTATGCATTTCATTTCATTGTTCAAAGAAATCTCATGTCTGGTTTTAAATGAATGAGAAGCATCAAATGGTTTTGTTAACCCTCACACTATTGACATTTTGGGCTGGATACTTGTTTGTTGTAGGATACTGTACATTGCAAGTTGATTAGATGCCAATAGCATCCACCCCTGCCTCACTCAGTTGTCATAATAAAAAATGTGCAGATATTGCTAGATTTCCCCTGTGGTTGTAGAATGGGTAGAAGATTGCCTCAACTGAGAACCACTGTAATTCTCTTCAACAAAATTTGTTTTAATCCAAAAGGTAGCCTTCATTTTAAATATACCCCTTTATTCTGAATCAATTGTGCAGATTTCAAAGTCTTGAATTTTAACTTTTAAATTTTTTTTTTTTAGGAAAAACACCATTATCTTACAAAAAGATCACCAACCAGATGCAATCATTTTTAATTCACTATATGACTTGAAAGTACTCAACAAACTGTCTTGATCATTTTTCCTAGGAAAACCTAGGATCATAGTTTCCTTTCCCATCCCATAATCTGGTTTATAAATATCAATAAAATAAGAATTTTTAAAAAGACCATACATTATTAAAATTATATTATTTATCATCAGGGAAAACACAAATTGTATTTTAGGGAAAGTGTGGTGTTTCTCTATGGAAAATAAAAGATTTCTAATAAAGAGAGTCACAAATTACATTCAACTTCAGAATTAGTAATATTCTAAGAATTTTCAAATATCCCACAAACCAACTCTCACCTCTCTAGAAATTGTTCCCTGGAAGAATTCATCAATTCCACATTTAAAATTCAATAGAGGACTTCAGTCTCTTCCACAGTATTCCACTTCGGGAGACTATGTGTCCATGCTTTCAATCACACCCATTCATTCTTTCAAAAAATATATTAAGCACCTATTTCCAAAGTTCTGTAAGTGCTTCTATATGTTGAGCTAGAATTTTCCTATTTGAAGTCACCTAAAATAAGTCTAATCTCTCTTTCCCATAACAGATCCTCATTTCCTAGAAGCCAGCTATCAAGGTTCCAGAAATGGATTTCCCTTCTTCAGGCTAACCATGCTGGTTCTTTCAGCCATATTTTATTGGACATGATAAAGATTCCTCAAAAACCATCCATCCTCCCTAATTACATTCAAATTTTCAAATATGTAATGCATTGAAAATTAGGGAGGATGGATGGGCTTTTGAGGAATCTTCATCATGTCCACCAAAAATGTAATGCATTTAAATAAAGTGTTACCCCCATAGCCTAGCAAGAACAGAACAGAGTGGGGCTCTCAGCCCCACACTTACGGCAAGACTGCCCCAGAGTACATCAGCCCTTATGGCTGTCACATTAAATGTTAGGGTTTATTCTGCTTATCAGAAAATAAAGCTTTTAAATTTCTTATGCTGCTGGGAAGCAATGTATTGAAATTTTTTTCTTTGTTGCTGTGTTTTGTTCTATGTTTGGTTTTCACCTGCGCCAATGATTTTATACTTGACTCCTTTCATCCATACCTCCCTGCTTCACAAGGTCTGCAGAATTTCTCAAATGTGTTAAAGCAATAAAACTAGGATTAGACAAAATAATATAGTTAGCTATGCTTGCTAAGTGACTACAAGTTGAGTCCTTTTTTCTAAGACTAGTTTTAAAATATCAACTTCACTCGTAAAATTAAAGAAAAAAGGGAAAGAAATCCATCTCTACTTTAGTGAGCCAAAGCTCCATTCACTTTTATGCACTTTGAGATTTTCAAGTTAAAAATTGCAGAGTGTAGTAAAAGTATTATCCCTGTCAGTCAGCATGGGCAGTGAAGTCAGTGGGAACAATGTGAGCATTCAAACGGGGGCCGACTGACAAGGCACATGACACTCAGCCTCAAAGCCACTGCTAAAGCTGAGGTAAGTAGTGCACCAGCTGGGTCAACTATTTAAAAAGATCATATGTGACCAACTTAAACAGCCATGTACGTTACATTTGCCTCATCTCTGAGCTGAATTTTCCATTTTTAAAGCCAAGTACATTTTGTATTTAAAAATATATGTATAACATGATCACAAAATGTCCATTTGTTTCTATTTTCATGATTTAGGACTTTGACATCTTAGGTACATTGAAAACTTCTACTTGTGTATAGCAAATCCAATGATTTCTTGCCTCCATATCAATTTCATGATTGGAATCACATCCTAGGATCTATTGGAAAATCCAGTTGTAAACCAAAAGAGCCCAAAGGAGAATTAATCAACCTATTGGTTCAAACAGAAATTGGAAGAATATTTCACAGTCAAATCCCTGGAATTTCATTTATATTAAAAGGAAGCAGAATAGAGTAACAGGAAAAGAAAAGCTTTGGGGTCAAATGGAGCTGCATTTGAATCCTCGATCTGCATTTTAATTGTCAGATTTGTGATTTTGATGGTTACAAAACCACAGAGTTTCAGGGTTTCCTTCTGTAAAGTGAGGCCCAGCATACCTAACTCACATGGATGTGGTAAAGATTTAACTATGTGCTTAAAGACAGGGGACAGAGAAAGAAAATAAGAATATTTAACCTTCATATGTAATGTTTTGCAGAGGAAGTAAAAGAAGGGGAATTATAATTATTCTGGTAAAAACTAGGTCCTCATGCTCATAAATGTTTAGTGTCAAATATCTTCATTTAGAGTAAAATTTGACTTGTATATGGTTGTGACATAAACTGCAAAAGCTAAATGTATGTGCATACACATACCCACTACATTTAAGCAGTGTGTTTATATAGATGTACTTAATGAGACAAAACTGCATTTTGGTCTCTCCACATGCTGTTTCTCCCTAGTAGTTTTTAAAGAGGTTAATATTCCTCAGCTGATTAATGGAAATGTGGCATCTTCTACATGTGTGGCTGGTTGTATTCTCAGAACAGTTCTGTGATTCAGCATGCCATTCATGACATTTGGGGTTGATGATGCAGTTGGTTGGTTAAGTGATTCAATGATACAAATATAGTTGATAAAGTCAGATCTGAGACAGTACTATTTCACAACCCAGCGGATATTAAATCATATTAATTTCCAAAGAAATACAGTTAATTATATTTTTGAAGTTAAAATCAATGCTAGGATGAAAAAAAATTGTAAGCATTTGGAAATTTCCCATTGCACACTCATTGTTAAGAAGAAAAACAGAATTTCAAATGTACATACTTATATGAGAGTATTTTCCAAGTCCAAACTGGGGCTGTATCTAATGAGGAATTGGGGGAAAAATATGGGTGTGGAAATGATACTTAATTATTTTTGGCTTGCGGTTGGCTGAGACTAAAAAAAGTTTAAAAAGTGAAGTTTGACATTAGTGTTCTTCTTTTTTGTTATCTCCTTTTATACCTTTTTGTTGTTGTCTTGTGCCCTGTGATAAACTAATATCCTCATTCTGGTTTACTAGTGCTAGAAGCAAACTATATTCTTTAAGACCTTTTCCTTCCTGAATTTATTTGTTTTCAAAGCAGACTCACAAGGAGAGAAATTATTTCACTCAAAAGAACTATTCTAGCATCTAGAGTGTCTCAACCTGGCCCTTTTAGGAAGCAGAGACTAAGGCATAGATGAATAGGTTTTCACTTCATTTGAGAGGTACAATCCCAAGGCCTTGAGAATAAGGAGAAAAGGAAATGAAGCAAAGAAAGGGGCAAAGCAATAAAATATGCAGCCCCCTCATGCTGGGCACACCTCCAAAGTGAGCCACAGTTTCACAGCAATGTTCCCAGGTGGCCTATTCATTCATGAACAGGTCACATAAACGGGTTCAAAAATGAACTTCATCTTGAACTAGTTACAGAAGAAAGAAGGAGAAACTCACCAAATCCAGTCACTATCATCAAGAATTTCCCACTACACACAATCCATCCCACAGGGTGCCCACTCCCTCAAAGTCTGTCCAGGGCCCAGAGGTTGTGGGCAGAAAGCTGACCAACAGGCTAAGGAGGCAGTTGATGGCCACATTATTTTCATCTCAATACAATGTGGAATTGGGGCTTCAGAACAAAGTTTCAGGACAAAGAGGGGTTTTTCAAGTTCTTTCAAGTCATATCACTCAGAGAACTTCCTATTCAATCATACTAAAAGACAGCCTTCAGAATTCTCAGGGCCACCTGGGGTGGGAGAGAGGAAGGCAAAGAAAAAAAATTATCTATCTTCACAAAATATATTTCTGTTCATTCAAAAGCAGGAAAGAAAATTTTGAACTCTTTTTTTTTCAATATTAAACTCTACCCCAAATGGAAGAGACAATATCCTGATGTTTAATAAAGACTAAGAATGATAGATAACACTGTTTTTCAACTTATAAAATTACAGTCTTATGTTTTTAAATCCCACAGAGGGAAACAATTTAATAATCTGTTACATTTAAACTAACTCAGATATCTGAAAACTGTCAACACTGCAAGCATAGCTTTACTAGTAAATTGACCTCATCTTTTTTGTGTTCTATCATTACCATTATTAAATGCAAGACAAGAGTGACTAAACTGACTAGAAATCCCATAATAACCTAGACTTAGTTTATTGGAAATCATCAGTTATCAGAACTGATAACTAAATTTGATTCCTATTAGCTTTATGATAAGACTAGGCAAGTCAGACTTTGTAACACTTTAAATAAAAAGCTCTGAGCTCACTGAATTTTCATAACAGTTTAAAGAGAGGAGGCAAAGGAACCAAGGAGAGAGGATGATTTGTTTTCAAGAGGGATTATCTATGTGCACAGTGAGAAGGATTCATGAGTTGGCCTCTGGATCCTGTGATAACACAGTCTCTGACCCATGAGGAAACAGTCATCAAACTTTAATAATGGTGAAGAAAAGAAGACAGGGTTTAGGATGGTTGCTTACCCAACCTGAAAATACCCCAGAATTTATGCTCTTTAATTGAATTAGAGTAAGCCGACCCAGTTGAATATCAATCCATGAATCAATAAAACTATTCGCAAAGACCAGAAAATAAATAAATAAATATTTTAAGTGTCAGGTGTATAGAAAATAAATTCTACTGCAATTCTAAAAGAGGCAATGTGTTAAGTTGGAAAAATCATAAAGAAAATTCCACCAAGAAATAGGGAATGGAACTGGACCAAAGGCAATGACATTGAAGTGATTTTGGTATGTTTGAGGGACAATGAGCAAAGCTGTCCAGCTGGAGTGAGAATTAGACAAAGAAGAATTAAGAAGGGCCTTCTTGATGTGGATTGTGTGACTGTGAAATAATTCCATTGATTTTCTTGTGTGACCTATGAAAATAAGACTCATTAAAAAAGAGTCACAGCACATATTTGCAGTTGAAGCTTTGTAATGTCTGCTCACCACATCCTGAAAGACAGATTCCCAATTAAGAATCTGACTATGTTAGCAAACCACTCAATAAGTACTTAACAGTGATGACTGCTATTGGATAGAAACCATCAAGAAAGAGGGGAAGTGAAGTTTATTATTCTGCATGTGGTCTCATCTCACATTTAGGTCAAACTTACTCACTCTTCTTACCCCCTAGTACAGGATGCTTGTCATTTATCTAAAGAAAGTGACCAGAGATTTTTCTCACAGAAGTATTCTAACACTGGATGACAATGTTAGAAATAAGTGTCTTCTGATATTACAATACATGAAAATTTTTGTCAACATAATTTATCAATTATAATTGTGTTATTTTCCCTTGATGATAAGATCCTGTTGATAATTATTATTCAAAAGGATGGTAAAATATAAAGTATGCAATGTCTTCAAGGCATAAATCGAGCCTGGGGGATGTGAATGGTATTATAGCCCGAGATGAGGAGTGGCAGAAGAAACAATCAAGTAATTTTTTTTTCAAAACTCTTCTCTACTGGTCTCCCAGGTCTCCAAGGATCCTGCCTGTTCTGTTCTTCCCAGAGGAGTCTACTAACAGTTTCACAAACTCTATTGTCCAAATTTGAAACATTCTCAAAGTGCAATAGCATTGTGCTACATTCCTGAAGACATAACAAAACTAAAAGTCATTTGGTCTACCACCTGCCTCACCTAGGAATCCCCTCTACACAAACCCAAAGCTTCAGGCATAGGAAGCTCACTGCAACCCAAGGCAGCTGAGTCTGTTGCCTTCAAAACTCCATTTGGGAAAAACTTTCTCCCAAATGAGGGTGAGAGCTGTCTTCTTCCTGGAATTTTAGTTGATTCATCCAAGATATGCTCTCTGAATCATACAGAGAAAATCTTTATAGAAACAGCTTTTCAAATATACACAGTTGGATCTCATTAACAAAAATTTATTTTTTTCCACCCACCACCCCAATCTCTCTGTCCTCCTGGTTACACGTTTGAGTGTGTGTGTGTGTATGCATGTATGCATATTTGTTTGGTTTGTGGCTTATCACCAGTGCCTGGTCCCTCATCTTTGAAAAGCACCAGTGATTTCTTCAGAACCCACTCACCAGCAGCCTCTTCCTAAGCGCCAGTCTTCTCCACATCCACAGTATTTAATATGGCTGACCCTCCCAAACTTTCCATCTAAAATCTGGCCCCTCTTGGCTTCCTGAGTCCCTTTTCACTCATTTCTGCCATATGTTTCTGACTCCTACACCATAAATACAAGTGCCACCAATACTTCACTTCCGGTTTCCTTTTTCCCAATTTTTGAAATTTTGGAAAAATAAACATCACATAGAAGTTACTATCTTAACCATTTTAAACTATACCATTTGGTGCGACTGAGTACATTCACATGGTTATGCAACCATCACTACCACATATCTCTAGAATTATTTTCAATATGGAAAATTAAAACTACACACATCACATTCACTCCTTATAGGCTCCTCTGCCCAGCCCCTGGCCATACCCATACTACCTTCTGTCTCTATGATGGTACACTCAATCTTCTTTTTTACAATGTTATCCAAAATGCTCAGGGATTCAGTATTTGAATAAATATTTACTGAGGATTTATTGTGTGCCAGGCACTATGCCAGGTCCTGAAGTTATAATAAACTGACTAATTCATTTATATTTCTAGCTCTACTTTCTGAACAGGAGATTCTTCAAACTGGATAGTAATTAGAATTTCCCCCAGAGTCCTTTTTGGAAGTGATTTTTTAAAACTCATAATAATTTCATATTTATAAGAAATGCAAATACATAGCATTTCTAGCTCCCCATTACTCATTTTCAGCTTCCTCTAATGTTGTCAACTTACATCACTGCAGTACATTTATCAAAACATGGGCACATTACTATTTACTAAACTCAGACTTTATTCTGATTTCACCAGTCTTTCCACAAATTTCCTTTTTGTGTGTCAAAGTTCTTAATCTTCTCCAGTCTTTGACAGTTTCTTAGTCTTTCCTTGGTTTTTGTGACCTCATTGACATTTGATAACTACCGTTCAAGCACTTTACAGATTGTCCTTTTCTTTTGATATATTCCTCATGATCGGACTAGGGTTATAGATTTTTGGAAAGAATACCATGATGAAGTATTGTTATTACATAGGAAGGGGATATATGATATCTTCAGGATATCATTGGTGATATTAACCTTGATCACCTGATTAAAGTAGTGATTACCAGATTTCTCCACTATAACATTAATGTATTTCCCCTCTTATTAGTTATCATGTATGTATGTTAAGAACATTTAACATTAGAATCAATTGAGGTATAATTTCTCATTTTTATGATTGTACAGATTGCAGAATCACATTGGTCACACAGTCACCTATATACATACAGCAATCACAATGTCTATTCTATTCTGATTCCCTTCCTAATTGATTCTAATGTATGAATTGCCAAGATCATTATAATGTCATGTGTAGCTAATAAAAAAAAATAAAATGCTACTTAACAATCCAGCAATAAGTCAGAGGAACAAGCTTATCACCTGAGCAACTATGTGTACAGTCCAATAAAGTTTACTGGCTCAATATTTCCATTTAAAAAAAAGAACATTTAACATAAGATCTACCTTCTCAGCATAATTTTAAATCTAAAATAAAATATGATCAAGCATAGGCAGTATGGTAGATCTCTATGATTTATTCATCTTTAATAACTGAATCTTTATATCTTTTGACCAATATTTCACCACTTCCCATTCTCTTCAGTCTCTGGAAACCTTCATTCTGCTCTCTACTTCTCTGAGTTTGACTATTTTAGGAAACTCACATAAGTACAGTAATCTCACCTCTGGGATCAGGTCTCCTATGTTCATTGCAGTTTTTATTTATAATAGCAAAGACAGAAACAAGGTAAATGTTCAACAACATATATGTGAATAAAGAAATGTATGCATACAATGGAATATTATTCATCTTTTAAAAATAAGGTAACTATGTTATTAGTAGTATCATATTCCATTCTTTGAAAGCAAGTCTTTAACTACAGCCTACACTCAAATAAGTCAAGAGACTAAGCTCCATCTCCTAGAAGGAGGAGTATCTACATAAAATATTTATGTTAATTCCATAAGGAAAATTTGTTTCTTCTCCTTTATTTTCAAATGTAGATTCCTAGTGTCATGTTAAACTATATCTTGTAGGTGTAGAGAGCCATGATGATTTCTACTTTTTATAGTTCTGGGAAAATAAACACATTTGGCTTCCACTTGATGTCAACTTCCATATTTCCAAAAGTTCATAGGGTATTTATCTTAAAAGAAGTTCATATCCCTGCCACAAAAGCGGTTCTATTCAAATACGGTACCATAAATTCATTTTCCCACTCATAATAGCAGCCTTGGAGACCTCTTTAATTTTTCTTTCCCCTTCCTTATCAACACTCGACTTGTCATTATATTTTACAAATTCTTGCTTTCAACTATTTATTGAATTTGCTCCTCTCAATTCAGAAGTGCCAGGTTCAGTAAGTCCCTTCCTTTTATTTTCTTCTGATTGATTTTTCCTCATCTGACTCATTCTGCACACTAAGATCAATCTTACAATGCTGCACTGTGTTGCTGCCCCTCTTGAAAATATCAAAACAACTACCCATTATCATTATTATCCCATTCCCAAGGAGGCTCTCTGACATGATGAGCTAGGGACAAAAGTATGTATTCGATGTTATAGAATGGAGCTTGCATAGAATATGGTAGAGTTTGGGGAGGAAAAGAAAGTAGTGCCTTCTGTTCTTGTTTCCTCTAAATGTTTTGTGGTCATGATTCAATTTTCTTAATTGGTTATTAAAATTTTAATCATTACAAATTTTAATCATTTTAATTTTTGTCACTAAAAAATGACAAAAAGAGTCTATCTTTTATACAGGCTCTTTTCTACTCTAAAATGGACCTGGAGCTACATCCTGAGTATGAGCCTTCCCCAACCTTAGAAAGCCTAGCCATGCATGGTTAGGGACTAGGGGAAAAGAACCATGAAGCAGACCATTCATCTGGACCTTAGGCAAAAGGTGGGGTCACATTTTCTCTAAATTGCAGAGAATACGGCCAAAGGCAATCTCAATATTTCCACAGTGTTTGAACAAATTTCTCAGGCAATAAACCATAGAACATTTCAAGATAAAGCCTTAATTTATCATGAAGAGTATGAATTTATCACCAAATCCCTCACTCCATTCCAAGGAAATCCTAGAGATTGATTGGATGAAGAATTTAGGGTCCTGACTAATGTCTTTATTTTGGGAACCTTGTCATTATCCAGTCAGTATTTCCCTCAGCACCACAAAAAGGTGATCCTTTGTTGTAGGCATTTGGATTTCCTCACTTTCTGCTACACCAGAATAGTAACTATTAATTTTTCCACCTTCTAATCCTTCCCCACATTTTCTTCCACCACTAATATGGAAGAATTAACTCAAGTCACTACTTTGTTACTGAATTTTCCCAATCACTCCAGCCCTTAATAAATTTTCCTTCTATGAGATCATATTTAATCTGTGCTATGCAATTTAAACTTTGCTAAGGATTGAAACATTCTACAGTGTTTCTTTTGTGATGGACATTTTTATCCAATGTATTAAAAACTCTTTGTTTTTAGAAAGACAATGGTTTATAATTAGACTATTCTGATTAATTCTTTACTGTTTTAGATATACTTTAGAATAGTGTTATGTACAGTTTAAAATAAAAGAATTATATAAGAAAAGTATTTAGATCTTTTCATGTTTTAGAAATAACAATAATACTATCAGACCAACCCTACTATGCCATGGTCAAGAGAGTCACACTTTTGAATATATTAATGTCTTCATGATGCTGATAGTCAATACTTAAATTTCATGAACAAATTTGATTCTTTTGGGTCTACTGGGCAAACCATGTTCGGCTGCCATCTTGGTAAAGAACTGTCTAATAAAAGTAAGCTATTATTAACTGATCTGAAGACATAAAAGATAGAATACAAAGTTGTGAGAGAAGACTATGGGTTTTCAGTTTTCTGGTTATTGAAGGTAGGACTGTGTGTGTGTGTGTGTGTGTGTGTGTGTGTGTGTGTAAACTGCAAAGTACACATCAAGCTCTTTGTGGTAAAGTATGAGAAGCTATGGATCTAAGAGGACTTCTTGCACTCTTCCCTCAGGTTTATTTTTTCAGCAAATACTTATTGGGCATTTGTTATATGTGGGTGCTGCTCTGGACACTGAAATACAACTGAACAGAACAGACAACACCCCTGCCATGATGAAGCTGACATTCAAACAGAAGCATTAAAAACAATTCTGAAAATATGGTCATGGGAAGCAGATTCCTGCTATTTTATCTTTGCTTGCCTGCGGCAATGAATATTTTTTCATTGATCAAAGTACAAACTCTAATACTCCAATTGGCTTAATGAACACAGCATTTCTATTTATCCTTTTTAGATCATACCTATGAAATAATTTAAGCATTATCTGCATATTCATAAATATTTACAATGTCAAGAATATTAATATTATGCTGAACATTTATTTCCCAATTATTGCACTAAAATCTTTTCCTGCATTATCTCATTTTATCCTCAAAGCAATCCTGAGTCTCTAGATGACATTTACCATTTTTTTTTCTTTAGGTAAGAGAATGAGGCATAGAGAGGTCAAGTAACTATCTCAATTTTACAAATAAATCATTGTGAAACAACTTAATATTTATGCATGGCTGTTCACTCTTAAAATTTTGAAAAAATTAGTTTATCCCCCAAAATGTCTAAAGTAATTTATTTTCCATTTTCCTGATTTTTGACATTGCATCATCATTCTTCCAAAATGTCAGTTTCATTTCTTTTTAATTGAGTTAATTATTTGTATAATTAAAATAAATGAGAGAACCCCACTTTGATGAGATTATCTCAAATATTAAAATCACCTTCTAAATATATTATTTTACTCTGCTACTACAGTCTGATTTTTGGGTTCAATATCCATATCAGGCAAGTAGCATCAAATTCTTTGTTGCACAAAATTAGGATCAAAATTTGCAAGGGAAGAAAAATCTATGAAATCATTTATTTTTAGAAAGTAAATATGTATTTTACTTTTGCAGCTTTATTTTTCATATGTGTTCCTTTTTAACAAAATGAGTTAAAATGAGGCTCTTGAGAATTCTTATCTATTTCCTATTTCATAACTAGTAGGAGCAGTCATTCTAGACATAAAGAGAAAATTTGTCCATCAGTGAGTAGACACAGATTAAATTCAGAAAATGCCTATAATCAAAATATCAAAAACAAATCAGAGTATTGATTATAATTAATGATTTCTTCTGTATTTTCCTATTTTCTACTACAATAGCCCTTGCTTATCTAAAGCTTACTCTGTTCCAGGTACATTTTAAGTGCTTTATACAGTGATACATTTAAGCCACATAATAGGTTTGGTTTTATTACTGTCAGTTTTCATAGATGAAGGAACAGAGACCTTATGAGACTTGCCCAAGATTTCAGAGGTTGCAAGTCTCTGCACTGGCATGACTCAGTCTGGCTCAGAGTTTACCTCTTGACTATCTCACTGCCCTGTCTCAGAATAGTCTCCTTTTTCCCATTCTCAGTAATAGGCATGTGGGTTCAATCCAGAAGAATGTAAAGTAATATCACCCCACTCTATCTGCCCACAGGAGCACTCCTCAGGAGTTGTGATGGGGAAGCAGATCAGGAAGGTACAGCAGTCACCCTACAAGTTCAGGTTGATTTAAGAATAGAGTCAGAGTGGGCTGCCCAGAGTGACGCTGGGCAGAATGAAGTCAAACACTTGGTCTGCTCAATGTCAAGTGAATATTATCAACAGCATGACCCAAGTCAGGGTCCTGAGCAGCGAGTATTTCTTAGGTAGAATGAAGAGCCAGGGGTCTAATATGTGAGAGAGAGAGTGTAGAAAACAGCTAGGATGAATATAAATGGCTTTTAAATAAGTCTGGAGAACTGGTTCCCAGTGGTGGGTTCCCACTTAAATGCAATGTAATATCTCTGAATTTTAGTGTCTGATCCCCTCCTATTTACTATATTCAACAATGAATGTTTATCTGTTATGATCCAGGCACTCATCTTGCACTTAGAGTTCATATTCATCAAGCCAGAACCTTGTACTATTTACATAATCTCTCTGTTTCATATCTTCCTCTATAAATGGGAATAATAATGATATCTAGCTCTGGTGTACAACTTTATTCACCTAGCACAGGAGCTAGATAGCATTACTATGTGAATAAAATGGGTTATTAAGCTCTTAGAACAGTGCCTAGCTCACACACTGCATAACTACTCTGCTATTATTTTTGTTGTTCAGATAAAATGAGATAATGGGGATGAAAACACTTTTTCAATTCTAAATGTCCCCCAAAATGTACAGAGTTACTCTATTGAGATTCCATAGTGAAGGTCAAGTAGATCCCCAAGTGCAGAGCAACATTCTGTGTCAGTCTCCCTAGGAGGTAAGAGCTCTCGATTTCCAGAACCCAGGTGACATTGCAATAGGAAGGTGGTCACAAACAAGTCAGGTCCAGATCTCATAAAAATGATTCAGTCAGCTCTGATGACATTTTTTTCTGGCCTTGCTACTGAGCTTGCTGCAATAGAAGGCAAAGGCAAGTGGTCATCTCCTATTCTGGAAAGGCCTGGAACACACAGCTCACCTCAAAGAATAGAGAACAAGAATTTGTATGTCATGTACATACATCTAACCATTAGGAAACTCAGACAATTGATGGATATGAAAACTTCATATATAATGTAAAATAACTTAGAAATTCAACACTGACAAGTCAAATATCAAGTCTATTTCTAAAGCATATCTAGCTCAACTTCTACACGAACCACCAAAAGTTCTTTTCTAATTAATATTAAACAGAAACCTATTACTAGAACAACTTGATTACTCATCACTAATGAAAAACATGTGTCCAAAAAGTTCTAATCAAAGAAGAGAAAAAAATCACCTAACACCACACAGAATTCAAAGAACATTTTTAATAAACCATTGGAAAGTACCCTAGTCCACTGATCTTCTCTTCTTCACTTAAATACTTATTTTGTCTTATTTAATTTAATGAATTAGTTAATTAATTATTGGGGCTGGAACCGAACTCTGGAACCTTTTGTATGTTCTACCAATGAACTATGCCATTGAACCAATCATGTGAAGGATGTAGCAGCCTGACTTTCTAATATGAAACATAAGAAATGGAAGAAATAATCTTACTTCTTGCAAAACAAAATTCCTTTCGTGAATGGATCACCAGCACAGCCAATTGCAAGTTCTGTGTAACAAGAGGTGAAGAAACATGCCCTTCTACAACATCTCTGAACCATGGGCTAATGTTTGGCAAAAGCATAATAGAAATGTTTTATTTGCTGCCTTTTTTAGTGGATGGGCACATTCCACCAATAACCACTTGAATTCATTCATTCATTAATTTAACTGATATGTTTTGCATATTTGCTATCTGCCAGACACTCTATACAATCTCCCCAAAGTAAATAATAAGTCCAAACAAATGAATAAATGCATACCTTTTTTTGCAAAGAGGAAAATGTTATATTAATAATTCTTTCTGCTATATAGGTAACTTAAAACCTTGAAACAAGACTAAATATGAACATTGTTATAAATGTTCCACCCCCCTTTTATAAATAATAACTAGCCTATAAGTCAGTAAATAATATACCATATATCTTCAGGAAAAAATGTAAAGAATGCAGGAAAGTATTTCATGGTTACTTGACTTTGCTGATAATCAAAGTAGGCAGTTGCTTAATTGATGTGAATTAAGATTAAATACTCCATCTCTCTCCAACCATCCAAAACAGTTTCTCCTCCTTATATGCTCACAATTACAGATTCATTTGAGCTACTGAGATTCCTTTTTTGTTAAGATACAAATATCCCCATGAATGCTAGCAATCTTTAGCTATAAAAAGAACACCCATTTTAATCAGATTACTTTCCTCTTAAATTTGACTTGAGAGTATTCCTGACCAACTAGCCTAAGAATTCTTTGTGGGTCCATAATCAACTAGGATCTTAGCTTAAGAAGCATTAATAGTACAGAAAACATGAAGGTAGCATGGGGCAGGGCTGAGAATTCAAAGCTTGAAATCATATAGACAAGAATTTGATTCCACCTTATGGTGTATTTTAGGGAGTCACTTAATTTATCAGAGTGTTAGGCTCCAGGTCTATAAAGTTGGGTCATTTGTAATAGCATCTACCTTCCGGAGATATAGTGAGTGTTAGAGAAAATCTGACCTTCCTATAGCCAGCTCTCTGAAAGAGAATTAATTTTGAATGTCCTAAAGCATCCACTGTCTGATGATTTAACTTCTTTCCTGTGCATCTAGACTAAGATTAGCTATGTATCCTCCACGGGACAACTATGAGTCACTCAAAATAAGTATATGGTTTAAGGGGCTGGGGATATGGCTCAAGTAGTATGGTGCTCACCTGGCATGTGTTGGGTTTAATCCTCAGCACCACACAAAAATAAAATAAAGACATTGTGTCCACCTAAAGCTAAAAAATAAATATTAAAAAAAAAGTATATGGTTTAAAACTCTTGTGGACTTGCCTCAATCCCTAGCACCAAAAAAAACAACAACAACAACAAAAAAAAAACTCTTGTGGACTCCAGACTGAGAAAGCCAAAAAGGATCCACACCTGGTATGTGGCAAAAACTAAAAGCATGACTGTTATTATTACACACAAGGTGAGTTTAGCTGTAAGGACAGTATAAAAGAATGAGGAAATCAACTCACTGTATGATGTTTGAATCACTATAAACCTTTAGCACTCCACAACTTGGTTGTGCATTAAGTTTTCCATAGAAACATAGAAAGTTGCTCATTTAAAGAACCTTGGGGCCTATCCATTTGAAGCATTCTACAATTGTCTAAATAGGTAACTTAAGAATAATTTAACTTGTATAAATGAATGGTGGTATTAAATACTTGCCACTTCAGTGTCTGACTTGCAAATCTTAGAGGTATAAGTCAAAACCTATACTCCTCCACAAAAGATTTTTGCTTTTGTCCCTGGCGTTATCCAGCTTTTTATCTCTGTGACCAAAACACCTGACATAAACAACTTAAAGGAGGAAAAGTTTATTTTGGCTCATGATTTCAGTCCATGACTAGCTGGCTTCATTGCTTTGGTCCTGAGGTGAGACAGAACGTCTTGGAGGAAGGTCATGGAAGAGGAAAGCTGCTCAGCTCATGGCAGCCAGGAAGCAGACACACAAGACAGAGAGGAAGGGGCCAGGAACAAGATAAACATTTCCAGGGCAAACCTCCAGGGACCTCTTCCTTCAACTAGGTTCTACCTTCTAAGAATCTATTAAATTAATAATCCATAAAATGAATTCATCCACTGATGAGATTACAGCCCTTGTGGTCCAATCATTTCCTAAAACCTTTACCTCTGGAGACCACTTCATTGTGGTTGGAACCTTAAGCACATGAGCCTTTGGGGGACATTGCAGGTCTAAACCACAGCAATCCCTTTTTGAGAAATAAATGCCCTGAACTGCAAGATGTCTTTTTAATGCAAATGTATTCAAGAGAGAGAGAGAGAGAGAGAGAGAGAGAGAGAGAGAGAGAGAGAGAGAGAGCGCGAGAGCGCGCCCTCTAAACTTCTTGCAGATGAAGAGAAATCCATTGCTATGAAGATATAATAATAAAACCAGTCACATCTCTGCGAACTTAATGCTTACTACAAACTTTAATATAAGATTATTCCAATTAGTTCTATCCTTTAAGTACCCTTTTAATTCAAAGTTTTATATAAACTGGCCAGGGAAGGTAATCCCAGTCATTGTTTAGACAGGATGTTTTGTGATAATTTTCAATTCAAATCATCCAATATTAACACTAACTTTAAAAACACAGAAACTGCCCTCACAGACAAAATGTAAGAGTTACTGGAACCAGACTCCAATTTTCGTGGCATGTCTTGAAAAAGCAAGCAAATGCAAATATGGCTCCGAATGAAGTCACTACAGGGTGTTCCCCTCTTTTGGCAAGGAAGAAGTTATGGATTGGCATCTTCGTCATCTAAGGAATCATAACCAGTTACAAATTAAGGCTATCACCCATCACCCACAATGCTTAGAATGAAAATAATCTTAATGGGATTATTTCTCATACACAATAACAAAGCTGAATACAAAGTATTCAATATCTCTTTTTCAACAGTTTCTTCTGAATCACTGGAATTGGTATCCTATTAATAAATGGATTTGTTAGCAAATAAGAGGATACAGTTGAGAAATGGAAGGGGTTTTTTTTGGAAATTCCATTTATAGAAAAATTAAGTTGTTTAAGATTTCTACTGACTATGAAAATTCCTTTAGCTTTAGTAAAATATAATCAATTAATATGTACAAAGAATTTAATTACATATAAAAATATGTACATATCTACATATATAAGTATATACATTATTACATATATAAATAGAAAATTTATATCTATGTTAAACTTATATGTACCATATTAATTCAGTTTTCCTAGGTATGACTCTTTTCTATATCACCTTACTTTTCTGTTCATAAAATTTCCCAAAGGGAATAGTCTATCATTTGCATATGTTATAATAAAAACTCCCCTGTCTAAATCCATCTGCTAAGTCCCAGGTGTATTTAAGGAGCATCTGCATTTATAATACATATAAGTCATCCATAATTTGTCACAAGTTATTTTACTTTTTTAAAGCATATGAGAAAGGAAAGTGTATAGTCATCTGATGAAACCCCTTCATTCTACAAATGAAGAAAACAATGCCAGAAAGTTGTGACTTACAGATATCTTAGTCACAGAATGGCAGAGCAAGGACCAGGTCTCATGTCTGCTTAATGACAGCTCTCTGTTCTTTCCACTGTCAACCCCCCCAACACATTTCTCACATTCTTTTCAAAAAGTAAAAAAAATAACATGTCCCTTAAATTAGGAATGGAACTTAAAAGTAAAGTGTGTATGATAGAAATAGGAATGCTTAATGGAAACAGTGATGCCAACAAATTATATCCTTTGGCATTTTGCAAAAAAAAAAAAAAGAGAGAGAGCTCTTAGGGGATGCAGACTCAGAATTCAATTTCCTAAGTCAATCATTCTGAAGGTGGTTGTACATTTCGGTTACCCTGAGTGTATAAAAGTCTGTACAATTCTTCCTTTTGACAAGTTTAAAAAAAAAAGTTAAAGCACAGTATGACAGTAAAATGGGGGAGAATGTCCATCAACACTCAACAGTTATTTCTACCCTGGCATTTCTCTTGGCCCAGCACCCTAATTTGAGCTCTAATTAGCTCATGCCTGGATCATACCTATGAAACAATCAGACCCTCTGATCTGCAGTTTTCCTCCCCTTTTCCACAGTGCACACTACTGTCAGATTCATTCATCTCCTGTAAATCATTGTTCACGCCATATACTTCCTTCATCCAAGCCTTGTGATAGTGTGCATTTTACTACTAATTGATTCGTGTCCAAATATTTTACAGTCTTTTTTTCAATTCTTCATAATCTGTCTGCATTTTATAAATTCTGTCTGACAAGCTGTTGCTTGTCTTTCCAGTAGAACATTCTCAATCCCATCATCAACCTTTACTAAGTGCTTTTTCCCTTATCTATTTCTCACTTTCTTCTCTGCTATTTGAAATCCTACCCAAGCTTCCATTACCTACTCAGGTCCCACTATTCCTTTCCTCACTACTGAGCTCTCCCTTCTTTGGTTTCCTAAGTGTTTCTCTAATTGTTTCATATTGGCAGTCTTGCATTCCCCAATGTTCTTTTGGGGGCAAGAATTGTGGTTTAGGAATCTCTCAAATACTCTTTTCACCCCCCGCCCATTCCTACATACTTCAACTTTTTGCTGACTACAGCAGATACTGAGTACCTAGACTGCCGGACTGTGCAGACAAGGCAAAGGAGTATGATGCCACCTACATCCCAGTGATCCTGGCAAAAGTCCTAAATCTCAGGTGCATCACTCTTCTTGATGCTCCTCATTACTCTTCACTACACTAATACTGACTTCTCCCTCTGCAGGATTTGTTAAATCCATCCCTTCTTTCTAACCACGAATCTATGTCTGATCCACCTGCAACCAAGTTACATTACCCGCTTTCTCACTCCAAGGACACAGCAAAATGAAAACATTCATTTAGATTCCATTTATTTTTCCTCCATAAGAAAAAAATTCCACCCCTTTATTCACATGTGTTTCCAGGGTTGAAGATAGGAGTGATACCATGACAATGCTTAGGTAGGCTAGGGAGACCTCCCCATGTGCCATCCAAGATGCCCATACTCTCCAGTTAAGACTAGAAACGATCACTAGGGTCCCTTTCCTTCTGACATCCAAAATAACCACAATGCAAGAGGGTGTTTCCAGGAGGTGGACTTTTCCCACCTAAATGACTTCCTGCTCCCCTCCTACTCTGGAGGCAAGGAGAGCCGTACTTCCAGTCATTTCAAGTTCCAGTTCTCCATCCTAAGTACAGACTTCCAAGGTCATAGGGATGGCTCCAGAAAGTTCAAGGCACCTGTTCCTTCCACCTGTCCTCTTCCCTCACCCAGGTGACTCATGTCCAGTGGTGTTTAAAGTAACAACTTTTCTCCCACTGAAGAAAAGTTTTCCCTCCCAGAATTTCGCTTTACAATAGAAAATAACAGTTTACAAGTGAAGTGTTCTTGTATTTCATCAAAGGTTTCCTCAATAAAATGTGTCATTTCCCTTTCCTTTCTTCCCTATCAGCAACAGTCAGGTCCCCGAAGGTGAGTTTTGCCTTTCCTGGCTCCTTCCAGCTGCCCCAGCAAAAATAAGGCATATTAATTCATTCTTAGATCATGACAGTTTCTCCAGGAGCCGTTCCCTTCCTTTCTCACACTGCCGGACACACCACACACACACACACACACACACACACACACACACACAAAGAGAGAGAGAGAGAGAGAGAGAGAGAGAGAGAGAGAGAGAGAGAGAGAGAGAGATTCTCTCCACCACGTTGCTCCACACTCCCTGCCAGCATCTTGGGTCACTGAGTTTCTCCTGCGGGTACCCTTCGGGGTACAGACGTCTATTCTCCTCCTTTAGTGAGTTTTCCTCCCACCACTCCGCACTCGCGGGCACTCGGTCCCCAGAGCCCTAAGGCACCCCCTCGGGTCACTGTGGGGCCCTCTGTTCTGTGCACTGCTCCCTTTGGCAACCTGAGCAGAGCACCGGCAGCGCGGCCCGCGCGATCCCTTCCGCCTTCGGGCCTCCCTCCACGCCTAGGGGCAGCCTCCAACAGGTGCAGCCCCAAGTGCCCAATTGCCGGATCCTCAACTTCGTCCTCTCTCAGTCATCAAAGTTCTCTGACCCGCGCTCGCCAGCCCGAGAGCGCCCTCGTGCCCCGATTATCTGCCGATTCAGGGTTCGCCCTCCCCGTGACTCCAGCCCCGGTCTTTCCTCCTGCTCTCAAGTGCCCAGCGTGGCCACTTACCCAGGGCAAGGGCCAGGAGCAGTGGCAGGGAGCTGGCGCCGCTGCCCGGGGCGGCCCGGTCCATCAACCCCGCTCTGCGGGGCCGGGCAGCCCCTAGACGAGTCTCCCTCCTCCTTCTTCGCCCCCTTCCCGGGACCCGGGCGCTCCAGAGGGTGCTTGGAAACTAATCCTGGAGCCAGGAGGAAACGAAACTACTCTTCTGGCTGGCACCCTGGCTACAGGGCAAGGAAACACCCAGGGAGGACGGCCGGCCGGCTCTGTGAGTGTCGGGAGAGGAGGGAGCCTCCTATTTATCCTCACTCCTGCACACACCCCACTAAAAAGGCGCAGAAATTGGTGGTAGCGGCCACGATGCTCCCACCCAAATTGCCCCACACCCATACCCACACCCAAGGATACAATCGGGCGGCCCTGGGGCCAGCTCACCCACTCCCCCTGCTGGGTCGCACCTGACTGTTCATTTCCCTCCCCCTGGAGGAGTAAACAAGGTAGGTAGGGAGATGTGAGAGACCACGTGGAGGACTGGAAGGCGCTGACCCAGCCCTCAACTCTTGAAACCTGCTGACACAAAATCAAACGTGTTCTGGAACTCTAACTTTCCTCATTTCAGTTGCTAGTGTCATGGAGTGACCAGAGCCAAGGATCACTGAGAACAACCTCAGGCATTTGACAATAACAAGCCTCTCTGTGAGTGTATGCAGGCAATTGCAAGTCTCATTATTATCTATCATAGTCCTAAAGCTAGTATCTTGGTTTGCAGTAAGCATTATCTTCTAATAATTTATGAGAATTTTGTCTTATCAAAATCTACTTTAGAAATTTCATTCGCAATTTATTTATACCTTTGCTTATTTTTCATTTTATTTGCATTTATTTATCTTATTTATTTACTGTGTTATTCTCTTGATTTTTGTTGGATCTATGAAAATAACAAGAATGCTTTTTACTTCTGGCTTGCCAAGCCCTCTCCCTACTTTATCATACTTTGTTATGAAGAAAAGGTGGGATCCATTGGTTGTGCACCAAATAATTTCTGGAACACAGAGACATACAGTTTTCAAGGACAGAAAGGAGAATACAATTTTCTTTAAATTATTTATATATTTGCTTTCAAAAATAATCAAAGGGTAAAGGTGTTTCTGTGCTATGTCCTATGTTTCTATTGCAACAGCAATAAGTATAACCATGCCCCATTAGTTCAGAAGTTGTATATCTATTGCCTCCAAACATCTGATAAACATTATTTTATGTATAAAATGCAAATCAGATGTTTGCTGCTTTCTCCCCAATTCATTGTTTAAATTAAGCAAATTATTATACAATTTTACTCCATAAGTGACATTTCATTTCAAAACCAATTCAAATTATTTTAGTGCCCCAGGCAACCAAGATATCAAAGGAATAAAAATCAGCTCTTAATTTTCCAAATTCCATTCTAGCCCCACATGATATTAAAAGGACAGAAGAAGCACAGGAAACCAAGGGATTTTGTAATCATTTTTCTCCCTTCCTTTTTCCTTTCTGGTATTCTCTCGCTCCATCTCTATGAGGGCTCTATGTTAAGGCATCTCTCATTCTCAAATGGTACCCTATCCAAAACGTGACCTGTTATCCCCTATAGAATGTTACAGTTCCCATTTCTTTCCCATAGATGCTAATAAAAAAATAAGGCACACTTAAGCAAAAAGTACTAAATGTTTGTTGAGTATTGTAAAGTGCCAGTACCTGATGTGAGCATTCATCATTCATGCCATTCAAATGGCAAATTAACTTTTTCAGGTCACTAGAGTATGAAATAGTGTCATTTAATATACTAAATAGGCCAGATAAATTAATAGCCTTCCCTGAGGGTTTTATTTACTGCCAGAAACAAAATAAGCATTCCCAATATATGCCTTCAAATTTTCCTAGTATTAGAGATCCAAACTCTTCAAGGTCAAGAGACTTTTGCTTTCCTATATTTCTCTTTCTTTTCTCTCCTTCTCCATCTTCTCCTTCTCCCTCTCCTCCTTCCCCTTCTTCCTCTTATTTTTCTTTCCTTCTTTCTCCTCTTCTTCACCTCTCCTTCTCTTTCCCCTCCTCCTCCTCTTCCCTACCTTCTGTCTTCCCTTGCATATAGGAGAAGGTAATTCTCAAATCCAACAATTAACTTTGGAAAGGTTGAGGGTCAGATTTGACCAAGCTGGGTCCACATTCATGTAGCAAAGCTAAGCCTCCATGCTTTAGGTTGTAAACTGGGCTTCCAAAAGAAGAATTACATATAAGAGGAAGAGAGGGGAAAGGGAAAAAAAACAAGAGAGAGAAATGAATTACAGTAGATGGGGTAGAGAGAGAAGATGGGAGGGGAGGGGAGAGGGGATAGTAGAGGGTAGGAAGGGAAGCAGAATACAACATACACTAGTATGGCAATATGTAAAAACATGGATGTGTAACCAATGTGATTCTGCAATCTGTATACAGGGTAAAAATGGGAGTTCATACCCACTTGAATCAAATGTATGAAATATGATATGTCAAGAGCTATGTAATGTTTTGAACAACTAATAATAAAAAAAAAAATTAAAAAAAAAGAATAGATCAAAGTTACACAGAGTCCTAAGGCAGAACTTGTATCCATGGTATCCCCAAGCTGGAGATTGCTTGAATGGTACCTTTCCTGGACCAGCATCAGGCAGGTATAACCGGCCCTACCCAATCTGGTATGAGGCTCAAGTAGATTCCATCAGAGGGCCTTTATGCATCAGCCTTGTTCTCTTCCCACACAAAACAGCCTCCAACAAGGACATTCCTCCCCCTCCTCTGGACAGGACAACATAAGCTGATAATTATTTGTGTAACACAGCACATAAACAGACACACAGTGTAATGAAAAGGAAAATTTTAGAATACATTCATTCTAGGTCAACATAGATTTTCCACATTATAAGATAAAAGTTCAGAAGAATACAAAGGTTGCCTACTGGTCATGGACATTACTTAATTCAATAAGAGCAATTGAATGAAAATGATGACTTTTAAAAAATATAATGTTAAAGTAATAATAAACATCATTTAAAGCATATTATCACACAGTTACAAATCAAAAGTATAGTATACATGGAGAACTTTAAAAATTCTAATGAAGCTATTGAAATACCAATGAAAAATCAGTACTCAACATTTATATTTACTTGATTCTACTTTAAAAATCATTTTCTGGAGCAGAGGAGTTATTGTTTTTTATCCTCCCTCTCTTGCCCACTTGGTGGTACCTTCCTCTTCAGGTTTTCGGGGTCCACCTTTTTATATGCATGCTGTTTTTTGTATTTAGTGATTTATTTGGTTGCTTATTTTCTATTATTAAATTATTTCTTCATTCTAATTTGTTATACACGATGGCAGAATGCAACTCATCTCATATTATACATATAGAGCACAATTTTTCAAGTCACTGGTTGTACACAAAGTATTTTAACACTATTTTTGTCTTCATACATGTACTTATGGTAATGATGTCTAACTCATTCCACCATCATTCCTACATGCTTCCCCCGCCCCTTCCCCTCCTCCCCTTTGCCCTATCCTCCATTCTTCCCATGTTCCCCCAACTCCATCTCCATTATGAGTCAGCATCCTCATATCAAAGAAAAAATTTGGCCTTTTGGCCTTTGGTTTTTTACTTTACTTACCATTATATTCTCCAACTCCATCCATTTACCTGCAAATGCCATGATTTTATTTTCTTTTATTGCTGAGTAATGTTCCATTGTGTGTGTGTGTGTGTATGTGTGTGTGTGTGTGTGTATATATATATATATATATATATATATATATATATATATATATGTATGTATATATCAAAGTTTCCCTATACATTCATCTACTGAAGGGCATCTGGGTTGGTTCCACAATTTAGCTATTGTGAATTGTGCTACTATAAACATTAATGTGGCTATGTCCCTGTAGTATGCTGTTTTTAAGTCCCTTGCATATAAACCGAGGAGTGAGATAGCTGGGTCAAATGGTGGTTCCATTCCAAGTTTTCCAAGGAATCTCCATACTGCTTTCCAGATTGGTTGTACCAATTTGCAGTCCCATCAGCAATGTATGAGTGTGCCTTTTCCCCCATATCCTTGTCAAAACTTCTTGTTTGTATTCATAATAGCTGCCATTCTGACTGAAGTGAGATGAAATCTTAGAGTAATTATGATTTGCATTTCTCTAATTGCTAGAGATGTTGAACATTTTTTCATATGTTTGTTGATTGGTTGTATATCTTCTTCTTAGAAGTGTCTGTTCAGTTCCTTGGCCCATTAATTGATTGGGTTATTTGTTTTTTGTTTTTGGTTTTTTTTTGGTGTTAAGTTTTTTGAGTGCTTTGTATATCCCAGAGATTAGTGCTCTATCTGATGTGCTTGTGGTACAGATTTGCTAATCTGTTTGACCATCTATCTTTTTAAAATGACAACTGAATACAGGTTAATATAATCTCAACCATCATTGTCTCTGTGATATTATGTCTGATAGTTTCAGTTAACCATTATGATTCTTTGACTATATTTATACAAACCTCAAAAACAAACTTCTGGTATAAAAAAAATCTGAGCTTTTGCACTGGTTAAGTTGTATGCTAATGAAGGAAGCACAGAAGCAACATAACTTTCATGCTGGAATATGGCAAGGCCCCAAACATCCTCCCTAATACACTTGCTACAGTAACTTTGTACACTCCTACCCGGACCTAGATTCTCAGCACTCTAGACACTCTGCTAGGAGGGACAACATAGGTGGATAATTATGTACAATTGGTTCAGAAGTCTTTTCAGTACATTCAAATTGGTTCTGTGTCAATGAGTGGTTGAATCACAAATTACTCACTTCTCTCAGCCTCAGTTTCCTCATCCATAAAATGTTATGGTAATGAATTGCACAGTCTTTATGACTCACAAGGATAGATATCTCTAAGGCAGAAATCTGACATAATAGAAATCCTTCATGACGTGATTCTGCAATCTGCATTTGGGGTAAAATTGGGGGTTCATAACCCACTTCAATCTAATGTATGAAATATGTCAAGAGCTTTGTAATGTTGTGAACAACCAATAAAAAAAATAAATTTAAAAGGAAAAAAAATAATAAAAAAAATTTAAAAAAAAAGAAATCCTTCAGTGAACTATTATTGTTATATTATTAAAATGTACAGGGTACATATTTTTACTAACTCTCATTACTAATAGTTGAGATGAAGGGAAAGAAATAGCACATAGTAAAATTATGTTGGGAAGGCAATATTGAGCTAAAATTTCATGATCTGGGGCACTATTTGTGACTCCTTATACCCCTCTGACATACTCCTCCTTCCCTTCCTTTCCTCCTTCCTCCTTCAACTCTCTTTGAAGATCAAGATAGCATATAACTCAGGGTAAATAATTTATTGAACAATGTTTTGGTTAGTTTTCTGTTGCTGAATATCATAAGTAAATTTATAAATTTTTAAAGAACAGAGGTTTATTTGACTCATGGTTCTGGAGGCATCTGATAAGGGCTTAACTCGCTGCACCACAACATAGTAGAGAGTCAGCATAATGTGGAAAGACAGAGCAAGCATGCTAGCTCAGGAATATTTTCCTCTTCTTATAAAGCCATAAATGCCATCATGGGGGTCCTAACCTCATGTCCTCATCTAATTCTAATTACCTCCCCAAAGGATCCACCTCCAAATACCATACACACAAAAATTTGAGAATTAATTTTCCAACGTTTGAACTTTTTTTATTGGACACATCCATATCAGTTTCCTTCTGGCCCCCAAAGTTCATGTCATTCGCACATGAAAAATACATTCATTCTCTCTCAATGTATCTAAAGTCTGAACTCAGACTGGCACCATCTTGAATGTCCAAAGTCCAGAGTCTCATCTAAACCAAATTTGATACTCAAGGCATGTTATGATTTGGATATGTGGTGTCCCCCAAAAGCTCACATGTGAAACAAATGCAAGAGAGTTTAGAGGTCAAGTGATCAGATTGTGAAAGTTATAACCTAATCAGTGGATTTATGTACTGATGGATTAATTTGGTGGTAATTATAGGAAAATTAGGTGTGGCTGGAAGAGGTAGATTACTGGAGGCATGCCTTGGGGTACATCTTTTGTGCCATGTGAGCAGAGCTCTCTCTGCTTCCTAATGTCATGTTCTGAGCTGCTCTCTTCTGTCACACATTTCCACCATGATGTTCTTTCTACCTCACCCCAGGTCCAGAGCTATGGAGTCAGCCTGAGAGTTCTGAAACCATAAGCCACAAATAAACTTCTCCTCCTCTATATTGTTCTTGTCAGGTCTTTTGGTCACAGTGATGAAAAAGCTGACTAAAATAAGGCATGATTAATCTTAGGGCAAATCACTCTAGCTATGAGCCAGTGAAATCAATATAAATCAACTTCCAAAATGCAATGGTGGGACAGGAAGAGCACATACATTCCCATTCCAAGAGAGAGAGAGCTAGACTAGAGGAAAGGAGTCACCTACCCCAAGTAAGTCCAAAACTCAACAGGGAAAACAACGTTAAGTTTTAAAGCAAAAGAATAAAGTCCTTTGACTCTGTTTCATTTATCCTGTGCATATTTGTACAAGGGTTGGACCCCAGGAATTCAGATAACCCTACATGAACTGTCTCAGGTTGGACCCTCATGTCTGGTTTTCCCAGGCTGTCATTTCATGAAGGTAGGTCTACAATTCTGTGGTCTCAAGGGCAGTTCCATTCTCATGGTTCCATTAGGCATTACACTGGTAAGGATTTCCATCCCTTTGAGAAGGTTCTACATGTGGCCCCAGACCATCCATGACATCCTATAATATCCTTTGAAGTCTAGGTGGAGGAAGGCATGTTCCACAGCTCTTGCATTCCTTGGGCTTGCAGAATTAACACCATGCAGATACTGTATCCAGAGCACTGGATGGAGCCTCACCCGATGCTGCTTGAACTACAGCTAGAGCAGCCAAGGAGCACTGAGTCAGAATCTAGGGAACAGAGACATGGGGCTACCCTGGGCAATGAACCCATGGAGGGTGCCCACGGTATATGCCCTGAAACCATTTTACCCACTTATGCCGCAGTCTGGCTGGGCACAATTCAGGAGCCACTTGTCAAAAGAAACTAACTTTATTTTTAGAACTACAAACGCCAAACAAAACAGCTCCTCAGGAAAAAACCCTCAGAGCCCAACTGCCACCACCGGCTTCCCACAAGCCTCTCACCACCACACAACCCTCACCACCTCCCACAATCCTCCTGTTCTTGAGGCTGATTGGCTGGGTCGTGTGGGCGGAGCCAAAGAAGTCCCCCAATGAGCAGCTCTGTGGAGGAGCCAATCAGCTAGATGTTGCTGGGGCCGCTGTGAGCCAATCATCAGCTGGCAGTCTGAAGGGCAGGGAAACAGCCCAATGAACATCACCGCAGAGGAGCCAATCAGCTAGATGTTGCTGGGGCTGCTGTGAGCCAATCATCAGCCAGCAGCTAGAAGTTTGCTGGCAGCTGGAAGTTTGCTGGGGCCCCTTTGGCTGTGGCTCTCAACATCTCCCCCTCTCTGTTTAAACAACAAGCATGTGGCTTGGGGACCATGCCTGCCTTAGGTTGTCCAATACTACATATGGTCCTTACCCGTCTTCGGATGAGCTGACCTCAGGGCGTCAGCCTCCTGTCTTAGGTTAGTACCATTGTAATTGGATCTTACTCGTCATTGACTACCGGTCCAGTATACAGCCACACCTGTGGAGAGGTCTTTGTCATGACAAGCAGAAGGGAGGAAGATACACCAAGCCAGCTGATGGCTCTTGTTGGAAAAATTGTACCACCAATGACATCATCAGCAAAAATACCCCAACACTACCACAAGTCACTGCACCAACAGATAGTTCACAATGCATAGTCTAGGCAAGTCTAGGCAAGTTCAGCAAGTTCTGCACATAGTTTAGGCAAGTTCTGCAAGCAGTTCAGTGATGGCTATTGCAGAAGCTGTAGATTAGTTTTATCTTTGTCTTCACGGGCACTGGGATGAAGATAGGAATTCTGGCAATAATGGCTAAAGAAAAAATTATGTAACATTCCAGAAGGCACTAAAAGAAAACAATTTTCTTAACAATTTACATTGTTTTCACTGGTACTGGGATGAAGATAGGAATTCTGGCAATAATGGCTAAAGAAAAAATTATGTAACATTCCAGAAGCCACTAAAAGAAAACAATTTTCTTAACAATTTACATTATCTTGAAGAGAATTATTAAATATAATGAAAAGGAAAGGTGAAAGTAAACAAACAGATCTGTTAACCTTCTTTTTTGTTTACATATTAAAAAAATTCTTAATAGTTATTTACCCAATTTAAATTAAACCATTTAAATCACGTGAATAAAAAAAAATATTTGGATCCATTTTTTCATGAGCGCTCATCATATATGATATATGGACATACGTACATTCAAACATATAACACAAAACACAAGTGTGCACACATAATATAATACATACAACACATAACATAATAGTAAAGGCCTTATAACTTTTTACAGGTGAAATCTCCATTGCAATGTTTAAAACTCTATAGTCAAAAAAAAAAAAAAAATAGAACTGATCAGCAAAACATTAACCTAGGTCTGTATGAGCTCAAAAAACAAAATAGAACTTCATGATATGGGAAAGGGCAATAATAAAATAGATATTGAAAAAAGCATCCTGGTTCTGTCGCAGATGTAAGGATAGCCAAATTGGAGTTTTGGATATCAGCTGTTATGGATTTGAGCCAAATCATCTTCTTTTTTGTCTGTAGAAATCGCTTTAATTAATCACTCTGGAATCCAAATCAGCTGCTGTTCTCCCTGTGGAAATACACAAACAGGCCCCCGACTCCAGACAATCACTGGGTCACGATTTTAGTTAATCTTTCCGGAATCCAAATCGGCTGCTGTTCTTCCTGTGGAAACACACAAACAGACCCCCGACTCCAGACAATTACTGGGTCAGGACCTTTCCATTGTCCTGTTAGAATATCTTTCCAAAGTACCTTGGGCTTATGTACATTTTTTGGACACATATGCCTTTCTGCAGCACTAAGTCCTGATGAATCCAAATTTAAAAAGTTTAGAGTAAAAAGGGTTATTTTAAGTTTATCTTTGGGGAATATATACCCCTTCCCAATTCCGTCTTTTTGCTTTAATAAGTACATTTTAATACTTTGATGAGCTCTTTCAACTATGCCTTGTCCCTGTGGATTGTATGGGATTCCTGTTATATGAGTAATGCCAAATGATGAGCAAAATTGTTTAAAAGAGGTAGAAGTATAACCAGGGGCATTATCTGTTTTTATCTGTTTTGGAACGCCCACAGTGGCAAAATTTTGTAAGCAATGAGCTATAACATCTTTAGTTTTTTCTCCGGCATGAAGGGAGCCCATCAAAAATCCAGAAGAAGTATCAACTGTAACATGCAAATATTTTAATTTTCCAAATTCTGGCAAGTGTGTGACGTCCATCTGCCAAATATGGTTAGGTATCAATCCTCTAGGATTGACTCCAAGATTAACTTGTGGTAAAAAGGTCACACAATTTTGACATTGTTTTATTATTTGTCTAGCTTGTTCCTTAGTTATTTTAAAACGCTTTTGTAAAGTATTAGCATTGACATGGAACCTTTTATGAAAATTTATAGCTTCTTCTAGTGTAGAGAAAATATGTATGTCATGTGTAGTTTTATCTGCTAAATCATTGCCCAAACTAAGGGCTCCATGCAATCCTGTATGTGCCCTGATATGTCCTATAAAGAATGGATCTTTTCTGTCCCAGATTAAACTTTGTATAGTGGAAAACAAAGAGAAAACAGTAGAAGCAGGGGAAATCCTACCAGCATCTTCAAGGGATATTATAGCATTAACTATATACTGACTATCAGAAAATAAATTAAATACAGAATCTTTAAACATCACAAAAGCTTGTAATACTGCATTAAGCTCTACCTTTTGAGCTGATTGTTTGGGCACTAAAAATGTAACAGTTTGATCAGTTGTAACTATTGCTGCTGTACCATTATTTGACCCATCAGTGAATATATTTGGAGCATTCATGATAGGTGTTTTTCTTGTCATTTTTGGAAAAATTACAGGATGCAATGACCAAAAAGACAATAAAGGATTCGATGGTAAGTGGTTATCAAATGAAACATTAGATTTGCACATGATTATTTCCCAAGTATTTAACTCATTAGCTAATTCATCAATTTGATTCATAGTATATGGAGTAATAATTTTATTGGGAGAAATTCCAAACACTCCCTTTGCTGCTTTTATTCCTTTGAGTATTAATTGTCCTACAGCCTCAGGATACCTAGTAAGAATAGTGTTAGGAGAATAAGATAAATGTATCCATAATAATGGACCTTCTTGCCAAAATACTCCTGTAGGAATATTTTTTGTTGGTAGTACAATAAATAATAAAGGCAAACTTATATCAATTCTATCCAAATGCATATTTTCCATATATGTTTCAATGATTTTTAATGCCTTTCTTGCTTCAGGCGTTAACATTCGGGGTGAATATGGATCTGATGGACCTTTTAAGATATCAAATAAAGGTCCTAATTCTCCTGTTGGAATACCTAGATAAGGCCTTATCCAATTTATGTCTCCTAATAACTTTTGAAAGTCATTAAGTGATTTGAGTTGATCTACTCGTATTTGAATTTTTGGTGGACGGACCATGGTTGAGGATAATAGAACTCCTAAATAATTAGTTGGAAAATTTAATTGTACTTTATCTATTGCTATCTCTAGATTATAATTTTTTAATAAATTTGTAAGTGTGGCATAACATTCTAGCAATGTGTTTTTAGATTTGTGTGCTAATAATACATCATCCATATAGTGAAATATTTGTAGTTCAGGATTTTGATTTCTAAGTGGCTGGATTACTTTTTTAACATAAATTTGACACATAGTTGGGCTGTTAGCCATCCCTTGAGGGAGTACTTTCCATTCATATCTCTGATCAGGACCTTCATGATTCAGTGCAGGGATAGTAAATGCAAAACATGGACTATCCTCAGGATGAATTGGAATTGAAAAAAAACAATCTTTAATATCTATAACTAAAACATACCAAGTTTTTGGCAAAGCAGACAATTGAGGAATCCCCGATTGAGCAGGTCCCATAATGACCATTTCATTATTAATGGCTCTTAAGTCTTGTAATAATCTCCATTTACCAGATTTCTTTTTGATGACAAAAATGGGAGTATTATGGGGAGATACAGAAGGTTGTATATGTCCTTCCGCTAATTGTTGTTTGACCAGATCATGGGCTATTTGTATCTTTTCTTTAGTCAAGGGCCACTGAAGAACCCATACTGGTCTTTCTGATTTCCATGTAATTTTTATTGTCTCAGTGGCCCTTTGTGAAAATCCAACCCATGTCTGTCTGTTCCTTGATCTATTTGTATTGGTGCTGCTATAACTTGTTCTTGTTTTTCTAATCTTTTTCCTTTCCTAAAACCTTGTCTAGCCATAATAGTGGGTGCATTTTGAGTGATGTTATTTGTTAATGTCAAACCTAATTGATCTAAGACATCTCGTCCCCATAAATTTATGGGAAGATGATCCAATACATATGGCTGTATAGTTCCTTCACATCCTTCAGGATCCTTCCAATCTAATACCATTGCGCTTCTATCGGGATTAGTCGCCACTCCTAGGCCTCGAAGTGTTTGAGTGGCTTGTTGTAATGGCCAATGTTTTGGCCATTCTTGACGAGATGATGCTAAGGTCTGCACCTGTATCCAGTAGCCCATTAAATTCATGTCCTTACGGGATGGAAGATGGCCGCTGCGTAAGGGGGTAGCTGAAGTGCTGAGCCTGGTGTTCAGAACAGCGGCTTTAATAGAGACTTCGCCCAGCTTGTTAGAGCTCCTTTCACCATTAATCTGTAGTGGACCACCCGGCCAAGCAGCAGAAAAAACAAAGAGATTGAAAAAGAGACGCTTGGCTCCCGGACACTTTCCTGCTCAAAACCGCGGGCGCTTTGCGCCCATCTGCTTCCTCTTTCACTTCGCTCCCGGCAGAGAAGCTGAATGGGCAATCAGCAGTGGATTGTAAGTACTTGAGGCAAAGAAAGCTCAGTACACCCCGCCCTTTTTTTTTTTTTTTTTGAATATTGTTTAAACAGGGATAGTTAGTGGATTGGAATTGTTGGCGGGGCTGTAGTTTCGGGGCCGAAAATCCACTCCGCGGGAGCTGCCATTTGCTTTCTGCATGCTGTCTTGATGGCCCTGTCTACACGGTCCAGCTACCGCAGCTAGAGACTGGAACTGGGCTGCGTGCCGAACCCTGTCCTCCGAAGGCAGGTCCACAGCCTCAAGTGCCTCGGTCGCCTGTTCCCTGCTGCACCTTGGGGCATAGCCTTCTCTGGGGTCATTCGGCATCCCTCTGCAAGGGGTCAGGCGCGGCGGCAGCCGCTTGGGCCCCCCGCGGCAGCAGCCGCTTGGGCCCCCCTCGGCGGCAGCCGCTTGGGCCCTCCGCGGTGGCAGCCACTTGGGCCCTCCGCGGCGGCGCTGCTAAGGTCGCAGACAAGCGCGGCGCCAAAGAGCGCGGACCAGAGGTGGAGGCGAAGGCAGCAGGATTTTCAGTTCTAGAAAACTGGACTGGAAACAGAAGCAGCAGTTTGTATAACCCCAAGATCTTGCTTATGCCAGGAAACTGAAAGGGTAACATGAATATCATTGAGGAGGTCTAACATGACGGCAGACGCGGAGGGATCAAGTCTCTGACCTCTGCAACTGCGAGGGCATAGGGAGATGTAAATTATCTAAAGCCTATTTGCTCAGGATTACTAGGCAATGCTGAGCTGACGTGGAGCTAGGGCGTACACTTTGGGCCCCTCAGAAAACACACACTGAGCACGAATTTGCTGCATTTAAGCCCCGGATCGCCTGCTTCTCGTGACTCAGCACTAACGATCCTGCTGAAATAACTAGTCGGCCCACCTGATCTCACAGAGGTAAAAGCCAACTGAGCACCATAGCCACACCCAGGGAATCAGGAGTGACGTGGGACTAGCGGAGCAGAACCACTGCTATCGCTCCCACCAGGGCTGACAACAGAGGTCCCTTGCACCAGCTACCAGGGGAGTTGCTACCTAAGGGCAAACAAATTTGCTGGGGGTCCTCAGCCCCAAGCCCTACAAACTTAGGGTCCGAGGGAGGCAAACGGAAAGGGTGTGCCCAGGCATCCGTGAAAACAGGGCTCCCAGGAGCAGCAGACCCGGCGTGTAGCCAGTAATGTGGTAAGCGTCACAGGTGAGTGGGGCCTGGATTGAGGAACCAAAAGAGAAGGACCTAGACACTCAGGACTGGAGACCCGCACAGTCTGGGAAGAAGAGCTGAGGCACAGTGATTGGTTCCCAGCTATCACAAGGAGAAGCCTGGCCCAGTGGGCATAGCTCCACCTACTGGAAGAGAAGTTAATCGAGCTCTATGACTGCATTTATTATTATTACTATTTTTTTTAACGATTATTATTAGTATTTTTTTTATTCTCACTTTTTGTAGTTGATGTTGTTGTTGTTCTTTAACTTTCTTATTAATGGTTTCAATTTTTTAAATTCTTTTTATTCTATTATTATTATTATTTTTTAAACTCCAATTTCCATTTTTCTGTTATCATTATAATTTTTTTTGTTTGTTTTAAAATTTTTATTTTTTCATTTTTTCTTTCTTTCTTTTCACTTTCTTTTCTTTTGTCTTTTCATTTCTTTTCAATTTTCTTATTCCCCCTCTCTTGAATTCCACCTGCCTACACTCACTCTATTTAGTCACTTCTTCCCTTCCCTTCTAATACCTCTCCTCCCAAGCATCAAATAAATTTATAAGAGTAAACAGTAACTCAGCAGTCAAACAGAACAAGAAGTATCATGAGCATAAAAAAGCAAGGAAGAAAAGGAGTACAAACAATGAAAAACAGCCTAAATATTCAGGAGGACCTGGAGTCATCAGAAAAATGGCCATATAAAGAACTCAAGGAACACCTTAGACAGATGGAAAGGAACGTTAAAGAGCACATTGAAAAGGAATTACATAAACAGATAAAAGAAGAAGTTAAGCATCTTTATCAGGAGATAGAGATTATAAAAAATAATCAAACAATAATTCTAGAAATGAAGGAAACGATAAACCAAATTAAAAACTCAATCGAGAGTATCACTAACAGAGTGGAGCAAGTAGAAGCCAGAACGTCAGATAATGAAGACAAAATATATCATCTTGAAAAAAGTCTAGCCAACTCAGATAGACTGGTAAAAAAATCACGAGAAAAACATCCAAGAGATTTGGGATAATTTTAAAAAATCAAACTTACGAGTCATCGGGATAGAGGAAGGCACAGAGAATCATGCCAAGGGAATGAGTAACGTGCTGAAGGAAATAATTACAGAAAACTTCCCAGAAATAAAAAAGGAAACAGATATACAAATTGTAGATGCATACAGGACACCGAGCACACAAAATCACAGTAGACCAACGACAAGACACATTGTTATGAAGCTATCCAATATACAGAACAAAGAGATAATATTAAAAGCTACAAGAGAAAAGAGGCAGATTACATTTAGGGGTAAACCAATAAGGTTGACAACGGATTTTTCATCACAGACGCTGAAAGCAAGAAGATCCTGAAACAACGTATTTCAAACACTGAAAGACAATGGATGCCAACCAAGAATTCTGTATCCAGCAAAATTAAGCTTCAGATACGACAACGAAATAAAAATCTTTCATGACAAACAAAAGCTAAAAGAATTTGTAGCCAGAAAACCAGCATTGCAAGGCGTCTTGAGCAAAACTCTACATGAGGAAGAAATGGAAAACGATAACCAAAACCATCAGCGGGAAGTGCCTCGGTAAAGACAGAGGACAGGGGGAAAGCTAATGATGGAGAAACAATCTAAATTAGGGGAAAAAAAAGAGATAAATAATCAAACATGGCAGGAAGTACAAACCATATATCAATAGTAACTCTAAACGTTAATGGCTTAAACTCTCCAATAAAGCGACATAGGCTGGTAACATGGATTAAAAAAACAAATCCAACAATATGCTGCCTCCAGGAGACACATCTGATTGGAAAAGACATACACAGGCTCAAGGTAAAAGGTTGGGAAAAAATATACCACGCTCACGCTCCTCGTAAGCAAGCAGGGGTGGCCATTCTCATATCGAATAAAATCGACTTCAAGACTAAGTTAATCAAAAGGGATAAGGAAGGACATTATATACTGTTAAAAGGAACCATTCACCAACAAGACATAACAATTATCAATATTTATGCACCAAATAATGGCGCTGCGACGTTCATAAAACAAACTCTCCTCAAGTTCAAGAATCGAATAGACCACAACACAATAATCATGGGTGACTTCAACACACCTCTCTCACCATTGGACAGATCCTCCAAACAAAAGTTGAATAAAGAAACTATTGACCTCAATATCACAATCAATAACCTAGACTTAACTGACATATATAGAATATATCAACCATCATCAAGTGGATATACTTTTTTCTCAGCAGCTCATGGAACCTTCTCAAAAATAGATCATATATTATGCCATAGGGTAACCCTCAGTAAATATAAAGGTGTTGAGATAATACCATGCACTTTATCAGATCATAATGGAATGAAACTGGAAATCAATGATAAAAGAAGGAAGGAAAAATCCTACATCACATGGACAATGAACAATACGTTACTGAATGATCAATGGGTTACAGAAGACATAAAGGAGGAAATCAAAAAATTCTTCGAGATAAATGAAAATACAGACACAACATATCGGAATCTATGGGACACAATGAAAGCAGTTTTAAGAGGGAAATTCATCGCCTGGAGGTCATTCCTCAAAAAAAGGAAAAACCAACAAATAAATGAGCTCACACTTCATCTCAAAGCCCTAGAAAAGGAAGAGCAAAACAATAGCAAATGTAGCAGAAGGCAAGAACTAATTAAAATCAGAGCAGAAATCAATGAAATTGAAACAAAAGAAACTATTGAAAAAATTAACAAAACAAAAAGTTGGTTCTTTGAAAAAATAAATAAGATCGACAGACCCCTAGCCATACTAACAAAGAGAAGAAGAGAGAGAACTCAAATCACTAACATACGGGATGAAAAAGGCAATATCACAACAGACGCTTCAGAAATACAGAAAACAATTAGAAATTATTTTGAAAACCTATATTCCAATAAAATAGAAGAAAGTGAAGACATCGATAAATTCCTTAAGTCATATGATTTGCCCAGACTGAGTCAGGAGGAAACTCACAACTTAAACAGACCAATATCAATAGATGAAATAGAAGAAGCAATCAAAAGACTTCCAACCAAGAAAAGCCCAGGACCGGATGGGTATACAGCGGAGTTCTACAAAACCTTTAAAGAAGAATTAATACCAATACTTTTCAAGTTATTTCAGGAAATAGAAAAAGAGGGAGCTCTTCCAAATTCATTCTATGAGGCCAACATCACCCTGATTCCGAAACCAGACAAAGACACCTCAAAGAAAGAAAACTACAGACCAATATCTCTAATGAACCTAGATGCAAAAATTCTCAATAAAATTCTGGCGAATCGGATACAAAGGCATATGAAAAAAATTGTGCACCATGATCAAGTAGGATTCATCCCTGGGATGCAAGGATGGTTCAATATACGGAAATCAATAAATGTTATTCACCACATCAATAGGCTTAAAGATAAGAACCATATGATCATCTTGATAGAAGCAGAAAAAGCATTTGACAAAGTACAGCATCCCTTTATGTTCAAAACATTAGAAAAAATAGGGATAACAGGAACTTACCTCGACATTGTAAAAGCTATCTATGCCAAGCCTCAGGCTAGCATCATTCTGAATGAAGAAAAATTGAAGGCATTCCCTCTAAAATCTGGAACAAGACAGGGATGCCCCCATCACCACTTCTATTCAATATAGTTCTCGAAACACTGGCCAGAGCAATTAGACAGACGAAAGAAATTAAAGGCATAAAAATAGGAAAAGAAGAACTTAAATTATCACTATTTGCAGATGACATAATTCTATACCTAGAAGACCCAAAATGGTCTACAAAAAAACTACTAGAACTAATAAATGAATTCAGCAAAGTGGCAGGATATAAAATCAACACACATAAATCAAAGGCATTTCTGTATATCAGCGACAAAACTTCTGAAACGGAAATGAGGAAAAACACTCCATTCACAATATCCTCAAAAAAAATAAAATACTTGGGAATCAACCTAACAAAAGAGGTGAAAGACCTATACAATGAAAACTACAGAACCCTAAAGAAAGAAATAGAAAAGGATCTTAGAAGATGGAAAAATATACCCTGTTCATGGATAGGCAGAACTAACATCATCAAAATGGCGATATTACCAAAAGTTCTCTATAGGTTCAATGCAATGCCAATCAAAATCCCAATGGCATTTCTTGTAGAAATAGATATAGCAATCATGAAATTCATATGGAAAAATAAAAGACCCAGAATAGCAAAAACAATTCTAAGCAGGAAGTGTGAATCAGGTGGTATAGCGATACCAGATTTCAAACTATATTACAGAGCAATAGTAATAAAAACAGCATGGTACTGGTACCAGAACAGGCGGGTGGACCAATGGTACAGAATAGAGGACACAGAGACTAAACCACAAAGCTACAACTATCTTATATTTGATAAAGGAGCTAAAAACATGCAATGGAGAAAGGATAGCATCTTCAACAAATGGTGTTGGGAAAACTGGAAATCCATATGCAACAAAATGAAACTGAATCCCCTCCTCTCGCCATGCACAAAAGTCAACTCAAAGTGGATAAAGGAGCTAGATATCAAATCAGAGACTCTCTGTCTGATAGAAGAAAAAGTTGGCTCCGATCTACAGATTGTGGGGACGGGCTCAAAATTCCTTAATAGGACACCCATAGCACAAGAGTTAATAACAAGAATCAACAAATGGGACTTTCTTAAACTGAAAAGTTTTTTCTCAGCAAGAGAAACAATAAGAGAGGTAAATAGGGAGCCTACATCCTGGGAACACATTTTTACTCCTCACACTTCAGATAGAGCCCTAATATCCAGAGTATACAAAGAAGTCAAAAAATTAGACAATAAGAAAACAAACAACCCAATCAACAAATGGGCCAAGGACATGAACAAACACTTCACAGAGGAGGACATACAATCAATCAACAAGTACATGAAAAAATGCTCACCATCTCTAGCAGTCAAGGAAATGCAAATCAAAACCACCCTAAGATACCACCTCACCCCAGTAAGATTGGCAGCCATGATGAAGTCAAACAACAACAAGTGCTGGTGAGGATGTGGGGAAAAGGGTACTCTTGTACACTGCTGGTGGGACTGCAAACGGGTGCGGCCAATTTGGAAAGCAGTATGGAGATTCCTGGGAAAGCTGGGAATGGAACCACCATTTGACCCAGCTATTGCCCCTCTCGGACTATTTCCTGGAAACCTTAAAAGAGCACACTACAGGGATACTGCCACATCGATGTTCATAGCAGCACAATTCACAACTGCTAGACTGTGGAATCAACCCAGATGCCCATCAATAGATGAATGGATAAAAAAAATGTGGCATTTATACACCATGGAGTATTACGCAGCACTAAAAAATGACAAAATCACGGAATTTGCAGGGAAATGGATGGCACTAGAGCAGATTATGCTTAGTGAAGCTAGCCAATCCCTAAGAATCAAATACCAAATGTCTTCTTTGATATAATGAGAGCAACTAAGAACAGAACAGGGAGGAAGAGCAGGAAGAAAAGTTTAACATTAAACAGAGACATGAGGCGGGAGGGAAAGGGAGGAAAAAAAGGAAATCACATGGAAATGGAGGGAGACCCTCATTGTTATACAAAATTATATATAAGAGGTTATGTGGGGAATGGGATAACAAACATGGAGGGAAATGAATTACAGTAGATGGGGTAGAGAGAGAAGATGGGAGGGGAGGGGAGGGGGGATAGTAGAGGATAGGAAAGGTAGCAGAATACAACAGTCACTAATATGGCAGTATGTAAAAATGTGATGTGTAACCGATGTGATTCTGCAATCTGTATTTGGGGTAAAAATGGGAGTTCATAACCCACTTGATTCTAATGTATGAAATATGATTTGTCAAGAGCTTTGTAATGTTGTGAACATGCAATAAATTAAAAAAAAATAATAAAACACATTGCCAACAAGAAAAATAAATAAATAAATAAATAAACAAATTCATGTCCTTGAATATTTAGTTTTAGCATGGGGCGAGAATCTAAATTTAAAGAAAGCATAGCCCAATCTACACCTGTGGAGCCTAATCCCTTGGAACCTCTTTCTACAGCATGACTGAAAAATTTATCATGTAGGCTTGGTATTATTAATAACTGTGCTATTCTCTCTCCTGGTGAAATTATTGATATACCCTTTGGAGAACTGGCTATAATTTTTATTTCACCTTCATAATCGGGATCAATTACCCCCGGACTTATCAAAAGTCCTTTTAGAGTAGAAGAGCTGCGTCCCAATAATAAGCCTACTGTTCCTTTGGGAAGAGGTCCTTTTACCCCTGTGGGAATGATTTGAACTCCCATCTCTGGAATTAGTACTGATCTGGCGGAGGCGCAGATGTCCAACCCTGCACTCCCTCTGGTTTGTCTGATGAGGGATCTGATGGACAATGTGTCCTGGGCACTACCCTGATGGGGTTGCTGGGTTCCTCCAGTGCTCCGTATATTTGTGGTTTGGTGCCCTGGTGCATTGGGGCCCCCTGTCCATTTTTTGGCAACGGAGCCCGATGCCTTTGTCCACGATATTGTGGATAAACACCTTGTCCTTGTTCGTTTTTTGATAATGGAGTACCCTCTATGGTGGTTTGAGAACGGCATTCATTAGCCCAATGTAATGGAGTACCCTCTATGGTGGTTTGAGAACGGCATTCATTAGCCCAATATCTCCCTCTACGGCATCGTGGGCAAATACCGGGTATTCTACTCCTTTGATACCTAGTTTTGTTAAACCCTCCTCCTATGGGGCAATTCCTTTTAAAATGTCCTGTTTGTTGACAATTGTAGCATGTTCTTGGCCTGGTATATAAAGCCTGTTTTACTGCAGCTGCCACAATTTGCCCTTGTTCATTAATGTCTCTGGCATCTAAAGCCTGTTTTACTGCAGCTGCCACAACTTGCTCTTGTTCATTAATGTCTCTACATAATTTAATATATGTGTTTAAATCTTCATGTTTCCATGGTCTAATGATATCTCTGCACCAACGATTCGCTTGTCATAAGCCAGTTGGCATTGCTTGTTCTGTATTCCCAAAAACTCTGGTAGCTGTTTGAATAAGCCTATCTACAAATTCAGCGTAAGGTTCATTAGCTCCTGTATTATCTTAGATAACTGACCTTGTAAACCTCCATGTCCTTGTAAAGTCTTCCATGCCTTAACTGCATCTACAGCAATTTGTGAGTATACGCCAGGATCATATGCAATTTGTTGCTGCCGATCCTCATAAGGTCCCTTTCCTAACAACATATCTAGATTTCTCTGAGGATAACCAGCTGCTGCATTTCGCCTAGCCATCTCCTTGCAAAATTCCTCATTGGCAACCTTTCATAACAGGTATTGTCCTCCATTTAGCACAGCTTTACAAATATTAGCCCAATCTGCTGGCGTCATGTTTAAGTTGGTAATGGATTCGACCAAGCTTACAGTGAAGGGTGCTTGGGGACCATAGGTTGTTACAGCCTCTTTTAGCTCCTTCACTGTTTTGAAATTTAAACCATGGTAAATTCGCTGCCCTCCTACCTCAAATACAGGGCATACTTGAGATCCTGTCTCAGGATCCCAACTATCAACTGCGGGGGTTGGGAGTCTCCTAGCATATGGAGGTGGTGCTGTTGATTGGACACTTATGTCCTCTGGTGATAGAATGCTGTTAGTAGCAGTCTCCTGTAGAGGTGGTGCTGATGGTTAGACACTTACGCTCTCTGATAGAAAGGTGTTATTAGCAGTCTCCTGTTGTAACTTTTCCCCTGATGGCTTTTTCTGCTCTAAACTTCCTTCCTCTGTCTCACTAGCTTGAAAGACCTTCTCTTTTACTTGAATCTTTTCCTCTTTCTGACTGATTTGAGAGACCTTCTCTTTTACTTGAATCAATATGTCTTCTCCTTCCTCTACCTTTGTCTGAATTGAAGGCTTTGGACTAAGCAAACCAGATACCAACACCCACAATGTCAATGTGCCAACTGGCAGAGTCCCTGGGTTGTTCTTTTCTATTCTTTTTAAATCTTCACCATGATGGTCCCATTGTGATATATCTAACAACTCCTCCTTAAAAAGCCATGGGCTACATTTTTGTATTGTATCAATGTATGCCCTGACTGCTCTTTATTTTACTGGGATGCCTCCTTCCTCTAACAATTTACTTAACAGTCTTTTGGTTTGTTTTTTACTAATTTCTGATCCCGTATTTCTACTATAATACAACCCAACAAGATGACGCCAAACAAAACCAAGACAGAATGAAATAAAAATGGAACCATACAAAATCATTATATCAACCTTTCTATCCTCCTGAAATGTCCATCCATCCTTTCTCCCTATCTGTTTCTCAGACGCAAATAGTTTTTCCTCAGATATGAGCGGTTTTTCTTCCGTCTCACTCATCTCCAGGGACAGGCAAGTTAAAACAAAAATGAAGCAAAACAAAAGAGGAATCTTAGAATGGCTACCCATCCTCTCGCCCTGCCCTCAGGGGCGAGCAGTTTACTTACCCTCAGTCGCTCCCCGTGCGAGCCACCAAATGCCGCAGTCTGGCTGGGCACAATTCAGGAGCCACTTGTCAAAAGAAACTAACTTTATTTTTAGAACTACAAACGCCAAACAAAACAGCTCCTCAGGAAAAAACCCTCAGAGCCCAACTGCCACCACCGGCTTCCCACAAGCCTCTCACCCCCACACAACCCTCACCACCTCCCACAATCCTCCTGTTCTTGAGGCTGATTGGCTGGGTCACGTGGGTGGAGCCAAAGAAGTCCCCCAATGAGCAGCTCCATGGAGGAGCCAATCAGCTAGATGTTGCTGGGGCCGCTGTGAGCCAATCATCAGCTGGCAGTCTGAAGGGCAGGGAAACAGCCCAATGAACATCACCGCAGAGGAGCCAATCAGCTAGATGTTGCTGGGGCTGCTGTGAGCCAATCATCAGCTGGCAGCTGGAAGTTTGCTGGCAGCTGGAAGTTTGCTGGGGCCCCTTTGGCTGTGGCTCTCAACACACTTAGTTCTCCCACCTGTGATGGGAGGGGTGGCCTTGAAGAATATTTGCCAATTTTCCATCTAACACAGGATTAATATCCAGGAAAGTTAAGAAACTCTAAAAATTTAACCAAAAAACACAAATAATCCAATTAAAAATGGGCAAATGATGTAAATAGACACATCTTCAAAGAATAGATGTAAATGGTCAACAAATAAATAAATGCTCACTTTCAGTAGCCATTGGGGAAATATAAATCAAAACCACAATGAGATATCCTCTCACCCCAGTTAGAATGGTTATTATCAACCTCTGTCCAAAATAATAACAAATGTTGATGAGGATATGGAAAAAAAAATCTCACTGTTGAATGGGATTCTCATTAGTATACTCATTAGTATAAGCACTGTGGAGAATGGTATGAAGATTGCTCAAAAAATAAAAATAGATCTATCATATGAATCAGTTATTCCCCTATTGGCTGTATATCCAAAGAAAGTGAAGGTAGCATACAAAAAATAAAAAACCATACCTGCATGCCTATGTTTACTCTGGAACTATTTACAAATGCTAAGATATAGAAACAATCTAGGTGAGCACTAGTGGATCAATGGATAAAGAAAATGTGGTACATATACACAACAAAATGTTATTCAGCCATAAAAAAAGGAATCCTGTCATTTGCAGAAAAATGAATGAAACTGAAGGACATTATGATAAATAAGTAAAATAAGCCAGACACAGGCAGACAAATACTAACTTCTCTCATATATAGAAGCTTTAAAAATCAACCTGAATGTAGACTAATGACTACTAGAGATTGAGAAGGGGTTGCTGTTTAATAAAAACAGAGTGGATTTGATTAATGCATATTGTATGCATGAGTTGAAATATAACACTAAACCAAATTATTATGTACAATTAGTACACATTGATGTTAACAAAAATAAATGGATAAATAAATAAAATAGCTGCTTAGATAGATAGGTGGTATTGTTATGCCAATTTTAATTAAAAGAAATTGAGTAGATTATACATTCAAGTGATTGGTCCAAATTTCAAAATAACTGGTTGAACTATTCCTAGAACCCAGGTCTAAAGTCAGCAAGATTTAATAAAGGGACTGTTTCAGTGAGCTCATGATACCATAACAAAATACCATAGACTCAATGCTTTAAATAACAGAAATTAATTTTTTCCTAGTTTGAGAAGTTAGAAGTCCAAGATCAAAGTGTCAACTGATTTGGTTCCTTGTGAGGGCTCTCTTTCTGGCTTGTAGATGCCCTTTCTCACTGTGTTCTCGTGGCCTTTCCTTGGGAGATGCATGTAAAGAAAAATCTCTCTTTCTTCCTCATCATACAAGGCTATAAATCCTATAGGATTAGATTCCCATCCTTGTGACCTCACTTAACCTTAATATCATCCCCAAACCATATATTTAAATATAGATGTATAATAGGTTAGGGTTTCAACATAGGACTTTCGAGGGTGTACAAATATTCATCCCATAACAGGGAGTTTTGATTTTTGAATAGACAGACCTAACTCTCACTTTTTTCTTTTGAATAGACTTTTATTTTAAAATAGTTTAGACTAACATAAAAGTTACAAGACTATCACAGAGGGTTACTATATATTCTGAATCTAGTTTCTTCTATTATTAATACTTGCCTTTATATGGTACATTTGTCACAATTAAGGAAAAACATTAGTGAATTGCTATTAACTAAAACTCACGTTTTCTTCATACTTCCCTAATTTTTTGTTAATTTTCTATTTTAGAATTTCATCCAGGACACCATAGTACATATAACTGCCATGTCTCCTTAGGATCTTTCTTGAGTGTGACAGTTTTTTGGACTTATTGTCTTTTTGATGATCTTTACAGCTTTAAGAGTACTTGTCAAGTATTTTATAGATTATTCTTAAATTTGGGTTTTCCTAAAGCTTTTCTCATGGTTAGACAGTGTTATTTACTAAGGAAGTTCCCACTGATGAATTATCATTCATCACATCATATGACAGGTGCATGCTGTTCACATTGATGATGCTGTCCTTGGTCACCTGGCTGAGGTCAGTTTGACACACTGCAAAGTAAACTCTCCACCTCTACCAGCCCCTGTACTGTACTCTTTGAGGGCAGAGTATCTACATAAGTTTCTTGGAATTCTTTTTTTTTTTTTTGCTGATATTTGTCTATTCTCTCCCATTTCTTTATTTGTTCAAACATTTATTTATATCAGTAAGGACTTGGAGATTTGTTGTAGGATATATTCCAAGACAACTTGGATCTCTGTCACTAGTTGCTGAATGCATTTCCTCCTGCAGTAGAAGTTCCTTCTTTTTGCTCTTGATTGTAGTCTTATATGGAATACAGGGTGGAAAACTTCAACTAGAACCAGTGCTTTTGTTAAAGCAAGCTAAGATATGGTTGCAAAAATGTGCCAAGTTGCAGTGGCTTAGCTATCTGTAGGTTTATTATTTTTTTATGTTAACTGCTTAAGATGGGAATACCAGGAGCTGCATCACTTAGGGTCTCAGGATTATGGAAGGAAGTTATGACATCTTCACATGTATCTTCAAGTCAACTGAAACTCAGAAACCCAAAGGAGAGGAATTAAAGGGCAGTTTTATGGGCTGGACCTGAATGTAGAACAGATTGCGTGTGCTCACTTTCCATTGTCATATTGATGCACCTTTCCAGGCAAGTGGGAAATATAGTTCAGTTGTGCCCAAGGAAATGGGAAGAACGGATTTGGGAGGACAGTCTCAGTCAGACCTAGCAAATGAAGTGAAAAGAATAAGTGTAAAGAATATTTACAGTATAATAACCCTGACTTATCAATTTTTAAAACATCAGTTTTTAAAACATCATCTACTGCCAGAAAAAAATGATGCTCTTACTAATATTGGTTCTGGGATGAAATTTTAAACAGATACTGTGTATGAAAATTCTTTGGAAACTATAACATTGTATCTAAGTGTTACAATTATTTCTCATGTTAGCTTCATGCATTTAAAAAAATGCATGTTGAGGGGCTGGGGATGTGGCTCAAGTGGTAGCGCGCTCGCCTGCCATGCGTGCGGCCCGGGTTCGATCCTCAGTGCCACATACAAACAAAGATGTTGTGCCCGCTGAAAACTAAAAAAATAAAGATTAAAAAATTCTCTCCTCTCTCTCTGTCTCTCACTCTCTCTTTAAAAAAAAAATGCATGTTGAGACTATGAGTATTGATCCTAACTTGATACTTTTTATCTCTGACATTAGCATACAGCTATTCATCATTGTCAGACAGCAGTTATAGTGGAATTATTATTGTTTTTGCATGGTTCCAAGGGCTGAAAAGAAAATCTTGTAAGCAAAGTAGAACTTTAAGTAACATTATATCATCGATACTTTTGAAGGTATAAAAGAAAATATTGTGTGAAAGAAAAAAAATACCAATTATTCAAAGTGAAAGGTGGTTAGAAAAGTAGGAGCTGATATTGAAAAGTTTCAGAAAATATTATGTATTATATTTATTTGTTTTTAATGCACACATAAACCTACATGTAAAAAAATTTAAAAAGACTAAATAATTCTAAAATATTTCCTTCAATTAAGATAAATTTAACTAAAATAAAATTCTAAGAAGCATTAAAAACATTAGTCAAAACTTTTTTAATTAAAAATTTCTTCCTTAATTTTATTAGATAATGATGCATCTTATAATATATGGCCTATTTCATAAAATCTTGCATTTAGGGCTCAAAATTATGAACTCTTTAATATCCACTAATATGGAGCTATCACTCTTTTGTCAGAGCAGGCTAGTTTCTCAGCTGTATGATTTCAGGAATAAAATAAGCCATGCCCCCTGATATAATCAAATGTTTTGCCAAAATTCTCACTACTAAATTATTTTCTTCCTAGGTAAATTTTTTAGAGACACTTATGCTTTTCTCTGGTGGTAGATAATGTTTTGTAAACCAATGAAAAGTTGTTATCTAAGATAGGAAACTCATTAAAATCCATTAACATCTTAGTGTAAATGAACTAGTAAAGAGGTAAGCACCCACTTAGTAAGAGATAACAGGTAATTTCTGAGTGCTGCATAAAGCATCACTAAAGACTGTTGGTTGAGATTTTAGACTCAAAGCTCAATTAGCATGCTACAGCAAATGTTATGAACAGGAGGACAGGAAGGATCATAGGAAAAGGATAAGTGAGGAAGAGCTGAGATAATTGTTGTTCACTCTCTATATTAAGTCAACATTCCATAACTATAACAAAATACATGAGGTAATAGCTTAAAGAAAAAAGATTTATTGTGTATGTTCCAATCCATGATCAATTGACTCCATTGCTAAAGCAAAACTACTCACTCTATGGTCAGGAAGTTAAAAAAAATAAATAAGAAAGGGGCTGGTGGCTAGGATCCCACAATTCTTTGTGGCCTCAGTGACCTAAGAACCTCTCATCAGGCTTCACTTCTTAAAGGTTCCAGCATCTTCCAGTATTACCAAGTTGGAGGTCAAACCTTTAACGTGGGCCTGTGAATATTTTTTTTAAGATCCTAATTATCATACCCTCCTTTTTATTCTGGCCCACTTTCATCCTTACAATCTTTCTTCCTGTCTTTCACTCTAGCAGAAAGGTCTGCAGAATTGACTTAGAAATAAATATCTATGTGACTTAATGCTGGACTGAGGACCTGGTATAGAACTGAACCAAGGCGGAGCAGACCCTGCCTTTTTCTTTTCCTGCTTATGTCCACAAAGGTAAAATCTGACTAGATATTGCAAAGTCACTGATATTAGCTATCCATTATTCTTACAAAAACACTGTTTCTATATTTTTCTCATCAAAACTCTGAGGTTGTATTTAACTAATCTTAAAGATGGAAATCTAAGGCTAAAGTAAATTGAATTACTTGCAGAATGAAATATAGATAGTATCTAGTATAACCAGGCCTCATTCTCAAATCCAGAGATTTATGACACTAGATTAATATAAGATAAGGCCTCTCTTTTGGGAGGTCAACCTGTGGAGACAGAATACAGTTTTAGAGGATGTGATATAAGTAATTTTATACATGCAATGACCAGTCTGCATTCAAGAAGGGGTGATACACATCCTGACCTTGGAAACCTCCAGGCCCTGAGTATACTTTTCTTCCTCACCTGTATCAGGATGAGGAGTTCTAAATTGTTGGCATGGCCTTCTATACTGCAACCGCAACCAAACAGTATTTAGGACCAGCTTTACAGACTGTGGCATAAAGGATAGCAATCAGCAAAGCTAAATCCAGATGACTGAAATCCAGGAAACCTACTAGAATTGGTCACAATGACTATTGTTTCTCCATTAAGAACCAAAATTTCTTTAAAAGTTTTAAGAAAAATTTAGAAAGTTTATTCTACACTCCAGATTCTATATAAGTTACCAGGAAAAGGAAATGTTACCAGGAAAGTTTAGTATACACTCCAGATTCTAGGTAAGTTACCAGGAAAAAAAATGTTAAAATTGAGTATAGAAATGTAGAAATATGTGATCCTGCAATTTGTATATGTGGTAAAAATGGGAGTTCATAACCCACTTGAATCAAATGTATGAAATATGATATGTCAAGAGGATTGTAATGTTTTGAACAACCAATAAAAAAAGAAATGTAGAGATAAACTAAAGAATACTATATCAACAGACTTCTGCTCAACTGATTTGTCATAGCAGTTAGTTCACCATTTGATCTCTCTATTCAGTAAATTTTCCTGCAGAACCTATGGTAAGCCAAGCAAAAGGACAGTAGAAGGTACCATTCCAGTGCCCAGTGCCTATCCTGCAAGCTATGTTCTGATTCTGTTGTCTAGACTTTATCAGACAGATTTCAAGATGAGGTAATAAGGCCAGGCCCAAGGACAAGAGAGTCATTTCATCTAGATTAAATCAAAATTGGCCTATCCTGTCTCTTATTCTGTATCAAAACCTGATCCTGTAATGCTTCAAATTCCTCTAAAACAATCCACAGTAATGTCCAGTTGTGAATTTCTGAGGATTCCATTATGTTCCTGACACATGTCAACATTCCTCCAGTGGCATGAAGTTAAGGAGGAATATATAAAGCATCCCCTACAGATTAATGTATCCAACTGATCCAAGAGAACTGTAATGAATCCCATGAGAAAATCAGGAGAAATTTTTGAAGACTACCATTTTATATGTGCTGATGTCATAGTTAAGAAAAGCACACTAAAAAGTTAAGTAAGGAAGGCAGCCTATAATAGTCTTGAAATTTAAGGTTTGAGAAAAGACAGTCTTAGTTCAAATCTTGGCACTGTTCTTATCAGTTGTGTGAACTGGGCTGGTGACTTGATATTTCCAAATCCAAATTTCTTACATTTCTAAATCAAAAATTATAGCAACTATCATCATCACAAGCATTCAAACAAGCAGAAATTTAGGCCCAGAAATTACAAATAATTCAAATTTTCCATGTTCTGGAAAGTAGAGTGCATGAAGAGGCATCTACAGAGACCAGGCAGGGCTTGGCCTATATATACCTGGTGAAGGAGTCCGGACTCACCTCTGGACATAGGGAGATATTACTTGTGGAGAAAAAATACAATTTTAGAAGTTGTAATACAACTAATTGTGTACATGCAATGACCAGTCTGCATTCAAGAAGGGGTGATACCCAGCAGGATGGTGACATTCATTTATTCATTGTTTCACAGTATAATATGCTATATGCTAGGCATTTTTCTAGGCATTAGGGACATATCAATAAACAATAGATAAAAATCTCTGCCCCTGTGGATTTTTCTTCTGATGGAAGGTCAATAACATTATCAGTTAAGTAAGTTACATAGTGTGTTAAAAGACTTTGTATGGTCTGGAAAAAATACACAGCAGGTTAAGAGGGGATCAGGAGTATTGGGGTGGCAGAGCTCTTGGTATCTGTATATTAAAATTCTGAACCCTTAGCACACTCTTTAGATAGATTCAATGACATGGCCATAAATCATTGACTCTGGCTTTGAGAAGGTCAAATAATAGGGGGGGTTGAGGACCATCCTTTTACTATGATTTAATTTTTTCTGTCAAGGAAAGCAAAAGCTGCAAGAAAAGCACCTGAAGAGGTTAAACAACAACAACAAAAAAGATAATGCAGATATTTTCAGAGAGTTTCCAAAGCCTTTGATGAATTCAAGTGTTTCAATTTCATCCCAATTGCATTCTAACACCTTGCAAGGTAGAGAGGGAAGCTCTTGCTAATCTATGTGATATCAATTTTAAACGACTGAAGATAAATATATTTTCAGTGATCCCAAAAGAAAAGAATATTTATCTTTTAAATGAAAAGTTGCTAAATTTCCCCAGACTGGTGGGGGTTCTTATCTCTGCTTCATAAGTAACAGCTCTTCCAAGGTGGTTAGGCCTTAAGCAGAGAGGACTGGGGCAAGGAAGGAGGTAGGAAGGTGGCTTGCATAACAGATGTCTTCAAATACTTGAAGAGTTCTAACATGAAATTTGAATTATATTCATACTGATAAATCCAAGTAGTTGTAACAAGAACCTAAAGGTTAGAGGTGAATGAATTTGGATTCATTATGAAAAAAAGACTTCTCTAAAATTCTAGTAAAAGAATATTTCCCCTTGGGAAATAGTAAGTTCTCTAGCACTGGGAGTAAACCTGCCATGTATTATAAAGGAAACTAAAATAATCTCATCTCCCTCTTAACCTGAAGATTACAAGATTTCAAGACTAGATGACATTAAGTCGTTTTTTTTCCCCGAGCCCTAAAATACTAATAACATGTCAAGATTTCTTCCTTCAATATAGTTTTAAAGTGACCAGATGGTCACCAACAAGCCATAAAATTAGACATTTAGAAAATAATTAGTAAGAACAAATTAACTTACAAGTGATTGAGAATTGCCCATGTTCTAGACCATTCTCAATTTGCTACTTAATTTAAAACTAGTACTTTTGGTTTATGGGCCATAATATTCATGTGCATACTCATTCCCATAGAAATAAAAATAAATACTAAAATGCATTTATTACAAATCATGGTCTATTGGTCTCATAAATGACACATTTTAATAATTTCAGCACTCTGTAGTCTATCAACAAGTACAAATTAATGTCAATCATCAAATCATTTCAATGTGAGTTTCTTAAGGTTAAATTTTGACATAGCAGATAAACATCTTTAAGATATGTAGACTATATTTTAAAACGCATGTCCAAGGGCACAAAAGGGAGATTGCACACAGGGACATAAGCATAAGATTGCATTTAAGTGGAGTAAATATTCCCATGAACAAAAACAAAAACAAAACCTAAAGGAAGAATTCTTTTTACTGCAGATGGTGCCCAAAGAAGATGAAGGGTGAGGTTTGAAATGTAATGTAGACTGAAAAGCTGTTATTGAGAAACTTCTGGCTATGAGGACCAATGATATTTAAGTTAACTTCTAACCTTGGTATCCATTTCTTTGGGCAAACTGTCAACATGATAAATTCACAGAAGATTTTCTGGAGTGAGTAAATAACCTTTGAACATTTATAAATTGAGATTTTAGTTTTTCAATATGTACCTTTCATTCATTTCCTACCTTTGCCTCAAAAAGCCCTGGAAACATCTGTTGCTATTGCTACCTCTCATATTTGTCTTACAAATAAGGCACAGATAAGTTTTATAGCCTTAGTCTCTGCATGAGAACTAGAATCAAGGATTTGTTTATGACTGAGTCCAAGTCATAATCTAACACACTGTGGTTTATGGTCCCCTAATAGTGACACTTTTATTAATGAAACCCTTTATTAATGATACCCTCCAAGTTGATCCAGACTTACACATTGTAATTGCCTATCATCTCAGGAATAAGAAAGAAATTATACCCTCCTTTAGAAATTTAGTTATTATAAAAACCTTTCCTCAACCTTCTTGATTTGTATACTTCTGTCCTCTCTTTCAGTTTAAGGATGTGTTGAGACCACAGTCATGTTCACATATCTTCTTAATTAACAACAAAAATACTTTTCTCCATGAATCTAAATGAGAGCACTGCCAATAATAAAGATCTTTCATGGCTTTTTAGAGAAAAATGTTTCCTAAAGCATTTCTGCCCAGGAAAGAGACTCAAGCTGTCTGCATCATCTTATGGGAGTTTATGAAATATCCTGCTCAGAAAAAGTAAATAAAGTGACTAAAGATGGAAAACATTATCTCCACCCATCCACCTCTTCCCAGACTGATTTTCTGCTTCATTTCCAAAGCTATTGCATTAACTTAGACCCTTATCATTTTGTGCCTTGAATAGACTTCTGTCTGGTTTTTTTCTAACTCCAATATTATTTCTCTGCTCCAGTTCCTTCATTTGTAAAGTGGAGAATAATAATGATACCGCCATTCCTGGGCTGTTGTGAGAAATAAATAAGTGAACACAGGGGAAGTGTTTGCATAGCGTCTGGAATATCAGCACATTGTAAACATTTAACCCCATGTTAATAAACATTAACCCCATAAAAGTTTTATTCTCTATGCTGTTCCAAGGCTTCAAGATTATTCTACAGTGTTTACAGTGGAAACACAAGTATATCTAGAATCCACCACTTTCCATCTTTTCCAAGCCGCCACCATCTTCTGCCATGCTGCCTGGAGTATTGCAATAGATTCCTAACTGGTCTCCCCACTTCTGTTCTTGCCCCCCACAGACTGAGTGGCCAAGTGATCCTTTGGATTTTAAATTGGATCATATCATTCCTCTCTCTTTCTTTCTCTCTCCCCCTACTCATCTCACTACAATTACACAACAAGGTCCTTACAAGGCCCTGCATACCCCATGACCCCCTTTCCCTTACCTGACCTCATCTCTACTCTATTCCTGCTGGTTAACATAGTTTGAGCTTCCCAGATTTCTTCAGGATCCTTCCCACATAGAGCAGACTGCTCCCACCTTAAGGTCTTGGGCACAGTTGGTCCTTCTTTCTGAGATATCTTCTCCCTTCTCCCCGACAATCTGCAGTCCTTTGTCTTCTTCACATCTTTGACTATCCTGTTTAGAGTAGCAAACTCTTCCTCCACCCCAGAACTATTGATCCCCTCTTAGCCTACTGTATATTTTTCCATAACACACACAATAATTACTTACTGATAATGCAAAAAGGAAACTCCACTCCAAGGGGCAGAATTTTTTATCTCTTGTTTATGGATGTGTCCCTAATGCTTAGAAGAATGCCTGGCATATAATATGTTCAATACACATTTATACTATGAAACAATGAACAAATAAATGAATAAACATGTTGCCAGCCTGCAGGATACCACTGATATCTCCCTATTGCCAAAGGTGAGTCCAGACTCCTTAGCCCTAATCTCTGAGGATGCGCCTACACACTCCACTTTCCAGCACACAGAACTATTTGAACCTTTGGACTTTCCTGTCTATGTAGACAAATATTCCTCTGGCCAAAATGCTCACACTCTCTTATCTACCTAGAAAATACCTCCCACTATTCAGGATGTCACTTCTACTGTGAAGATTTATTGAGCTTCTAATTGCTGGAAGTAGCTATTCCTCTCTTCTGTGTCCCTGAAGCAGTCTTTAAAGATAATTCTAGGTCAGCAGTAAAGTAGCTGTAATGAGTTCCCTTCTGTCTCCCATGACCACATTGCAGGCACCACAATGGCAGAGAACCTACTTGTACATCTAGCATGGTGCACAGTGCAATATGGATCATGTGGATCATAGATACTCCCTAAATACTGTTGAATATGAATGAGAATGAGTGAAAGATGTCCATTCAGTTTCTGATCATTCCAATACTACCTAATAGCTGCAGTGGATTAGGAAGTTTAAAAATGTTCCAGGTCAACAAGTCTACACACGTGGTTCAAGTGAATTCAAGACTAGTGCTAAGTCCCCAAGAAGATAACAGAGGTGAGGCAGAAAGTATTGGCTGTGAGAAAGTTCATGGGTCTGCCTGGGAGAATACAGAGCCATCTTCACACCATCTTCATACTTGTTGATAGAGATGAAGGTCAAGGGAGGGTCACATCTGGAGACCCTGGATCTCCCCTAAATTATCTTCACTCCAGGGAGTCTCTCTTAACTCCTGCCAACAGAGTTATGGGGGCTGGGGGGGGGTGATCACAGGTAAGAGGATGATGGGTGCTAATAAAACACTAAAAATGGAATAAGCAGAGAAACCAGAGAAAAAAATGAGAAAAGAAAGAAAAAGAAATTGTAGTTGTTTTTTTGGTTTCGGGTATTTTTTTCTCCTCCACCAGAACTACCTTTCATTGCCCTAGTTATCATTGGGCCAAATTTCAGCCTACTTCCTTTCCATGAGGACAGTATCCAAACACTAGTCCCAGTTGGATTTTTCCTTCACTGCCCTTTTAGCCTGCCAATCAAGAATCCTCCCTTTTCCCACTGATCATAAACCCTTTTCTCGGTGCAGGCATTTTTCCTGGTTTTGTTATCTGCTCCTTGGGCCAGGGTCACCTAATATACTGACTAAGGTTAATTACTTCATTAATTCCCCTACTTTCCCAATGTGCAGTATTACTTTTATCACCTTCTGTTCAATGAGTTGAATTCATTACTAAGATGTTGTGCGTGAAGGTCAGTTAAACTTCAAATTGTAGGCCAAGAGACAAGAAATAAGAAAAGCTCATAGTATACTGCTGAAAGATTTCTCCCAGATCTGTTCCAGAGCATAGCTCTGCTTCCTCCATCCTGAGTCTTCAAACCATGTATATATTTGCAGTGTACAGAAACCGGGAGGGTCCTCAGCTCTCCCTTCCCAGGGTACCTCCTTTATGTTCAGATACACTTGATTAATATATATTCAATACTCAGAGGAAAAGCAGCTACTGTGTACCAGGGACATGGCACAGGCTCTGGGAATATCATATTAAGTAAAACTAGTCTGTTCTCAAACATGCAGCATAATTGAAGAATAGAAAAATAGATCAAAGACTTTTGTAAAGAATCATAAATATAGTAATAATAAAGGATAATAAGGATAAAGGATAATAATAATAAAGGATAATAAGAGCAGCTGAAATTTACTGAATTCTTAGTATATTCCATCCACATATTACTTTTTCCCTAAGTAATGTTTTAGTTGTCGATGGACACAATATCTTTGTTTTATTTATTTATTTTTATGTGGTGTTGAGGATGGAACCCAGTGCCTCATATATGCAAGTCAAGCACTCTGCCACTGAGCCACAATCCCAACCTCACATATTACTTTTTATCTGTTAATTCAAGCCTGATTTGAACCCAGGCAACATTACACATCCCCTAGGATGTTTAAATCAGCCAAGTGACCCAGTATCCCATTCCTTAACTCTACCTTAGATTCTACCTGGCAATCTGCTCCTGATGTGTTGACAATCTTGTGGCATACACTGAATACTTACTGTGTGCCACACAGAAAACCTGCCCAAAAGAACTCACAGTTTTGGTGAAGTAGAGATTCATGTAAAGCTATCATACTAAAATGGTGCATTTATCCCATAAAAAATGCTATAAATAAGGCACAGAAGAGGCACAGGACAGGATGTAGGCATAGCATTCATGGTGAGGATTATAGAACACAATCCATGGAGGAAGTCTGCCCAACCAAAGTGGGAAGGACTTCTGAGAAGACTTTTAGGACAGAGGTATCCATTATCACTTTACCTTTGGCAATTCTCTCCTCTTTGAAAACCATCCTCAAAATTCTCCTCAAGAGGTCCCTCCCAATGTCATAACCTATATGATAGTAAATTTTATGAACCAATTTGACTGAGCCACAAGGTGCTGTGGTACTTGGTTAAATATTATTCTGGATATTTCTGTGAAGGGTTCTGGAAGAGAATAGCATTTGGACTGGTAAATGGAATAAAGCTCTTCTCAATGGGGGTGGGCCTCATCTAATCTCCTCTATTGGAGGCCTGAGTAGAGCAAAAGGCAGAATAAGGGATAATCCACTCTCTCTGCCTAACCACTTCTGAGCTGGGACATTAGACTGAGACATTGTTATAGTTTGAATCTTAAATGTCCCCCAAAGGCTCATTTGCTAAAGGCTGTGTCACCAGCCATGTGCCACTGCTGGGAGGTGGCAGAACGGTTAAGAGGTGGGCCTAGTGGGAAGAAGTTAGGGCATTGGAGGCATGTCTTTGAAGAGTATTTTGGGACCCTGATGCTTTCCTGTCTTTTTGCTCTCTGACACCAGGAGATAAACAGCTTTGTTCTACCACATGCCCCTTGCCATGATATTCTACCTTGCCTCAGGCCCAAAACTAACAAAACCAAGCAACTGTGGACTAAAACCTCTGAAACAATAAGCCAAAATAAATCTTTCCTCCTTTTAAGTTGAGTATTTCATCTCAGGTATTTTTGTCAAGGTGATAGACAGTTGACTAACATTATCATCAATTCTCTTGATTCTCAGGCCTTCAGACTCACCTTAAATTATAATACTGGCTTTCCTGAGATTCCAGTTTACCAGCGGAAGATTGTGATTTCTCTGCCTCCATAACTCCTTATGTGAGCAAATTCTTTATGATATCTCCCCCACCCCTTGGGGCACCTTTGTTCCTGTGAGTGTACGTGTGCATGTGTGTTTCTTATTTAAATACATTATCCTATCAGTTCTATCTTTCTGGAGAACCCTAACTAATAACCACCTTAATCTCATCATCTTTTCTCTGTATTTCCTTGGTATTTTTTAGGAGAAGAACAGTGTATTTTAGCTCACAGTTTTAGAGATTCAGTTCACGGTCTGCTGACTCTATAGTTCTGGGCCCAAGAAAAGGAAGAACATCATGAAAAAGGGTGTGGTGGGGAAAAGCAGCTCAGGACATGGAAACCACAAAGCAGAGAGAGAGGTCTGCTCACTAGGGACAAAATACAAACCCCAAACTCATACTACCAATGACTCCCTTCCTTGAGCAGCACCCACCTGCCTAGTTAGTATCCAGTTAATCCATATTAGTGGATTAATCCATTTACTAGGCTACACCTCCCACAATCTAATCATTTAATCTCTGAACATTCTTGCATTATCTCACATATAGGCCTTTGAGTGATATCACATATTCAAAACTTAACATTCTACCCCACTCCCCAAAAGCTCATGCTCACCTCACAAAACAAAGTAAATTTAGTCCATTTCCAAGAGTCCCTGTAGTCTTAACAGTTCCCAAAATCTAAGTCCAAAATCTCTTCTGAGATTCAAGGCAAACCCTTAGATATGTTTCCCCTATAAATATCAAAAGCAAGTTACATATATCCAATTTATAATGACACAGGGTAACCATTTCCATTCAAGGGAGAATTAGGGATATAAAAGAAGGGATGGGACCAAAACAGGACTGAAATTCATCTGGGAGAACAAGTTCTGTAGCTCCCTGTTCAACATCTGGGGCACATGGCATCATGATCTTCTCTCAAAGTTCTTGTGTAGCTCCACCCCTGTGGCTCTGCTTGTTGCGATCCACATGGGGAGGTTACAAAGACCTACTCCCTGAGTACCACTAAGGTCTGAGGGGGCCTTCAGAAGTCTAAGGAAAGACCCCATTTTCTCAGGCCCCCTGATGAGTCTTATCTCTGTTCAGTTACTCCAGCATCTTATGCTATTAACTGAGCACCCACTATGTTCCAGGTCTGGCCCCAGCCCTAGGAAGCTCACAGCCTTGTGGATAAGATTGTTCTTTGGCATTGTATGTCTTTGGTTAGATGCAAATGTAGATGCTAGAATATGCCTGTGTCTCCATGGCAGCATAGCAAATCCTCACAAGGAGAATTCATACAACTGAATACTCTTCCCTTTTGATACACCAAGTAGTGATTTAACAGATGTAGCTAATTTGCAGACAGAACTAGGATTTTACAACAGCTGGCAGCAATAGGAAGGAGGCTTATTCTTCTATGGTCACGGGTCCTTTTTGGCAGCATCAAGAGAACTGGGTAAATTGTTGTCAAACTGGCTTGCTACTAGAAGGGCTTGGAAAGTGGCCAGACTCTATAGGTTGATCTTGGTGAGGACATAGTGGGAGTCTTCTTTCTAGAATAGCCTCACCAGGTATGAGTCATACTCTGGCCCGATAGGTATCAGCCAAATGCTGAGTCTACTAGAAGGATCTGATCTCCATCAGGGACCTAAAGTGGCCCCAGATGACTTGGACTCCATGACAGGGAGATCTTGCTCACATAGACTATCTATCATCTTTGTAAGAAGGGAGGCCGGGGTTCACTCAATTTGGAATCCTTGTTGATGAACCCTCAAGTTCCACATTCTCTACACTAACCTCTGGGTGCCTCTCTTTTAATCATCCATTGGGAAGGATGGCTTTCATCACAGTGAAATGTACCCAGTGCAGCCCGTGGAAGGGGATTCTTCTACACTAGTAGAAAATCTCCATTTTTTAATATTTGTAGGGATCATATTAATTTATTTAATATTCAGGGTACTAAACGTCTTTCTAGTTAAATGTGGATACAGACTTAAATGAAATAGTCATTGCCTTTTGTGAAGCAGATATTCACTGAAATTGAAGCAATTATTATAATCACAGAACACATTGTGTCATGAAGCCATGAAAGAAACATTAGAGAACAGAGAATGAAATCAGATTGGTGTGTGTGTGTGTGTGAGTGTGTGTGTGTGTTTGAGCTATTATTTTAGATAAAGTATCCATGGAGGCCTCTCTGAAATGTACATTCGGAGACAGTCTAAGCAAAGGATATTCCAGGCAGATGAGACAGCAAATGAAAAGGCCCTGGGTGGGCATGAGTTTGATGGGTTTCAAGAACAACAAGAATGCCAATAGGTTGGGATCGCAGTAAGAGCAATAGCAAGAATGTCAGGGGATAAACTTAAAAGCAAAAACAACAACAACAAAAAGCATCCAGGGGCTGGATCACATAAGGCTTCATAAAAATAATGACTTTGGACTGTCTTCAAAGTGTGACAAAAGTCCATCAGAGGAGCAAAATGATATGAGGATCTAATTTGTAGCTTTACAAGATCACTGTGACTATTGAATGTGTAAGAGAGGACAAAGTTGGACTCCTGAAGAAAAGTTAAAATGACCAAAAAATCCAGGTGAGACATAGTAGTAGTTCAGTGGAGAGTTAAGACATTAATTGTGATGTGACAGTACTTGAGGTAGATTCTGAAAGTAGCATTAATAGGATTGGCTGATGGTTTGGCTGGAGGGTAGAGGAGATTCTTTTAGACTTTTAGAGAGGGGTGGATACACCATGAAGCTAAAGAAGCTCAAGCTTCAAGGTCACTTACTTGAAAGGGCACTTTCTGAGAATTTGGAACAAGTTCTAATAATGCTATACTTGTAATTCTATAATCCTTTCCATAAAGAGGAGACCCCCCCCCCCAAGACTTCAGGCTTTACACAAATCTAGATCCGTATTAGTTCCAGATCTTTCAGCCTGTGAAATCAAATTAAAAGGATACTATTCACATGAACAGGTGGCTCTAATTAGACCTGAGGCAAACAGCTTCTAGAGCTACATTAACTAAACACAACCAATATACCAGTCAAGATCTTCTCATGGGAGGCGATTACAGAACAACCTCATCTTTATCTTTTACTGTCCTTGCTTTTTGTTTATTTTGTTTTGTTATTCCTAGAATACAATCTCTTTTATTTCATCCTTTAAATCCCTTTAAAAGATTCCCTGAGTTGCAAAGATTCAGTCAACCCACAGCACATGTGGTCCTCCTTTAAAAGGGAGACATCTTCCTTTTCCTCTAGCCGGGTCCTGCTGCCAGGACAGAGGTGGAAGCGAGAGAAGGGGGTTGTGGTTGTCTTCTTCTCCTTTTCTCACTCCGCTCTCCCTCCATGGCTGGCTGTTGGTTCTGGGGCTGATGGGGTTGTAGACAAAGGCACAAACGGGGGTGAAAGGGAGGAAAGAGAAGGGGGAAAGCAGTGTTCTCTCCTCACTGACCCTGTCATAAGCTGGCCTTGAACTTTCAGAACCTGACCCATCATTGGAGCTGGCTTCTTCTCCTTTTCCTCCTGTGGTCAAATTCACTGATTATTCAGAAACCTTTCATTAGGGCGATTTCCCTTGAAGTTCCCTTGATTTTTGGAGGGATACACCTCTATTCTACCTAGTGAATTAGGGCTTCAAAATCTTCAGCTTCTCTTTGCTGAGGCCTCTTTGGCCATGAGGGGGTCTTCTGGGTAAGACAACTCTAGTCCAGCATTCCCGCTATGTACAGTGCACATCTGGAGCAAGAGAAGCACACAGCTATACTTTCCCAACAACTCCGTGCTGATAGGCCCATCCCATACCGTGGAGCATTTGCTCAGGCATCAGCAGCTGAGATTTTCACCATTACATCTTCACATAGGATCCCCAAACAGTCACTGTGAATCTCTCAATGGCTGTAACTTACAACCATCTCAATAAATCTGTGATCTCCTCTGAGTGACTGTGGATATCCAGGCTGCTATCACAAAATACCAGAGACTGGGAGGTACATGTACAACAGAAATTGATTTCTTACAACTCCTGACACTGGTAGGCCCTAGATTAGAACACCAGGGTATTCACTCTCTGGGAAGGGCCCAAAATGGCCATCTTCCTACTCAAATCTAGCAGTGCAAAACATCATTGGGTCTCTTGATTTCTTTTATAAGGACATTAATCCTATCAGGAAAACTGCCCTCTTATTAAATCACTGCTCAAAGGCCCACCAGATGCCATTACTTAGGAATTAGTGCTTCAATATGCAGATGGGCCAGGAGTGGGGGGGCCAAACACAAACATTGCAGTACTTTTCTTTTGCATTTGGTTTGGAAGAAAAATACCACTCATCTCTCCTCTTTCAAGTATGGTAGGATTTGCAGCACATAAATAGTTCTCTCCAAAATGTCCTCTTCCGCCCTAAATCCTCCTTACTCTGGTTATAAGTCAACTAGTTCTTGGCCACTTATTAAAATTAGTGTTCTCTCTCACAGCTTAATTATCTGATGCTTCTATTTTAATACCCTGTTGTGCAATCACTACTCAACTGGGTTCAGCTTTAATGAATAGCTCAGCTGACTTTGGACTTAGTGAACAGGTAAGAAGGAGTGTGGTTATCTTATCTAAGCATCACAGATTCAGAGTTGATATTGGCATTTTTACTACATAATTCATCATGTCTTATTTATTTTTGTTCCTTTTCCATGTTCATGAGCTTAGTAAATTTCTATAGTTGCTAATTCCTCAAATTCAAAATCAGACATCGTCATGTCAGTAAGGATGTCGGTAAGGACGTTCAGTCTCCTCAGTCAGCTGGCTCATCCAGTGAGGACACACTATGAAAGTCAGCTTCCATTCCAGAGAATTTCTGAGTTCACCCCAGACTCTCAGTGTGACTTCATTTCTCACCAAGTCCAACATAAACTAGAGAACAGATAAAAGGAAATTTGTGTTCTTATTCTTTAAGCTAGTAATTCTCAAACTTCATTGTGTCTATGAACTCTCTTGGGGAATTTATCGAAAATTCACATCCTTCGTCCTGACCTTAGAGCTGCTTTTGCTTCAGTAGGTCTCAGGTGGAGCCCAGGAATAAGAGACCACCAGGGCCCAGGTGATGCTGGAGCAGGTGTCTGATTCCTAAATCACACCAGGGGAGATCTCCATTCATTTTCCCATCTCCTTTCCTGGGCAGAAATTGCAAAAATGTGATCATGTTTACAGCAGAATCAGCCTGTTACATATTCTCCAGGGCTGGGAGTGGCGTTCTGATTGTCCCCTTCCTGAAGTCACAACCACAGGGTGACAATGCAATAAAGCTTCCCCACCCTCTGCCTCACATTTTTCTTCTTATTTCTGTTGTTCCCCTGAGCACTTTTTCTCACCTTATTGACCTCATTTCCCCCCCGTTTCTGCTTCTGAAGCAGACAGCCGATGATAGGACCAGCTACTAAGGAAAGAGTGTAGGAACTCCCTTTCCTCTTTAAGTGCCTTATTTTCTACTGAGACATTTATAAAGACCCGAACCCCTGTCCAGACCTTCCTCTTACCTTTTTATTATCAAAGATCTTTTAAAAGGATATTTGAACTCATGAGGCCATAGTTAGCTTGGTCATTTGATTGAGAGGCTTTCAACTCATTAGGAAGTTTAGCCTGAAGTAAGACAGGGGAGAAAACCCAGGGGAGGCAAACTTTCACAAAGCACTTACATTCTCTAAATGAGAAGGACTAGGCGTTAGCTTAAAAAAAATAATAAAATTCTGACATCCATTACATTATCTTACATTTTCCCTTTAAGCTAAAGGCATTCTGATTCTGAATATCTGCAGTTCTCAAAGTGAGCTTTCCGTGGCTGCAGCTGCAGAGACAGCTGGCACTGCCACCTTTGTCATTACCTTCTGTGTCAGCTTTCCATCATTGTCACAAAGCACCTGAGTTAAGCAACTTCAAAGGAAGAAGGATTTATTAGCCCTGTCACTTTGGGTCTGTGGTGGCATAGTACATCATGGCAGAAGTGTGTGGTGGAGGAAGCTGCTCTGTTCATGGAGACCAGGAAGAGGAAAGAGAGCCCGAGGAAGGGATGGGATGCCAACTTCCCCTTCAAGGGCCAACCCCCAATGAATCAACTGCCTACCTCTTAAACATCCCAATAGCACCCTTAGCACAGGCTAGGGATCAGGCTTTTGACACACGACCTTTGGGGGACCTTGAAGATCCAAACTACAGCATCCTCAAAACTCAGCACCCATCTATTTTAAAAAATTTGACAAATACCTAATTTCTTATATCAAGATTTCTTCTCTTAATTTTCCTTTGGTTATTCTTATCTTTTATCCATGATCACTCCATCTCAATACACGCACACATACACACACACACAAATGACTACTCCAGTAAAATCTTCCTCAGCCTCTGCCCCCTAGGAATGAAGCCTCTCAGCTCTGCTCAGGCAGCAGTGGTCAGAAGGCCAGCACCACCTGACAGAGGAAAGTGGGGAGCTGCCTGAGTGGACACAGTACTGGACTTGTTAAAATGGCTTCCTGCTGGTGGAAAACCAGAAAGAACTTGTAAGAATAAAGCGAGGCGGACAGGGAATAACTCACATATATTGGGAGGATCCAAGGTGGGGATTCTTTAGAGTTAGAAACAGGTTCCAGCCATGCTACTCCAATAATTGCTAGACTTAGGGGATATCATAGGTTCAAACATTATAAAAATAGAACTCAAGTTAAAAACTGTAAAATAAAATTTTTATCTTTCATTATTAATGAATATACACATTCATAATAACAAAAAAAAAACTTGTATAAAGCTCTGCTTTGTATCTCAAGATGACTGAATTAGTTATTGCCTAAGACAGGGTGTTCTGTTGATGACTCAGAGATGTGTGATTGAATTATAAAGTAAAGATATGCATAATTTGTAAATTATTTTTTAATCTCTTCTTTGAAATTATTTTTCCTTATTTGCCCTAATTTAAGCAAAATCACTAATCATGTTGTTATAAGCAAGATTAGCCACATAATTTGAGTTCTATTGACAGTATCCATTTGAGTGCTTAAAAAGTAAAGCATAATTATATTCCCAGTGGAAACAGTGTGTCTTTCCCTAGTAATTCTGGCCAAAGGCCAAGATTTGACTCTTAGTGACCCTGACTTCAGTCACATGTTTACCCTGAATTTACCACTGTGGCCCAGGGGAAGGAATGCTCTGATGGGTCAGATCTGTGTCATCTCACAAGCACAGAGCCAAGGAGAATGGCTGAGCCTCTCCCTTACCCACTTCCACTTCTCTCTGCCATCTTTCCTTCACCCCCGCACACATACCGCATGATCTCAAGAAACAGATAACTACTAAAAGCATACAGCATTTCTCCTTTTCATTTTCAATTTATACTTCATGGAAGCAAGGAACGAGGCCATTTTCTGAAGAGAGATGTTACTGTGGCTTTTTTTATAGAGTATATTTGTGGTCACATTTTGAAATGGGACATGTAATCATTTCAAATCTTGCTTTCTAGTGACATGTGATTCAAAAATGTTACAAATCTAAAAGTAAAAGATTTTACTATTCATACATGGTAAAATACATAAAGAAAAGCAAAGATATGAAAAAAACCCCACAAAATTCTAGTCAGTGATTACTTTTGAAAAGGAAATAGAAGATTGATTAAATCAGAAAGGGATAGAAATTGCTGTTAATATTCCATTTCTTAAGCCTGAGCCAGGTTCATAGTATTCATTTTATTATTCATATATTTTTTCATATGTGTAACAAATATTAGTTTGTATGTAGTTAAATTTTAAAAGAAGAACTGACATAAGTTCAACTTGAAATTTTTGTAAGTAGGAGTTACAGAGTTTAAAAAGAACGTGGTTTGCCTAGAATATCATATTATTTGCAGGAGGAGTTTGGGAGGCCCAGGGATCTGCCTTTCCTTTGCTTTTTCCTTCTATTTAATATCCTTGTATTCACTAGAGCCTGTCCTTATCCCATTAGGAAAACAGAATTGATTTGTATACTGAGGTCATCATCTCCTGCCTAGAAGTCTTATCATTGTCCCTGCCGATGGGACTGCTCATGAAATATTCAGGAAAGGCCCACACTAAATTAGGCATGACTCCAGAATCTGTAAGCTGTGCACTTGCTTTGGATTGAGGGAGAAGAAACAAGACAACTCCAAGTACATCCTCTTCTGCAGGCTTTTTCCAGATGCCCCCATGAGCTGTGTGCCATGTGCAAAACACAGTACTCCATCAGAGAGAAGTTCACATACTATGGACTAAATGTTTGTGCTCCCAAGATTCATATGCTGAAGACCTTAACCCCACTATGATGATATTTGGAGATATATCTTTTGGAAATAATGAGGATGAGATGAGGACATGAAGGTAGGGCCCTCATAAGAAGAGACACCAGAACACCAGAGCATTCTCTCTCTCAGCCTCTTCCCCCTTGTTTCTCCATGCATCAAGAAAAGGTCATGTGAGCACACAGCAAGAAGACAACCCCCCATCAGCCAACAACCAAACCCTGCCAGACCTTGATCACAGGTGTTGCAACTTCCAGAATTGTAAGAAAATAAATTTCTGCTGTGTCAACCACCCAGTCTATGTTTTTGTGCTTTGGCAGTTCCAGCTGACAAATACAATGATGGATTATGTATTAACAAACTATTATTTTAATGTAATGATGAATTTTATACCTATATAATGACCAATGAAGTCATCATTAGCTAAATAGAAAGAGGAAGTATGACCATAGTAAGTTAGAGCACAAGATTTCATAGTCCTGAACATATATAAATCCTCCCTCAATAAAAAGCTGGTTTTTGAATAATAAATTTGAGTGTAGTTGTTTTTTGTTTGTTTGTTTTGCATTCCATGTTTTACCACTTTATTTGGTAACTTGAAGTAGTTTTGTCCATAGCATGATTTCAGAGAGTTTACCCTTCCTGAAGGAACACATGGGCTTTGGAGCTATGCAAACTGCCTCCATCAGTTTTCAGTTGTATTTATTTACTTAACCTTTCTAATGATGTTTAGAACTAAAATAATAATTAGTATCTGTACAGCTGTGTTAAGAACCAGAACTAATCACATAAAGCAGCTCATTCCGTGCCTGACCCATAGCCAGTATGGAACACATGGTGTCTCCCATCATGAGGCTTTTAGGGGCAACACCCTCAGGGTTTTCCCATACCCCCCCCCCCCATTGTCTATCAGTCCTCAGTATAAAGCATGTGCTCAAAAATGTTTGCAGAATGAATAAGTGAATAATAATCATCAAATGAATGGCTACGGGGTATGCAGTAATCTCTATGGTAAATTATTTGCTAGAATACTGTCATTAATACCTTCTAGCCAAAGACTGCCAAGTACACTTTTGTAGCCAAACAAATTGTATTTATTGTCTCCACAGACCTGAAGAACATATGCTATGGAGAAATGTGAAAGTAAGCATGTTAGGAAGGACTTAAAGGATCCAGTGTGTTAGGAGTCTTTGGAAAGAAGGTTTAAAAAAGTAGCTCTTTTGATTGGGAGCTATCAAGATGTGGGTACAAATACATGATTACAATAAAACCTACCTAGGTAGAGGAGAGATGAGAGTCAAGCCAGTATAGTAGTTGGTAAAGAGACCACAGCATTAATGGAGAGAGGAAAATGAAATCCAATTAACATACTGCTTAATCTAGAAAGAAATAGCAGTTGAGGATCTTTAGGTAGTAGACACTGAGATTTTAAAATGTAGGAGATTCACGAAGAAGACAGATTGGCAGAAACAGTCTTTCAATCCAGATGTTGGTCTGTCACCTGCGAAAAGAAAGGGGGGAGGGAGTAAGATGGGCCCAGGAGAGCTTCAGATCAAGATTAAGATCTTAGTTCTCTGTTAACCTCATGGGTCATTTAGAAGCATTGGGCAAATATGGGTACCCCCTATGAGCCTCACTCTACCTGCTGTCTAGTTATTGTTTAAAAAGAGCCTGGCATCAGGTCGAAATCTTCAGTGAACTCTAACAGTGCTGTAGCTAGAAGCCTCAGTTAACCACCCTCCTGATAGTTACAAAAGCAAATTCTTTTTGTTGTTGTTTGTTCATTGGGAGTACTGGAACTTGAACCCTAGTGTTCAATCTACCACTGAGCTACATCCCCAGTCCTTTATATTTTACTTTGAAATGGGGTCTTGCTAAGTTGCCAAAGCTGGGCTTGAACTTGTGATCCTCCAGCCTCAGCCTCCCAAGTAACTGGGATAACAGGCATGTGATATATAGTTCCTGGCCAAAGCAAATTCTTTCATGAAGGGAGATCCAAGTGATCCAAATCCCATGGCTGTTTCAGAAGGTGTGTTCTTTAAGGAGTAGAGGCTCTTCCTCAAAATTTTCTGCAATCAAGATGAAGTGTCTTCCTTTTATTGTCCTAGGTTCATGTTCCTTAAGCAGCATTCAGATGGTGCATTTTGTTTGAGAGTGTTATTAGTCTGTTTTCCATTGTTGTAACAAAATACCTGAAGCTAGGTTTTTTTGTTAAATAGTTTTATATAGTTTACAGTCTGGAATGCTGAAAGTCCAAGTTGGAGCAGTTCTAGTCATTTAGTCTCTGGTGAGGACCATGGGTTGATTGTACCACAATGTGACAAAGAAATAAGAAAAGAAATTTCCATGTGTAGAACTGGGCAAATATGAGGGCTGGCCTCACTTTAGAACAATTCACTCCAATGAAAGCCAACTCACTTCCTGAGACCAACATTCATCTCTTCCAAAAACAATTCCCCTCTGACCTAATTACCTTGCCCCACCTCTTAAAGATTCTACCCCATCAACACCACCATACTGGGGACCACGCCTCCAGCATGTGAACCTTTAGTGAGCACACTCAAGCTATATCCAAATCACGGCAAGGAAGTATCCCAATTATAGAAAAGAAGTATTTGAAAGAGCTGACTCAAAGCATAATAAATACTAGGGAAAAAGATTACCTGTTGAAATTAATAAATAGACCATCATAGCAGTATGCCTACTGGCTCACTTTTTGATTGTACAGGTAAGGAAACCAGCTACAGCAAGATTAACTCACTTATATACAATCATACAATGATGGGATTGTGGTAGAACTTAGATCCTTTCCACTCATTCACTCTTTTTAATAAACATCCATACGCAATAGATCCATCATCTTTGCATAATCAAATAGAAATGCTGTGTCTAAAACATGAAATGCTAAGTATCTGTTTCGGGTGCAGTTAATCATATCAGAGCTTAACAACCCATGAGTTCTCTCCAGAAACTGTGAAGTATTACACACATCATACCTTGTATTGTGCCAGACATTTTTAATGGCTTTGGATTTTCAGTCCATTAATATTGATGCAGCTGAAAGAGATCTATTGATGTCAAGGTAAAATTTTTGCAAGTATCCTCTTTGACTGAAATTTCCTAGCTTTTACAGGCTTTATATTTTAAATTCTGTGAATCTAAGTGGAATGTTGATGTCTTGCATGTCTTTGTATCCAACTCTATTTTGGGATCACACCACAGAGCATGTACAGAAAAGTCCATAACAGAATATAGGAATATATTTAACTTCTAAATCAGTTCTTATGTGTGCTATTTCCTAGAAGCATCAAAGTATCATGGTTATTTTTAAGTGGAAAGTAATCTGTATTTATCATATTACATAAAAATTAATTCATAAATACTGTCATTTTCCAATCATTTTCCCCTTAATAATTCTTGAACAGTTTGCTATGTTAACCAGATTCACTATTCAGACAATGGAGAGACTATCTTTGTTTAAATGAGATGAATGGTACCTCTATGGTCACTCCTTTATAGCTTACTCCCAACCTTAAAGAATAATTAAATAATTTGACATTTTGGCAAAATCAATGAACAAATTGTAAATACCGAATGAAATGAAGTACATGGAGATCCCATTTAACTAGGGACATCTCAAGTTAGACTCTGCTGTATAAATAACACCACTGTGCTCATTTTACCTCTTAGGGCCACTTCTTAGGCCATCTATCTTAAAATTCCATTCTGTAGATGCATCTAATTCAGACCTACTGAAGAAGGGTGCATGATTTAAAGGTTTATCTCCTCTCTCTTATGCCACTGCAGCCTGTGTCTTTTTGCTATAGCATTTTTCAGAATTTTAATTCATTATTCTTTGCATACTTGTTTGTTAAATGTCTGTCTCCCCACAGAACAATTGGATACTTGAAGGCAGAGGCTTATGGACTTTTCTGTACATGCTCTGTGGTGTGATCCCAAAATAGAGTTTTTAGTTTATGCTATATCCCAGAGCCTAGTACTCACAGGATTTTGACAAATACATTTTTTCCTTCAGACTTAAAATTGGGTCAATAGTCCTTCAGCTCCTGGTACACAATCAGTGTGGTCCAAGCCAGGCCTTCTTATAGTTTATCTTACCCATGTTTCCATTCTCATTTCTCTTATCCCCATAGGATTCCTCTCATTACCCACAAGACATAAGTTCAGTGTATTTTGTATATGATCTGCTACTTGACATCATCGATATTTTTTAAATTCTCTAACTATACAATTGTTACTTATATTGATGGGTAAACTAAAAAATGATATGATTGTATTTTATATTTAATTATTTCAATATAATTTTTTTCAAGTGCAACATAACACTGAAAAGTTTACAAATTCCAGGTGTACAAACAACTCAATGAATTCTCCAAAATAAGCAGCCCCATAACCAGTATCTATATATGTCATTACCAGAAACTCACAGAAGCCACACTGTTACCTCTCTCCAGAAACTCTTCTCTCAAGCAAGAGTAACTACTATCCTGATTTTTAATACCCATAGATTAGTTTTGTCTTTGAAAGTCAAATGTAGTGCATACTCTTTGAGTCTGATTTTTTTCCCTCAATGTATTTTTGAGATTATTCTTAGTATTTTCCAATCCATGAACATAATCTTTCCCCATTATTTTACTTTCTACAGTCTTTTTAGGGACTCTTTAAATAATAAAATACATTGTTGTAGTACCTACTATGCTACAACAGAGAAATGCAAAGGTGTAAATAAGATGTTTTGTGGGGAAATATGGGTATATTTATCATATTTTTGTCCTTGTTCTTTGTAAACTCATAGGAACATAGGGGATGTACAGGTTTGTACTTAGAGAGCTTAGAGGTGGTGGGAGAAAATATGGACTAGATAGTTATGAAGTCAAGCAGACAAGGAGTCAATCTCAGATTCTTTATTCCCTGACTGCGAAAAGTTGAACAAAATTGTTTAATTTTGTGTGTCTCTATTTCCTACCCTCCCAAATAGAACAATATCCATGTATAAATGAGATGATGTATAACATGCCTGGTACATAGTAGATGTTCAAAAAATGTCTCTGTCCCTTCCTTTTGCTTGGATTTTTCTCCCTGGAATCAATCTTACACAAAGACTTTAACCTTTTCATTTCCAACATCTTCGATAAGCTCCAACCCCTACAATTAGCCCTTAATCTAAGAGTGAGAAAATTCATTTGCTCTCAAAAGAAACCACATGCAGACACCTTCTCTTCCTTATCTGCCTTTATCATTGAAGTACTATGATTTTATAAGTTATTATACATTGTTTCTGCATATACACATTTTTAAATCATGCTCTTTGATTTTTCAAGATATTTAGAGATTTTAAATGAGGAAAGTACAAAAGGAAACACTAGATACCACAGCTTCAAAATAAATAAATTCTTCTTCTTACCATATTTCATCAATGAAGCGCAACCATAAAGTATAATTCTTACAGAGTTAAAAATTCCAGAGCTCTTGTTAAAGTTCAAACCAATTCAGACCAATTAAATTATTATTAAAATTTAAGCACTAAAGTTGAGATTGTTGTTAGAAAGTAAAGAATACAAAATTAAGAGAAAAAAAGAACTTTGGATTTCAGTTGATTGAGTATATAGCAAAAAAAACCCCACAACGTTATGATTCTAGAAAATGTAGATAAGATGGATGCATGAGCTCCGTTCTGCCTTTTAAGACATTAATACAAATACTAGAAAATTCACATGATAAATCCATAATTCACATGCATGCACCCCCCTCCCTCCCCACACACACAAACACACATAACGTGCTTATGTACAAAAACTGTGCTAAGGTTTATTTTGTTGCTGCATGAGGATATCAGGGAACTAAATTTTTAGGGTTCTTAACTGGTAAAACTTGTATTTGAAAGCCTATGAATGCCATGTTACAGGGGCCTGGTGCAAGAAATTGAAGTATTCCCCCTGGGAATCCCTAAATTCCCACACCCTCTGAGTTATGGAGGTCACCATAGCAACATCTGTGTATATCACTGGTCCAGTGTGGATAGGCCACAGCTGCTAAGCCCTACCAAGGATCCATCACACCCTGTCTGACTACAAATTAAGTCACAGTCTCATTCCAAATTTTCTGAGAATCTCTGAGCCTTTGAGCTTGTCCCAGGAGAAATAATTAAAGTCACACTGAATCGGGTAGCATATGGGATAGCAGTATGTCATTAGCTATTTTATAGTTCTAGAGTGACAGTCATTTCAGAAGGCAGCTGACTGCACCTGAGAGGTGTGGCCCCTCTGAGTGGCCCAGAGGAAAATGCACTCAGCAATGATGTCCAAGACTAAGCCACTTTGGCCAAGGAGGCTGGGCAACGCCCTGCCGTGTCAGGTCATTAACTATACCTTTTGTTAGGGGTCATTGGCCTTAAATTAAGCAATGCAGGTTGTCACTCAGGTACCCGAGATTCTCCAGTTCTGAAAAGGCCAGAACACAATTTAGAAATTATACACTACATAGGTATCCAAGGGCAGAAAAAGAACCCACAGAAAGCTTTAACAGTGTGTCAAATCCAATCTACGATATGATCTGACATCACTGAAAAGATGGAAATTAGAATAGCATCATTTCTCAGGTACTCACAGTAATCCTCTATGTATCAGACCTAGTATACCTAAAGGCTTACTTGTTTCAACATACCCCTGCTTGGCTATGTTGCAAAACAGTCACCCCTTCTAGTATATATGTTCAGATTCTGTACTTGCATGAGCATGGAACATGTATGGGGGCACCATGCACACCATGGGCACATATCAACATTTGAGAGTATCTAGGCCCATGTACATATTCAGCATTTCAGTGAAGACCTGCGTCCACAGACAAGAACCCCTCTGCATAAACCCGCACTGGCACATGTAGTCATGCACATACACTAGGGAAAGCAAGTGTGTATATACTCACTAGCTCACACACATGTGCACAGATGTCCTATCATAAGGTCACTGGCGGTATTCCCCAAGTTACTTCTCTTGTGCCTTTTTCCCACCAATTCTCACTCTCATTCCCTAGCCAACACTTTTTGCCAAACTGACCCAGTATTCTCCCCTATAGTGCAGAGGAAGTGTGCAAGCTGGTGGTGTCCAGCATGTGTCATTCAGGAGCCAGGATTATGAGAACCATCCAGAGAGTGTGTACATGTCCATGTGTTCAGGGCTACTGTCTCCAGGGACTCTCTGCCAAGAAGATGTTCAAAAGGTTTTAAAGTACGGAAACCACGTATTTTAATGCATAACAATAAAAAAAACTCTTAAAAAATGAAGTTCTAAGGATTGAATTGCAAATAATCCTTATGAAGAAAGCGATGGCTTGGTCAGAAAACAAGTGACCCCAACAGTACAACAGTAGCCTGGATTTAAGGGCAAAAGAGGTGTGAGGGGTGTTCAGATCCTGGGTGAATATGGAACAGCAAGAACTTGTATCAGCAGGGTCAGGAGAGTCAGTTAGGGTTTGTGAAAATCAAAACGGTGACAAAGGAAGCAATGATCCATGGAAGGTGGTATGAAAGCTAAATTACTTGATAAAGATCACAGAGTCACAGGTAGTAACTGGCAGGTCCAGGATTTGAACCAGGTCCCTGCTGCACTGTGGTGATACTGTGCTGCAGGTCCTTCTGTACCTTTGCCCTTGCTCAGCTCTCATCCAGTAATCACACCCACCCTTCCTGATAAATCTCTGCTTAAATTCACTCCCCAGGACTCACTTAGACTGGAGTCATCCAAAACTCTGACCATGTCATTCTTCTTCCAAAAAGCCTTCCAGGGCTTCCCACTCACTCCTGGAATGGCAGAGCCAACTCTCTTTGATTTGAGCTACATCCTCCATAGCTACCTCTCCTGTGCCTCCCCTAGTAAGGCTCAACCATGGCAACTGAGCAGCTAAAGGTTTTCAAACTCCTTCACATCTCCCTGCCTTTCTCACATGGCTCCTCTGATGGGAACATCCTCTCCCTTGCCTCCCTTGCAACATCCTTCAGAATGTAGCATAAACTCCACTTCCCACCTCAGGTAACTTTTCTAACCTCTCAGGACAGGGAGGCATCTGCTTGAGTTCACATGGCGCCTCATACCCCTCACAGTACTGAAACTATCTCAGTTCCTTGTGTGTGTTTCTTCTTTACTACATCTTTAGCTGCTTAGGGCAGGGAACATGCCTGACTCGTTTTCCTCTCCCCAACATCTATACAAGCACACTGGCTGCTCAAGAAATGTTTGTTGAACTCTTAACTACATCAAGTATGGATTTCTCAACTTGCCTACAGGATTTTCTATTATTTGGCCATCTAAATTTCCTCCCCATTCTTTGGAATGTCCCCTTCCTCCTTTTGCTCAATTATCTCCTCAGTGTCCCAAATAAATTTCTATATTTTCCTCTCCCTGAAACACCCTGCTATTGGCAGTACAGATGCCACCTTTCCTTCCTCATCCATTTTCGTACCTTCTCCATGAAGCCATTGCTGAAGCACTGATCCTCTTTGTTCCTATATGGCAAAGCCACTAAACACATGGGCAAGCAGAAGTTGGCTGTGCATGAACAGGGCTGATGCTCTAGGACAATCCAACAGTGGGCCTGCTTGTTTGTCAAGAGTCCACAAATATCAGTATCTAATTGGTCTTTTTCTCAGACATGGAAGTTTCTTCCAAACACTAATTTTTCACATTTCTGGCTGGGAATATATATCTGGCTGCAGCTCTTGGGAATCAATGTAGGGAAAAGAGGACAATGGGGCTCAACATTCCACTTGTATATGTTAAATTTCCAGTTTTCACACTGGATCTCTGGTGTTTCCTGATCCCTCTCAAGTATTAAGTCACTAGAAAGTAAATGCATGTTTTATATTGGAGATAAAGTAAGGAATCCAAGGAGCCATATATTCTATGTAGAGTCTTTCATTTGCCCTCCTATTTTTTTTAAAAAGAGAGAGTGAGAGAGGAGAGAGAGAAAGAGAGAGAGAGAGAGAGAGAGAGAGAGAATTTTTTAATATTTATTTTTTAGTTCTCAGCGGACACAACATCTTTGTTGGTATGTGGTGCTGAGGATCGAACCCGGGCCGCACGCATGCCAGGCGAGCGTGCTACCGCTTGAGCCACATCCCCAGCCCTGCCCTCCTATTTTTTAAAAATATTTATTTTTTTAGGTATAGATGGACACAATACCTTTATTTTATTTATTTATTTTCTCGTGGTGTTGAAGATTGAACCCAGTGCCTCACACGTGCCAGGCAAGCACTCCTCCACTGAGCCACAACTTCTGGGCCCTTCTGGAATTTCCTAGAGTGAACTGGCTTCCTGTTCTATCCTGCTTTGCACTATGCTAAGTTGCAAGATCTACGTTAAGTTCCAAGATCTGACTGTATTTATCTTTTTCAAAAATTTATTTTCCACCTACACTCAAAATAAGTCTATGATAAATTAAAACAGAAACTGTTGTGACAAAATTAAGTACAATACCTGGTAACATTTCTCTATGTGCTTTGCATTTAAAAATTTTATATATATTTACTATTGAAGCACCTCCCCCCTGCCACACACAAACTTTATCTCTTGTGGGCTTATGATTATTTTACTTATATACTCTTATTTTAGTAGAATCTTGGGAGATCTCCAAGAAAAATGTGCGTATTCAGTCCTGGGTTTAGCCAAAAGGCTACTCGTACACCTGTATGCTCTCACAGCCTCCTTTCCACCAAAATAATCTGATCCTAGGAGCACTTAAGTCAGGTGATAGCCTTACTGTGCTCCTGTAGCTTCCAGGTTCACTCTGAGTATAACCCCCAAACTTTATTCTGCTCACACAATCCTACAGTCAATTTCCCTACTGCCTCCCTAACCATATCTCCTACTATGTCTCACCCCTCTTCCTCTCTTCTAGCCATCTGGCCTCCTTGATCTTCCCAGAACACATGAATCATGTTCACATCACAATTATTTTCTTCTCCCTGTTCCCTCTGCCTTCCCCCCACACTGTCTTCTTGACTCCCTCAACTCCTTCAAGTACTTTCATCCAATATCCCTTTATCAATGAGTTCTACATTGACTACCCTATTTAAAATAGTAACTACTGCCAGCACCCTTAACCCAATATCTACTTTATTATTCTCCAAAGAAGTTATGATAACCTGACACTCCAGGTATTTAATTTTTATGCAATTCCACTTCTTTTGAAATATATGTTAATGAAGACACTCGATTTCATTACTTGCTAAAAAAAATGTGCTGCACATCATAAGTGCACAATAAATATATGTTGTGTGGATGAGTTAATACATAAATGAATGAACAGCCCCCATTCTCCTAGATTTCAAATTAGGAAAATCTATCAGCACTGGATGACCCTGATCAAGGTTTGCTGGCAAGACATAATCCAAATATGAAGTAAGAAAGGAGAGTCCAGCTGGTGATCCAGGATCAATGTTAAGCCCTGAGACTTCATGGGAGAAGCTGATTCTAGCATAGTGTGAGTCGGGGTCTGGAAACATCTTCAAATCAGCTACCTAACCTCCCTACATAGTATCATATTATAAGGAACACTAGCCAACCATGCGAGTATGTTCAGAGCCCTGTAAAACAAGTGTGGGGCAAGATGACAGGCTGAGCATACTCCTGGGTCATCAAGAGTGGGATTGCAGAGCAGATACCTACAAGGGACCATGCAGGGCCTGGGTTCAACCACATAGATTGGAACCAAAATTATAGTGCTCATGGACTGGCAAGGTTGGGAAATTTTCTCTTTCTGGTTGACCTGAGAGAGCTAGGCTGTTCTTTAAACCACAGAAACCCTTCTGTTGCAATGACAAAGGATTGGAGATGGAAAGCAGAGCAATGAGGACTGAGTGTTAATAGATCAAAACGGAGCCTGCTCATACCTGGGTAATGCAATGACTAATTTGGAAAATAAAAGATATTTGGCCAATTATTTCTATGAAAATGGTGAAACATGCCGTGCTGACTAGAGTAGTAAGTGCTTAACACAAGAGTGAAGAGAGTTACTGGGCTTTTAGACTCACTCTAATAATCAGTTATAAAACATCTGGCAATGCCCAGCACACAAAGTCCTCAAAAATGGGTTCTCATTTTTAGACAAATAATAGTTAAAAAAAAAACCTAAAATATTTGTTGTATTTGAATGACCACACAGTTAAAAACTAGGTCAGTATCATTTTCTCAGTTACTCCTTATTGGCAAATTAAAAAACTTGGGCCCTTTCCACCAAGGCACTGAAGTTGCATCACTAGTGTTATATAGTGGGGAAGATTACATCAGCTTCAAGGAAACCAGTGTTCGTCACTTAATTACTTTCCCTAACAAAATAATATAGGCCTTTTTTCAAGTAATTTTTTTAACTCTATTACTCCTATTTCGAATTAAATTCCTTCTTCAGTAAAAAAAGAGGTAATAACTACCTCACAAGCATTTTCTGAGGATCAAATGTGATGTTTATCAGAAATATAGGAATGTAAGATTTGTTATCATAGTTGTTGATTCTCTTCAGAACACACGCTCACTTTATGTTTTGCTTGGAAGACTCTGAGGGAGAGATTGAGCCAGACATCCGGGCTCCCCTGGCATCTGTAAAATGGGAACAGTTAGTGTGATTGTCCCATTCCTAAATTCTGGAAGGATTTGATATGACAGAAACTGGGTGATGACACAAAAACATTTCAATTTTGAACCTAGGGACAAGTTGGAGTTTCTGTGAGGCATTGCTAAATCTGAATTGATTTCGCATTGTAAAAGACCATGCTGACAACACAAGGAACAACATTTCCAGGATATGTTATCCAGATGCATATTAATGAAAATATGCTATGTATACAATCCAGTGGGATTGATATTAGGGCCATTTTGAATAATTCAGAAATCAAATTATCACAGTTCTTTGGGGTTGGAATTTTGTGATAAGCTTGTGTATTTGTTCACTTATTTTTTATTTTGCTTTAAGAGAATTCTTAAAAGGTTTCCTGCTTTCATGTTCCAGATAGGATTCTCTATTTAGCCAATAAAAATTCAAAATATTCAGTTAAATCTGAATTTCAGATAAAAATATTTTTTTAACTTTTTTGATGAGTTGATCATTGATTTTTGTTTTATACAAAGTAAATAATTCCTTACAGTTATATTTGGAAAAGAGGAATGACTCATGTTTTAAAGCAACAATAAACTTATACTTTCTACACAGATTTTTTTTTTTATCAAACATTCATGTCTGCATTTGGAAGGACATGAATGTTTTCAATTATGAAAGTCGTATAACCAGAACTTCACTTTGAAGCAAGAGTCTGGAAAATAGGTTTGCAACAGATAAAAGGATGGGCAAAAACAGTTAAGATGTTGTTGTTTAGGGAAGGGAAGAGGTCTGAAATTCAGAGACAGAAACAGGAAAGAAAGAAAATAGGATGTGAGAGATACTGTGGTGTGGAGGAGACTTCATGGCCAGGCATCAATTAAATGAGGAGAAAAGAGAAAGTTAAATGTCAAGTGTAATTCTAGAATTCCTAGTCTAGAAGAATATGAGTCCCACTTGAAGAAAATTGAAGAATCCGGAGAAAGGGCTGGTTTTGAGGACAAAGATTGTAAAATACGTGTAGGACATACGGAATTTTAGATGTTTTATTAATTTGACATATTTAAAGCTCAGAATAGATAAATCTACAGGTAAATTTAGAATATATAAAGTGCATTCTTAAAAAACTTCCAATAAAAGCAGACAATGCGTACACCTGTGTTTATGTGCGTAGGTGCACACACACACACACACACACACAAACACACACACATATACACACACATGCACAGAGTTTTAAACATAAAGAAAAAAGTTATATAATTTCCTGGGATGACAATCTTATTTCCAAGAAAATGAAGCAATTATTGGTGTTGTTTAATTTGCCTAATCTAACCAATATTATTAAGTACTAGCCTAGCCTTAAATCCTGTAAATCTCCACATGTTGGGGATGCAGATATGTAGACCTGCAAAACATGTTTCTGCCTTCATGGAGAATGGCAAACACCCAGAAAGAAAAGTAAATACATAAATACAGGATATTCACTTCAGAATTGCTATATTAGAGACATGCTATATTAGTCATCTTTCTGCCACTGTAACAAAATACCTGAAAAAATCAAATTAGAAAGGAAAGATTTGTTTTGACTTAAGGTTTCAGTTCATGGTCCTAGGCTTCACTACTTTGGGTCTTTGATGAGGCCAAACATCATGGCAGAGCAGAGCTGCTCACCTCCTGGCTGACAGGAAACAAATAGAAAAAGAAGAAGGGGAGAAGGATAAGGTACACCCTTCTTCAATACAACCTCAGTGACCTACTTTCACCAACTAGACCTTAATTCTTAAAGTTTCTACCATTTCCCAATAGAACCACAAGTTGGTGACCATGCCTTCAACAAATAAGCCTTTGAGGAACATTCCAAATTCAAACTATACCATATGCATTAGGAAGAAAAGCAAGCAGGGTATATATTAGAGAATTGCTCAGTTTCTGGGACTCTGCCTCAGGAGAGGTCCAAGGAGGGCTCTCTGACAATGTAATCTTTGAAGAATAACTTGAATGGATAAAGTGAAGAAATGAGACCTGGTGAAAAAAAGGCCCCAGAAGAAAAATTTTAGTAGTGAAATTCCCAAGATCAATGGGATAGAGAGCACTTGCTCACAATTTTCCGTCTCTCCCCACTCTTCAATGGCTTCACTCTGGGAAGTTACTCCTCTTCTCACCACTTTTTTTTTTTTTTGAGTGGTTGGATCTTGCATTTGACCCAATAATCTCTAAACAGATATAATTAAACCACATCTGTCCAGAAATTTTAATTGTTCTTGTGTGGTTCGTCTTGGCCTCCAGTGTTCCTGCCTTCTGCCATCAGATCATGAGCTGAATGGCTGCTTTCCCCAAAAAGAGACACATGGAGCCCATTTGAATCTGTCTCACAACTTGATGAAGAGATGGCTCAGCCAATCCACAAAGCCATAAGCAGGAAGACGGGTTTTTTTTCCCTAGGTTTTTTATTCTAATTTGTTATATATGACAGCAGAATGCATTACAATTCATATTATACATATAGAGCACAATTTTTCGTATCTCTGGTTGTATACAAACTATATTCACACCATTCGTGTCTTCATACATGTAGTTAGGGTAATGATGAAGACAGTTTTTAAGTCACCTAAATAGTTAAGATTTGGATGTGTAGGTTACACAGCATTACTGTAGCAGAATTGTGAGTGCTTCAACAGAAATGAGCTTGAGTGTTTGAGGAACAAGAAGTTTGTGTGGCTAGATTGAAATATATAGCAAGAAGATTGCTTACAGGTAAAAGCACAGGGAATAAACAGTAGGTCTCATAGACCACTCAAAGTATTTCAGGTTCAAAATATCCTCTAAGTATGATAGGGAGGATTTTAAGGTTTATGATTCAAAATATCTTTCTGGATACTGTGCAAAGAAGAGAACTAAAGGAGAAAGAGTAAGAAAAGCCATCATTAGATGTTTTTAATTTGTCTAGGCAAGAAATTATGGTGGTTAGGCCCAGAGTGAAGTAGCAGAGACCGTGAGAAGCAGTTCGATTTGACCCACATTTGAGGGTCGGGTTGGCAGGACTTGAGAACTGGCTGGCATTTTGGAGGTAGTACTGCAGGTCAAGAGGCATTAAGAAATCCAGAGAGTGATTCCCTAGAGTTTTGGCCCATATAACTCCCTAGTATATTTCTATCTCTGTCACATGCTCTATGGAAGAGAAGAGAAATAGAACAGAGTTCCCATGCATTAAAACTTTAAGTTTAAATTAAAATCTACTTTATGTTAAGACAAAACAAATAAAGATTAAAACCCTATATTGTATCCTGAACATTTCAAAGAAAATGTCAGATAAGAAAGAGAACTCTTCTGTCATGTACACCTAAAAAATAAATTTTTAAAAAAAGCATTGTTTATACATAACACACAGATTTGTATACCTATAGTCTCACACACACCCACATCCACACCCACACAATTTTAACCATGACTTGTAGCTACCTTAAGGAGTAAGACACTGAGTCCTATATGACTTGCTAATTTGAATTAGAACATTGCATGGCACCAAAAGGAAGGGACAAGTGGAAACGACATTATAATTTGCTGATGTATTCATGTGAACAAGAAGTAAGGCACATCTTTAAGGTTTTAAGTTTGGATGACTGGAAAAAAATCTGTACTCTAGGAGAAGAGAGGCAGTTTTGGAAGGGAGGTAATAATGTTGGGTTTAGACATGTCACATTCAAGGTGACAGCAGGGTTTTCCTTGGAAATGAGCAGCAGTACCTGAAGAGCTAACAATAGTATTAACAATAGTGATCACAGGATATCAGTTTCTGAGCACCTAATAGTTGCCAGGCAGAGTCTAATCACTTACCTTATTTAGCTATTCCCCCACCCCCACCCCACAAATCCCTAAAAGCCATTTTCATGAGAAAACTCTCTTGGAGAGACTCATTCATGCTTCACAAGTGGCAGAGCCAGGCTGATGGAGCCTGCCAAACTCCAGTGCAATTGAGGCTGGAGGGAAAATGGGCAGGGAAGAGGGATGTACTGAGCTTCACTGTGAACTTCATAATGTATTAAGCTTTATTACTATGTTTTCTTGGCTTTTCCTTTAGCCATATTTAGGTTGGTGTTCATAACAATGCTGATGTTTAACTGCTTCTGTGTGTCTTTCCTCCCCATCCAAGCTTTACATTCCTGGAGAAATCACATATTCTTATTACCAACCCTCAAAGCTTAGCACAGTGCTGGACATCATCCATTCACTTGTGCCACAAGCATGCATTGGGCTCCAGCAACGGACCAGGCACTGTGCTAGGAGAGGGGCCAGAGCCAAAAGACAACCTAAGGTCTTCATTTGTGCGGAGGCAGCTCCAGTAGAGAAGCCAGAGATGTGAGCAGGAGAGTGAATTAATCTCTTAAAACTGTTACTATAAAATGAGTAGCCTTAAACAATAATAACTTATTATTTCCTGGTCCAGGTAGCCACATGTCCAAAATCAAAGTGTAGAAAGGGCCACACTCCTCCAATGTCTTTAGAGGAGACTTGTTCCTTAATTCTTCAAGCCTCTGGTGGCTTCTGGTGTTCTCTGGCTTGGGTTAACACCACAATCTCTGCCTACATCTTCGAGCAGCCTTCTTCTTTATGTGTCTCTCTGTCCTCTACTTTTCTTAAAAGGATACTCCATTTGAAGTCTAGGTCTGCCTTACATCTAACATAATTTCTTCCAGAGACCCTTAACTAATTACATTTGCGAAGACAGTTTTCAAATAAGGTCAGATTTGAGGTTCTGGGATTAATATTCTGAGAAAAATAAATGGTCTTCTAAGGAACAAATCTGGTGGTAAGTAGAGGAAATCCAGTGGGCTGATGGGAAAATTGGGGCTCATAGGAGCAGAAGGACAATCACCCGAAACAGGAGCCCAGACCTATAGTCATTTCTATTTCTTTGCTTCTGGTTCTTCCGGCTCCATCTCTATGGTAACTACATAGAGACCCCAGTAGACTGTCCTGTCCATAAGGCTGGAGAGAGGACCACTGACAGCATCAGCCTCACATCCTAACACCTTCATAATCAGAAAAGAACAAGGCATGTCATCCTAGTCTAGCCCAGCATTTCTCAGGGCAGCTGACTGTGCAGGCAGAAAAACAAAGAGAGAGCTGTATTGTATAAATCTTGAAAAACATTTTAAAATGTTCTCTCTAAAATGGCCAAATAGTATTTGAAAGGCTAAAGTCATTACCGAGCTACAGAGTCAAACAGAAATTTTATGACTTAGAATTTTTTATTACTATTTGTAAAATAAAATATCGTTCCTTTGATAATGGACAATTTAAGACTTTTTAAAGCATTAAGAAGAAAGCACATGAACTTGTTTAACTGAGGGGAAAATACAAGATTAGTCATTCATCTTGGAGTGGAGGGTAGAACAGAACTTTCTTGGTAACCCATGTCATCACAAGGATCCAACTTTGAACTCCCTATATAGAATGTGAATAATATAGAGTTGGCAAACTTTTTCTGTAGGTCAGATAGTAAGTATTTTAGACTTTTCAGGTGAAGAGGCAAAACTGAAGATATCACATAGGTATTTGTGTAGCCCTTTAAAATATAATGCCTTAAAATATAAAGAAAAAGAGAAAAAAATTAATTATCCTTCCTTATCTTGTGGATCTACAAGAACAGATGGTAGGCTAGACTTGCTTTGGAGAACTCTACTTCCCAACCCCTGGCATAGACCCTTGGACAGCAAACCTCCAAAGTCTATCATTTGGGTTTAATCTTGGTTTTCTTTAAATTCTTAGTCAAATAGCCTTAATAGTGTCATCCAGTTAGATTTTCTTATTTTACTCTTAATGAAATGGAGACCCAAGAATGCAAAGGAACCTACCATAATCCTCAGCTCTAGTCCATGGCAGAACCCAAACAAGAACTTGAGCTCTGACTTCAAATCCAGGACCTTTCCCTCTATTCCAAAGTTCCTCTTACAGATTCATTCTTCCCACTGAAACCAAACTAGTAAAGCTAAAAAACTGAAGCTTTTCTGCCTAAGCTGGGGCCAATCACAGTTAGTCCCAACTCAAAGACTGATTGGAATGAGGCTGTGAACTGGAATCAAAAAATTTGACAGCCGTGGAGAGGGAGTAGTCCCCTTTGAGAGCTGCACTTGGTCAAGACTTCAAGGCATCTAGTACTACTATCCAGGCCACCAACCTCCCCAATGTCTCCCCAAGTAGAGTAATGCCATTAATGATGGCAACAGTTAGCATTTTTAAAATACTCATTCTTTGCCAAACACTTTTGTTAGATTTTATAAGCCTTCTCACATTTCAAATATCTCCAAGTAGGGGGGAAATTCTTGGAAGGTTTTCTTTTTGAGGAGACAGAAAGAGCCTGAACATGTTAGTAATCCACATTGCATGACCCAATTCACTTGTTGTTATCGAGGTTGGATTTTAAAGCTTATAATTTGTGATCCTGACATGCCACTGTAAATGAAAACAGGGTGGGTGTCTAATGTAGCTCACAGGAATGACGTTCCACCCATGAAGCACAAATGTCAAAGGTGGAGAGCAGCCAGCATGACATGCCAAACCTTCTGTGATAACTTCTATGTTCCTTGGCATATGGCAGATTTATTTCTCAACACATCATCTCCCCAATCCTCTCCAGTGGGGGATCTGTTCGCCTGTATTGTGAACTTTCACAGCATTTCTCGAGACCCAGCCCCCAGTACCAGAGATGCTTACAGTGAGACCACCATGGAAAACAGAAGCACAGCTGGAACCTTGCTGGCCTGGTCACTGGGAGAAAAGAGAAGGATGGAAAACAAGGAAACAGCCAAGTCCGTTTTAAAGTGTTTAAACAAACAAACAGAATTATTCTAATGATAGTAAAATAAGCATTCCAGTCCTGATGTCAGCTGCCTCCGTGCCTCTCCAGCCTCACCCTTCTGACAGTCCCAACTATAGTCCCTTCTCCTTATGCCACTGGTTTCCAGACTTTGTCCTTTGCTCAAGCTAGTTTCACCATCTAGGACTCCTTTCCTCTATCCCAATGTGTCTATCAGTGGTTCTTGATTTTTTTCCATGCAAATGCAACTAAGGGCTTTGACCCACTCAGTGTAGATGACCATAGTTCACATCAGTCCTGTGAAGTCATGGAGGCATCTCTCCAAAGGATCCTATGGCATTTGAAAAAAAGTTCACCTGATTGGGGGGAAAAGTAGGCAAGCTACCCTAGAGAATCATTTGACCATGTCATGACTTCTGAACTTCGGCTGTACACCAAGAGAACCCAGAAAGTAGAGGGAAAGGAGTTGGTGCTCAGGTCCAAAATTCAAGCACTTCTGGGGCTTAAGGGTTCCACCAGGTAGAAGACGGTTCTATCAGACATTTTAACCACTGACCTAAATTTTAAATGCTACTATATTCACTAAGACCTCAGCTTTCCTAAGCTTCCAGGTAAAACATCAATAAATACTGCTCTATAATATCTTCTCTGAAGCCTAGATATCCGATGTGTTTCAGAATTTATTTTTTTTTTTTGGATGCTCATGTTGTATGTATATGTCTCTCTCTCTCTCTCTCTCTCTCTCTCTCTCTCTCTCTCTCTGTATGTGTGTGTGTGTGTGTGTGTGTCTATTATAATAAGTAAGAAGAGCCTGGGGCAACACCCCATAATCAAGCACATTAACATTCTGCAGTGAGATAAACATTTATACCAAGTGGGATAAATAAAGACTATAAATAGCCTTATCTTATTTGAGGTCAAGTTTATTTCCAAATGAGTGAAGAAACATTTTTCCATTTTCAGAGCTTGGATAGTTTGGAATTGTGGGTAATAGATTCTAGGCCTGGGTTAGTCAAACAACTCCCTTAACAAAGTATACATGCTCATCACAAAGATGAAGGTATGGATCCCTCCCCAGACAAGCCTAGAATCTAACTAGGGAAACTGGGTAAGAGGTATGTAAATAAACTACAATCAAGTCAGCTTTTCTCAAAGTAGGCTTGGAGCAATGTTCTTAAATCTTGCAGCATATAAAAATTACCCAGATACTTATAAAAACACTAAAAAAGATATATACCAGAGATAGTTAAATCAAAAGTAGAGGCATAAACATAGTTTAAGCAAAAATGACATATTTTTAAATAATCATCAAAAAGAAAATACCATTGGAAAAAAGCAAGTAGATCAATATTCTAGTGCTGAATATGAAATGGCTTTGAAATGTGTGCTTTTTGGGTTTTGGACAGTTTAGAAGAGATCTGGGATGGAAGATGAGGCTATTGAGAGAGAAAGCTATGATAAGATAAATTCAATAGGAGAAAATAGAATTTGGAAAAAAAAAAAAAGGAATGGGATTTTCTTTCAACTAGTACTTCTGAATCAGGCAAAGAAGAAGACCGGCACTGGAAATAGTAAGAGCTGTTCAGCTTATTCCCCTGTGTCATTCCCATCTTATCCCAATACCATTGAAGATAACTCCTCAAAATCATCTATTCTAATGTGGCAATTCATCATAGACCATTTTGTAACATTTCATCAATTTCTTGAGCTGTAATTTGTCTTTTGTTATGAATTAGGTTTTTCATACATATGCTTTACCTTTCTAATTATTTTATAGAAAACAAAAATCATTTTTATTTTTTTATTTTTTTTTAAAGAGAGAGTGAGAGAGGAGAGAGAGCGTGAGAGAGAGAATTTTTTTTAATATTTATTTTTTAGTTCTCGGCAGACACAACATCTTTGTTGGTATGTGGTGCTGAGGATCGAACCCGGGCCGCACGCATGCCAGGCGAGCGCGCTACCGCTTGAGCCACATCCCCAGCTCCAAAAAATCATTTTTATAATAACTTAAAATTCCCCACAATACCTGTTATTATGACTTATATAATAGATTTTTAATAATTCAGTTATATTTTGCCTCCAAATATGAACATCCATTAAGACTGACAAAACTTGAACCAAAACAAATCAGAGAAGATAAAAAATACATAAATGAATGATCATTTTTTTCTAGTTTAAAATTATGAATGTGCATTTTGACCTGAAAAGTGAAATGGGAAATATAAAACCCAAAGGAGAAAGGAGTACCATAAATCAAGCAAAAAGAGATGCCCAAGAGATGGATTAGGTTTTGAATGCTCATTCTGAATCCAAATGACCTGTTATTTGGTAGTTGCAGAGGTAACAAAGAATGATCACCAAACCATGGAGGATAAACTGTTGCTAAGTTCCTAAGAGAAAATTTAATTAGACTAACTGCTCATGAGAATGGGAACAGGCACTGGCAGCTTAGCAAGCAGAACAGAAATGTTTGTACCGCTTGATAACAATAAAATGACACTTCAAAAGAAATGGTATACACAATCTGAGCTTCCATTCTCTTTCCTACATCACAAGAAAGCACCTGGAACAGTGAAAAATAGGTAAGGTATGTTTGTGATGTTCAGGTACTTGCACAGGAAAAAACCTAGATGATTGCACAGCTTTAACAGTGGATCTCTATGGAGAAAGGCCTAGGATTAGTTAGGGTGTACTAAGTCAGTTAGGGTTCAATCAAAGAAGCATAGATTTAGGGAAAAATTAAAATACATTGTCTCCATGTAAACACACACACACACACACACACACACACACACACACAATTTGACCTGCTGCAGGAATTTGACCTGGCAATTGGGAATGATGGGAATGGAAGATGGATGTAAGATGGGAAATGACCAGGACAACCTGGAATCCTACAGAACCATGCTAGAAGTAGAAACAGAAGAAAGCAAACTGAGAAATATAGTTCAGCCTAATCCCACTAAAAATGTGACATTAGAAAGCCACCACAGGGTTTTAATTTGCATTATTTAAAATCTTCTGAAAGATACTTTATTAAAACATGGAGGGATTTTTAGAGTCCTTAAAAAGAAATCAAATACAAACCAGTAAAAGATATAACATTAAAAAGTTAATAATTTATTTTTAAGGCTCTCAAAGCTGATATTCAAATTAATGATTTCAATAAGTGATCTGCAAACCAGGAAAGACAAGCTAGATAACTGGAGTACCTGAGGGATCAAGTGAAAATCCTCAAATGAAGAGTAATATAATAATGATATATTATTTTAAATGATCCATATTTTTCATACTTAAAGACAAACTTGTGTGCATCTTCACAAAGTTCAGGTAGAAAGTTCCGAAATATATTATCTCACTAAACATCTCTTCCCCTTAATGCACACAAAGACTTTTGTCTCCAACAAACTACTTATCACACTTTCCTGAGATTCCTTTCCAACTAATTCATCCTTCAAGTCATGAAGAAAGAAAGTAACAAACAAAGAGGGAGGAGGGAGGGGGAGAGGAAGGGAGGGAGGAAGAAAGGGAGGGAAAGAAACAGAGAAGCAGGGAGGGTGGTGTGTGGAAGTAAAAATTGGCAATCACCAAAGCAAGAAACCATGTATCCACTAGTCATTTTGTATAAAAATTAGCCTTTTTGATGGAATTGAAATTAAATATTGGTACTTCTGGGAAGCCTTCTTAAATTGTGACCTTGATAATTTGTTGTTGGTGGTTTTATGTTGCCCAAATAAATGTTAAAACTGCATTAAGGTGGGGCAGAAGGAAAAACAGGTCCAATAATGAGAGGTTATTGTTACCCTAACTAACCATCATGAACATCTTGTTCATTTGTATAGTGCTTTCATGTCAGTGTGAAGAACTTTAAAAATCAGGTTTTTAAGCCATGGATCAACACACATGCTGGCCTTTTCCAAATGATGAACTGTAATCCTTCACATTTAAGCCCAATCACCTAATGGCTAACAGCCAATGAAGTCTGGCTATAGACCCTCCATTAATGGAGCTTCAAGCTGTAACAGGTAGCAAAGTACTAACCATTTGATATACAACATTCAATTTTACCTTCACAGCAAACCTATGAAGCCCAATATCTGCTTTACTATTGAAAAAAAGGGCTAATGCCACAGTCTGGCTGGGCACAATTCAGGAGCCACTTGTCAAAAGAAACTAACTTTATTTTTAGAACCACACTCGCCAAACAAAACAGCTCCTCAAGAAAAACCCTCAGAGCCCAACTGCCACCACCGGCTTCCCACAAGCCACTCACCCACCAGCCTCTCCACCTCCCTCAATCCTCCTGCTCTTGAGGCCGATTGGCTGGGTCACGTGGGTGGAGCCAAAGAAGTCCCCCAATGAGCAGCTCCGTGGTCTGAAAGGCAGGGAAACAGCCCAATGAACATCACCACAGAGGAGCCAATCAGCTAGATGTTGCTGGGGCCGCTGTGAGCCAATCATCAGCCAGCAGCTGGAAGTTTGCTGGAAGCTGGAAGTTTGCTGGGGCCCCTTTGGCTGTGGCTGTCAACATCTCCCCCTCTCTGTTTAAACAACAAGCATGTGGCTTAGGGACCGTGCCTGCCTTAGGTTGTCCAGTACTACATATGGTCCTTACCCATCATTGGATGAGCTGGCCTCAGGGCGTCAGCCTCCTGTCTTAGGTTGGTACCATTGCAATTGGATCTTACCCGTCACTGACTACCGGTCCAGTATAAGCCACACCTGTGGAGAGGTCTTTGTACCAGCGGGGGGTGAGGTTCTTTGCCTCACCTCTGTTGGCCCCCAAATTTTAGCTGAACGATCATGACAAGCAGAAGGGAGGAAGATACACCAAGCCAATTGACGGCTCCTTTTGGAAAATTTGTACCACCAATGACATCATCAGCAAAAATACCCCAACACTACCACAAGTCGCTGCACCAACAGATAGTTCACAATGCATACAAGTGAGTTCACAATGCATACAAGTGACACATAGTCTAGGCAAGTTCTGCAAGCAGTTCGGTGATGGCTATTGCAGAAGCTGTAGATTGGTTTTATCTTTGTCTTCACTGGCACTGGGATGAAGATAGGAATTCTGGTAATAATGGCTAAAGAAAAAATTATGTAACATTCCAGAAGGCACTAAAAGAAAACAATTTTCTTAACAATTTACATTGTCTTCACTGGCACTGGGATGAAGATAGGAATTATGGCAATAATGGCTAAAGAAAAAATTGTGTAACATTCCAGAAGGCACTAAAAGAAAACAATTTTCTTAACAATTTACATTATTTTGAAGAGAATTATTAAATATAATGAAAAGGAAAGGTGAAAGTAAACAAACAGATCTGTTAACCTCCTTTTTTGTTCACATATTAAAACAATCCTCAACAGTTGTTTACCCAATTTAAATTAAACCATTTAAATCATGTGAATAAAAAAAATATTTGGATCCATTTTTTCATGAGTACTCATCATATACGATATATGGACATACGTACATTCAAACATATAACACAAAACACAAGTGTGCACACATAATATAATACATACAACACATAACATAATAGTAAAGGCCTTATAACTTTTTACAGGTGAAATCTCCATTGCAATGTTTAAAAACTCTATAGTCAAAAAAAATAAAACTGATCAGCAAAATATTAACCTAGGTCTGTATGAGCTCAAAAAACAAAATAGAACTTCATGATATGGGAAAGGGCAATAATAAAATAGATATTGAAAAAAGCATCCTGGTTCTGTTGCAGGTGTAAGAATAGCCAAACTGGAGTTTTGGATATCAGCTGTTATGTATTTGAGCCAAATCATCTTCTTTTTGGTCTGTAGAAATCGCTTTAGTTAATCTCTCTGGAATCCAAATTGGCTGCTGTTCTTCCTGTGGAAACACACAGACCCCCAACTCCAGACAATTACTGGGCCAGGACCTTTCCATTGTCCTGTTAGAATATCTTTCCAAAGTACCTTGGGCTTATGTACATTTTTTGGACACATATGCCTTTCTGCAGCACTAAGTCCTGATGAATCCAAATTTAAAAAGTTTAGAGTAAAAAGGGTTATTTTAAGTTTATCTTTGGGGAATATATACCCCTTCCCAATTCCGTCTTTTTGCTTTAATAAGTACATTTTAATACTTTGATGAGCTCTTTCAACTATGCCTTGTCCCTGTGGATTGTATGGGATTCCTGTTATATGAGTAATGCCAAAAGATGAGCAAAATTGTTTAAAAGAGGTAGAAGTATAACCAGGGGCATTATCTGTTTTTAACTGTTTTGGAACGCCCACAGTGGCAAAATTTTGTAAGCAATGAGCTATAACATCTTTAGTTTTTTTCTCCGGCATGAAGGGAGCCCATCAAAAATCCAGAAGAAGTATCAACTGTAACATGCAAATATTTTAATTTTCCAAATTCTGGCAAGTGTGTGACGTCCATCTGACAAATATGGTTAGGTATCAATCCTCTAGGATTGACTCCAAGATTAACTTGTGGTAAAAAGGTCACACAATTTTGATATTGTTTTATTATTTGTCTAGCTTGTTCCTTAGTTATTTTAAAACGCTTTTGTAAAGTATTAGCATTGACATGGAACCTTTTATGAAAATTTATAGCTTCTTCTAGTGTAGAGAAAATATGTATGTCATGTGTAGTTTTATCTTCTAAATCATTGCCCAAACTAAGGGCTCCAGGCAATCCTGTATGTGCCCTGATATGTCCTATAAAGAATGGATCTTTTCTGTTCCAGATTAGACTTTGTATAGTGGAAAGCAAAGAGAAAACAGTAGAGGAAGGGGATCTTCAAGGGATACTATAGCATTAACTATATACTGACTATCAGAAAATAAATTAAATACAGAATCTTTAAACATCACAAAAGCTTGTAATACTGCATTAAGCTCTACCTTTTGAGCTGATTGTTTGGGTACTAAAAATGTAAAAGTTTGATCAGGTGTAACTATTGCTGCTGTACCATTATTTGACCCATCAGTGAATATATTTGGAACATTCATAATAGGTGTTTTTCTTGTCATTTTTGGAAAAATTACAGGATGCAATGACCAAAAAGACAATAAAGGATTAGATGGTAAGTGGTTATCAAATGAAACATTAGATTTGCACATGATTATTGCCCAAGTATTTAACTCATTAGCTAATTCATCAATTTGATTCATAGTATATGGAGTAATAATTTTATTGGGAGAAATTCCAAACACTCCCTTTGGTGCTTTTATTCCTTTGAGTATTAATTGTCCTACAGCCTCAGGATACCTAGTAAGAATAGTGTTAGGAGAATAAGATAAATGTATCCATAATAATGGACCTTCTTGCCAAAATACTCCTGTAGGAATATTTTTTGTTGGTAGTACAATAAATAATAAAGGCAAACTTATATCAATTCTATCCAAATGCATATTTTCCATATATGTTTCAATGATTTTTAATGCCTTTCTTGCTTCAGGCGTTAACATTCGGGGTGAATTTGAATCTGATGGACCTTTTAGGATATCAAATAAAGGTCCCAATTCTCCTGTTGGAATACCTAGATAAGGCCTTATCCAATTTATGTCTCCTAATAACTTTTGAAAGTCATTAAGTGATTTGAGTTGATCTACTCGTATTTGAATTTTTGGTGGTCGGACCATAGTTGAGGATAATAGAACTCCTAAATAATTAATTGGAAAATTTAATTGTACTCCATCTCTATATTATAATTTCTCAATAAGTTTGTAAGTGTGGCATAACATTCTAGAAAGGTGTTTTTAGCTTTGTGTGCTAATAATACATCATCCATATAGTGAAATATTTGTAGTTCAGGATTTTGATTTCTAAGTGGCTGGATTACTTTGTTAATATAAATTTGACACATAGTTGGGCTGTTAGCCATCCCTTGAGGCAGTACTTTCCATTCATATCTCTGATCAGGACCTTCATGATTCAGTGCAGGGATAGTAAATGCAAAACGTGGACTATCCTCAGGATGAATTGGAATTGAAAAAAAACAATCTTTAATATCTATAACTAAAACATACCAAGTTTTTGGCAAAGCAGACAATTGAGGAATCCCCGATTGAGCAGGTCCCATAATAACCATCTCATTATTAATGGCTCTTAAATCTTGCAATAATCTCCATTTACCAGATTTCTTTTTGATGACAAAAATGGGAGTATTATGGGGAGATACAGAAGGTTGTATATGTCCTTCCGCTAATTGTTGCTTGACCAGATCATGGGCTGCTTGTATCTTTTCTTTAGTCAGGGGCCACTGAGGAACCCATACTGGTCTTTCTGATTTCCATGTAATTTTTATTGTCTCGGTGGCCCTTTGTGAAAATCAAACCCATGTCTGTCTGTTCCTTGATCTATTTGTATTGGTGCTGCTATACCTTGTTCTTGTTTTTCTAATCTTTTTCCTTTCCTAAAACCTTGTCTAGCCATAATAGTGGGTGCATTTTGAGTGATGTTATTTGTTAATGTCAAACCTAATTGATCTAGGACATCTCGTCCCCATAAATTTACGGGAAGATGATCCAATACATATGGTTGTATAGTTCCTTCACATCCTTCAGAATCCTTCCAATCTAATACCATTGCACTTCTATGGGGATTAGTCGCCACTCCTAGGCCTCGAAGCGTTTGAGTGGCTTGTTGTAATGGCCAATGTTTTGGCCATTCTTGACAAGAGATGATGCTAAGGTCTGCACCTGTATCCAGTAGCCCATTAAATTCATGTCCTTGAATATTTAGTTTTAGCATGGGGCGAGAATCTAAATTTAAAGAAAGCATAGCCCAATCTACACCTGTGAAGCCTAATCCCTTGGAACCTCTTTCTACAGCACGACTGGAAAATTTATCATGTAGCCTTGGTATTATTAATAACTGTGCTATTCTATCTCCTGGTGAAATTACTGATATACCCTTTGGAGAACTGGCTATAATTTTTATTTCACCTTCATAATTGGGATCAATTACCCCAGGACTTATCATAAGTCCTTTTAGAGTAGAAGAGCTGCGTCCCAATAATAAGCCTACTGTTCCTTTGGGAAGAGGTCCTTTTACCCCTGTGGGAATGATTTGAACTCCCATCTCTGGAGTTAGTACTGATCTGGCGGAGGCGCAGATGTCCAACCCTGCGCTCCCTCTGGTTTGTCTGATGAGGGATCTGATGGACAATGTGTCCTGGGCACTACCCTGATGGGGTTGCTGGGTTCCTCCAGTGCTCCGTATATTTGTGGTTTGGGGCCTCGGAGCATTGGGGCCCCCTGTCCATTTTTTGGCAATGGAGCCCAATGCCTTTCTCCATGATATTGTGGATAAACACTTTGTCCTTGTTCATTTTTTGATAATGGAGTACCCTCTATGGTGGTTTGAGAACGGCATTCATTGGCTCAATGTCTCCCTCTATGGCATCATGGGCAAATACCCGGTATTCTACTCCTTTGATACCTAGTTTTGTTAAACCCTCCTTCTATGGGGCAATTCCTTTTAAAATGTCCTGTTTGTTCACAATTGTAGCATGTTCTTGGCCTGGCATCTAAAGCCTGTTTTACTGCAGCTGCCACAACTTGCTCTTGTTCATTAATGTCTCTACATAATTTAATATATGTGTTTAAATCTTCATGTTTCCATGGTCTAATGATATCTCTGCACCAACAATTCGCTTGGTCATAAGCCAGTTGTTTTATTAATGGCATTGCTTGTTCTGTATTCCCAAAAACTCTGGTAGCTGTTTGAATAAGCCTATCTACAAATTCAGCATAAGGTTCATTAGCTCCTTGTATTACCTTAGATAATTGACCTTGTAAACCTCCATGTCCTTGTAAATTCTTCCATGCCTTAACTGCATCTACAGCAATTTGTAAATATACACCAGGATCATATGCAATTTGTTGCTGCTGATCCTCATAAGGTCCCTTTCCTAACAACATATCTAGATTTCTCTGAGGATAACCAGCTGCTGCATTTCGCCTAGCCGTCTCCTTGCAAAATTCTTCATTGGCAACCTTCCATAACAGGTATTGTCCTCCATTTAGCACAGCTTTACACATATTAGCCCAATCTGCTGGCGTCATGTTTATGTTGGTAATGGATTCGACCAAGCTTACAGTGAAGGATGCTTGAGGACCATAGGTTGTTACAGCCTATTTTAGCTGCTTCACTGTTTTGAAATTTAAAGCATGGTAAATTCGCTGCCCTCCTACCTCAAATACAGGGCATGTTAATACTTGAGATCCTGTCTCAGGATCCCAACTATCAACTGCAGGGGTTGGGGGCCTCTCAGCATATGGAGGTGGCCTTATTAGTTGGACATTTACATCCTCTGGTGATAGAAAGGTGTTAGTAGCAGTCTCCTATAGAGGTGGCACTGTTGGTTGGACCCTTACACCCTCTAGTGATAGAAAGGTGTTAGTAGCATTCTCCTTTTGTAACTTTCCCCCTGATGGCTTTTTCTGCTCTAAACTTCCTTCCTCTGTCTGACTAGTTCGAGAGACCTTCTCTTTTACTTGAATCTTTTCCTCTGTCTGACTAGCTCGAGAGACCTTCTCTTTTACTTGAATCAATATGTCTTCTCCTTCCACTACCATTGTCTGAACTGAAGGCTTTGGACTAAGCAAACAAGATATGAATGTCCACAATGGCAATGTGCCAACTGGCAGAGTCCCTGGGCTTTTCTTTTCTATTCTTTTTAAATCTTCACCATGATGGTTCCATTGTGAGATATTTAACAACTCCTCCTTAAAAAGCCATGGGCTACATTTTTGTATTGTATCAACGTATGCCCCGACTGCTCTTGATTTTACTGGGATGCCTCCTTCCTCTAACAATTTACTTAACACTCTTTAGGTTTGTTTTTTACTAATTTCTGATCCCATATTTCTACTATAATACAACCCAACAAGATAATGCCTAACAAAACTGAAACAGAGTGAAACAAAATTGGAACAACACAAAATCATTATAATAGCCTCCTGAAATGTCCATCCGTCCTTTCTCCCTATCTGTTCCTCAGATGTGAGCGGTTTTTCTTCCACCTTACACATCTCCAGGGACAGGCAACTTAAAACAAAAGTGAAGCAAAACAAAAGAATAATCTTAAAATGGCTACCCATCCTCTCGCCCTGCCCTCAGGGGCGAGCAGTTTACTTACCCTCAGTCACTCCCTGTGCGAGCCACCAAATGCTGCAGTCTGGCTGGGCACAATTCAGGAGCCACTTGTCAAAAGAAACTAACTTTATTTTTAGAACCACACTAGCCAAACAAAACAGCTCCTCAAGAAAAACCCTCAGAGCCCAACTGCCACCACCGGCTTCCCACAAGCCACTCACCCACCAGCCTCTCCACCTTCCCCAATCCTCCTGCTCTTGTGGCCAATTGGCTGGGTCACGTGGGTGGAGCCAAAGAAGTCCCCCAATGAGCAGCTCCGTGGTCTGAAAGGGCAGGGAAACAGCCCAATGAGCATCACAGCAGAGGAGCCAATCAGCTAGATGTTGCTGGGGCCGCTGTGAGCCAATCATCAGCCGGCAGCTGGAAGTTTGCTGGGGCCCCTTTGGCTGTGGCTCTCAACAGGCTCATACCTTTTTCAAGGTGTATGTGATTCCAAAGCCTTTGTAACTACTACATTATCCTACTTTTGGCTCTGTTCACAGTGATAGCCTGGATTTTTTTTTTTTTGCCTTACCTTAATAATAGCAGCTAATGTTTATGGAGCACCAATATGTAACAGATGCTGGTCTCAATGATTTATGGCACTATAATACTTTAATCTTCACAGTCATCTTATGAACTGGAGACAACTACAATCAGGATTATGTACAAAAGAAAATTGAGATTCAGTGAAGTTCCTACAGCGAGACGAGAATGGATGAATCTGCTTCAAATCCCAATACTGCCATATCTGTATTTCAATTAAAATAAAACACCTTGAACTCATGGGAATTGTCCCCACTAGCTTTGAGTTACTTTATTTCTAGCCTTGCTAGCATTACATGGAATTGCCTCACACTTTTGGTACTCTTCTGTTATTTTGGGTGAACATTTTTTTTTCTTGCTTGACCCTGTATGTGCTCCAAGAACTCTGCCTGGCACTCAAGCCTCTAACAGTAAATCACTCCTGTCAACACATACAAACACAAGCCCTCCATGTGGCTTCCTAAAACTTTCAACACACTTTTTTGTAAAGCATATTATCTCAAAATAAAAATAATAATTAAGAAAATCTATTAAATTTGTTTCTTATATATATTATAAATACATTTTAGGAAAAAAATTCTAGAACTTTCTATTCCCTATCTCTCACACACCCCAGCAGAGCAATTCATAACATCTCAAAAGAACATAGCTATGTAATGTTTTGAACAACCAACAATAAAATAATTTAAAAAAAAAATACTTCAAAAAAAAAAAAAGAACATAGAATTCTTAAATGGTAAGGATAGTCTTGGAACTTCTAGGTTGAAATGTTATCCTTCAATGTTAATACATGTGCACCTAAACTTCTGGGTTAGGACTTTAAGCCAAAGACCCAAATACTTGGAAGATTCCTGTCCAGAATGCAAATGACAAAACTATGTCAGAGTCCTCGACTCAATTTTTGGTGTTAACATAATCAGAACAGTTTCCATCCTTGGGCTTGGCTGTCAGGGGTCTGAGGTTCTGTTGTAGATGTGCATATGGCCAACTGATAGAGTGGACAGGCTCAGAGCTGGAGTCAAATAGTTCTGTGTTCAAATTCCTGCTGCCTTTTATAAGGTAGGTTTCCTCTTTGCTCCTCATCATTTGCAGAGCATGCATAATAATAACATCCTTGTACATTTGAAATAAAAAATTTAAATACCTCCTACATACCAAGCTCTAAGGATGTATCTGTGAAAAAGAGACCAAGTATCTCAGGGAGCTTACAATGTAGTGGGAGGAGAGAGAGGATTAACAAAGAAACAAAAAGATAATTGCAGTTCATGCTAAGTACTATGGAGATAATAAAACCACTTAATGTCTTGAGCTATGCTATCAGATAGTAATCCCCGGCCACATGGGGCTACTTGAGTTGAAATTGATTAAAATTAAATAAAACTAAATATTTAGTTCCCTGATCCATGTTTTGAGTCCTCAGTAGCTACATGTGGCTAGTGGATATCACATCAGATCACTCAGAAAACATTTCCATCATCACAGAGAGTTCACTGAGATAACACTGTTAACTAGGGTGATGAGGAGAGTTTAGGATGAGGTACTACTTTAGGTAGTGTTCATATACCTAAGCAGCTGTTCAATGCAGGAAATTGTAGTAGGAACTCAATACATTTGAATCACCATTATGTTAATATAGCTTATGAATCTATACACTTTTGTCCACTTTCTCAATTTATAAAGTCTAGGAATAGACTACTTTAAATGTAGCTTATTCTTACTTTCAAATCATAGAATACTATTATCTGAAATATTAGGTTAACAATTTAGGCCTAAGATACTTAAAGATTTCTTTCTTTGTTTTTTTTTTCTGCATTTTTCTGGATCCCAAAAGGAAGGAAAATTATTTCTTAAATTTTTATGAATGGTAAACTTCAGAAAATAACCCAAGTTTATTAGGCAGAAAGGATTGTGGTGGCAATTTCTCAAAGGTCAAAATTTTACTTCAATGGTGTGTGAGACTTAAGAGCATAAATGTGAAAAACAAGTTCTTCTGTCCTTGATTTTCTGTAACTCTGGCACTGAGCTACAGAAAAGTGACATCTAAAAGATGGAATTATACCACATCTTAAAGATCTTTATATGACAATCACTGAACTTGACCTTGCATTGAATCATATCTCCCAGTAAATGTTACTTTGAGAATATGTTTTACTTAGATAAAATTAAGTAGCATCCATACATAAAAATAGCCACTGAGAATTTATTGAATTCCTAAAATACACCCAACACAAAAAAAATTAACATTCACTTGAACATACTCTGATAAGTCTTTTCATACTTAGATGAGTGAATCTATTTGTGTTTGCACATTTATTTAAGAAGCAGACACAGGTTAATGTACACCAGTCAGATTTCATTTCTACTTCTTTGAAAATGATAAGGAGCAACACTGAATATGCCTTCATGGAGGATTTAGAAGAATTAATTCAGAAAAGTTTCAGAAGAAGATATATTTTCAACTAAAGCTGGAAAATCCCTATTGTCAATCTAATAGCAGTGGTGTTGATACCTGAAAGTGTGAGAATCATACCCTACTCCTGTAATAGACATCTTTTGTCAACCAAATGGTTAAATTAAAAAAAAAAAGATTAACCATCTCATTAGGAGAATGGAAAGATGTTAATTAGGCCAACAGGGAGCTCTGAAAATGATTTTCCCCTTCTTGAAGCTGCCACCTGGTCTCCTAAGGAAATGACAGGTTATTCATGTATGTGGAAATCATGCCCAAGAATATTAATATGAAACATGAAACTCCATGAGAGGAGGACCTACTAGGCAGGTCTGGCTAGCAAAACAGCTGCTCCCAGGACCCAGGGAGCTGCTCCCAGATCTCCAAAGGAAACCTGTAAGAGCCCCCTCAATCTTCTCTTTCTGAGCTGATCACCTAGTGAAGCAAGCAAAGCCGTTTACTCTTACCTTTTCATCCTCCAAAAACTCCAAGCTATATCATACAAATGCTTTAAGCAATAGACTGATTCTAATTATAAAACAGAGCTCTGTTTATTGCACATTCTACACAGAGATTTGGATTGCATCTTCTTCCACATCCCCACCAACAACTCTTATGGCAAACCATAAGCCAAGTTAATGTCTTTAGGGTCATGTAATAACTAAGGTGATTTTTTTTTTCTCAGCCTCAAGACCCATTAGCAAATCTGAAGTGGCAGTTACATGCTCAAGCTTCCTGGATTATTTCTGATCCTGAGAACAGTGAAGCAATTGTTCATGGCCTTTTGCACTGATATTCAATGGGAGCATGTTTTCTTGACAAAGTTTCAGGAGACATATCTTAAAGGCCATGTTACTCTGAAAATAGTTGGTACTGATACTCTACTATACAGGTAAACATACACATAAAATATTCATGGTTTTTTTTCTCTTTTTATATCTATTCCTCTTTAGATATCTCTGAAAGAGGGAAATATACAGAAACCAAAATCAAGATCCTGAGTTTTATTTTCTTTTTCATTAGTTTTATTTACTTCATAATTTATCTTAAGTATTTTATCATGTGTTAGATGTTCTTCTAAATCATGAGCAGTGTTATAGAAGAATTCCTACTAACAATCCCTATTTTTGAACATTTGAGCTAGTTCCAAATTTTGTGTTATAAATTTATAACACCTTAAGAAGCATGCTTATACATGAATCTGTCTGCATTTTTTTTGAGATACAACCATAGAAGTGAAAGTACTCAGATAAAAAATTTGTAAACATTCTTAAAGCTCTTAATAAGCATATCAAATTCTGACAGCCACTTTGATTTATGTAAAGCATAAAAGGAAAATAAATAATGATGCTCTGGAGTATTTACCTGCAAAAGCTGCACACAAAATTATGGAACCAAATTCTTTTATAAATTCTTCAATGCAAAGGCACTGGTTGATAGTCCCTGGCCACCAGATGTCAGTCTAAAACAGAGCAAACTGAGCAGGACCCAGTGGGAAAGGAGAAGCTACTCCTAGGCTTGTGTTATTGGCCATCTCCTCTTTCCCTTAGGATGCTAGGAAATCTGGGCTTTATCCCATCAAATATACCACCACAAAAATAAAATACCATTAATTAGACCAAACATCAAGACATTGGGGGAACATAAGTCTTTCACTGGACCTAGGGTTTAGAATTGCCAGGCTTTCTCCGCTTCCCCAAGGTCCTCTTCACACACTAGTCTCTAAACTGAATTTTTTCCCAAGTAGGTACTGGTTTCCTTGGAAGCAACCAGACATTTCATAACAACCATGGACTTGTTTAATAGCTCACAATGAGGCAAAAATTCATGGAGTAAAGTGAAATATTTTACTTACATGAGTTTGAGGTATTTTAAAACATTTAATAATCTGACTAGGAGTCACCAAACAAGAAAATTCACGATAAGATAGTCTTCCCTATTGACTTTGGACAGTCATCATTATTTCTTCCAAATTCAGTAAACACTTCCTTGCTTATTTTTCTTGTCTCTGAGGAAAGGATGTTGCCTACTCTGAAGCTTCTGCAGTTTCCAAAGAGCTGCTGTTAAGATGCTTGGTACATACCGAAAGCTTCACAAGAGCCACCACAGTAATGGTACAGCTGGCACCAGGAGTCTTTTCCATGCCTGAGCAAAAGTCTTTTCCATGCCTGAGCAAAAGGAGGTAAAAGTAGTCAAGAACTCAAGGGTCCCTTATATGAAAGAGTTGAACTGAGACTTTGGTCTAAACCATGTATGGCGAATTTAAATGGTCTATTATAAATATTTGTATTCATCATAAAAACATGTAGAAATATAATAAAAATATAAACAAAGATTAGGAAGCCAACCATTTGGGATCATTGATACTACAAGCTATATATTAATAAACTCCTCGTACTAACAAAGAGCTGTAAAAAATAGGACTAATAAAAAACTACTGAACATATTTTCAAAAATTAAATTGTAGAAAATGAGATGTGCGTTAAGTATTTTAGTTGACTTCATTTCCTCATTAAAAACTTAGGTAATTGGGCTGGGGATGTGGCTCAAGCAGTAGCATGATTGCCTGGCATGCATGTGGCACCACATACAAACAAAGATGTTGTGTCCGCCAAAAACCAGAAAATATTAAAAATTCTCTATCTCTCTCTCTCTCTCAAAAAAAAAAAAAAACAACTTAGGTAATGTAGCTAAGAGAAAAAAAATGAGCAAATGCTCTCTGTTATGCTTTGGATATGAAATATCCCCCCAAAAGTTCATGTGCTAAGCAATTCAGGAACGTTCAGTGGTAAATGATCAGATTATGAGAACTGTAGCATCATTGACGATTTAATCTATCTGATGCATTAATCTATTTGGTGGATCTGAATGGATTACTGGGTGGTAACTGTAGGCAGGTAGGGTGTGGCTGGAGGAAGGAGGTCACTGGAGCATGACATTGGATCATATTTTGTCCCTTGTGTGCTCATGTGTTCTCTCTCTCTCTCTCTCTCTCTCTCTCTCTCTCTCTCTCTCTCTCTCTCTTTCTCTCTTTCTCTCTCACCCTCTCCCTCTCCCTTTCCTTCCCCCCTCCCCTTCCCTCTCCCTTTCCTTCCCCCTCCTCTTCCCCTTCCCCTTCCCCCTCCCCCTCCCCCTTCCCTTCCCTCTCCCCTTTCCCCTCTCTCTCCTTCTTCACCCCCCACCCCCCCCTTTTCTGGCTACCATGAGGTGAGCAGTTTTACTTTGCCATGCCCTCCACCATGTTGCTCTGCCTCATCTCAGGCCTAGAGTAATGGAGACAGCCACCCACAGACTGAGCCTCTGAAACTATAAGCCCCAAATAAACTTTTCCTCTGCTAAGTTATAGTATCTCAGTTACAGCAATGAAAGACTGAATAACACTCTCTTACCCTGCATTTATAGAAATACAATGGGTTTCCTGTTGTAGGAAACTTCTGCCTCACTAACAGAATACTTCTTTAGTATTTTTCTTTGTTCAGAGGGGTGATGATAAATTGAACTTCCCGTAAAGTGGAGATAACAAAATGGTAGAATATCAAAATCGTGTCCTTTCAACGAAGAATGATAGTTTTACTAAAGAGAAAACTTAGATAACAATGTGATAGTTCTTTTCAAATATTGAATGATTATTATACAAAGAAATAAATGGAATTTATCCCATTCTCTTATGTTCATAGAACTAGAATCAATAAGTAAAAGTCACAAGGAGATAGACTTGGAGAAAATGTCAGAAGCCATAACTTTATAGTCTGAGCACCATAGATGGGTTGACTTGATTCATCTTCATATTTGCAAAAAGTTGTCAACAGTGCAGCAAGCCCTTTACCCATAATCTGAATCAGCCCAAAAGGAGCATTATGCTAAAAGTCCCTCACATAATGATCAGAGAGCAAAAAGAGAGACTCCAATTGCCAGATACAAATATATATCCCATATCCAGGCCCCCAGTGAAGCACTTTCTCTACACCCCACCTGCCTCCAGTTACCACTCAGTTAATCCCATCAGGGATTAAATCACTGATTAGGTTAAGTCTATCGTAACCTAATCATTTCTCCTCCAAACCTTCTTGCAGTGTCTCATCTGTGAGCTTTTGGAGACATCTCATATTCAAACCATAACATTTTTCCAGCTCTAAGATCCTGTAAATCCTTTAAAAACAGAAACCAACCAGGAAGTATAACTATAAGCTATCACATCCATTAGAAGGGTTTTTAAATGTAGTTTTAAGGAAACCATTGCAGGAAGAATTCTATTGATGCATTGTCGTAGGTTAAGATAGCAAATCCTTGAGTTCCTAAAGTCAGTCTAAAATTTAAGTCAGCAGAGTTTCAGAAGTGAAGATGAATAAACTGATTTCATGTAGCTAAGATAAAGAGATATTGACTGAATTTCTCCGAGTCAGGAAGGACCATGCTGAAGTCAAGTAGAAACAGATATAAGAGCCAGAAACTATGGAGGATACCAAATCATCTGCACAATGTGACTTTAAAAATACTGAGAAAAGTCACATGCATAAAAGCAACCTCTTTAAATGGTTGTCAGAGACCTGAGTTTCAATAATTGAAACCTTTAGAAAGAGAACCACCCTGAAACTTTCCTTTTTAACTTCCTTTTCATGACTGTGTGCTTTCCCATGTCTCCAACAGTCAATCTCTGTTTTCTAGGCTCCTATTTATTTTTCTGGTCATTCCCTGAATATTGGTATCAACCTCTGGGATTCTTCCTCCCCAGGCAATCTCTGGGTGGAAATAAAAACAAAAACAGAAGAAACAAAACATCATTCAAATGGTGATGACTTCCCAAATTCAAATCTCTAGGCCAGACTGTTACAAGCACCTCTAGGCAACTCTACTATGATGTCCCCTGGGCCCTGTAAAAGTCAATAGTCAATGTGCCCTTAAAGAAAGACATTATATCCTTCTTCACACTCCACTATCAGATCTGCTCTCCCTTCTATAGTGACCATCTTCATTAAGGACACCAGAATTGAACCAAATGATCAAACTACAAACCCAGGCATACCCTAATTTCCCTCCATCTGTCTTATCTATAATATCCAATCACCAAGTTCTAGTGATTCTAGACCCTGATGAATCAGATTTACCTTACCCTCCCCACTTGCATCTTGCTGTGACAGACATTAAAGCATCAGCCTGCACCACCACAACAGCATCCTGACTCTGGCAGTTTTAAAAATGCACCCACAAATTCTTCACACTTCTCCCTGCAAAAGGTGGAGCACGGTTTCACTTCCTTTGAATGTGGACTGGACTTTGTGAGTCACTTCTGATGAACAGGAAATGGTCAACATGACAGTATGTGACCAAGTCATTAAACTGGTATCACTGTCTGGGGCTCCTAACTGAAGGAAGTTAATGGCTAAACTGTGAAAACCCTTAAGCTGATCTATGTGAGCAGCAAGGAACCACAGCTTATGGCCTCTGGTGGTATGAACCTGAGGCCTCCAGAGACAGACCACATAACTCAGCTGAGAAATGGACCTTCTATCCCCAGCCAAGATTTCAGGTGACTGCAACCTCATGAGGAATCCTCAACTAGACCACCCAACTAAATTGCTCTAAATACAGAAACTATGTGATATTATTGCTTTAAGCCACTGTGTAGAACTAATTTATTACCTAGAAGTAGGTAACTAACGTGTCATCTATCTCTATTACACCTCTCAACCTCATTTACTTTTCTCCATCTCCACAGATGCTCCTCTGGCCAAACCACAATCACCAAAGCAGCAGCACACTCTCAACTGTTCTGCCCGTGTTTCCTTTTGTCCTGTTCCATCGAATGCCCAGCTGAGTATTTTAGAGTGCCAATCTAATCCAAACTACTCCTTTCAATGGCTCTCTATCCTCCTCAAATGCGGTTCAAAATGTTTAACCAGGGTCTATATGACTGGGCTCTGACCTCTTCTCCAGCCTATTCATGGACACCCTGCAACCACCCAAGATGCCAGATGTTTCCTAATTCATGACTGCATTAGTTTACTGCTGTAACAAAATACCAAAACCTGGATGGCTTAAACAATAGAAATGTATTTTCCGACAGTTCTGGAGAATGGAAGTCCAAGATCAAGGTTTTGGAAGATTTATTATTTTTCCTGAGACCTCTTTCCCTGACTTGCAAATGGCCGCCTTCTCCTCCATGTCCTCACATGGATCTTCCTCTGTATGTATAAATTCCGGGTGTCTTTTTGTGTGTCCAAATCTCTTCTTCTTATAAGAATACTGGTTAGACTGATTTAGGGCCAACAGCTTCAATTTAATTCCATCATTTCTTTAATTATTTTATCTTCAATCATGGTCATCTTCTGATGTATGGGATGTTAGGGCTTCAACACATGAATTTTGGGGGACACAATTCAGCCCATAATATTCACTTACTCTTTCTTCTGTTGGAAAAAGGCTTTGTTAGCAAAGGATAACATGGATACAGAGCTCTCAGTAAGGGTAGAGGGTATGATGGGGCAGAATAGAAGAGAAAACACCAACAGGAAGAGGAATGGAGATTAATAGACCTCAGGTAATAAATACTACCTACCTCAAAAGCTTGCTAGAAGTAATTTATTCAAGAATGAACGGTTTCTGCCTTCAATTGCAGAAGAGCATGTAAACAAAGAATACCACACATGGGCAAGGGAAACATTAAAGTATAAAGCATACAGGAAAGCAGCTTCTCCTATTAGGAAAGGATTGTGGCACAGAAGCCAGACTGTCAACTGCATGGCCTTAAGCCTGAGAAATGAAAACCAAAGCACTTTACAAAGTACTTAAACATTTACTGCCATGTTCAATGTGAAAATCGTCCCACTTTGGCTCTGATGAAGTATGTCTCCTCAAATTAGTTAAAGTAAAAGGAATAATTTTGTGCACTTCCCCCAAAAGATTCCAAATATAACTTAGTGTTTCTAAAGTATTTCTCTCTTAGACGATTTGTATTCTAAAAGAAAACTAACCAAATACACCTGCTTGCTCAGACAAAAAGCAAAAAACGAATTCTTATTTATTAATCTTGAATTACAAACCCTACTCAGCTAATGAATATAAATGCACATCATTATTCCCACCAATCACAAATGCATATTTGTGCCCCAAAGTCACTCATCAATGCTTTTATTTTCACCAGCATTTACTAATATCTAAGTATTGATCTCAGCAATAATACCATCTGACATTTGAATAAATCTTAATGACCTTCTGGGTTTTGTTCATGTTTACTGTGTCTCTTGGAGCACATAACAGGAGGGGAGGTAAACCCTCGGCGAATGTAGAACAAGGTAAGAGGTCCAAAGTCTTCATATAAAATTGGTACTCAAAAAGGTTAAATGACTTGCCCAAAGTTGCACGACTGATAAACGGCAAAGCCACCATCTCAAGCCATCTCCTATATTTAAATTCAGTGGGTTTTGTTTTTTTTTTTTCACCACACTAAACAAGATGATATGCAGACATTATGAACTCAGAGATGCACAAACTTGTCTTTGCCCTCAATCTTATCAGTGTCTACAAGGAAGAGAGAATGTGTAGTGAGTGATGTGTCAAGAAGCTTTAACCTAGGCATTTGGATGGAACACAAGAAACAGTAGCCATTTCTCCCTGAAGAATGCAGAAGGGGTAAGGAACAAAACCATAAAAGAAATATATTAGATGAACAGATAATCATCAAATGGTGACAGAGCGTTTCTGTCTAAGGGGAGTGTATTACTAAATACAGCTAAGAATCGATATCAAATGTTCAGGAAACAACGCAAATAATTTGATTGAGCTAGAGTATAGGATATAAGGAGATGGGAGGGACCCAAGATATAAGGCCTGAGAAGAAGACAGGAGCTTGGCTATGTGGGGTCTTCATGGTAAACTCAGAATTGAAGACTGGTCCTGTTAATAGGAGTTATTTCAAGCATAGGTTAATGTGAATTGATAGGCATTGTGACATCAGTGATGTAGAGGATAGGAAGGTAGATTGAACAGGTGTAAGCCAGGTGGTAGGCGCCTAAATTAGGCCTGTTTCTCTGGATGGGGAAAAGATAATGGTCTGAACCAAAAGTAGGAAAGGGGGAAATGAAGAAAATTCAACTACAAGAACTCTTCAAAATGTAGGGGCCATTCTCTGGTGAGAATAATAGAACAGTTTCTAGGAAGATCATGTAAGACCCATTTAAACCACTATAGGAAAAAAAGGAAGAAAAACAGATGATAAATTCAATTTTGTTCAAGTTAAGATGCCTGTGGAACATTAGGGACCAACATCCAGTGGATGGTTTGACATAATAATCAGAACTTAAGAGATACCACTGAGTAGAGATTTGAATCATATTGAAATCATAGGAGTAGATAAACAGAAAGGGGGGCCAGGAACAACTTTCCAAAGGGAATACGACATTCAGTGTACATACAGTCACCTCTCAATGTCAGTGAAGAAGCATTCAAGGGCCCTTCGTAGATAATATTCAGGTACTTTATATAAAATGGTACAGTATTTGCATGTGACCTATATAACCTGCATTCTTCTATATTCTAAGTCCTCTCTAGATTACTCATAATACCTATTTTCATATAAATGTCAGGTTGTCTAGGGAATAATAAAAAGTAAAAATATCTGCATGTTTTCAATACAGATGGAATTATGTAAAAAATACTTTTATGTGCAATTGGTTGAATCCCTGGATGCAAAACTCATGGATGTAAATCTGGAGACATGGAAGGTCAATTGTGTATTTAAAAGAAGAGAAGCCAGTTAAGGAGACAAAGAATAAAGCCAGAAAGAAAAAGAGCAAAGCAGATTATCTCAGAAGACATAGAATACAAATATTCAATGTTAAATGCTTCAAATAACATAAAAAAATAGATAGAAACTAAGGAAATTAGTTGGACTTTTCACTTTTGGAGGCTACTAGAAATTGCCACAGCAATTTCAGCAAATTAGGAGGTATAAACTATAAAGTAAGTTTCAAGAGTGATTGAAAGGTGAAGAGGTAAAGACAACAAATAAAGCCTGCTCTCCGGAGAAGTTTGACATAAAGATAAAAGAATCTAGAGAAGGGTGTAAGTGTTGAGGAAAGATTTGTTTCCTTTTTAAGGGGGAAAATATTTGGACACGTTTACACCTCATGAAGAAGATAGTCAAGAAGGGAAAAATGAAAACTGGACAAGAGAGGGAGGAATCCATGCAACAGAGTCCAGGGGAGACAGGAGGAACCAAGATGAGGAAACCTTAACAGGAAATCAAGTTTGAACAAACAATGGGGGAATCTGTGGGAGGCGGAGATCAATGAAATAAGGAAAAGAGAAATTGCGGCTGATCACAATTAATAACCACAAGTTTTCTAGAAAGAGAGTGGGTCTCAGGAAAGTAAGTAAAGAAAGGCATGGAAGTCTGGATAAACAACAAAAAAAATGATAAACAAAAGCTCATCAAAGATGTATAAAAATATTCCTAAATAGCACTAAGCTCCCCTTTGCTTAGAGCCCACGACTGAGCAGTGGCCCCAGTTAAAAGCCTGCATGATTTCTTCCAGGGGCTCTCCCAGGTCTGGATGCTATACTACAGAAGGCAGGTAACTGATCAACCAAGACTGGAGTAGGCAAAGTAGATGCAAATGATTGATCATCAGAGGGTTAGTAAGAAAATCTGAAGTTGCTATGGAGACAGGACCTACTGACTTAACGTCAATTCCTAGCTTCCTACTCCCTATCTTCCTCTCCTCTTGAAAATGGAAGTTATTTCTCACTTTTAATTTCAACTAAACATGGTTCCAGCCAATGATATAAAACCCCAAGTCAGGTTTTGCAGATGTGGACAATAAGACTCTTTCTTACTTCCTCCTGTTTCCTGCCTGGAACAAGGGTCAGTCCTAGACGTGCAGCAGTTATCTGTTAAGCATGAATCAAAAAGCATGAAGATCAAACCCCAAAATCCTAAGGGTGGTGGAGAAGAATGGTAGAAAGTGCCTGGACTTATGATGGTTGTTACTGAGATTGAATTGGGTCCCTGCAAACAATCGTAGTTAAAGTACTAACTCCTAATACCCTACAAAGTGACCTTATTTGAAATAGGGATTTGAGCTAGAGATAGGTAATCAAATTAAAATGGGATTGTTAGGTAAGTCCTACTATAGAATGATTTGTGCCTTTATAAAAAGAAATTTGGACACAAATACACGGGAGATTCATGCAATGCAGAGACTAGGGTGATTGTTTTATAAGCCAAAGATGGCTATAAAACCACCAGAAGGAGAGACATGTAACAGGCTCTTCCTCACCAATCTAAGAATTATCCAACCTAGTCAACACCTTGATCTTGAACTTCCAATATCCATACCCATGAGACAATAAATTTCTGTTGTCTAAGCCCCTCAGACTATGCTATTCTGTTATAGTAGCTCTAGAAAATTAATATTGAACATCTAAAACCTTTATAGAAACCTCCTACTTCTAACATGAGAATAAGGTAAGAGCACATAAGAAAAATAAATATTTTTAAACTTACTTAATTGTTGAATTTTCCATTTCCTACAGTAGAATGAAGTCCTAAGAGATCCAGATAGGGGGAAAGTTCATAAGAAGAGTGAGATGGGTGAGTCAAGAATTTTAGAGAGGTCAAAGACAGAATTTGAGTTCAGAGATTAGAATAAAATGAGATTTATAATCCCAGAGGTTGAACAGTTGAATGTAATAATATGACCCTAGGCATGCACATAGATATGGATTGCTGCAGTCTAGATGGTAACTAGTGAAGTTAAAGATACCAGAAAACTTTAAAGCCTGGTTGATATGTTTTTAAAAGCCATGAACCCCAAAGTCACCCTGATAATAGTGTGAGGACAGGATATGGAAGAGTGAGACCATAGGAAAAGACCAGAAGTGAGCAGACACCTAGGAAAAAAATGATAAAATCTGATGATAAGAGTCTTGTTATGGTTTGGATATGAGGCATCTTCCAAATGTGCTGTTAAGGCAGGAATATTCAGAGGTGAAATGGTCATGTTATGAGAACTGTAATCTGTCTGTCCTAGTCAGAATGGACTAACTGGGTGGTAACGGTAGGCAGGTAGGACATGGTTAGGGGGAGTGGGGCACTTGGGGCATGCCTGTGGGGGTACATCTTCCCTGTGGCCCCTTCCCCTCTCTCTTTGCTTCCCAGCCAGCTACCATGAGATGAGCAGCTTTCCTCTGCTGCAGCTCCTCCGCCATGGTGTTCTGCCGCCCCTTGGACCCAGAGAAATGGAGTTGGAGTTGATTGACCATGAACTGAACCTCTGAAACTATGAGCCAAAATGAACTTTTCCTTCTCTTAATTGTTCTTATTAGGTATTTGGTTCCCATGACAAAAAAAAAAAAAAAAAAAAAAAAAAAAAAAAAAACCTCAATAACATAGCCTCAAAAGAGGGAAAGATTTTGCCTGAAAAAGTAATGTCTTGGAAGAAGTAATGCTATCTGATGATTGATTGAATTCCAATACCATCTCTAGGCTCCATGATAGATGAAATATGGGCAATGGAGCCTCTTCACCTAAGAAAGCTACAGGTGAAAGAGTGACCTTGAACATGGATAATAGATATACCTTAAAATGTTATCACCTGAATTATTCAAATAATTGATGCCAAAGAGCACTCAGGAGCTGTATTTATCTGAGTAAAGCTTGGAAAGGATTATATATGTATTTTGTTCAATTTTACACCATAGCAAGGGACTCATCCTTAAATTTTCATCTCAAGTAGAAGGTAAATCCCTGGCCTCAGAGTTTCCCTTGGTTGTATGACTGGATGTGACAGAATAGACTGAAAGAATGGTTGATGACACTCTGTTTCAAGTAGGTTGATTCAGCAAAATACTTTTAAATACACCCAATTTAAAATTTTTGGTTTTTCCCTTGCAGATTTCAGTACAAAAGAATCTCTATCCAAAGAAAAAGCTCTTGTTACTATAAATACACCCTGGCAGTTACATACAGAATGTCTTGGAAAATAGGTCAGAGTATCAGAGAACTAGGATTTCAGAATATGCCAAAAATAGTAACAAATAAATGTTTACTACCCATCATTTTACTCCTTCACTTTTTCAAATATTACTATCGTCCTTTAGAAAAAAAAGCCAGAAAAATGATAGGCTCGCTGGTCTTTCAGATATCTACAAGACCTAGAGATGTTTACCAAAAAGAAAATAGCACCTTTTTGCATTAGGAAAAACAATTGACTTTTAACTAAGCGACTGAACAAAGTGCATTACTATTTCCCCCCTCTCCCTCTTCCATTAGAAACAAGGAAAAATCTGTAAAAGCAAAATGATCTGAAAAATGCTCACTGCTGGGAGGAGAAGCTGCTCTGGATTTGGCAATTTGTCACCCTGACATTTACTGCCTGATGAACACCAGCTTGCTAAATTTTGCAGAGAGATAGACTGTGTGTGACAGATCTCTCTGGCTGTTAGTTGGAAAGCTCATAAACATAGGTATTCATTTGGATTAGGTTTCTTAAGAATTAAAAATAAGATGCTGATTAAGTACATGCAAATTATGAGGTGGAGAGGCATACCTAAGTCTATAAATGCTTAATTTTTTTTATTAAATGAAAAATGCTCACAATGAAAGTCTCCTAAAAATAACAAAATTGGAGCATTCTTCTTGACTCCCCTCGAAACATTGGGGGTCAGTGGGAGAAGCGAAACATTTCTCAGTAGATAGTAATCAGTCTCTGCAAAAGCCACTTTATGTTTGTGTATTTTTCTGCAGTTAAAGAATTAAATTATTCTAGCAGGGTATGGTGGTTTATGTCTGTAGTCTGAGTAGCTTGGGAGGCTGAGGCAGGAGGATCACAGGTTCAAACCCAGCCTCAGCAATTTAGTGAGACCCTAAGCAACTCAGTGAGACCCTGTCTCTAAATAAAATATTTTTAAAAGGGCTTGGGATGTTGCTTAGTTGCCAACACCCCTGGGTTCAATCCCCAGTACCAATCAATCAATCAATCAATAATTCTAGAAATGATTTTTTTCAGAAATATGATTCCTAAATGAAGAAAGGCAGCTGAGATAGACAAAGCTATACAATTTACCTTCCTTTTTTTTTTAACCTGAACTTGACTTACCAGCCTCAGTTTTCATAGCAAACAGAAGTACTTAATTGTACCATTTTAAGATAACATAATCTTTACAGTTTACTACTCTAGCTCTGTTGGCTAAATTCTCTTTAGTTACAGGTTTTCTCACTCCCTTATTCTTAAATGGCATCTGGATTCAGAGGAAGCTTAGGTAGCATCCCAGCCCCAGTTGGTAAGCAGGTAAGGTACACTGGGCCTGTGTGCCTTCCCATCCTCTTAAAGAGAGAATCATCCTGGCACTTGCTAAAATGGTAAGAAAGACTTTATTAAAGGATATGGCAATAGAAATTTGCAATAAAGGAGAAAGATTGGGCCCACTGCAAATACAGCAAGAACAAATGGGGACTTAGAGCCAAGGAACAGAGTGAGGTGGTCATTGAATGGAAAATTACTCAAGGGAGATATAAAGTAAGGGGATTCTTGCTAAACTGATTGAAGAGGATTCACACAAAAGGCAAATCAAGGACTTATACATCAAAGGTGGGGGATGAGGAATTTGATCAGCTATCAAGAGTGATCAATTTTCAAGGATGGGAGGGGGGATGATTTAGCTGGATCCTTTGCTAAAATTGGGCCAAAGATAAGGCTGAGGTGAGGTCAAGATCAAGACCTAATAGAAAAGAGGACTCAGAGGAGCCTAACTAAAGTTTGGTCAAAGAAGGAGCCTTTGCCCCTTTTTACCAACCTCCACAAAGGCACAGTTCATCTTGCTTGGCTGAGGGCCTCAGACAACACTCTCCGCATAAACTGCTGAGGCCCACAGCCCAGGGAGTCCTCAAGTTTCTCAGTTCACTCATTCTCTGTCCCTCTAATATCATTGCTGAGGCCTTTCCTGGTCAGTCATTTGTGCACTGTTCTTAGGGTCTCACGGACTCTCACCTGCATTCCCACAGCATATTGGGGTGCAGGGAAGCCTCGGCAAATGCTTCCAATATTTTCTGCCTTTCATAACTATTGCTACTCTACCTCTTGAAAGTATTTCGTTTTCAAAACTAGCATTCTCTTTGGCTACAGTTTGAGAAACTAGATGCTTTCCCTTTTATTCAAAAATCTCCCGTAATTTACCAAGGTTTCCACTCCTCTGGAGTCATAATAAAGAAAGCAATTACCCTGAATCTGTCAAGCTCTACCTCAGATCCGAAGAGAACTTCTGGGAATGCCCATAAAGTAATTGGAGTAGACAGAAGAAAGAATGAGGCCGGTGGGGGGAGGGAATTTTCTCTTCTAGATTTTTTTTTTTTCTGGTTGACAGCATTACCATCTAGGACTGGCAGATATTTCACATCTATAGGATTATTCTGAATTAAATTTTACTATCTCTTTTTAAATATATAGGATATAATGTTATTTGCTTCTGAAAGCAGAAAAAGTCACTTTCTGGACATAAGACTGTTTATATAATTTCAATGTATCATTGTCTGGTAAACACAGACAGAATGCTGAATTGGATCACTTGTCAAATCTCAGGAGAACTGGGGATTGTCTTGGTTCTATTGCTAACTAGTAGGCGATCTTGGCAAATTATTTTCCCTCTCTCAACCCTAGCTGCTCCATCTGCCAAATGATAGAGATCTGAATACATAAGCTGCTTTTTTGTTATGATATTTGATGACTCCATTACTGGAAGCTAAGCTCCAGATTGAGTATATGGACCTGTCTGGGCATGTTCGGCTGATGACTGTGGCAGTCAGCCTGCTGGCCACTGCAGAAGGATACAGATGCTCCTTGAGAGAACTCAACCCTGAGGAAGAAACTGGCACAGCACCAAAGCCTTAGTTGACAGGGAGATCATGAATTTGAATGCATGACAGTGTTTATTATTCCTATTTGCCTCCTAACTCTACGTCTAAGTTCAATGGGGAGCAACACAGTTCATTAATAAAACCTGAAAGATCAGATTCACTAAAAACTCCAAAAATGATGGGATCCAACAGTATTTTATGACCCTTCTAAAAAAAAAATTCTGACACAAAAGGGAAGTGTGTGTCTCTTCACTTTGCCATAGTCATAGCAGAATCCTGTCACTGAGAGGCCTCTGATGTCTATGCATAGGTGGTGGGTGAAGGTGCACAGATGCACATGGAGGCTGAGATGCCCACAGAGCAACACATGCACCAGGTGAGGCAAGGCAATATCCTGTAAATTGCTACCAGAACTTGGAAGTACCTGGTCTGTGCACAGTAGTTGATGAGTTGTTCTAAGATATCTCCAAGAACTGCTGTTAACCCCTGAAACACTTTTAACAGATAGTGGAGGGCTAAATAAGCACAAACACAGTACACAAATTTTGATTTTAACTATACAACATGTTCTTCCTCTTCTTCTATTAATATGGGACTAATTTTTTTTTTTCAGGAAACCCCTTTCCTAGGTTTAACCTGGAGTTTGGATTCAACTGGCCTATTTCCCAACTCTGGGGGCTGCACTAGTCCCAGGAAAGTCCACTTAATATAGCCCCATTCCCTTTTGGACTTTTTAATATAGTTTATTCTCTTTCTTGACTGTACCCTGGACTGACACACAGCAAAAGTCAGAGTATGATATGGAAGCACAGAACTTTTATTGAACTTCTATACAAGAGATAGATCCTTTTCACTGACATTACCAATGATAAGGAAAATGGAATCTGAGAGCCACAGGAGAGTAATACATGGTAAAAGTTTACTTGAGAAAGAAATGAATACAGAAGAAATTAATCAATTGTTGTGAAAATTATGCAAAACTTAGAATTAAGAATATGTTAAGTAATATCTCCTTTCAATATCATGCAAAAATAAAGGCCACCAAATAATTATATGGGGAAATAAACTCAGTTTGAGTCATTCTTCATTATTGATTAAAGATCTAGAAGTAGAGGGGGATCCAAGATGGTGGGCCAGAGGGAGGCAGTATTCTTTGTTGCCCTATGACTCAGGTCTTAACTAGTGGGAATACTGCTGAGAGTGAAAGAGGACCCCTCCACAGCTGAAACCACGCAGGAATCATAGCGTCAGTGTTAGAAAAGGACTCCTGACTCCCAACTATTTCACCCATGCAGTTTTCTGGGTGCCTTAGCAGGATCACCAGCATCAGCACCTCCGTGGAATCCCCAGACACCGCTCCCACAAAGGACACTCGGCCTCTACCCATGCACAGGAACTCCAGTCACCACTCCCATGTGGACCCCCATCTACCAACATGGAGTTCCCTGGTGGCCTCCATCTTGGGACTCTGCAACTACTGACATAGTCCCCTCCTCATGGTAGCCTTGCCTGCACCTGAGGATATCACAGGCTCTGAAGAAAGCCAAGAGCTGCAACACTGCCCACCACAGAGCTCATCTCTGAATGCATGGCACAACGCCATTGCTGGGCTCCCCCCACCTGACCCTATACCCAATCCCTGAAAGAAGCTGTCCCTATCTTGGATCACCTCCATCACCATCTATAGTCGGGCAACTACCAGTTTGGAACACGGGATAGCAACGAACCCATAGTTTTCTAATGCCCTCTAATCCCCAGCAGCTGCTAACTCGGCAGAGTGACTGCCCAGTACAAAACAGCCCTTGCGACAGGTGGGCAACCACACAGACCCCCAGAGAGAAAGGTTCCTGGTTAGGAAGTAGAAAGGGAGAGGGTGAGGGAGACACACTTTAGAGACTAATTTAGAGGGCAGGAACTATGAGGTCTCCAGGCGGGATGAGGAAAATAAGACCAGGCGCCCACGTCACAGGAGCAGACCCCAAAGGAGATCCTTGAGGTGCAGTCTCCCAACAGGACGGGCAGGTGCCATACCCCACTTCCACTTGGGTGCCCTGCACCAAGACCAACCTTCACACCCTGGTAACCCACACCATTCTGAGGGCAGACATACCAAGAAAGACAACCCCACCTATTGGATGAGAAGGGAATCAGGAAAGATACTGATCTCAAACCAAAACAATCCTTGTTTCTTCCCTTGAGATTTTTTTTCCTTTCTTCTTTCTCTTTTTTCTCGCACCCTCACATCCCAACATATGTGAAACCAAATACTCTGCATGAATTAGGATATTGAGGACTGAGATGACTAAAGAGTATATTACAGTTGTTGTATATATTTTTTCTTTTTTTCTTACCAGTTTTTACTATTTTAACATTTTATATTTTTCTTAATATATGTGTGTGTCTGTTTTATGTATTCTACTGTCTTCCCTCTTACTTGTCTACCCAAAATTACAACCTCTCTGTTTTCTTGCTACTAATCTTCTTTAGATTTCTCTTTCATACTTCCTTAGATATAATAACTTTATATTCTCATCTCATACCTCCTCAGCATATCTTCCTACACTTCACCCTCAATTCTTTGTCCACCATCAGAAACTATAAACCCTTTTACACACCTACTGATTATATTGTAGATAATAATTGAATTCACCATTTCTGTACATTATGACCAAACTGTAAATGTCTTAATAACAACTATTTGTTTTTAGGTGGTATTTTGTTTATATTGGGATCTGTTAACATTATCCTTCCCCTCAAAGGATAGGCATTAGAACCCTACAGGGGCATATAAGCCTATAGGGTAAAAATGGTAACACCTTGGATCCACAGAGCTAGAAAGGAAGACACACAAGCAACATGTAAAGACAAGGTAAGAAAGTGCTACAAACAAATCAAGATACCACATTATTAGAATCTATGCCCAACACAGCAAATGAAATTACAGAGAAGGAGTTCAAGATGTACATAATTAAAATGTTCTGTGAATTAAAGAATGATATAAGAGCAAATACAGTCAGCAAAAGATCATTTTGGTAAAGAGCTACATAAGCAAATACAGGAAGCAAAATATTACTTCAATAGGGAGATACAAGTTCTAAAGAAAAACCAAACAGAAATCTTTGGAATGAAAGAAACAATAAACCAAATTAAAACTTCAATTGAAAGCATAACCAAAAGATTAGATCACTTGGAATACAGGACCTCAGACAATAATGACAAAATAGATAATCTTGAGAAGAATGTGTACCACACAGTAAAATGGTAACAAACCATGAGTAGAACATTCAAGAAATATGGGATAAAATGAAAAGACCAAATTTGAAAGTTATTGGGATAGAGAAAGGCATAGAGTTCCAAACCAAAGGAATGAACAATCTATTCAATGCAATAATATCAGGAAATTTTCCAAACATGAAGAAAAAAATTGGAAAACCAAATTCAAGAGGTTTATAGGACACCAAATGTAAAAAATCATGACACATCCATACCAAAGCACATTATAATGAAAATGCCTAACATATAGAATAAGGAGAGAATATTAAAAGCCACAAGAGAAAGGAATTAGATTACATATAGGGGAAAAACAATTAGGTTATGTGAAGATTTTTCAGCCCAGACCTGAAAGCTAGAAGATCCTGGAACAACATATATCAACCTCTGAAAGAAAATGAATGCCAACCAAGAATGTTGTATCCAGCAAAATTAAGCTTTAGAATTGATGATGAAATAAAAACCTTCCATGGTAAACAAAAGTTAAAAAAAAAATTACAGCTAGAAATCCTGTACTATAGAACATCCTTGGCAAAATATTCTATGAAGAGGAAATGAAAAACATCAATGGAAATCAGCAGAAGGAAGTATTACACTAAAGGAAAAGCTACTCAAAGGAGAAATTAAGTTAATCAAATGAGACAAAGACGGACATTTCATACTGCTCAAGGGAAACATACAACAACAAACTATAACAATTATAAATATATATGCCCCAAACAATGGAGTATCTATGTTCATCAAACAAACTCTTCTCAAGTTTAAGAAACAAATTGACCAAAACACAATAATTCTGACTGACTTTAACATGCCTCTTTCACCACTGGAAAGATCTTCCAAACAAAAGCTGAACAAAGAAACTATAGAACTCAATAATATAGTCAGTAACTTAGACTTAACTGACACATATAGAATATTTTATCCTTCTATGAGTGAATACACATTCTTCTCAGCAGCCCATGGATTCTTCTCTAAAATAGACCATATATTATGCCACAAAGCAACTCTTAGCAAATACAAAAAAGTAGAGCTACTACCCAGCATTTTATCAGGTCACAGTGGAGTGAAATTAGATATCAATGATAAAATAAAAAATAAAAACTTCTCCAACACCTGGAGACTAAATAATATGCCACTGAATAAACAATGGGTTGCAAAAGACATCAAAGAGATTAAAAAATTCTTAGAGGTGAATGAGAACACTGATATAACATATCAAAATCTCTGGGACACTATGAAGGCAGTACTAAGAGGAAAGTTCATTGCATGGAGTTCATTACCTAAAAGAAGAAAAAGTCCACAAATAAATGACCTAATATTACATCTCAAAAGACCTAGAAAAAGAAGAAAAAATCAACACCAAAAGCAGTGGAAGATAGGAAATTATTAAAATCAGTATTGAAATCAATGGAATTGAAACAAAAGAAACAATTTGAAAAAATTGACAAAATAGTTGGTTCTTCAAAATAAATAAATAAATAAATAAATAAAATTCGCAGAACCTTAGCCATGCTAACAAAGAGAAGGAGGGAGAAAACTCAAGTCACTAACATATGTGATGAAAAAGGAAATATCATAACAGACACTACAGAAATACAGAAGACAATTAGAAATTATCTTGAAAACATGTACTCCAATAAAATAGAGAATATCAAAGACATTGACAAATTTCTAGAGGCATGAGTTGCCGAAATTGAGTTAGGATGATATACAAAATTTAAACAGATCAATTTCAAGCAAAGAAATATAGAAGACACCATCAGAAGCCTACCAACCAAGAAAAGCCCAGGACCAGATGGATACAAAGCTGAGTACAAGACCTATAAAGAAGAATTAATACCTATACTCTACAAATTATTTTGTGAAATAGAAAAAGAGGAAGCACTTCCAAACTTATTTTATGAGGCCAGTATCACCCTGATTCCAAAACTAGGCAAAGACACATCAAAAAAACAAAACAAAACTTCAGACCAATATCTCTAATGAACATAGATGCAAAAATTCTCAATAAAATTCTGGCAAATCAAATACAAAAACATATCAAAGAGATAGTGCACCACAATCAAGTGGGGCTCATCCCATGAATGTAAGGCAGGTTCAACATACAGAAATCAATAAATGTAATTCACCACATCAATAGACTTAAAGATAAGAATCATATGATTATCTAAAAAGATGCAGAAAAAGCATTCAACAAAATATAGCACCCATATATGTTTAAAACACTAAAAAAAACTAGGGATAACAGGAACATATCTCAATATCATAAAACATATCTATGCTAAGTCCTAGGCCAATATCATTCTAAATGGGAAAAAAGTGATGGAATTCCCTCTAAAAACTGGAACAAGACAGGGATGCCCTCATTCACCACTTTTATTTAACATATTTCTTGAAACACTGTCCAGAACAATTAGACAGACAAAAGAAATTAAAAGGATATGAATAGGGAAAAGAAGAACTCAAATTAGCACTATTTGCTGACGATATGATTCTATACCTAGAAGACCCAAAAAATTCTACCAGAAAACTTCTAGAACTAGTAAATGAATTCAGCAAAGTACAGGGATACAAAATCAACACCCATAAATCCAAGGCATTTCTGTATATTAGTGACGAATCCTCTGAAAGGGAAATGAGGAAAACTACCCCATTTACAATAGCCTCAAAATAAAATAAAATAAAATACTTGGGAATCAACCTAACAAAAAAGGTGAAATACAAATACAATAAAAACTACAGAACACTAAAGAAAGAAATTAAAGAAGACCTTAGAAGATGGAAAGACCTCCGTTGTTCTTGGATAAGCGGAATCAATGTTGTCAAAATGATTACACTACCAAAAGCACTATACATATTTAATGCAATTCCAATCAAAATCCCAATAATATTCCTTATAGAAATAGGAAAATCAGCCATGAAATTCATCTGGAAAAATAAGAAACCCAGAATAGCTAACCAATCCTTAGCAAGAAGAGTGAAGCAGGTAGCATCACTATATCAGACCACAAACTATACTACAGAGCAATAGTAACAAAAACAGCATGGTATTGGCACCAAAGTAGACTTGAAGACCAACAGTACAGGATAGAGGACAAAGAGACTAACCCACATAATTATAGTTATTTTATATTAGACAAAGTTGCCAAAAACATACATTGGAGAAAACGAACATCTCTTCAACAAATGGTGCTGGGAAACCTGGAAATCCATATGCAACAAAATAAAATTAAACCCCTATCTCTCACCATGCACAAAATTCAACTCAAAGTGGATCAAGGACCTAGGAATTAAACCAGAGACACTGCGCCTATTAAAAGAAAAAGTAGGCCCAAATCTCCATCATGTCAGATTAGGCCCCAGCTTCCTTAATAAGACTCCTAAAGCACAAGAATTAAAATCAAGAATAAATAAATGGGATGGATAAACTAAAAAGCTTCTTCTCAGCAAAAGAAACAATCAGTGAGGTGAATAGAGAGCCCACATCTTGGGAGCAAATCTTTACCCTCCACACATCAGATAGAGCACTAATCTCTAGGGTATATAAAGAACTCAAAAAGCTAAACACCAAAAAAAAAAAAAAAAAAGCGAATAACCCAATCAATAAATGGGCCAAGGACCTAAACAGCCAGTTCTCAGAAGAAGATATACAGTCAATCAAAAAATATATATATGAAAAAATGTTCAACATCTCTACCAATTAGAGAAATGCAAATCAAAACTATTCTAAGATTTCATCTCACTCCAGTCAGAATGGCAGCTATCAAGAACACAAACAACAAGGTGAGGATATGGGGGAAAAGGCACACTCATGCATTGCTGGTGGGACTGCAAATTGGTGCAGACAAACTGGAAAGCAATATGGAGATTCCTTGGAAATCTGGGAATGGAACCACCATTTGACCCAGCTATCCCACTCTTCAGTTTATACCCAAAGGACTTAAAAACAGCATACTACAGGGACACAGCCACATCAATATTTATAGCAGCACAATTTACAATAGCTAAACTGTGGAACCAAACTAGATGTCCCTCAGTAGATGAATGGATAAAGAAAATGTGGTATATATACACAATGGAACATTTTTTTTCAGCAATAAAAGAGGATAAATTCATGGCATTTGCAGGTAAATGGATGGAGCTGGAGAATATCATGCAAAGTGAATTTAGCCAATCCCCAAATACCAAATGCCAAATGTTTTCTCTGATATCATGAGGCTGATTCATAGTGGAGTTGGTAGGGGGAGCATGGGAGGATTAGATGAACTTTAGATAGAACAAAGGGGTGGGAGGGGAAGGGAGAGAATATGGGGATAAAAAAAGATTGTGAAATGAGATGGATATCATTACCCTAAATACATGTATAAAGACATGAATGGTGTGAATATACTTTTTGTACAACCAGAGATATGAAAAATTGTGCTCTATATATGTAATATTAATTGTAATGCATTCTGCTGCCATATATAACAAATTAGAATTAAAAAATTAAATGTTAAAAGAGAAAAAAGATCTAGAAACAGTGAAGTCCCATATTAATCTGTTGATGCCTTTTCTGGGACAGATGCAAATACTATAATATCTTTCCAACAGAATAGATCATCATAAAGGTTACAGCTTATCAATCTGTTAAATATATTTTTTGTATCCAACAACAATTTTTTAGTGTATTTTGTTAAAATTTGCCTATGAATACCTAGCTTTTCAAATGAATTTTAGAACAGTTTTCATATCCTTGTGGTTTTCTCATTAGTTTATGAATGAAATAAAATCTTTGAAATGGGTTTATTTTATATTTGCCTAAAAATCATAATTTTGTTTTAAATATACTTTAAAACAAGTGATAAAGGGAATAAAAGAAATAAAGAGCAAGTCCTGACTATTTCATTTCAGCACCTGGATCCCACTGCCCTACTTATAGACTCATCCTTTGAGTTAATATATTCTGTTTCTTCATAAGTCGACGGGAACAGGGCTTCTATATCTTACATACGTAATAGTAGTTAGCCCTGTAGCCAGAAAAATGCAGTTTAGTATCAATCTGAATATATGGCCTGGTTAAATCTAGGAAATACAGAATTGCATGTTAAAATAGAAATATTTTTGGTCTTAATTTCAGCCATGGTACCTAAAACCACAAATGCTGTGTCCACTTTCCATGGTGTACCATGCTTCGGGCTATAAAATGGCATCTCAGACACCAGTTTTGTGACTTTAGTTCACCATTCACTCTAGCCTATGAAAAGAGGTTGATGAGAGGAAGAAAAGTCACAGGGTATCAGACGACGTGATTGTGCTATATGGGATATTGTCACTGTGCCGAGAACCCTGAGCTCATGGGGGATATTATAGAAGTTGCCCTCTTCTGACCTCAAATCAAGATCCGCTGAGGAAGCTCAGTATGTTCACAGCTGTCTATCTCACAGCTGAGAAATATAAGGGTCATGAGACTGGCTGGTGACTGCTTTGTTAGAGGAATGAAGGGAGGTAGCTGCATTTTTCTCCCACAGTTATTAATGTGAAAAAAAGATCATAATATCCTGGGTCAGATTCAAACCATTTCACAAGAACGCTGGTATGAGGTTTCCCAACATCTTGTCTAAGAAAGCCACATCAAGTTCTAAAGGGAGTTCAGCAGAAAGAACCCTGAAGAGTTCCCTGGGTGTTTAGGAGTAAAGGAAGGAGACATAGCAATCAGATGGAATGTTACCTTCCCTTGTGCCAAATGAATTAGTGATGGGATCACCTCATGCTTCAGTCTCTTCACTTGATTTGTATATATTAAATCCTGAACAGAGGTTGCCTTTGAGAGACCACAGAGTGACCAGAGAATTCATGGACCTGGGTGTAAATTTCATTTAAGTGGATGGGAAAAGCCACCCCTGCAAACTTCAGAATGGGCTTGAATGAGTTGCATAGGGGATAAATAAAGTTGTTTTTCCATTGCACTTCCTCAGTCCTATTGGGCCTGTGTAACAATTACCTATTCAAGAAGTCATCATATTTCCTTGATCATTAAATGAAGTTTTTTCTTGTCAGTGAAATGTATGTGAAATCAAGACTTGCCTTTCAATTAGTATGTACATTTGATATTATAGAAACAGTGTGATTCTTTTCTTTCTAAAAACATGCTATATTGATTGTGAACTTTAGATTAAAAGAAATATGACAATACAAAGAATGTATTATATTCCATTAGCACTCCATTCCTACCACAAATCAGAAATTGTACAGATCATACTTTTATAATGAAATCTGTCAGTCTTATTAGTAGCTTTTCAAGCCTTGTATGGGTAACAACTGCATTTCTAAAATCTCCATAGTTCCATTAGCAGGTACCCAGCCATCAGATGAGTACTAACTGTGACCAGTCACGTGTCCAACAGCAGGGGCTAGAGAGCCTGTCAGAGTCCCTGAGCTGCATTGCTGATTTTAGAAGCTTCAGGGTCAGGGAACCCAAACTTCAGCACTGGCCCAGTGTCCCAAGGCTCAGGGAACAGGGCAGGACAGAGCAACACAGCCTACTTGGGCCATGGAAATTTCTTCAAGCCGGAGGAATGGATTGACAGAGACAGATGGCCAGAAAGTTACCTGAACAAAACAAACCAGTTTTGTTAGATTTTGAGGGCAACAACAGATTAAAATTTATCTCCTGGACATATAAACTCTTAAGAAATCCTTTCTGAGTGAGGTGACAGCAAAGCAAGCTGTTTTGTTCTTTTGTTCTGGGTCTGTCCCACCCTCCAGTTGGACAGTACATCTCTTCCCCTCCTGATTGAACCTGTGTTGAGAAATTGATAAGCTGGAGGCCAAAGCTTTCTCTCCATCCCACTCCACCTCTGCCTGATTGCCCCTCTGGGCCACTAAGTCAGAAACATCCTTTCCACCCTGACACAGACCTACTTTCAATTCATGCATTAGGTCTCAGTCCTTTTTCTGCAAGAATACCTCTGGGTTCCATTTGCAAATTTACCAAGACCTGCCCAGAACACTTGTATGTATCAACAGCTTTTTTTAGTAGTGGAGAAAATACTCTGAATATATCAAACTGAGGTGGTTTTCATTTTCCCCATAAAACATATTTTCTGGCAACTCTTCTTCTATTGTGTCTTTGGGGCACTGTTGAGGGAGTATTTCCCATTTTGAAAATAAATTCAAGGTGACATAAAAAAATCCTTTTAGGAATAGGCATAAGGTAGAGAAGAGATATAAGATAAAGCCTGACCAGTCCCCACCCAGGGATATGTGACAAGTAGAGTAGACAGAGGAGGGTAAGCAAGAGTCGACCTTTCATGTTTTGTGGTAGACCCACATCATCCCAGGTAGGAGAAGTGACTGTTACGTTTACGATTTAATAGGAAAAGCAAGGGTTAGAGAACTCTTGTGCTATAATCTATTGGAAATTATGGATAAAAATGAAACCATAGTGTGGTCTCATGGTAACAGTAACATGATGCCAAAAGAGCACAGTGCAAGTGATAACACCACATATTTAAGGAGATAAAAGAAAGATCTAAGCCAGTGTACATGTAGGAGAGAGGAACAAGACAAAACTCAGCAGCCCAGGACATGATACAGCCTCAAGGCCATTACTGAATTGAGGTGCAACACCCCACCGAAACCTCACCACCCAAGAACACTCACAATGGCTTTCTAACCTCCATTGCCAAATATATTTATCCTCCAAAGTTGCCACTTGTGATGAGGCTGATAATCCACAAAAGGCTAATTCCTTACTTGTTCTCTTCAACAAGAGACCAGGCATGGTTGTCATCAACTCATGTGGCTCTCCATGCTCATCAGGAGGGATGAACAAGGGACAGAAGGAAGACTTGTAGATTCCTGTGATTCCATTTAAAGGAGAAAATGAGCTCTAAAGGTGATGAGGAGGTTGAAGCACCTCTTTCTCATGTTTGCTTTCATTTCTTCTGATCCAATCTAAAAAATAAAGCAGATCTATTTTCTTTGCACACCTGAATGAGAGACCTAGGAAAAATAAATTGAGTTTTGCTTAGAAAAAAAGTCCTACTATAACTAGATATTCCTTATTATTAATAGCATTAGTATTAGTATCTTTTTCAGGGAATGATCATTAACTGGGGTGGAAAATACAGGAGGAAGAAAAGATGGGGGATGAAAAGAAAAGATCATAAGTTGTGTCATGTCTAAAGATTTTTTTTGTGTATGTGTGTGGTGCTGGGGATTGAACCCAGGGCCTTGTACATGTAAGGCAAGCACTCCACCAGCTGAGCTATATCCCCAGCCTTCGTCTAAAATTCTTTTTTGACTAAATTTTACTCATGGAATTCATAAGAGAATAGAGCTAGAAAAGCTGATTAGTAAAACTCTATGCATTGAGATAATTGTTGAAGCTAGGAAAGTGATTAGATTGGCCTCAAAGAGAGGATAAAAAGAAAAAAATAATCTTGTAGGACACTATTATTTCAGGGGCCAATGGTAGAAGATGTGTGTTAACTTTGCATTGCTATCTTTACATTGCTATAAAAAAATAAGTCAACTTAAAAATATAAAAGGTTTATTCTGGCTTGCAGTTTTAGAGGTTTCAGTGCATGGTCACTTTTTTTTTATTGGTTGTTCAAAACATTACAAAGCTCATGACATATCATCTTCCATACATTTGATTCAAGTGGGTTATGAACTCCCATTTTTTACCCCAAATACAAGTTGCAGAATCACATTGGTTACACATCCACATTTTTGCATAATACCATATTAATGACTGTTGTATTTTGCTACCTTTCCTATCCCCTACTATCCCCCCTCCCCTTCCCTCTCATTTTCCCTCTCTACCCCATCTGCTGCGTGGTCACGTAATCCTGTTGCTTTGGGCCTGTAATAAGTACATCATGGCAGGAGCCTAAGGAAGAAGACGTTCCCTAATAGCAGGAAAGTAGGAGAGAGGAGAGCACAACCCCAATGACCTAACTTCCTTCCACTTGGCTCCAGCCCTAAAGGTTCCACCACGTCTACTAGCAACACAGCTAGTGACTAAGCCTTCCACACATAGGCCTTTGAGAGACATTCAATATTCCAATTATAGCAATGAATATGCAAGAGAATAAAGAATAGTCACTAAGGTGACCACCCAGGAGCTACAGAAGCCAACAGAGAAGAGACCACAGTGAAGCTGTTTGTGATGCTCATTTCCTATTTTTGTAGGGAAGAGAAGATGAAGGAGGTCCCCTGATAAAATTGAGGGATACAATGCTGCTGTTGGTATCAGAAGAAAAAAAAATGTTTTACAAATAGTATTAGATGAAAGAGGATTGCTGGGCCGTGGAGAAGACAGAGTTGAAATGGTAGCTGAAGCTACAGCAGGTCAAATGGGAATGGTTTTGTCAACTTCCCAAAACATCACCAGGAAAATATCCACTTCAGCAGTAGAAAAGAGCTCTTGGTAAAAGTCTGAGTAGCATCTGAGAAGAGTGAAATAAGAGGAGAACACTTATAGGATTTAGGATTTGACTGGGTGATTTTCAGGCAGGTCTTGCAAAATTGGAAACTGGTTGGGATCATGCAGAGTTATAGCAGCTTTGGAATGATGTGTACAGTGAGGCAAGGGATAGAAATAAATCTTGAGAATCAAGCTGTTAGTTTAGTTGTTTCAGCTTGATTTCAGAAGGGTGAATATCTCCTGGAACAAGAAGCTAAATTAGTCTGTACTACCTCTTAGTATTATTTAACACAGGACATAAAAGTATAGGCAGTCTTTTGTTTAGCACATGGGCAGGAGATTATTTGGGGTTTGGTTCTCATTTTCTAATTTTCTCTGGGGATAGTTAGAAAAGAACAAGAGTAACAGGAAAGAGATGGGATTTATCCAGCATTAAGAACTGACAGGTGCCAGGTGTGATCCTGTATGCCTGTAATCTCAGCGACTGAGGCAGTAGGATTGCAAGTTCGAGACCAGCCTCAGCAATTTAGCAAGGCCCTCAGCAACATATCAAGACCCTGTCTCAAAATAGAAAATAAAAAGAGCTGGGGATGTAGCTCAGTTGTTGAGCACCCTTAAATTCAATCCCCAATACCTCCCAACCCCTGAAAAAAGAACTAACAAATAGTGTAAAGTATGTCTGACAGTGGTGACAGAGTCAAGCCTGGTAAAGGATACAGTTGAATGAGGAGATCACAGGCAAGTTAAAACAGGAGAGGATTCAAGGAATAACAGCAGGAACGCAGCAAAGGTTGAGAACATGTTGTGTCTTCCATGAGAGAAAGAATTTGAAGAGATTTGCTATTAGGAAAGTGTATCAAAAATGGTAACAGGAGGGGTGAAAAATGATTTATCATACTTTATGCTAATTACGACTAGTAGGTTCCCTTAGTTATATTAATATTTATATAGTAGACAGGATTAAAAGATGAATCTCTTTTTCTGACAGTTAAATTCATTCTACTTTAACACCAGTTCAGCTCTCATGTCTGTGAAGCTGTCCCAACTTCCCAGGGCGCCTGCTCTGAGCTGTTAGCATGCAGCAGCTCTGGCGAAATCTCCATAGTGATTCCTAGCACAGGACGTTGTTTACACATGTAAGGGAGGGGAAAATGACATTGCTGTTTAAAACCCAAACTTACTGCAGTACTTCCGTCCCTCAGGGAGTGGTAAAATGTTCTCCATAGAGTAGAAAGCCTTCTATTCAACAGAAGAGCTTTACAGTCCACTGTGACTGTAAAAGGAGAGACCCCAGAGTATGATTAGGAATGGGCCAGTGGAAAAACAAGAGAATAAAACTGGTTTGTATTCAAAATGAGCAGGGATTTGGGAGACTGGAAGCAGATCACAGGAGAAATGTTAAGAAGACAATAGAAGGAGCAAATGATCAAGAAAGCTCCATAGACAGTGGTCCGTGGAGCAAAATCGACTAGCTCCTGGTAGGGAAATGGCCTGAGAAATTTAAAAACAGAATGCACAGTAAATATTCACAGGGAGGTATTTTTCTATGTGGTTCTTTGTCAACAAATCACCCCAAACCTTAATGCATACTTCATGCACTTCATGTCGTATGTTCTGCAGAAAATCAAGGCAAGGGGGCTGGGTTCCACATCTGGGGGTACACAGAGAATAGAAAATAGACTAGCTGTGGAAGGTGACACACATGTAGAATCAAGTTGGAGTCCTCAGAATATGACAGTGAGGTGACCTTGGGACTCTAAGTCCATGGAATCTAAAACAACCATGAAATCTTGTCAAGGGCAATGAGCTTGCTCTAGCGTATGCAGTAACTATTTGAGCAATTTTTCTCAAATGTCCAAAGGGAAATGGTCCCAGCTGTCATCTGGGTTATAGAGAGTGGTTTCCACTAGCTGGACTTGTGTTCCCTGTGATCAGAGAGTCCCTCAATATAAGGAAATGTGTCTTAAACACCTTTGCAACCTCAATGCCTAACAGAATGTAGTGTAAGTAAGTGGTCAATGAGAAGTTGTTAAATAAAGGAATAAAAATTGGTTGATTAAAAACAGTTCTAGCCAGGCACAGTGGTGCATGCCTGTCATCCCAGCAGCTTGGGAGGCTGAGACAGGAGGATCGTGAGTTCAAAGCCAGCATCAGGAAAAGCGAGGCACTAAGCAACTCAGTGAGAACCTGTCTTTAATTAAAATACAAAATAGAGCTGGGGATGTGGTTCAGAGGTCAAGTACCCCTGAATTAAAAAAACAAACAGTAAAGCCAGGGCTGTGGGCTCAGAGGTCAAGTATCCCTGAATCAAAAAAAAAAAAAAAAAAAAAAAAAAAAAGTTCTATTTTATTGGAACAAGAAGGTCAGAGATTTTCTTAGTGTTGGGAGAAAAGCAACAAAAAGAAAACAAATGATGTGGAAAGAAGTGAGCAAATCTTAAATTCCATATTCAACAACCTACAATAGGGAGGAATTCATATTTCCATGTCACATCCTACTCTTGAGAAGTGTGACTAATAAGGCTTGGAGGTGACACTGCAGTTTTAAGAGAAGGTTCAACATGGGGGAAATAAAGTGCTTTTAGAAGAAATAGGGTTGTGTGCAGATTAGAAAAGCAATATCAAGCAGGTTGGTAGGCTTAGCCTGAACCACACAGGTTACCTAGGCTGTGTATTTTGACATCAGGTCTGAAGGTAGACAGCAGCAATACTTCAGCAGAAAGCCTTTGGTGGAGAGGGATCATCTTCAACATTCAGCAAGTAGTAGTAGTGCCCAAGTCCAATGTCCTCTTCTAACGTTGGCAGTGAGGGAAACAAGTCCCAAAGGAAAGGCCACACATAAAGGTAAGATCCTCTGCCAGGTTTCCTGAAAATAGAAAGTCCTGCTGATATTGTTTTTCACTGACATGTCTCTGCTGAAAGAACCACAGCTGGCATACTTACTATTTTGGTTAAGATTAACCTTTGGGAATTTTTAGATAATACTTCAGGCTTTCTCAAAAGTTAAGGATTACTGTATTAGTAATAAATTGTGATTTTAAAATAATGTATAGAAAACTTGCATTTTATACTACACCTAAGTCAGCTTTTCCAAAGTGGGGCCGGGGAGAAAATTTTCTGGTGAAATCTAAAGCAATAAACCTGGTTAAAGCACTTTTCCAGACTAAAGCAGAAAATTAAAGATTATGGCAAGATTTTTGTTTGCTTCTTTGTAGAATCAAGGCAAGGAGAATAAATGCAGAATGATTGAAAGTAGTGTCAACAGGAGTGGGGGTGGGGTGAGGATTACTTCTTGCCATAAAAATTATTCCATATAAATATGTAATTTAGTGCTAGCTTTCTTCACATAGTAGGGAGAATCAGACTAAATTTAAGTGTCAACAACTATTTACTGAGTTTTTATTGTAAATATTCAGAAGTTGACATAGCATGCATAATATATTTAAAAAATTCTACCATACCAACTAGCCTATGATTATGCAAGAATAATTATTAGACTATTCAATGGGAAAGTCCAAAATCTTTATTCTACACCCCTAGAAAAAATCAAAAGTGCTCTCACTTCTCATTTTTGAAAGAGGATTTATAATCCTTGGTGCTGGATGATTTTTGCAAAGTGCTTTTAGAATCTGGGTGAGAAGATTGCTCTCAGATACAAAGCAAAATGTTCACATTTTTTATCCTTTCTTTTCTTATTGTAAAAAAATAGAACACCATCCAGCCCATCAAGTTATTTCACAAAGCCAAGAAAAATCACTTCTTCTCACACCCTTCATATTTTTCATGATATTTCTAGGAAGATTTTCAACTAGTTTCCCTTCATTTTTAACAAAAGAACCTTTCTTGAGTACCCCTAACAGTCACCTTTCATGTCAGAGGCTGACTTTATAATTTTAGCATCTTTATGCCCATCCTTACAGCTACCCTAAAACAAAACTGAGTACATGATTGGAAACTATAGGAATAAAAAACAGACTGCAGAGATGCGAACAAACAGAGGTTATTTATTTGCTCTGCCAAGGAAGTCAACCACAATCCCTTGCATTTAGCAGAGATTCAAAGATGGATAGGGAAGTAGGGAAGTTTGATAGAAGAGAGAGAGAGAGAGAGAGAGAGAGAGAGAGAGAGAGAGAGAGAGAGAGAAAGCTTTGTGTATGATCCAATTGGAAATTGTAGGCATTGGAAAGCTTGAGGAACAATGACTAAAAACAGAGCATTATGTGTAATTGGTTTGTGGAACATATTTGGCTTTCTCTGGTCCTGAGTTGGAAGCAAAGGGAATAAACAGAGAAGCTGGCTGTAATTGAGCACATCCTGACAATTGTAGAATTACTGCAGAGACTGCGGTTTGGTTTATCAAGCTGTTTGCTGTAGAGGTTTTGGGTCAGAGTCCCATTGTTAGGTGTGGTCTGACCACTATCTGTTTGTATATGAGTTTCTTGATCTTCATTTTTGGTCAGCATCTCACTTCTTGAGAGCTTAGCCAATGCAGAGAAAGCACAGATCCAACTTTCGTTGTTTAGAAATTGTTCCTCCACCTCCTAATCAACTGCACAGCGAGATTGTCTTGACCTTTTTTGTCAAATCATCTCAATTTTATGAGAGAGAAGTTGTTCTGGACAGAATGCAACAGAACTGTATAATAACCACCATGACAAAAACAAGAAGAATCAGTAGTTTGTAAGAGTCATAGAACCAGGATCTCTAGTTGTCCAAACCTGGCTCAAAACAAATTACATAAGCTATGATGATCAATCGTAGAGAAACAAGTAGTGTTTCTTTGTGGTGATTTACAACCTCTTGTACCTTGACTATTTCATTAGCATACATAGAGCAAGAATGAACAATGGCACTGATGTCTGATTGACTAGCCAATAAGAAATCTAGAGCAAAGGATTTGTCCGTCACTACTCATGCCAATGAATGGAGACCGTTCTGTGTTCCATCTAAAGCAGAGGTGATTTCACTAATAACTTTTGCCAAAATTAGAGATAAATTTCTTAACAGTCTTTTCTATTTGTATGATTCCCACAGGTGGAAACACTACTCTGATTGTTTGTATCAACAATGACTCAGAAATTTCCCCAGGCAGAATAATGAATAATCAAAGCTGGCACTGTTTGGGAGCTTATGTCTAAATCAGAATTTCCAGTCTAGGTGACTTATAAAATTAGGGTCTGTATGTACAGACAAATCTCAGAATACTATCCCTAAAGTATGGGAGATCCTAGTCTCAAGCAAACAGGACCAGGAATACTGGGCAAGACAGAAGTAGTATCCATAACAGGTAAAAGGAAATACAGGAAAAAAAAAAGAAGTAGTCATTCATGCCATGAAGTCAGACTCAAGACCTTACAATGGTTGTGTTACATGTTTGGGTCTCTGCCTCTCTAGCTGGTATTTTAGTCAGCTTTTTCACTGTTGTGACTAAAAGATCTGACAAAAACTATTTTAGGAGGAAAAGTTTATTTTGGAGCCCACCGTTTCAGAGGTCTCAGTCCCTACAAAGCCAGCTCCATTCATCAGGGATTTAGGCAAGGCAAACATCATGGCAGTAGAACGTGGGAAGTAGCTCAAGACATCACACCAGGAAGCAGAGAGAGACAAAGTTCAGCTCACCAAATACATACCCCAAAGGCACAACCCCAGTGACCCACCTCTTCCAGCCATACCCTACCAACCTACAGTTACCACTCAATTAATCTCTGTCAGGTGATTAATTTACTGTTTGGGTTGAGATTCTCATAACCCAATCATTTCACCTCTAAACCTTCTTGCATTGTTTCACACGTGAGCTTTCAGGGGACACATCAGCTTTCAGGGGACACCTCATATCTAAACCATAATAGGTGGCAAGTATTTGGTCCATTGTCCTATGAAGATTGTTAAATTGAAACTTAGAATAATTTAGGTTCTTTTCAGTAGATGGTCCTTTTTCTAGAAGAGGAGGTCATGGCAAAGTCACGGGGAAATTTGTTTCAGGTCATTTGTCTCTTATAGGTGTAGGTGAAAACACTGTCAGTTATAATTCCCCAAGATCCCATTTAATAAAAGTAAGATATATCACAGAGGTTTTATTGGAGGGACCCAGTGATGGATAGAATGTCCAGAATGAACAATATTGAGAGTAGTAACTATGCTTTGGGATAACCTAATAAAGGTATTAAAATTACTATAGTGTGATCTAAACATTATCATAAAAAGGAAAGAAAGAGAACCATTATAAGTAAATGACAACCAGGGAATCTATGGAAAATGAGAATAATGATTATGAATAAGCAGTGAAAAACAAAACAAAGTATTCAGGGATTCAGTTTCCACATCTTGAGTGGCATATATTTCCTATCTGAGGCCATCGGCTTACTGCAAAGATCAATAGTCTGCTCCTGAAGATTAGTCACTTCTGGAGGATTTCTGAAAATTCTCATTTTGAGACCCTCAGTTGGAGTAGCCTTGTAATTGTGTGAGATTCTGGTGGCTTATTTAGTACTGAAATGTGAATCCAAGGATTGACTCTCTGTAGTTTCATGACTATATTTGTTGTTAACAATGCTTTATAACATTTCATTCAATAATGTTCAGAAGTTTTTCTCTGATGTCAATTACAAAGAAAAAGTCTATTGGTTGAGGATCACATAGAGGTTGTTTAGGCAGAAATCATGGAATGATGGCCCTACCTGTTAGCATGGAAAGATTTTGCAAGAAACTCTTTTACTATGTCTTTGTGAATCAGGATGTTGCCTAGCATTGGAAATGAAATTCTTAATGCATGTACTTTCTGTTAAAAGTTCATAGAAGAATTGGCAATATGTCTCCAAAGGAGTGAATCATGGCTACAAGAAATAATAGAATTACTTTGGCTGCAGTAGCTCAGGGATTTCTGAAAGTTTTGTTAATTTTGATTTGTAAATGACACTCATTCTTTCAAGCTTTCCAGAAGATGGTAGGTAGTACAATCAGTACCTTGTGTAATTTCTGAGTAAGGAGGAATGTTTTACCAGCTTTTTTTATGTCAGTTTTCTTCAAGCGCATAGATTGGTCACTAGATATAAAAGTTGGTTTCTCCAGGCTGGAAACAAAAAATCTAGCCACTTTTTTTTTTAACCAATTTTAAGTAGTATAACTTTTTAGTAAGGAAAGACTTCTTCAATCTTTCCCTGAAAATAGACACATAACAATTATAACATATTTGAATCCTAAGTGGGGTAGAGTTTGCATAAATTAATCTGATGATATTTAAAGGACCCTAGTGCTCTATTCCTGGCATTATCTCACCTTTATGGTTTTCCCAGGGTTGTATTATTCTCAGATGGTGCATGACTTTCAACTACTTTTCCGAAGTTTCCCCATATATGTTGATTTAAGATAATAAAATCCAGTTTGTTTCAGGATGAGTATTGTCATTCATAAACTTAATTCATACCTATCTGAAATTATCTAATGTTAACCTTATCTTATATTAACTTGAGAGTAGCAAAAATTATAGGACTGAAGTTTACAATGATGTTTTTTATTCTTCCTTTTCCAATTCAGGAACTAAACATTGATATTTTATAATGGTCTCTTTTAATTCCTCCAGAGATTTTTTTTCCTTTGAGGGTTTAGTTAAGATTTGTCATAATAACCTGCTAGAACATTTCCTTTAAAATCTCTAGTATCTCTTTTGGCCTGGGCCTCAACCTTTATGACAGTCATATCTTTAAGAAGTGCATTTAAAGTTCCTAATGTCAGTGCCCAATTTTGTTTAGGGTACCATCATTGGTGAATAATCCCCTTTGTTTATAAAGCATCCCCAAATCATGTACTACTTCAAAAGCATACCTGATGTTTGTATACACTATTGTTACGGTTTAGATATGAAGTATCCCCCAAAAGCTCATGTGTAAGACAAGATGAGAAAGTTTAAAGGTTGAATGATTGGGTTATGAGAGCCTTAACCTAATTAGTATATTCATCCTTTGATAGGGATTAACTGGGTGATAACTAGAGGCAGATAGGGTGTGATTGGGGGAGCGGGGTCACTGGGGGCATGCTTTTGGGATTTATATTTTGTCAGTTGTAAGTGATGTGCACTCATATGCACTCGCTCTCTCTCTCTCTCTCTCTCTCTCTCTCTCTCTCTCTCTGTCTCTCTCTCTCTCTTCTTCCTGGTGCTGTTTCCAGCTGCTTTCCTCCACCACACCCTTCCATGATGTTCTGCCTCATCTCAGGCACAGAGCAATGGTCTCAGCAGTCTAAGGACTGAGACCTCTGAAACCTCCTACCTGAAAATTGTTCTTATCAAGTCTTTTGGTCACAGCAATGAAAAATCTGACTAAAATTACTAAAGTTTGGACCTTGAGTGTCCCCCAAAGACCCATGGATTTAAAGAATTGGTCCCCAGAGTAGTAATATTGGGAGGTGGTAGAACCTTCAAGAGGTGGCACCTAATGGTATTTTATCAGACCATTGGAGATGCCCTTGAAGGGGACAGCGAGACCCTGACCCCTTCTCTCTCTCTCATTCCCTAGATATAAGGTGATCAGTTTTATTCTACCACATGTCCCTGCCAGAAGCAATGGAGCCAGTCAATTATAGACTGAAACCTCTAGAATTGTAAGTCAAAATGAACCTTTTCTCTTTGTAAGTTGGTTATCTCGGGTATTTGTCATGGTTCTAGAAAGCTGGTTACCACAATATATATTTACATTTAATGTTTGCTTTCTACTCTTTGGCTTGTTGACAAGTTCTTAAAAAATACAGTAAGTTCTGACATCTGATCTAATCTTGTCTAAAGGAGACTTTAAATTAATCAAAGTATATCCTTCTTGATAACTTCCAGCTTTAGTTTTAGTCTTGAGTAAAATCCGCCAACAAATAATATTAGGACAGAGTTTTCAATGGGAGGCTCTAATAAATCTTAGTGAGGTCCAGAAAGTTTTTAAAGTGAGGTGAAATGATGATGGGATTCTTCTTCTTCTTGCAGAAACGGTAGAGTGTCAGGATTCAGAGTGATGCAACAGGGAACTGTAATGAGAGTAAGAGTAATAAAACTGCAGTCAGCAGTCATGTTTACACTGTGTGATAAACCATGCTGAGAACCTAGAATCAGTCAGCAGAAGCATGAAAAAATTTCATAGTGGCAGCTTTTGCCCTAAGACTAGAGGGTCTTTGCAACTAGGTCAGGATGAGTGATGATGGATGGTTCCCATGAAGTTAAGTTTAAACCACAAGCACTCATCCATCTTACTCATGCACTAATAGGGAATTTTGGGAATTAGGAATGCTGTTATGGATTAAATTATACTCCCTTTCCTCCCCCAAATAAAGAAATGTTGACATCTTCACCTTCATTGTTCATTATGTGACTTTATTTTTAAAAGAGTCTTTGCAAATGTAACTAGTTAAATTAAGATGAGTTCATGCTGGAATAGAGTAGGCTGTTAATCCAGAGTGAGTGATGTACCTGTAAGAGACAAAGGAGGCACATGGGGAGAATATGGCCAGCTGACAGCAGAGGCAGAGATTGAGTGATGCATCTACAAGCCATCGTATGCCAAGGACTGCCAGTAAACAGCAGAGCCAGGAAGAAACAAGAAAGGATTCTTTCTTACAGGTTTCAGAATGGGCTCACACCCCACAGTGCCTTGATTGCACACTTCTAGTCTAGCTAGAGACAATACACTTCTCTTGTTTTAAGCTTACAAAGCACTTTTTGGTGTTTTTGCTACAGCAGCTCTAGGAAACTACAACACTTAGAGAATGAGGTTGTTGAGAGATTTCTTCAGAATGAGGTTGTTGAGAGATCTTCTCATATTTGGACTCCCAAAGGAGAGGCTCTTACTGAGGACTTGGTCAATTCATAAGGAGATGTCACAGTCTCCAAAAACATTGGCTTCTAAGCCTGCAAGATCCAGTCAAACCTAGAAATCCTCTCAGCCGTCTTTTTGTGAGGGGTCTAGGATAAGTTAGGATGGTCTTTATTTGGAAAGAAATCTTTTTCTCCTTATTAGCTAGGTCATGCCCTAAGTAGGGATGCAAATGCAGGAGAAGAGGGAGGGTTTATTAGGATGATTAATTTAATTGCTATTGCTTAAGTTTGTCAACTTCTCATTACCTTTACCAGGAAATCTTTAGTGAAGTAATTTTTTATTTAGAATTGCTTAGAAACATTTAATAATAGCATACTGTGCACTTTGAAATTTGTTAAGAGGGTAGATCTCAAATTAGGTGCTTTTGCCACAATAAAAATAAAATAAAGCTATGAATAAATTTAAATAGACTATTATAACTTATAAGAAACTTCCTCATTTCACATTTGTGATAACAGAATTTGGATTCATTCAAGAAATAGTCAACATCAAACTAGTACCTTATGAGAGTAAATGTAATGTACTTTGTCCAAATATAAATTCATATAACTTGTCTTTTTGTTTTCAACATGCTTTGACAATGTAGTTCTAAATTACTGAAGTATCTTTTTCTACAACCCAGAATATGGTTTTTGCTATAAAGTTAATGCTCAAAGAAAGGAAGACTGCTCACACTGAGAAAGGAGCATGTGGACGCTTCATGAGTCTGCAGCACTGAATTTAGGGACAACTGCTTGCTATGGTCTGAACATTTGTGTAATGGTATTCAGAGGTGATAAGGTCATGACGGTGAAGTGATCATAAATGGGATTAGTGTCTAATTGAAATCCCAGAGAACTACCTTGTCCCTTCCACCATACAGACACAAGTAGAAGACACCGTCTATGAACCAGAGAGTGCCTTCACTTGACATTGAATCTGATAGCACCTTGATCTTGGACTTGCCAGCCTCCAGAACTGTGAGACATACACTTCCATTGTTTTTAAGCCTCCTAGTCTATGCCAATCTGTTATAACAGCCCAACTGGACTAAAATACTGCCTTTGTTACTTGTAACTGCACATGTAAGATGGAATTTGAAATAATTTTCAGGGAATTCAGTGCTCTAATTTGTGGTTTTTAGGGTTATACTTCCATCATTTACCTCAAGAACAAATTCATTTGACAAAGATTTTTTTCTTTTTCAAAACCAAAACACTTTAAGCACTCTGCATCACATAAAAAAACTGGGGTCCATCCTGCTTGAGAAATCTTATTCCCATTCTTTTCTAAGCCACTCTTTAAATGAGCAATTTTGTTCAAATTAAATGCCCCCCCCTGAGTGGACATTAAAGATCCAAATCCTCCTTAATGAAGTTATGTAATTTACAATATATTATTATGAATTATAAAGTACATATGAGATGCAGGAGTTTTTCTTGAAAGAGCACAAAATTTAGATTTATAAAACTCAATCTAGCAATACCCAACCAAAGTGATTTTTGTCTTGGGTCTCTACTCTGATAATATTTGGCCACCTAAAATAATCAGCGTTTCTTAAATATATGTATTTAATACAAAAATATATGTAGATAATAGGAGACTTATTGTAGAACTGACTCACATGATTATGGAGGCTGAGGAGTCTCATGATCTGCTATCTACAAGTTGGAGAACCAGAAAACCAGTGGTGCACTGCACACAATCTGAAGGTCTTGGAAGTGGTGGTGAAGTGGTGGGGGAGAGCTGCTTATCTAAGTCCTTGAGGCCAAAGACCCAAGAACAAAACCTTCTGATGAAGAGTGAGAGAAGACAGATGTCCAGGGTGAAGAGGAGAGTGTGAGTCTGTCCTTCCTGTACCTTTTGTTCTGTTCAGGTCCTTGAGGGATTGGAGGATGTCCACCCACAGTGGTGAGGCAGATTTTTGTGTTCACTCAGTCAACCAATTCAAATGCTAATCTCTTCCAGTAAAGCCTTCACAGACACTCCCTGAGACAATGTTTGGCCAGCTATCTAGATGTCCCAGAGCCCAGTTGAGCTGATACGTAAGAGTAGCCATCACGCCATCTCTGAACATAGACCTGATAGTTTGGATTCCTCCTCCCTCCCCTTGACAGATGAAAGCCTAGAGAGAATGCTTTCTTTGAAGCGAAGCCAATTTTCTCAGACAAAATTCTGGACAAAAGGAAAACCTTATCCAGTCTTACTGGAGACCCTCAGCAAAATTTGCCCAAATGGATGCCAGTCAGTGAAAACTGCACTAGTTTATAGGCCAATGAGAACAATAAGCTTGGAGATCCCGTATGCTCCACCCTTTGATTCTTCTTCCAAAGACAAACAACACTATTGGAGAGCATGACACAAAAAAAAGAAAGCAGGAAAATAACAGAAGGAAAGCAGAAAAAGAATGAAAAAGGAATGGCTTGATCCCACCAAGAATGCCAAACAAAATCAATAAGAAAACCTATATATAAAACTGTGAATAAATGTCCAAGAAATACAATGCAAGGAGAACAGAGTTCAGATCTGGTACAGACTTCACTGTTGCCCAGACTTGCGAGCCCATAAGCAGCAAGGTGCTCTGATCATTGACCAGGCTAAAGGCTTGGCCCACAGCTTTGAGCAGTGTATAATGTACCTTCATGAGATGTCAGGGAAAACAAATAAAGAGAGCCCAAAGGAGAATAAACAGAAGTTATTTAGTCAAAATGTGCTAGTACAAAGGAGTCAATACCAACACTTCTGTTTGGGAGAGACTTAAAATAGGCAAGGTGATAGTTTTATTGTGGGGGGAAAAAAGAGAGAGAGGGAGGGCTTCAGTTATGGTCTGTTTGGAGGTTATCTGGATAAGGAAGCTGGAGGGGAGCTAACTAGAAGTGAGACAGTTTATGTCATTAGTTTGGAGATATTGGCTTTCATTGGTAGATACTTACTTGGAATCATGTGCAAAAATAGGGAAGCCGGCAGACATTTGCCAAGCCCTGACATCCTGGGCTGGTAGCTACAGAGGTTGTGGGTCAGAGTTTTGTTGTGAGATATAGTTTGGCCATTGTTTCTTTATTCTTTCAGCCCCTCAAAGTTAAAGTATCTAGTCTCTTGTATATTCCTCTATCCTTTTATTGAAATATGTTATGGAGACACTGATATCACATTTAAATTAGAGAAGTCATTCTTGTTAAGAGCATATGTGGTGAAAAGATGAATTTTTTTTTTTTAAGAAAGATCTTCATCTTCTGATTCTCATTTCTGGTTACATCAATAAGAACCGGGTTGGTTTGCCTTAAGACTACAGGTGGAAATAGTCAGCAGGGAATTAAGTGGCTGCGACACGGTGGTATCCCACCAGCCAAGCCCAAGCCCGCACTGACCCCCGGGCTGAGTTCGGGATTGTTGGCGGGGACGGAAGCGGTACAGCCCCACCCCCCACAAGGGACACTCCACTAAGGTAACCAGCGGCCACCATCTTGGACAGCTGAAGTATCCACCCCCACTCTCCGACAGATTGCAACAACAAACAGGTGTGTGTCACCCAGCTCAGCCCCCATACATAGGGGGATTTCGCTTAAAATCTCTCCTAGACTTTCAGGGGGAGGGACTATCAGAGTGAGCCTGCATAAAGACTAAAGGAGAGCTAGAGGCACCTGACCCTCAACCCCCCCCCTCCCATCAGCGGCCAAAACAAAACCTGTCTAGCCAGAGCTGGGGGAGGGGCAAGCAGAAAAAATCAAAACCATAGAGTGCCGGGGATCCCAAAAGCCAACGGTGTGACCCCGGAGATCCAGGCTGTCTGATACGCGCGGCCTGCCCGGAGGCTACAGAAGGCGTGGCGCCCCAGAGAAGGGGTTAACTAGTCAGCAGGGAATTAAGTGGCTGCGACACGGTGGTATCCCACCAGCCAAGCCCAAGCCCGCACTGACCCCCGGGCTGAGTTCGGGATTGTTGGCGGGGACGGAAGCGGTACAGCCCCACCCCCCACAAGGGACACTCCACTAAGGTAACCAGCGGCCACCATCTTGGACAGCTGAAGTATCCACCGCCACTGTCCGACAGATTGCAACAACAAAACAGGCACAGAGTACAGTTTGAACTGCCGAGAATCATCACTGAGGGGAAATCTGGTCTAGCAGGAGAAACCGAGGCTAGCAGGAGAAACCAGGAGCCTAGAGGCAAGGCCCTCGCGACTGGGCAGCTGTAAACTGCAGGCCCACCGGCGACAGTTCACCCACTGCCCGCGTAACTGGGCGGTAGGAGAACGCCCTCCCGTTGGTGACGGATCACCTGCCCGCGGCCTGTGATACTGGGCGGCTGGAGTCTACCCGCCTGCCACGACCGGGAGCTGAAACCACACAGAGACAGTCCAGTCACACCCCCCCATTAGGGCACCCCGGCAAGGAGACTGGGGCCTGTCATAGCAGAGTAGTGTCGTCACTGGAGCTCGAACGTCGGAATTCCTTCCCAGCGGAATCCACGTTAGCAGTCATACTTCAACAACACAAAGGAGAGACATCAGAGTAATACAGAAACAAAACAAATCTATAGAGGAGAGCAGAAACACGACAATCAAAAAGAGCTGGAAAGTAACGTGGACAACATGAGAAAACAAGGGAAAAAAGGATTACAAACAATGCAAGACTACTCAATTCTACAGGAGGACATAGAAACTTCAGAAACAGGTATAGGGAAAGAACTCAAGGCATACCTAACTCGAATGGAAAGGAATATTAGAGAAGACATGAGATAGCAAGTCCAAGAAATAAAAATATACTTTGAAAATGAATTAAACAAACAAATTCAAATGGCAAAGAACGAGCTCTACCAGGAGATAGAGATATTAAACAAAAATCAAACAATAATCCTAGAATTCCAGGAAACTATAAACCAAATTAAAAACTCAAACGAGAATATTACAAATAGACTTGATCAAGTAGAAGTCAGAACATCAGATAATGAAGACAAGGTTTATCAACTTGAAAAGAATATAGTCAACACAGAAAAGATGCTTAATTCCCACGAGCAATCTATTCAAGAGATATGGGATGTCATAAAAAAACCAAATCTGAGAGTCATAGGGATAGAAGAAGGCACAGAGATTCAAACCAAAGGAATGGACAGCATATTAAATGAAATAATTCTAGAAAACTTCCCAGAGATGAAAGATGGAATGGATTGCCAAATCCTGGAAGCCTACAGGACCCCAAACATTCAAAACCATAATAGACCAACCCCAAGACATATAATTATGAAGATAGCCAACGTACAGAACAAGGAGAGAATATTAAAAGCTACGAGAGAAAAGAGGCAGATTACTTTCAGGGGTAAACCAATTAGGTTAACGACAGATTTCTCATCACAAACTTTGAAAGCGAGAAGATCCTGGAATAACGTATTTCAAACGCTGAAAAATAATGGATTCCAACCAAGAATACTATATCCAGCAAAATTGAGCTTCAAATTTGACAATGAAATTAAAATCTTTCACGATAAACAAAAGCTAAAAGAATTTGCAGCAAGAAAACCAGCTCTGCAAAGCATTTTGAACAAAACACTACAAGAAGAGGATGTGAAAAATAGTGCCCAAAACTAACAGCAGGAAGTATCTCAGTAAAGGGGGAGGAAAATAACCAAAAAGCAAAACTAACCAAACTAAAATAAATAAATAAAGAAGCATGACTGGAAATACAAATCATATCTCAATTGTAACCTTAAATGTTAATGGCCTAAACTCACCAATCAAGAGACATAGGCTAGTAAACTGGATCAAAAAAACAAATCCAACAATATGCTGCCTTCAAGAGACTCATATGATAGGAAAAGACATACACAGGCTGAAGGTAAAAGGTTGGGAAAAATCATACCACTCACATGGCCCTCGGAAGCAAGCAGGAGTGGCCATACTCATATCGAATAAAATCAACTTCAAACCTAAGTTAATCAAGAAGGACAAAGAAGGTCACTATATACTGTTAAAAGGAACCATCCACCAACAAGACATAACAATCATCAATTTGTATGCACCCAACAATGGAGCTGCAACGTTCATAAAACAAACTCTCCTCAAGTTCAAGAGTCAAATAGACCACAACACAATAATTATGGGTGACTTCAACACACCGCTCTCGCCATTAGACAGATCCTCTAGACAAAAACTGAATAAAGAAACTATAAAACTCAACAGCACAATCAATAATCTAGACTTAACCGACATATATAGAATATATCAACCATCATCAAGTGGATACACGTTCTTCTCAGCAGCACATGGATCCTACTCAAAGATAGACCATATATTATGCCATAAGACAACTCTTAGTAAATATAAAGGTGTGGAGATAATACCATGCACCATATCTGACCATAATGGAATGAAATTGGAAATCAATGATAAAAGAAGGAAGGAAAAATCCTACATCACATGGAAAATGAACAATATGTTATTGAATGATCAATGGGTTATAGAATACATAAAGGAGGAGATGAAAAAATTCTTAGAGTCAAATGATAACACAGACACAACATACCGGAATTTATGGGACACAATGAAAGCAGTTTTAAGAGGGAAATTCATTTCTTGGAGTTCTTACCTCAAAAAAAGAAAAAACCAACAAATAAATGAACTCACACAACACCTCAAAAATCTAGAAAAGGAAGAGCAAAACAACAGCAAATGTAGTAGAAGACAAGAAATAATTAAAATTAGAGCAGAAATCAATGAAATTGAAACAAAAGAAACCATTGAAAAAATAGATAAAACTAAAAGTTGGTTCTTTGAAAAAATAAATAAGATAGACAAGCCCTTAGCCACGCTAACGAAAAGAAGAAGAGAGAGAACTCAAATTACTAACATACGGGATGAAAAAGGCAATATCACAACAGACACTACAGAAATACAGAAGATAATTAGAAAGTATTTTGAAACCCTATATTCTAATAAAATAGAAGATAACGAAGATATCGATAAATTTCTTAAGGCATATGAATTGCCCAGATTGAGACAGGAAGACACACACAATTTAAACAGACCAATAACAAAAGAAGAAATAGAAGAAGCCATCAAAAGACTACCAACTAAGAAAAGCCCTGGACCAGATGGGTATACAGCGGAGTTCTACAAAACCTTCAAAGAAGAATTAATACCAATACTTTTCAAGCTATTTCAAGAAATAGAAAAAGAAGGAGCTCTTCCAAATTCATTCTATGAGGCCAACATCACTTTGATCCCAAAACCAGACAAAGATACTTCAAAGAAAGAAAACTACAGACCAATATCTCTAATGAACTTGGATGCAAAAATCCTCAATAAAATTCTGGCGAATCGAATACAAAAACATATCAGAAAACTTGTGCACCATGATCAAGTAGGATTCATTCCTGGGATGCAAGGATGGTTCAATATACGGAAATCAATAAATGCTATCCACCACATCAATAGACTTAAAGACAAGAACCACATGATCATCTCGATGGATGCAGAAAAAGCATTTGACAAAGTACAGCATCCCTTTATGTTCAAAACACTAGAAAAACTAGGGATAACAGGAACTTACCTCAACATTGTAAAAGCTATCTATGCTAAGCCTCAGGCTAGCATCATTCTGAATGGAGAAAAATTGAAGGCATTCCCTCTAAAATCTGGAACAAGACAGGGATGCCCTCTATCACCACTTCTATTCAATTTAGTTCTCGAAGTACTAGCCAGAGCAATTAGACAGACAAAAGAAATTAAAGGCATAAAAATAGGAAAAGAAGAAATTAAACTATCGCTATTTGCGGATGACATGATAATATACTTAACAGACCCAAAAGAGTCTACAAAGAAGCTGCTAGAGTTAATAAATGAATTCAGCAAAGTGGCAGGTTATAAAATCAACACGCATAAATCAAAGGCATTCCTATATATCAGCAACAAAACTTCTGAAATGGAAATAAGGAAAACCACTCCATTCACAATATCCTCAAAGAAAATAAGATACTTGGGTATCAACCTAACAAAAGAGGTGAAAGATTTATACAATGAAAACTACAGAACCCTAAAGAGAGAGATAGAAGAAGATCTCAGAAGATGGAAAAATGTACCCTGTTCATGGATAGGCAGAACTAACATCATCAAAATGGCGATATTACCCAAAGTTCTCTATAGGTTTAATGCGATGCCAATCAAAATACCAACGGCATTTCTTGTAGAAATAGACAAAGCAATCATGAAATTCATATGGAAAAACAAAAGACCCAGAATAGCAAAAGCAATTCTAAGCAGGAAGTGTGAATCTGGAGGTATAGCGATACCAGAGGTCAAACTGTACTACAAAGCAATAGTAACAAAAACAGCATGGTACTGGTACCAAAACAGGCGGGTGGACCAATGGTACAGAATAGAAGACACAGAGACTAATCCACAAAGTTACAACTATCTTATATTTGATAAAGGGGCTAAAAGCATGCAATGGAGGAAGGATAGCATCTTCAACAAATGGTGCTGGGAAAATTGGAAATCCATATGCAACAAAATGAAATTGAATCCCTTTCTCTCGCCATCCACAAAAATTAACTCAAAATGAATCAGGGAGCTAGATATCAAATCAGAGACACTGCGTCTGATAGAAGAAAAAGTTGGCTACGATCTACAAATTGTGGGGTCGGGCTCCAAATTCCTTAATAGGACACCCATAGCCCAAGAGTTAACAACCAGAATAAACAAATGGGACTTACTTAAACTAAAAAGTTTTTTCTCAGCAAGAGAAACAATAAAAGAGGTAAATAGAGAGCCTACATCCTGGGAACAAATCTTTACCCCCCACACCTCTGATAGAGCCCTAATATCCAGAATGTACAAAGAACTCAAAAAATTAAATAATAAGATAACAAATAACCCAATTAACAAATGGGCCAAGGACCTCAACAGACACTTCTCAGAGGAGGACATACAATCAATCAACAAGTTCATGAAAAAATGCTCACCATCTCTAGCAATCAGAGAAATGCAAATCAAAACCACCCTAAGATACCATCTCACTCCAGTAAGATTGGCAGCCATTATGAAGTCAAACAACAACAAGTGTTGGCGGGGATGTGGGGAAAAAGGTACACTTGTACACTGCTGGTGGGGCTGCAAAATGGTGAGGCCAATTTGGAAAGCAGTATGGAGATTCCTGGGAAAGCTGGGAATGGAACCACCATTTGACCCAGCTATTGCACTTCTCGGACTATTCCCTGAGGACCTTAAAAGAGCGCACTATAGGGATACGGCTGCATCAATGATTATAGCGGCACAATTCACAATAGCTAGACTGTGGAACCAACCTAGATGCCCTTCAATAGATGAATGGATAAAGAAAATGTGGCATCTATACACAATGGAATATTATGCAGCACTAAGAAATGACAAAATCATAGAATTTGCAGGGAAATGGATGGCATTAGAGCAGATTATGCTAAGTGAAGCTAGCCAAGCCCTAAAAAACAAATGCCAAATGTCTGCTTTGATATAAAGAGAACAACTAAGAACAGAACAGGAAGGAAGAGCATGTGGAAAAGACTACAGTAAACAAAGACGAATGGGGGGAGAGAAACGGAGAGAGAAACGGAAAGCATATGGAAATGGTAGGAGACCTTCAAGGATACATAAAATTATAAGAGGCTATGAGGGGCAAGGGGGAGGGAAAAAAAAAGGGAGAGAATTGAACAACAGCAGAGGAGATAGAGAGGGAAGATGGGAGGGGAGGGGAGGGGAGGGGGGATAGTAGGGGTTAGGAAAGGTAGCAGAATACAACAGACACTAATATGGCATTATGTAAAAATGTGAATATGTAACAGATGTGATTCTGCAATCTATATTTGGGGTGAAAATGGGAGTTCAAAACACAATTTGAGTCTAATGTATGAAAGATGATATATCATGAGCTATGTAATGCTTTAAATAATCAATAAAAAATTAAAAAAAAAAAGACTACAGGTGATCAGGTTCATCTGGCATGATTTTCATTAAGTTAAGCTCTTAATTTTAAAACTTTATAACGGCTGCCAAAATTTATGGTGGTCACAGCAAATAAGGAAATTTAAAGAATGTATAATAAATCTTCATTATCTGACCTCTTAAGTTTGGAATATGTGATAATTCAGATGATGAAAATACTTATGTTTTAATTCACAAAGAAATGTTCTACTAAGCAAATCATTATTTCTCCCTATAAGTAAAAAATCTCCATTTATTTTCCAATGAGTCAATAATCAGAATTTTTGCAAGTGCTAATCAGGTCTCCCAACCTCACTAGTGTAAGTTTAAAAAGAATATGACATATTGCACTTAAAGTAAATAATATTCCAATGTGAAATCCCATCTGATTTTAATAACCAATGGTGTAAGTGAAGGTCTAGTTTCTAACAGGGTGACTGAGTCCTATAGCATTTAGTGTAAATGTAAATTCTGTAAGTTGGTATTATTCTTTCCCTACAATTGAACACTATTCAATGTTATATCATTTCTTACTATAATTACTAAATAAAAATAGAGAAGTACATATATACACAGCAGTAAAAAAGAATAAAATTCTGTCATTTGCAGTAACATGGATAGAACTGTAGGATACTATGTTAAGTGCAATAAGCCAAGTACAGAAAGACAAATACAACATATTCTCATATATATGTGGAAGTTTAAAAAAGTTGATCTCATAAATTAGTGATTACCAGAAATTGGGAAGGACGTGGAGAAGGTGAGGATGGAGAGAGAATGTTTAAAGGGCAAGGGGTGCAGTTAGGAAGAACAACTTCTAATGTGCTGTGACAAAGTAGGATATCAATGGTTGACAATGATTGTGTATTTCAAAATAATTAGAGATTATTTTAATATTACTAACACAAATAATAAATATTAAAGGTGATGGATATGCCGATCTACTCATCATATATTGTGTACATTGAAATGTCACACTGTGTCCCACAAATGTGTAAAATTGTTCATTGTGGCAATCAAAAAGAAAAATATGTTTAAAAAAAAACCACAAATCAAACAAAAACCAAATAGAGAAGCAACAGTGCACCTCTATTTAAATAGGAAATGTGCCCCAGTGTAAAAAACATGATTTGTACTTGATTACCTCAAAGATATCTTTTAGTGCCCAAAGTTTAACTGATGTCTCACCTTTATATATATCTCAACATGTGCAAGTTCAGTTTTAAGCACTTTAAAAATGTGAAACCTTCAATGTTATTCTAAAAATAAATAATCTTTGTTTATTGAGTGCTTGTTACATGCTGGATCCATTTAAAATCGTTGCCTCTTTAATTTTCAAAACAATTAGACAAATTGGATACTGTTACTCTGTTTTTATAAATTAATCATGGAATTCTGGAACGATTAGCCCTTTAATAGCTCCTTAATTGTTTTTTTCCTATCTCCTTTTCTTTTTTTTTTTCTTTTTTCTTTTTCTTTTTTTCTTTTTTTTACTGGTCTAGTGGAGGGAGAGAGTCAGGGTTGGGGATAGTGAGCAGGAATACACATCAGGCAGCGACCTGGAGCTGAGTCAGACCAGGAATCTCTGTCCTCGAGTTCTGGGATGAGACCAGGCTACCTAATCCACAAGCAGAGGATCCACAAATACATCTAAACCAATCACACCACAAAGTACAGAGCCAAGAAGCTCAGGGAGAAGCTGGATTGCCAAATCCCAAAGAGGAACTTCAAGTAGATAAACTGAAGAAATTATTCTTTTAAAAAGCCCAGATCCTTGTGGCCATGGGATACAGCAAAGGGGCCCAACGAAGTAGGTAACCACAGAGCCTCAGAGCAGCCAGCTTCCTTGGTACAGTGTCAGATGAGCCAGGTCAAGTCAGTGCACACAGAGCACATGACAGAGACAGATGCAGGACCTTGGTAATTGACAGCTTTAGAAAGTAGCACTGCTGAAGGAACCAGCAAGGGTTTAGGAATGTTCTGGGCTCTGTCACTCACTAGATGCCCCAGTGTAAAAGACATGATTCGTACTTAATTACTTCAAAGATGTCTTCTAGTGCCCAAAGTTTAATTGATGTCTCACCTTTGTATACACCTCAAAATGTGCAAGTTCAGTTTTAAGCTCTTTAAAAATGTGAAACCTTTCAATGTGGTTCTAATAATAAATAATCTTTGTTTATTGAGTGCTTGCTACATGCTGGGTCCATTTAAAATCATTGCCTCTTTAATTTTCAATTTTTTAATTGCTGGAGAAACCCATTTAACATTTCTGAGACTTAAGTTTCTTCATCTATTAAATGAAAATAATAAGACTCAAAAAAGTATTTTTTATATAATCAGAAACAGTCCCATGGACTCAGAGAACTTCAACAAATCTCCCATCCCTGACCTCCAGCCTATTCCTTACCTGGGTGCATTATAATAGTGCTGTCCAAACAACTTGCTTTGTTGAAGAAAATAAATGTTAACAGCAGCTGGAAAATAATAGGAATGCAATCTCTGGTGGCTGTTATACTTGTTGTTTATGTCGTTATACACAAGAACTAAAGGAAAGCAGAGACCTCACCAGTAAGTAATTCTCTCTTAGGCTAAGAGGTATTCAGTTGATTCCTCCTGATTTTAACGAAACTGAATCTAAGTCCAACAAAATTCATCTGAACTCTCTTCTAAGAGAAATCTTTTGTGTTCTTCTATAGATTTCAAAACTATAGTGTAATTCAGCACAGATATTTCCAAATTGATTTGATACCTCTTGGTGTCTGCGCCTGTTTCATACATGAGAAAAGCAAGGTCCAAAACGATGTGTCAATTTGATGGAGGGTGAGGGTGAGAGAGAAAGACATCTTAAAGAGAAATATTTTTGATGTAATGAATATTTCTAGAACAGTCATCCATGGCTCCTGGATTCTAAGTGAAATTGAGGTTTCTATAGACTATAGTTAACTGCTTTTTGTTCTTCATGATTTCCTATAGATGTGCAATATAATAACTCAGTATATTCTTTGCCTATAGTAATTTCCCCAAAGAATTGTAATAACTGTCTTTCAGAAGCGGGAAGAGGAGAGGAAGGAGCAGGAGGGGAAAGGAAATGCAAAGGAGAAGAAAGCGGATCAATGTGACCAAATTTGGTTTCTGATTTGGAGGTGCAATTATGTGAAAAAAGTAATGGGATGAAATATTTAAAAGAGATACTGCTGGGGAACCAGACATGCCTCAGTGCCACACTGATAAAGGATAGCTGCTAATAGGCTGTTCATAATTAGCTATCTTGTTCCTAGCCTGACACAGCACCAGGGCAGCTCACGGAAGAAAGTACAACTAATCAAGCCACACTAACTATACTTATTAGTTTGCATTCCACATAGCACTGGAACCCATGTCCAACTTGAAAGGGCCAAGACACCAGACACCTTTGAAAATATTAGAGTTTCAATTTTCCTGTCTACTAAAGAATATTATAAATGAAATAATATATTAGCCATTACCATAGTTATCATGGCTGTGAAGGCTTTGTCCTTCACATAGTAATTATCTTCTTTTGTCTAGAGATGGGGCTTCTGAAAAGGTGATTGGATCATTGGCTGTAACTACATCAATGAATTAATTTCCTGATGGACTAGTAATTTGAATGGACTATTGGGAAGTGCTAGAAACTATAGGAGGTGAGGACCTAGTTAGAGGAAAGTAGGTTACTGGAGGTAAGCCCTAGAGGGGTACATATTGTTCATTCCCCTCAGCCTCCATCAGTCATCTCCGCTTTCCAGCCACCTGAGTTGAGCGGCTTTGCTCTGTCACATTCTCCCCGCCATGATGTTCTGCCTCAATTCAGACCCAAGGCAATGAAGCCAGTTGACCTTGGACTGAAACCTTGGAAAACAGGAGCCAAAAAGTCTTTCCTTCTCCAAGTTGATTTTCTCAGGTATTTTGTCACAGAGAGGAAAAGCTGATTAACATAGCAATTATCTTCTTTTGGTTGCTGAATACTACACATTTTCCTTAATCAAAAGGTTTTTGCGCATGCTGTTGTCTCTGCTTAGAATGCTCTGTCAGCTTCTCACCTATACTCCCTCCTCTACTCCCACCTTTTAATTCTTAGCCTCTGGCTCATTCCACTTAAACTTCTAATTTCAGCATAATGGTCACTTTCCCCAAAGTGGTATAAATCTTTGGATAGCTGAACTGGATGAGGTACCGGATTGGATGAGGTTCACTGTAACTTCTCCTTTCACTCATCATATTTACTTATCTGTCTTCTCTTGTCCCTTCCCCTTATCCATTCCCTTATACCATAAACAACTGGGGATCTTGTATCTTTTCATTGGCCTAGCATCTTGGCTGGCACATAGTAGACACTCTCAATAATATTTGTTGAGTGAATGGATGGATAGACAAGTGAATGGGTGTAAATAGAGACAGATTAGAGGATCACACAGGTATTCTTCTAAAGATACTATGTTAATCAGAATGACAGCCTTGATAAGTAAAATCCCCCAAATTTCAGCTTAACACAACAGACAGTGATTAGTCCAATGGTAATAGTCTGGTCACATGATGATTTATTATAAGAGTTCTTAATAAATAGAAATGAACTCTCTTTTCCACAGCCAGCTAAAGCCTAGGCTCCTACCATCTTAGGAAGTAAAAAAGGGATGGCAGAAGAGAACTCTCACATCTTACCAGTGCCAGCCTGGAAGGAACACAGATAATTTCTTATCACACTCCATTTGAAAGGACTAATTTGGTATATCTAGAAGCAAGGACATCTGAGAAATGGAATCCTCATCTGGACTCTTCTCCCAGTGAAAATACAATATATAAAATGAGAGTTCAAGTTTTTAGAGGATGGATAATCTGTTACTATCTATGGACACAAGCCAATCCAGATAACAAAGCTAAAACAACTCCCAATTCAGTAGTCTATATATCGATATTTATATAAATTTCTGCTTTACTTTGTCTCTGAAATAATGATCCTAATAAGGTCTTACTTATACTAATGTTTTAAATGATTAAGACTAAATTCCACAAAGTTCTTTTTAATTTCCTTGAAGTTTTGTAGATTTTTTATGTTGTTATATAACTTTATTAAACAATATGTAAAAATTTTACATAGAACAAAATGACCAAAGTATTTTCAATGTTGCCTTGACTGACAAAGTCTCTCCTAATCATGAAGTCTACCCTTATTTATTTATCAGTATTATAATCTAAGGTAGTATTAATTCATATCCTAAAATAGCTTTTTTTATTAGCCTCAAGGAGAAGAAATAATTTAAAAATGTGTAATTGACTTTAGTGAGTTCTTGCCACATCTAAAAACAAGGATCTCTAGTTAATTTCTTTGGATGTTTTATAAGCACACAATATTATCTAAATAATAACAAATGTATACCCAAATAACAAGTGAAATCAACAGAAAAAAAATATTACATATAATAGTCAAACTTATTGGAGATCATAGTCACTCCTTGGATATACTAAAGGAAATATTCCTATTTTTATGAAAATGCCATACATCATCACAGGTTAATATTTTTGTGAGGGCACATTGATTTAATAAGTTGAACATACAACAATGATGCTACACTTGTGATGGTGACTGTTGTGTTGAATATCTCTGCTCTCCTAAATAATCAATATGCTCCCAAATAATCAATATGCTCGCAAAAGCTGCTGATGCAGTGCAAGGGCAGTGATTCATTTCACCACCAGTGACCTTTCACACCCTGGTTACCTTGGGGAGTGGCAGATTTATTATCCTCATCAACCAGAGACAGATAGGCTGAGCCAATAATTTATGTGGTCTTATTTTCCTTGCAGACAGTGACTTGGACTAATTTAAGGATTAAGTGATAAAGGAGTCAATTTTTGTAGAAAAGTAAAACTTTGTAAGTTTTCTTTCTACCAAAATTATTTACACAATAACATGAGGTTAACCATTCTGCTGGCATCCAGTGATTACCTGAAAAAGTGTGTCTTCCTTGGTTTGAAGAAAAGAGAGCTATCCAATGATTTATACCTCTGGAGACTATAGAGTCATTTTCTTTAGACTACTTACTTTCATATCATTCGTTTTCTTTTGGGGAACCTCCTTGGCCAAGGAGTGGAATTTATCTCAAATTAGACCAATCAGACCCATTCACTCAAGATTGCTAATCACCTAAAAAATGGATGGAGAGAGAATTTAAAAATTCTTAAATGTCTTAAGGGGCTCACTAAAGAAATGGTCTTTTAATTCTTCCTACCCTTTTTCTAGGGTATCCCTAGTTCTTTTGAGTTTCATGTCAAATTTTCCTTCAAGTTACTCATATCCTTAAGAAGAACACTTTTCTTTGCTTAAATTAACTAGAATCACTCTCTGTGGCTTGAAATTTAGGAATCTGACAATAGAAAAGTCTTTAAAATTTGTGATCAAAGACATGAGAGTTCCAGAAATTTTCAGTATATAATTTTTTGAAGTTGTAATAGCTGAACAATTCTATTGAACAAATATGAAAGAAAATCTGTCAAGTTTAAAATATTTACATCTATGTTAAAAGCCAAAGAAACTCCCTGTTCAGTGAAGCTACTTTTGTACAAAGACATTGTACAGTAGTAATAATGGTTTGTTCCTTATAATTTTAACTCTTACACAGTATCTTCATAGAGAGATGTGGTCCTATATTCAAAGAAGAAAATAGGTATGAAAGAGTCTCAGGATTCTTTATTGCTATAGAATTACACAATTGAATAATAGGGCCCCAGAATTGGTCCAGCAGAAATCTAGAAGTATTTGATCCTTGTCTTGATTCTTACATAATGTAATCAGTTTGTAGTCCTGTTGCTTTTACCCTCAAAATGTATCTCAAAGCTTCGTTTCCCTCTCCATCTTGACTACCCCTGCTCTATTCCAACTACCATCAAAAGTTGTAGAACTACTACCAACCATCACCTTTCCAGCATGTAGAAGTGAAATATTCTAAGCTATTAATATGATTTTTAAACAATGCTTCACTTCTTTCTTATCCTGTCCTCATTATAACAAATGAATCCAGTTCTCATTGCCAGCTTGGAAAAAGAGGGAACAAGGAGGGAAGGATCGTGGCAGAGCAAAAAATCAGAAATTGCTTTGTAATCTTCCAGATCTGTTTCTAAAGACCAAATCCCTAAATCTCAGAGAAGATTAGGGAACAGACAGAGTATCTAGGCCAGAATCATGTAAGGAATATGATTTCCCTAAAACCAGAAATCCATGGGATTAGGAGGATAAGTTAAATAATAGGCACAGAAATGTCTGAGAGTCCAGACACAGAGGGACCTATTATCTCCTTGCTTTGCATAGCCACTAGAGGAGTGGAAATCCTTCAATAAGGAAACAACTATTTAGTGGGACTCTAGATAACTTTGTACAGACTCCTACACCCCACTCTGAGCAGAGAACCTCAGGTACTAAAGAGCCATGTTGAAGAGAATGGCATTCTCTGTAGTCACTGGGGTCTATTTCTGCTCAAAATTTTATCATTACACAAATGTTTTTTTGAACATTCAGCCTTCAAAACGGTTTTGAAGGCTGAATGTTCAAGATTAGGGAGCACCATTTGTTCAGCCTCTGGTAAACAATGACACCTTTGATGTCTCACATCATGATGAATGGCATCATGGTGAGAGTCTGTGAGAGGCCAAGATTACATGACAAGACAGGAAGCCAGAGAATGATTCAGGGGTCAGGCTTTCTCTTATAACAACTCACTCTTGGGTATCCTAACTGGGGTCTTAATCTCTTCTGAGGGCAGCACCCTCAATGCCTAACAACCTCAATATGTCCCCTCTCAACGGTCCCACCATCCTAACACTACCACATGAGGATCAGGCCTTTAACACCTGAACCTCTGGGAGAAAAACTATACCCAAACCATAGCAATAAACAAATAAATAAATATTTCTTTCCCTCATGAGTCAGAACCATAGCCCTAACATCACATGGATTTGAAGTTTGGATACATATTAGCTATTTCAGGAACCTCCAAACTGGTAATTTGACACTGTTATAGATTTGATCCAATCCAGTATATAAAGCACCATCAAATGTAAATTTCTAGGGTGTGGATTGGTAAAAGTATGACCAGCAGGCCAAATCTGTTTTGTACAATCTGTGAGCTCAGAATGGTTGAAAAAACCCAAAGCATATTCTATGACATAAGAAAATGAAGTTAAATTCAAATTTCAATATTTATAATTAAAGTTTTGTGGAAACATAGCTACACTTGTTAGTTTATATATTGCCTGTGGGTGATTTCACACTAATATTATTGTCAATGTAAAATAGTTGTGGCAGGAACTGTACTTGGCACTTTCACAGCTTCCCACTGCTTCTTGGTGCACTATAAATCACAATAATTAAAGCCATAGTTTGGAAGCATTTTGAGTGTCACACGTATTACTTGTCTTAGTCTGTTTTGTGCTACTTTAACAGAATACTTCAGAACAGGTTGATTCTGGAAGCTTGTAAGCCAGCACTGGTGGCTCAGAATCTGGCAACACTGATGGGTCAGAACCATTTTGGCTGCATCATCCATGGTAAAAAGGCAGAGAAAGAGAGTTCACTCATCAATTTGTAATGAATCCACTCCCACAGTCATAGAATTAATTCATTTTTTAATGTCTTCATGACCTTATAACTTCTCATTAGGTCGCACCTCCCAATACTATTGCAATGGTGATTAAGTTTCCTGCACACAATTTTGGGGAATACATTTAAACCTAGTACATGCCAATGCATTTTATCTCATTTTTCATCACCATTGCACACTGATAATGTTGAAACAAACAAACAAAAAAGAAAGAAAATGAAAAGATAACTAGACTATATCATGATTTTAAGGCAAAATGTGAAATGAATGATTCTGTTATTTAATCAAACTTGAAACCATTATGTTTTATGTATTTTATCATTCCATTCTTGTATTGAAAAATAGAATATCTGCTGACATTACCAAACTCAATAATCATCATACGATTTACATACAATATTCCCAAATAGAAAAATTAGATTTCAAAAATCCCATTAGGGGAAAATGTATTCACAAAAGTCAAAAGGAAGCTTCAACTAAAGTAAGTTTTCAAGAGGTTCTTTTTTTTTATCCATGTAGGAAAAGCCACTTGCCAAAGTCAGTTAATTAAATTGAATTTGAATACTGTATCCAAAATATGATGTCCAGAAAAAAAAACTTGTTCAAATTATTAGTCTTTTTGTGAGAAAAAAAATGCTCAATTAGTTGAATATATAAGGGAATAACATCAATATTCAAGTTAAGAAACAAGTAAAATAATTTTTAATGCTTTTTGTTGTTCTGGATGAGTTGATTAATGTTACCGATACTGTTTTATTACTCAGAATTCAATATTGAGTTTGAAGTGAGTGAAAAATTAGCCTTTATAAATCATCTGAGTAAAACTACAGTCAATAATATTTTCAAAAAAGTTGGAGCACTTGAATTTAAAACAAACTGGAATCTACTAATATTTGTTATAACTTATGGGGGTTAAAACATGCAGGTAAAAAATGAAGTATAACTGTACAAATTTACAAAAACTGAAAACATAAGGTATTTAAAGGTGAGAAAAATTTATTGAAATGCTTATGGAGTGGTGGTAAGGGCAAGGTTCATTGGACCTTAGAGAGAAGTTTGGAATGCTATTGAGCCACCATTTCTGCTTTTGAGTATCAGGCTTCTTTATTCTATTTCAGACTACTTTCTTGTACTTGTTGAGATGGCTCATTAGAGTGCCTAACAACCTCACTGTGTCCCACCTTTCAACGGTCCCACCATCCTAACACCACCACATGAGGACCAGGCCTTCAACACCTGAACCTCTGAGAGAAAAACTATATCCAAACCATAGCAGTAAACAAACAAACAAATAATCTCCCTCATGAGTCAGAACCATAGCCTAACATCACATGGATTTGAAGTTTGGAGATACTTGGTAACTCCATTCCCACAGAGCAACTACTAGCTGTATTTTCTGGTTCCAAGTTTGAGAGTTTGGGAAAGTGACTGAGTTTAGCAAACAAGGCCTGGTATCCTCTTTATACCAATCATTGAGTGAAGAGAAGCAGCCTCTCAAGAAAATGGCAACCACTATTGGAACCACTTACTTGGAGCAGGAGAAAGAGCATTTCTTTAAAGAAAAGGTTATTCTGGACAGGTTAAACAGTCAATGTCCTCAGTACGTTGTTTCCCTGAACTAGCAGTTCTTAAAGTATGGTTCATGGTAATGAAAATACCAGATTCTTTCAGATCTGCTAATTCAAAAACATTCTCATAGTAATACTAAGGTGTAAATCAACTCTTGTTTTTTGTGTTTTACTTTTGCATTGATTCTGCAAAAGTAATTGTGGATAAAACTTCTTATGTCTTAGCACAAATGAAAGCATTAGCATGAAACTAAACTAATGATTATTGAACTATTCACCATGAGGCAAATTTGGAGGGGGGCTAGTTTTCATTTATTAATGTCCTTGATGAAGCAGTATAAATTATTAATTTTATTAAATAATGATCTTGATCACATATCTTTTTTACATTCTATGTAATTAAAAGGAAATATTCATAAAATAAGTTTCTGGTATGCCAAAGTTAGATAATTGTCTCAGGAAATGCATTTGAATGATGATTTAAGTTACCAAGTAGTCATTATAATGAAACACAACTGGGAAAAATGGCTAACAGATAAACCATGGTTATTTAGACTTGAATATCTGTGAGACACTTTAGTCATAAAGTCAACTTGTCACATATAAGAACAATTGCCAGTGTTTGGTGCCAATGAGAAAATTCAAGATTTCAAGAGAAAATCAGAATTTGGGGAAACTTAGTTTCACCACTTTCCAATACTTAAAGATTTTTCTGTTGATACAGATGAAAATGTTAACAAATGTGCTCTTTTGACATAGTATAATTAATGTGTTAAAATTTGCCTGACTCATTAAACCAATATTTTCCATTTGACCAATGCATGAGGATACAAAATCATGTATGAATAAAATATATAGTTAAAGTACAAGACAAAACAATGGATTTTAATGCAATAGAATATGAAAATTACTTCAATATGCTTTCAGATTCTACATTGCAAGTAACTTTTAAGAAACTACTGAGCTGGAGGTGTAAGTCAGGGTTAGAGCACTTGCCTAGCATGAATGAGGCCCTGGGTTCCATTCCCAGCACCGCAAAGGAAAAACAATGTAAAAGAAACTAACATATGTTGGTATCCATACAGTACAAAATAAGAAAAGCCACAATTATCTGAAGGTATCTTAAAACACTCTCCCTACACAAATAAGCATTTTTAAGGGGTCTTAATAAGCTTCGGAAGTACAAAGGGGGTTTGAGGCTAAAATGTTCGAGAAATTCTGCTCTAAACTATGTATTGTAAAGATCTAGGGACAAGTGATATTACTAATGTCTAATTCTGCTAAATACTAATATTTGACATGTTTTTACTATTTATCATAATTTTTCTTCATCATCATCATCATCATCATCATCATCATCATAAGTATTTCTACCAAAACAAGAGCAAATATTTGTTGAAAGTCTTTGTAGTCTAAGCTCAGTTCTAAATTCTCTCCATGCATTTAAAATAAGATATGGAAATAAGATATTGTTTGAAATAAGATATCGCCAATGAAGCAGACCAGGTACCCCCACCCAAAAGACCTTTGCCATAATTAAGCTTCTCCAGAGACCCTACCCATAATTATGCGTCTTGTCACCAAGATTTTACAGTGGGTCAACAGAATGTCCGCAAGGTTTCTATAGAGGGCATTGTGGTTTGAAGTTTCTCTTTCTTGTAAATACCAAGTTTGCAGACAAAATGTGTGATAGAGTCTGTCTCAAAGAGAGCTATTGATATGCAAAAGTTACTATCTCCATTTTCTTGATAAAAACTTGTAAGTTTTGCCTAAGAATATAGGACAAAGAGTAACTGTTATGTACCCATCCATTGACATGTAACCATCCCACTAAGTATAGAGTTTAAAGAACTTATAGCCTTGGGGTCTAGAGATTTTTAGGCATTAGCATCTCTGGACCTCTGAAGTTAAACAAAATTGCTTCCTGAAAATTTCTCTGGTGTCCAGCCACATCTGTCCTACATAATTATCATCCCCATTTCACAGATGGGAAACTGAGGTCTAGAAAGGCAAATAGGCCATGTAATCAATACATCTTCAGCTTCCAACTACTATGCAATCAAGAAAATCTCACTTGCACGGTTTATACTGTTAATGCATACATTCAGAGGCAAAGAAACAGACTGTCCACGTTCTATAACCAGAGTAGGTTCATTGTGATACCTACTACATTATGATATCTATACATTTGTTTTTTGAACCCTGGAAATGTGGCTAGTCTGAATTGATGTGTCCTGCAAGTATAAAATCTACACTGAAATTCAAAGAATTAGAAAGAAAAAGAATGTAAAATATCTCATCAACATTTTTATAATCATTACCTGTTGAAATGATAAATATCTTAGATATGTTGGGTTAAATAAAAGTGCTATTAAATTAATTCCACTTGTTTCTTTTTCCTTCTAAAAAATATTTCAAAGGCTAGGGAGGTAGCTCAGTGGTACAGTATATATTTAGCACATAGAAGGCTCTGGGTTTTATCTCCAGCATTGTAAAAATATAAAAGAAAATGTGGCTAGTAAAATTGCTAAATTGTACATGCAGTTTGTATTTTATCTCTATTGGACAGTGTTGAACTAACAGATTAATTCAATTAAGCTTTACACTAGTTCAAATAAGAGGTTTTGTTATGGGCATCATATCCAAGAAGCCAGTTCATTTCTTCCTGATATATTTTAAGGGCTTTATCCTTAATTAAAAATCACTGACACATAGTTTATTGTCCTCAAAGAGCTCATGCAACTTCAAACAATGTTATTTAAATCAGGCAAACAATCATGTTTCATCATGCCCTTTTAAAACTGCCCTGGTCAAGCCCATATTTCTTAGCTAAGTTCCAAATTTACACTTTTGCATGCATGAATCTTTCTGGTCATTAATAAAAATAAGAGGATGGGAGTTAGAAATAGAAAAGCAAAGTGATGGGGACAAGTGTGGCAGATCCAAAGGAAATATTCTTGCACAGTAGCTTGTTTGGAGAGTCATAGGAAGCCAAGACAAAATTCATCAAGATCTTGAGACTGCTGCATTCCTGCCTTTGAGGAGTAGAGGGGGTATGAATAGGCTATCGAGATTGTTCAGCACTTTCCACTCCGGCTAAACTGTAGCAGGAGTGGAATTACTAAGGATAATAGTCACACAGGTGTGTGCGTCAATAATAGCTACAAGAGATATTAATTTTTTTCCTTGTAGTTTGGACCCCAAAATGTATCCCTAAGTTTCTTCTCTAATAATGGCTGACATTTATAGGCACTTAGAATATGCTGAGCCTTTTATGTATGTATTCAATCCACCTACTAATGTTGGGAGGAAACTATACTATGCTTTTCCACTACTGTATTTTGGAAGCATGGAACTTGTTGCTTTCAGAGCTTAACAGCTAGAAAGAAATTTTGCCTCACAATGAATCATCTCTCAAGTCTCACCTGTACCTGTTTTAGAATGATAGTTTGATTAGGATTTAGAGTTGTTGTTGGAATGGGTTGTTAGAAGACTTTGGGTCTTCTGAGATGGGTTGAAAGCATTTTGCATGTGAAAGGACATGGATTTGAAGGGACAGAGGGTGGAATTTTATGGATTAAATGCATCCCACCACTCTAAATTCATATGTTGAAGCCCTAATCCCCACTGTGACTACATTTGGAAACAGGGTTTTTAAGGAGCTAACTAAGCTTAAGGGAAGTCAGAAATATTTCTTCTAAGGACACCTAATCCAATAGGATTAGTGTCCTTATAAGAAAAGAGATACCTTGAGTGAGCAAGACAGAAGGTCACATGACTAGGGAGCAAGAAGACTGCCCTCTGTGAGCGGAGGAGAGAGGACTCACCAGAAACCAACCTTTCCATCACTTTGGTCTAAGACAGTCAATCTACCAAAATTTGAAAAATAAATTTCTGTCATTGAAATCACTTGGTGTGTGGTATTCTGTTATAGCAGCCCTGTCAGACTAACAGAATCTGAGGCATAGAAATGCCAAGTAATTAATTAGTCACTTGGTTAGTAGACAACAAAAGGGAATTCTGACCCCCTCCTCTAACCACTGCACACACTGCCTTTCCAGCACTATTAACCAAGTTACTCCCTCTTAGCCATGATGAAACCAAGAGTTCAGAAATAACACTTCAATATCACCTAATGCATATTATCTAACATCATCTATATATATTACAATAAATTCAGGATGTCAAAAACTAAGCCAGCCAAGGGCATTTGTTTTGTAAGATGTTGAAAGCCCACAATACTAAAAATTCATTTTAACTATGAGCAAAAAAGAGTGAAAGTCAGAAAAATACAGATTTCTCTTAGATTTTATCCCAGGGGAGTATTATTTTTAAAAAAGAAAGAAAAGGAAAAGCAAGTGAATTCTAAGAGGAAACTGGCTTTTGCTATAAGGCATTAAAGGGAAACATGCATATTCCATTCTGAATCCCACTGAGCATCTAATGGTCCTCCGATGTTACATCTCATAGCATCCTTTGTTTTCCTTCATAGTTAAATGCTCTGCATTTTCTCAGTTTCTTTATTTTAAAATTAGGATAGTATTTTCTATCTTTTTAAGTTCTTAGTTGGCACCCCCTATAATGAAGGGCGTATTGACAAGAGAAAATAAACAAGTTTATGAACATGTATGTTCACATATATATGGAAGATCCCCATAAAATGAGATTCTCAAAGAAGAGGCTTTGAATTTAGGCTTCAATACCATCTGCAGCTGAAACAAGAAAATAATGATGCTGGGCTATAGCAGCTGTGAGCAAGTAACAAGGGGAAGCTTCATAAAGAAGTATAAGGTTTGCTATTCAGATTTGAGTGGGTGCCTTCTCTAGTGATAAGAGTCTCCAGCACATTAGAGTGATCCTTCTCTTCCCAATAGTAAGAAGATAATTGTTTCACTCAGCTTTTTCATTGTTGTGACCAAAATACCTGACAGAAATAGCCTAGAGGAGGAAAAGTTTATTTGTGGCTCATGGTTTCAGAGGTCTCAGTCCATAAATGGCCAACTCCATTGCTCTGAGCCCAGAGTGAAGCAACACAACATGTGGGAAGGAACCACTAGAGAAAAGATGCTTAGCTCATATGGCAGGGTCATGAAACAGTGTGGGCACAGGGAAGATGCACCCTTTCCTTTCAGGGCATGCTGCCAGTAACCCACCTTCTCCAACCCTGTCCCGCCCTCCTACAGTTACCACCCAAACTAGGCTGAACTGATTAGGTTACAGCTCTTATACTCTAATGATTTCACCTCTGAATATTCCTGAATTAACAGGGGCTTTGGGGGGGGGGGGATGCCTCATACCCAAATCATAACAACACCTTTACAAATATAGGTTTCCTTCATAAATTTAAATTCCCTTTACAAAAGTAGCATAGATGACATATTCTGCTTATACTATCTATCATAAAAGTGTAAAATTTAAATAGATGAATATATATATATATATAGCTTAGAATAATTCCTAACACATGGTAGAAGCTCAGTAAATATTGATGGATATTATTGTTTACAGCATTTAACATAATTTTGCTGCACATAGTTTTGTGACTATTCATTCAATATTTGACTCTCCACTAGAATGAGTTTCCTGATGGCAGAAGAAATTAAACACTGTGGCACACATCACAGTTCTTCCTTGCTATCCATTTCTTCTCTCCAGCAGGAACCAGAAGGAGATTGTGCTTCCTTACCTTCTCAAAGTTGGGCATGGCCATTGACTTACTTTAGTCAATGAAATACATACAGAAGTGTCATGTCTGGTTCTATTTTCAAATACTACTCTTTATTCTTCACTTCTCTCTTCTCCCACCTCACTGAATGTGGAAGTAGTGTTTGATCTAATGATATAATACTGAGTCCTCACATACAAGACAGCTACTCTGGGAAGTAAACTGGATCCATAGTAGACTTTGATAAGCAAGAAACAAACTGCTATTGCTTAAGCCTCAGAGACTTTAGGTTGACTTATTTCAGTAGCATAATCTAGCCTGCCCTGGATTTTGTAACCATTACATTTCCACAGTGTATCATAAAGTCTGGCATATACTAAAGTGATTAAATGTGCTTTGATTAAATTAATAGATTAAAAAGTTTTAATCAGCAATTAAAATGAATGATTTTAATTAAAGAAATTATTTCAACTTGATTCTGTGCACAATCAAAAGTCTTGGAAATTTTAACTGATTAATACATAGGGATCACTATCCTTTAAATATCAAACCATTATCTTTGATAGAGTCACATGTACTTGGCACTCCAGGGGGACCCCATTAAAATTTTGTGTTTTGTTGAATTTCAATTAAATAAACTTTTCTGTGACTTGGTCTTTGAAACCTTTATTCACTTACTTAAATCACCCCCATTTGAAGGCACCAGTGCCTCATAGAATGTCCCTGCAAAGCTTCATCTGTGTGTGTGGTCCCTGCCTCCATGACAACCAAAACCCAGATGCAGAAATTCTTCATAATCACTTAGATTACACTAGAAACCAGAAGGACGTTGAGGTCAAAAATGATTCAAAGAACATGTTTAACAAATTGAATTTGCAGTTTCTACCACCAGGAGGTAAGGGGGATGGGCATTTGTTTGTGGTATCTTTTGGTTCTCATTTCAACAGAAATCAATAAATTGGCCAAAACAAAAGAAAAATATGAGCCTAGTATATACTCATTGTGGAAGTGAAAGCAAGATCTGTGAGGGGCAATGGTGGGATCAGACAGAAAATTGACCTTGCCACAGAAAAAAGTGATGATACCCCAGAGAGTGAGGAAAGAGCCCTGTGTATGAGAAAGAAGTCACAGATTAAAGGTGTTCTCCAGAGCTGCTAATGGTACCAGGAAATCCACTTATTTAGGAAGGTTCCTCAACTAACTCCTGGAGCTCCCAGTTCTGGTGACTAGGGGACTGTCAGACTCATAAACACAGGTAGCAGGAGGATCTGAAATCTTATTTGAGGGGTAAGAACTAAGTAAGTCTAAGACATAAGAAAGGGGGGGCAGGGAATACAGTGAAAGGCCAGTTTTGATCTGTTCTTCAGAGAAGCTGTGGGCTTTGGAGAGGCAGCAGAGTACAGAGGATGAGCCAGGGTGCCTATTTGGGTAACTTATTATTACCTTTACTAGTTGTGTGATCTTGGGCAAGTCTTAAACCTTAATTTAAACCTCTCTGTGCTGCCACTTCCATCCCTGAAGATGACTATACATCAGCGCCCATCTCCAGGGATTGTTAAGGGGAATAAATGACTTGATTAAGACCTGTACAGCTGCTTGTCCAGTGCCTAGCCCACAGCAATCTTTCAGGAAATGCCGGCTTTTGTTATTATGGGCCTGGTGCACAAACTATTCTTACCAGCTATGTAATCTTGAGCACGTTATTTTTCTTCTCAGCATCTGTTTTCTCATCTGTAAAATGGGGTGGTAATCATTTTCATGCCTTGTTGTTTTAAAAGGAGATACAACACTTTCAATAGCACCTTGCTCACTTATCTCATGATGGATATTCTGACAGTATTATTTCTTCTGATAGATAGGAAGCTAAATAGGAATCGAAAGACACCCTACCTCCGAAAGGAGGAAGTGCAGTGGACTTGAATGTGGGTGAAGATTTAACGTACACTCAAAAATATCTGGAGGGACGAGGATCAGTTTCTTCATAGCTGGAAAGAAATGTGCTGGTTCATCTCTTTAAAGACTGTAAGCTCATGTAAGAAAAGCTGAGATGGATTCTTGAAGACAGAGATCTGCTCACACTTTGCATCCCCCTTAACATAGTGCAAGGCGCTCTAAGCATTTAGAATCCACTTAAACCAAGGGTCTACGATGGACAACATAATCCAAAGTACATGTATAAAGACACGAATTGGTGTGAATATACTTTGTATACAACCAGAGATATGAAAAATTGTGCTCTGTATGTGTAATAAGAGTTGTAATGCATTCTGCTGTCATATATAAAAATTTAAAAAAATTAATTAAAAAAAAAAAAACACCTAGGGTCTCCCATACTGACTGTCCAGCAGAGGCCGCCCTGGGCCGTAGCTCCTGGGGCCTGAGAGCTGCGAGGGAGAAAGCCAGCGGGGGGGAGGCCCTGTCAACGCCTTGGGGCCCTGGTGGGAGGGGTTTGGCGGCGGAGGCGGCCCGGCCTTTGGCTGCTAGGATGGAGCAGAAGTGCGCTGGGAGCCCGAGGGCACGCAGCTGACTGAGCCGCGCAGCTTTGCTCGCCCCGCCGCCTGCCACCTGAGCTGCTCCAGCCAAAGGCGCCCAGCCGTCTGCACTTCCCAGCTCCTACCGCAGCCCGCTGGTCAGAGAAGGAGTCTCCCGCGCTCGGAGCGCTCGGTCGGCCCCAGCAAACTCCTCCCGCCGGCACCAGGCTCGGCACTGAGCACCGGGATATCATGGTCTGCAAGACTCTCCTCGCTCTGTGCATCTTCACAGCAGGTACTTAGCGCAGACCTCAAGGAGGGGCCAGGCTCGGTGTGGCCCCCGCGGACGTAGCTGGGGCTCCACCTGAAGCCGGGAGACTGGGAAGTAAGTCGCGGCTTGCGGGATCCTGACCTGGTGCGAACCTCCGGGACTGCGCGCAGGTGTGTGCGCACTTAGATTTGGCAGTCTTGAGCGGTGCGGAAGGAAAGGATGAAAAAGCCTTCCTACTGCAGCCCGAGCCCGCACAAACTCTGCTTTGTGGAACAGGTGGCTGGCTGGCACAGCACATTTGAAACCCCCAAGGGCTATACTGTCTACTCCTCCTTTGCGTTCTTCGCCGTGGTCCCTGAGCGCACCCGCCAGAGTCCGGATCAGACTTCTGGTCGCGGTTCGGCCTGGGGAGGGATTCAAAAGCAGGGGAAGGAGTGGGGTTTCGGGTAGTCGCATCTCGAAAGGTTTAGGAGGTGACTGCCTACCCAGGTGGGGCTGGTTTTCGTTCCGGGTTGGCGATCCCGGGGTCTCCAAGGTCCCTTTTTAGTTATACTTAGGTAAGATATGGCTCAAGAGGTCCTAGGGACGGTGGACCCAGCTGGGGTCAAGCTCGCGAATTCACATCAGGGTTTTTTTGCAGGTCTTTCTTGTGTCCGGGGGCCTTTCAAAAATGTACCTTTTGGAAGAAACTAGAATGTTGATTAAAGCTAGCATTCCCCTCACCCCAATTCCACCCATTTCCCCATTCCCACCCCTCACACAGGTTCCCGGCCAAGTCCCCACGCGCGCGCCTCTCAGGTCTTAGGACTACCCGCAGCCACGACCTCAGGCGGGGGGTTCTAGGGAGAGTGGAGCAGGCAGACAGAGTTCGTCTTGGTAGGGGCTGGAGAGAGGGCTAGACAATACTGAGTCTAGAGTTGGATATCCAGCTTCTCCCCTCTGAGTTCCTTAAGGTTCCTGTAATTGTGGCCCTGAGTCGTTACTGTCCCTTGAAAAGAAACTACTGGTTCCCTGGCAGCTTACAAAAGACAGATTTAAGAAAAAGTTTCCAAAGTCGAGGTACAGTGTGGTGTTTACTTGCTGAACGTCTGTTTTGGCGTTTGCACGGTTTGGAGATTCATCTGCTGACGGTTCCAGAACACTCCGGGCTCTTTGGCTTGTGCTGCCTCAGGCTGGGATGAAAGAGTGGAACTGGAAGGTGTAATCTGTCATTGGTCGGCAGCTCTTGGATGGCCTCGCATGGTAATTCCACAGTCTTCAAACCAAGAGATGTTTAGGAAATGAAATGGAATGCATCTTTACTTTTACCTTAAAAATCTTTTCAGGAGGCTCAGAAAACCCTAAGAGAGCCTGTAGATGGGCTTGTTTGCTAATTTGATTTGTAGCTGCTGCTTTATTTATTTTATATATTTATATTTTGACCAGCCCAGGCAATTGACAAAACTGGAATTAATCCTAGCAAGCAGTTGATCGTAGCATTATTTTCCTAAGCTCAAGATTTTCTTTTTTTTTAAATCCAGTTTTACAGTTTACCTCGTTATTATGAGAGAAGGAATATTGTCTTCATCCACTGCCCCCAGAGGGGGGGCTGGTGGGCCAGGGACTGGCAGAGCAGCCCCATCCATGCCCCCACCTACATCTGTAGGGATCAGAGCCAGTAAGATCAGGATAGTTCCTGGGCTCCTGGGAGTCAGGAAGGCACACTGCCTCTTTCCCCTATTTGGTCTCTATGGACCTATCCCAGAGAGCCATGGAACTAATGGAAGCTTTGTTCTTACCTCTGAAGCTTGTGCCTCTGAAAGAATCTCTTTAGGTTTCAGTTCATTGTTAAAGAGTTACTTGCAATATATTGTCAGGAAAATAATACAAAGACCTCCTGAAATTCTTTGCATTCAAAAGTAAGATGTTTTCAGAATCTAAAATATTATTTTTCTAGGAGAAAAAAAAAAACCTGATGTGTTGCAAAGAGGCAAGGGGGAAAGGGTTACTCAGAGTAGCAGGCATGTTTCCACACCTATCCTAGAGCTCCCTCAGCACACTTCTAATAAGAACTTCCCCCAGGCCGTTGTTTCTTTTCTGTTTTCTACCATTTTTCCTCCAGCTTTAGAGGATTTAACAATTTTTTGTACAATCCTCAAAATGATACCTTCTTGAGCCAGGAAAAGGGTTGGGCAAGAGCCTATTATTATCCTAATAAATCCTCTCAATATATATATGTAGCATTTCCTCCAGGATTTATAATGGACATTTGAAGATAACCTGTGCCTTGTCAACAATCCAGCCCAGGTAGATCTCTACATTTACCCACCTGTGTTTTAAATAATAGGAACAAAAATACCTTGGATGAACTTCAGTTCTCTCTTCAGTCCTTATTATGGTAGGACACAAGCACTGCTGTGTTAAAAACTATGTTAAAAAAACCACCTTTTATATTATGCCCGTATAAGGTATATAGGAGAACTGCTTTTAAATTAAAATACAATCTGGAACCTCCAATGTTTGGCCCCAGAACCAGGCAGGAAGGGAAGATGGCCTGTCATTGGGTAACCTTCATCTTTAGACTTTTCCTGCTCACTTGTAGATTATCTTCCTTCAGTCCCACCACCATTGCTCCCCTTTAATATTCTATGTCCCAAGTTAAAAAAAAAAAAAAAACTCCTTCACTGAAATATACTGGAACTTTCAATTATTTTTAAATACTCAAGGATAATGAAAGAGAAACACCTAATAGGTAAGAGAGGTACAAATCCTATGATCCTACTTTTCCTGCCCTCACAGAAGTCTGGCCCTGGTCTCCCTCTGGGAAGAGTACATTCCACACCATTGCCAAACACTCCAGGCATAGTTATTGATCACTTGTAAAGAACAGCACAGTACATTTCCAGTCTGCCACTCAGCAAGGGATCTTTTGTGGATTCTAAATATGTCAGATAGCTCTTCTCCAGGTAACTAATACTTAGAATGTCCATATCCTTGAAGAAACCTCTCTCCCTACAGGGTTATGGCTCTGTGCATACTACCAGTCCTGATATGTATCAGTTCAGTAACCTTTTCAAAAATATATTAAACAAAAAATGCATACACATTTAAAGGAACAGAAAGTTGCCTTTGGTTTGTTATGGGTGGTAGAAAAGAGTTGTTTTCATTCTTTTAGCCCAGTTAACCACTATTCCCCTGAAATTTGTGGTTACAGTCAAAGACAGGTCACCTCCTTCATAGGAACCCTGCTCTGAGATGGTGGAAGTTCTTCATTGTTCACATTTACAGAAGCATCAGATTCTGCAGCTAGATTACTTGGGTACAAAACTAAGCTTTACTACTTATTAATTGTGTAATTTAGGGCAAATATCTTAACTAATCTTCAATTTTTACATTTACAAAATTGGGGGAAATAAGACCTCATAAGATATGGAAGGTTAAATATATGAACACACCTGCAAATAGGAAGTGCTAGGGACATAGTAATGTGCAGTTTTAGCTCTTATTGTTGCAATTCGTATTAATAAAATTTGCTATAGTCTAGGCAGGCTATCCTCTTCAAAAGCAAAGTTTATATTTGCACTTGGACTATGTAAATCAAAGATCTCAACTAATATTTCAATGCCAGCTGTTCCAGCAAACCCAGTGTCAAATTAAGAAAATATTCAGCTGAGTCTACTAAATGCCTAATTTGAAAAGGTTAATAATGTGCCAGCTCAGATTTAGCATAATAATCCAAAAAGTATGCAGTAACAAATAGAAGTAAAGTCTCACCATTTCTTCTAGAAGGACTTTTGCAAACTACTGTGTTTCAAACTCCCAAGTCAGCTAAACCTTAAAGGTCGGGCACTCAGTGCCACAAAATTCTGGGCAATGCAGATAAAACAACTTAGAAAAAGACAGGTCATTTTTTTCTGACATTTTTCAGAATGGTTCTCTCCAGAACCCAGAATCATCAGTAATTGCCAGATCCCTAATTTAACTTCAGTATTTGGACCTGGCCTAATTGTGCTTGTGTTTTCTTAAAGAAAATATTGGTTAAATATTTAGACTGTTTGAGCAGATTTTCTCAAACAATAATTTCTCCTTTGGGTCAATTGCACCCACTGGAAATGGTGGAAAGTGACATGTTTTAAATGTTTCAGAAGGGATTGGCTATCTTATCTCCTAAAAGCAATCTGTATCAAAGGAAAGGAATTTTGCAATAATAGTTACAACAGTGTGCTTCTTTTTGAAAATATCTGTCACTGAAATTTAACAAAATGTTAGTTAGGAATCAGATATTTGCCTTGCTTATGAGATATCAAATGAAGCTGACACTTGGAAAAGTTAGTTTCATGTAGAAATCAAGGGTAGTTCTTAGAAGTGGTCAGGGAGTTAAGTGTCTACCCAACATTTGCTTTTTTCTTGGAAATGCAAAGCTAGTAGGTTAATGGGCAAGCCAGGTGACTATCAGTTAAGGCTGGTTTGTGTATGTAGTTTATAACATTTCTTTTTTTAGTTGCATCTTAAATTATTCAAGTAGCAGGAATTGCTGTCACATCAGGTTTTCTGATACGTGAACTTTTAAATGCTCATCACAGCCCTTCCTACCAGCAAGCCCATTTTCTTCACCTGCCTTACCATCATTTAGGGATCTCTGCCATTTTATAAGTAATAAAAATCTTTAAAATAAAATAGAGAATTATGAATTCTTTTCATCTGCTTTCCATTGGTGCAGGGAGGTATAATGGCAATTAAAAATATATTATCTTAGTTTTCTTTCGGCTCATGTTGCTGAATTTAGCTAATAAAGATACAGATTGCCCAGTCAAATGTGAATTTCAAATAAACTACGATTCTAAGTATGTTCTATAGAATGTTGAATTCAAATTCTAACGAGTGTCCTATATTTTGTCTGGCAACCTGAATTTGGCCTTTCATCTGCAGTTCATCTATGCAATGGGTTTGATGTAAGATCAGCTTTAGTTTGAATCTTGCCTGATAGAGCTTTGGTTGCGCTGTACCATTTCATTAAATATAATCTGCTTGTGGGAAACATGGAGATTTAAAAGCAGCTGTCTTGGTTAGCAACCACGTGGATTAGGATTCAGGGGAAGCTTTCACTCCAGTGAATTATTTTGATTCTGATAGCATATTTGTTAACTGAACATTGTTGTGTGCTTCTGAACAATTGGTGGAATTTCTATAGCCTCCTTGACCTACATTAATGATCCCCTCTGACCCTTCCTTTAAAAAAATATATTTCTCATAATTGCAATGTTTTTGCCTAAGAACTGGAACTAGAAACCTTCTAGAATATGTCTGGCAACTGATTAAAAAAGAAAATTATAGAATAGCTTTGCATTTTAGTGCTCTCTTTTGTGCCAAGATCTTAAGACATCTTACAAATATTAATTATATAAGTTTTATAAGCCCTGCTGGGTAGGTTTATTGGTATCACTTAAAAGCTGCGGCTGTTCAGAGCCTGAAGCAATATATTAGACAGAATTTTAAGGCAGATGTTTTTTTAAAAAATCTCTTAAGCAATTGAACTGTGTTGGAAATGTACACCCTTTATACCTAAGCTGAAATCTATGAATAGCCAACTGTTCATTGTTTAAAAACTTGCAGAAAATTACCATGTGTGATATTTAGAAAATATGTCTATTCAGTTCAAAAGGTGAGTAGAGTATATCTTTGATGATAATATCTTTCACTTACATTTCAAATTTGACACCTGATTTTCTCTTCCATGGGCAAGGAAATGTGGATATGGGAACTTTAGTCCAGGTGTTGAACATGAAAGGATTTAGATGAGAGACAGTTTCATTTTTTATTTGGCTGTGGTTATAAACTTAGAGCTACCATGCAGACTTCCACTTAGATCACATTATATTTCTTTATATAATGTTAATAAAATATATGTCATGTTTTACATTGTGATATTCTTACCAACTTCATGTAGTCCAGAATATAACCTTATTACAGATAGGTTATTGGTGCTGTTTATCTCTCCTGAAATGTTTTCAGTTTCATTGGAAAAGCTTTTTATGATCTCTTAGTCCATTCAGGCAGCTATAAAAGCCTGGTTCTATAAACTGAGTAGCTTATAAGCAGCATACATTTATTTATTATAATTCTAGAAGCTGAGAAGTTCAAGAGCAAGGTGCTGGCTGATCCTGTGTCTAGTGAGGCCTCCCTTTCTGGTTTGTAGATGGTGCTTTTTCATTGTGTTGTCATGGTAGAAAAGGCAAGGCCGCTCTCTGGGGCCTCTCCTATAAAGACATTAATCCCATTCATGAGGACTCCACCCTCATGACCTAATCATCTCTTGAGGGCTCCATCTCCTCATATCACCTTGGGGGTAGGTTTTTAACATATGAATTTTGGGGGCATAAAAGCATTTAGACCATAGCATGACCTCACAGGTAGACAAGAGACAGATACCATGAAACAAGTGTTGAATATTTATTTGATTGTTAAACACTCTGTATGACCCTTGTTTTGTATTGCAATTTGGATTCTTTAGGAAGAACGGTAGCAATTATTGCAAGAATAAAAGGGCATTCTTTTTATGTGTTATTTAATAGTTACAGTGCACTGTCTATATTTGTCTAGGGAAATGTTCAAGACCTCAATTGTTCTGTTGATTTAAAATATGTTTTGTCATGAAAGAATTTCAGTATATCTCAAAATTACAACATGAGAGGGACCTTTCTGCCACTTGTTTATCAGAGAACCTTAAAAAAATCTGGGGACATCTATTTCTTGGCGTGGGAAAAAGACAACTTCCTAGTGGATCGCACACTCTGCAAATCAAGGGAATTCTTGCTGTTGATGGGCTCTGCTGTGTGAGGGGCAGCACCAAAACATGTGCCATCACCACATTCAACTAAAAGGAAAATTTTGAATTTTGTATTCAAAATTAAACTGTTGCCCCGTAAGGTGGCACAGGCCTATAATCCTATGTCTCAGGAGGCTGAGACAGGAGGATCACGAGTTCAAAGTCAGCCTCACCAACATCGAGGGGCTAAGCAACTCAGTGAAACCTTGTCTCTAAATAAAATACAAAATAGGTCTGGAGATGTGACTTAGTGGTTGAGTGCCCCTGAGTTCAATCCCTGATTTTTTAAAAAATTAAACTGTTGATGGAGATAATGTTCAATGACATTCTCTCTCTCTGATCCCTGATTCTCTCTCTCCCTTGCTCTCTTTTTGAAAAGCTAATCAAACAGGTCAGAGCAGGAAAAAAGACTATCATTTTTGGGGTAAAGGATCATTCGTTATTCACATTGTAGGAAAATGTTGTGGGAAGGGGCTATTTCAGCATTTCTGCATAGGCTGTATAGATTGTTATCAATCTAATCAAGATTGCATGAGACTCAGAAAATATAAGAAGCCTAGATAAGAGGGGGATGATAATTAAAATTATTTGGAAGTACAAAGGCCCAAACTACCTCTTACTGCTGCTGCTACTGCTTGCTAGTGCTGGAAATGAAAAAGTAATAAAAGCTGGGAGATAAGTAATACTTCCTCAAATGTATATGAATATAAAGTTTATAGTACTGGATCATTTTAGTTCTGTGAAAGGTTGCAAATTGAGTCAGATTAAACAACATGGCAGCCCCTGTGGCAGCTAATTATCTTCAGCATTATGAAGCAGAGTATAGAATAAGAAAATGTCTTCTACTAGCCACAGTGGTCAATGTCTATAATTCCAGCACTTTGAAGACTTGAGCCCAGGAGTTCAAGACCAGCCTGGAGAATGGGGTGAGATCTGGTCTAAATAAATAAATAAATCCTCAATGACTGATGGTGTAGCTTACTGGTAAAATGTGTGCTAAAAAAGTAAGCAAGAAATGCCCTGAGATGTCAAAATGAATTCAACTGCATGGTTTGGGTCAATTAAGGAGGGCTGAGTGGCCTGAGTTGCTTGTTGTCAGGCACCTTTCCTAGGCTGTACTTTAAAAATAGTCCTATTGTGAATATTCTCCTTTAAATGCTTACATGAAGAGAAACACAGCCCTGATATTTATCAGGTGAAGATGGAATTTGTGTTATTATATATGAGAGGCAACATGGTATGTAGAAGGGGGCTTTGGAGTGACGCAGGCTAGCATGAAATGCCACCTCTAGAATCTCGGTTTTCTCCCTCATAGTATTATGATACTATGCATAGAGTGCCATGTGGATAAACATTTAACCAGTGTATACTAAGCACCTACAACAAAAGATAGAAGATATTTTTTTATTTTGCTTTCTTTCCATGGCTGCCTCCCACTACTAGATTGTAGTGTAAATGAAAACAGAAACTTTAGCTGTCTGATCTGCAGCTGTATCCCCAGGAGAGTGAGACACAAAGTGGGTGCTTAATAAGTATTCATTCTATCAGTTTTTATTGAGACTCTACTTGTGCTAAACGGTATCCAAGTATCTGTAGACACACTAACAAATGAAATAGAATTTTACCCTTAGAGAATTTACATTCTTTGTGGATGAAAAATTTTAGTGTAGTCAAAAGAAAACCAACAGTTGAACAACTAATAGCCATCTCAAACCCAACATGTCACAACTGAGTTCCTAGACTTCTTTTCTTCTCCCAGAGGCTCCACCTGAAATCTTGATCATCTCAGGGAATGGCAACTCCAACTTTCCAGATGCTCATACTGATATTCACGTGTCATCTTTAGGTCCTCTTTCTCTTTCAACACCCCTCACCCAATGCTTCAAGACAATCTGTTTGCTCTACCTTTAAAATATATGCAGAAGTCCTTGCCCTTGCCCTGGTCTGAGCCACCATCGTCTTTCTCCTGGACTACTGCAGTGTCCCACTCCAGATCTGCCAGCTCTCACCTTTTCCCTCCCACGGTCCATTTTCTACATAGCAACATTGGATCCATTGGAAATAGATGGGATGTCAAAGTCAAAGTCTTTACAGTGACCATCAAGATGTGCATGAGCTGGTGTTCCATTTGTTTTCCAACCCAGTCTTCTACTCTCTCTTTTTCTCACCGTGTAGAAACACTGGCTTCCTTATAGTAAGCAGAGGCTGGTTCCTCTGTCTGGAATATACTTTCTCTAGCTATCCTTGTGGCTAATTCCCTCACCTTCTTAAAAAAACCTTTTCTGTTAGAGCTTGCCATTACTACAAGAAACCTGAGATAATCCACTTAAAATGAGGAAAGGGTTAATTTGGAGGTTTCAGTCCAAAACTGACTGGCCCCATTGCTTTAGGCCTGTGGCAGCACAGGGCATCATGGTGGGAGCACATGACCTAGAAGGACTGGCTTATGTCAGGGTTCAGGGGGAAAAAGAGAGAAAGAGACCAGCATCCCAGAATTCCCTTCAAGGGCATGGCCCCCAATGACTTCAAACCTCCCTGTAGGCCCTACCTCTTAAAGGTTTCTACCACCTTTCAAAGTGCCAAGTTGAGAGCCAAGCCTTAAACATCTGAGCCTTTGGGGGACATTCCAGATCCTAACTATAGCAACTTTGCTCAAACACCAACTTCTAAATAAGACCTACCCTGATCAACATCTTAAAACTGCAGACTGTGCCATCTGCCAACACCATGTGCCCAGTGCCCATTGTCTGACTCTTGCCTCTTCTCTATCATTAATGTCTGTCTCCCTCCACCCCTCCCCCTTAGTTCTGAATAAAACACAGCTTCAGAAGGCTTAGGCTTTCTTCTCTTTTGTTTGCTGTTGTATTCCTCAGTGCAAGAACACTGTGTAGCATACAGTGTGTAGCATACATATCTATTTGTTGAATTGAATGATTAAAATATATTTGGGGGGTCTGGCAAAATGAAAACTTAATTCAGATTTTTCCTTAGATCACCCAAAAACAAGACACTGGCAGACTTGCTTATGTCTAGTGATTCTAAATAGCTTTTTAAAAAGCAATGGTCAGGCCTTTAGTCTTCACTGAGGATTACAAAAACTAAAATTTAAAAAATCAGCTATATTTTTAGCTATGCACATACAAAACTCTTCTTTTTAAAATGTAAGCTTTAAGCTTTTTTTTTTTTTTTTTTTTTTTTTTTTTGCCATGGACATCTTCTTCAACTCTGTGGCCAATTAAAATGTCACCTTTGAGCTCAGCTAGGGAGGGTACTGTTATCTCCACCATTTGAACATTTCCGAGAGTTCTCTGAATAACTAAAAATAGCCTGGTGATGAAAAGTGATTTGATTCTAAAGGAAGCTCAGTTGGCAATTTTCCAGTAAAGTTTGAGAAAGTTAAGTAAATTTAGCTGCTGAGTGTTGGAAGTGTAAGTTAGTAACTAATAAACTCAAGAACCTAAAGGGAGTTTTCTTGGGCTTCAATATCCCACCTTCCTTTAGTGATTCTGAAATATGAATTGTGTTTCAGACTAAGGAACAGAAGTAATGCTGAAGTTCTCATTCAAATCAAACCTGTTTCCTGGGGGTGGAGGGAGGAGGCATCATCTACCCTGGCGAGATGACACCTCTTGACATGGCTGTTATTAAAGTCACCCAGGTTGGCATATACCCCGGCTTCATCGTGCTGTAAATACTCCCGATACTTTTTGACTTACTGAAAATAGGAATGATTAGTTATTTAGTAGCTGCCAAAAGGAATGTGAGATTTAAAAACATAACAACATACTTGTCTTGATTATATCAACTTGAGGAGCAACTTATAAATAAAGCAAAGAAGGGGAAAGATGAAACTGTTAAAAACATTGGCCTTGCTGGTTCCTTGAGGTCCATTGCTCATTCTGGAGGAGGGCAGGCTCTCCATCCTCTTGAAGTTCAGCAGCCCTGGCAGTAAGCAGAGTTGTGCAAAGGAGAGGAACCCTGACCTTTTACTGGAGGCCGAAGAATTTGTGTCTGATATTGTGAGCATGGCACTGGAGTGGCCATTCCACCACCTCTCCTCCCCTGGGTGATACCATGTTCCCTAAGTGATATAAAAAGCAGGGCCTAATATTTGACTGGCAGGAAAAGGAGCACACATCAACAAGACAAAGTTCATGATGCCCAAAAGCTCAAAAAGACAAATGTGGTGTAGAAAGAACAAAAATAACTACCCTCACTCAAAAAGCTAATCAGATCAACCCGCATACATTTAGCATTCACACTGAGCAACAATAAGCAACTGCTTAAGTAAATGGGGTGGTTCATTGTGTACCAGCATGTAAAAAATGGTTACAATATATTAAATCAATATATGGTAACTTTATATTTCCCAACATTGAAAAATCAAGCTACAGAATAAAATGACCTTCTGATGAAACACTTAACGCATTATGCATATATGTGTGTGCCTGCAGAGAAGAGTTTGGAATGATGTAGTGGTTATCTCTGGCAAGTGAGTTTTGGGTCAGTTTTGCTTTTCTCTTTCTTTTTCAGTTTCTGTCATTGTCTCTGCTTCTCTCTCTCTCTTTCTCCCCCCCCCCACCCCATGAATTTTTTAAAGAAGATATTATGAATATTTTGACAACTTTTAATGTGGCCATAGTAACTACTAGGTGACTGTTTTAATCCTCCAACTCTTGACTCAAAAAGCAGTCTGACAAGCTATCAAAAATAAGGTCTTAGAGAAGCAAATAACCTCAGAGAGGTTTCAGGGCATTGCTGATGTAATGAGCAGGGAAGATTCTGGGAAGGAATTGACCTAGGGTAATATTACATTTTTTAAAACTAGAGTCCTTTATAAATCATTTTGGGATGACCGGCTTGGATAGTATTTTAAGGGGCTCTGAGCTAACTTATCAGTATTTAAGGTACATTGTTAGGTTTATATCTTTCATTTTATTTCTTCCGATTTTGTCACTTAGAGAAGCAGTTTCTGAATACATTATTCTAAGTTTCTCAAAATGAAAGTTGGCAACTTAGATATTAAATAAGAAAAATAGCACTCAGAAGAATATGTAATTTGTTTTTCTCTTGGCAACATTAAATTTCTTATATCATCTTTTCCATAAAGTAATCAATAAAATGTGGTTTGGGCAAATGCTAGAAGATCCATTATTAATCCTCCATGGCATTATCAGAGAACACATGTAGGTGTGACCAGGGAAGGCAGCTGAGCAGATAGGACAGGGAAAAGCTTTGGCATAAGCTAGGCCAACCCTATGTAATTGATAAAACTAGACTCATGGCTTGGGTAGGGGAGTTATGTTTTTAAGATTTTAGTCTTACTAGGTGTCACACATTATGCTACATTGGTTTCATCTGCTACCTCACCTAATCCTCCCAACAACCTTCTGGGGTAGGCAATACTGTTCCCATTTTGCAGGTCAGGTCACTGCAAAATGGGAAAAGAACTGTGGAGAATACAGCTAATAGGTAGCAGAACAGAGTTTATAACTTACATCTCTCATCTTTACCCACTTCTTCCCCCATGGCCTTGAACTGCCAAATTAGTTTCTAACTCCTTTTGTGTCACCCACTCTGATTTTTTCTCCATCCCCACAGATACAGTGTTTTTTGGGAACCTTAGTATCTCTTCCTAAGTAAAGGCAGTAACTCCTAACTGGTCACCCTCTGTCTTCACATAGACCCTTACACAAATTCTTTGGATCCATTTAGTTCATGTTGAGTTGCCAGCTCCTCTCTAAAGGAGGAGATACAGACCCCAATCTGCTTAATACTCTTGTGGGTACTCAGATTTTGGTTCCTAAATTCCATTTCTACTAGCAGGAATGAAGGCTCCTTGGAGAAGTGACTAATTCCAGGCAGATCTCTTTTAGGAAATGTATGAGTAGAATATCTTATTAAACCAGGAACAAAGATATTTTTGAAGACTGCTAAGATCCTGTCAGAAGAACTCGGAACCAATTCCTGAGGCTTCCAGACTGAACAGGGGAGTTGATGGGGATAGCAATCATAGCAGCACATGAAATACATTTACTCCTAAGTTCAAAATGATGCCAGAAACAAGATAATAATGTGATGCAATCTTTATTGATCTTCATTGGTGTATGCCAAAAAACCAATACATTACTTAGGAAAATGGCAGATAACTAGAAAGAATCAAGTCTTATTTATTTATCTTATTCTGCTGTTATTTTGTGAAGGGTACCACTAGGTGATCAAATACTAAATGATAGGCTGATTGGACTTGTTTCTGTAAACAATTGGGAGATATTAGATGCTTCAAAAAACTTTTTATAATGGAGAAATGTATTCATCTACAAAGCAGGAGAGCAGAGTATAATGAAGAGTATAATGAGTATAATAATACTAATTGATTGTCTTTGGCAGTATTTTAGCTTATAAGTGAAAAAAAGTGCACTAGAAACAGAGTATCACCATTATCACATAGACTAATGAGCTAGTGAATCTTGTCAGTGATCATCAGTGACTGCCAACGTCATGAAGTGTGTCATAACCAGAATTATATCTCCCAATGGAAGGGTATGCCATTCCCTTTGAAACAGTTTTGTCAAATGAAAAGGAACCTACATCTAAACAAGCCTCTACATCCAACAATTAAGTTTCAAGAGACACAGAGGACTGAGGAAGATGTTCAACAACACCTAGAGAATGAAATCAGAAAATCCAAGGCAATGAAAAACTCTATGGGATGAGCAAACTAGTTTCTCCAGTAAGTACACTGCAAGGGGAAAAAAAGAGATTGATAGGAAGATGGGTGGAGGAGGGGAAAATTTATAAAATGAGAAGAGACTTAAGGGACTTAGCAATCAATCACAGTTGTGGATCTTATTTGGACTCTCAGTCAAATCAAGACTGTAAAAATAAATGATGACATTTATGAAACAATTATGAGTCTGATCATTGACTAAATATTCTATGATTTATAGGTTTTAATATTTTAACTATGATAATGATGTGATCCTTAGGTTTTCAACAACCTATGTCTTTTATGGACACATATCATTATATTTATAGAAGAAATGCTGAGATCCTTTGAATAATAGAGAGTGAAAATAGGAGGGGATGTTATAGGAAAAAAATAAAACTGTGGGTTAGTAGTTGTTTAAATAAATTGAAGGGAATATAGGGTGTTCATTATACTCTTCTCTCCTGCTTTGTAGATGAATACATTTCTCCATTATAAAAAGTTTTTTAAAGGTGTGACAAACAGATCTCCCAATTGTTTACAGAAACAAGTCCAGACACTTAGTCAAATGGCTTAGGATCTGAATCAGAGTCAGAACCAAAAAAGGTGGTAGAGGTAAGCATGGCATGAGAGGCCACAGAATCAGATAAGCCAATATTGTTTGGAAAGGTTCCCCAACAAGAGGACACCTGCCGCATACCTTTAGCAATCAATCAGGCTCTTAGGCCATTCTGGAATGCCATTCTAGAATGCCATATCTGCTCTCCTTAGGTTATTTGCACATGTTGGCACTCCTAGTGTTTTCCTGTTCTTATAAGAGCAGGAATCATGACATAGCTTCCTGTTCCTTCCTTCCTTGTATGAACTTATATGTGGTGGGTACTCAGAGCTTGTCAAATTGAACTAAAGAGATGAAGGATCAGAGATGTGGAGCCCAGGGTCGTGAGAGTAGCTGACTTTAGACTACAAAGCTCATGAAAATCTGTGTCCCCTGACTGCAGGGACTCCAGAGTCCCTTTAACCTTGTTCTTCTCTCCTTAAGAATTAAGATTTAAGGCACTGATGGTCTCTGAGAGAAGTAATAGATCAACTTAGAGTAGCTGAAAGTTATTATCTGTTGCCTTGTACAGGCATGCAGAAAGCACAGCCTCAAGGGAGTTGTCTATAGGAAAAAGTATATGTTGGTAGAGAAAGTGACCCAGGAACTGCGACACCACCTGGATCAGGAGTTTCACAGAGGGGCGTTATGAATGCAAAGAAAACCAGAAGGCCTCACAGGAAGCAAGAAGGGAGAAGGGAGAAGCAAGAGGTTGTGGAGATCCAGGTCACCTGCTTCCTATGATTGCAAATCAAATGAAATTTGGAAAGGAATTACAACCACTTGCTGGACAAACTTGTTATATTTGGGCAACCACCCTCACATGCACATCCTTATAAAATAAAACTTCACTCTAGACTAGTGAAGGCAATAAAGATTATCTTTTAAAAGATCCACAGACAGAACTAGCCAGTGCTAAATCTCAGGGGAGATTTTTCAGAGGAAAGAGACAGTATGCACATGTCCTCTGAAAAATGCATCTATTTGTTGGTTTCTGTACTCAGTGGGAAAAGAATATGAGCTGTGTTTCGGTATGGAAGGTCTTTTCATTTTAACATTGCAATCCAGTTTAACCTTTGAAATGTGTTGTCAAAACAGAGCCTAGATGAGGCCTATAAACCTGAGTTCATGATGGCCAACATGTCCTATGGAAATGAAGAAGAGGTACTTGCCCGTGGCCCCTTTCTCCTTTTTAACAGGATCTGCACTTTCAATAGAAAAGGAGTGACAAAGAGGGAGTTTCATTTATTCTCTGGGTTTTTATGTCACTTCTCTTCCTTTGAACTTGGGACTCTAGAAATCCATCTTGGTGTCATCAACCAAGACTAGAGGAATTTGGAATGTAAGTGTGCCCTCCTGGCAGAAGAGGATATATTTTTACTATATTATTAGTTACCCAGCTGCCCAGGTTGCCAGAAGTAAGTGTCTTGTCCCTGAACATCACTCCCTACAAACCACTATAAGCTACTTATCCCCTTGTACCATGCCAAGTTCATACTTGGGATAAATATAGATTATCTATTGTCTGAGTTTCCAAGAGCTGCCATAATAAATTAGCACAGACTTTCGTGGCTTAAAACAACAGGCCTCTATTCCATCACAGTTCTAGAAGTTCAAAGTCCGAAATCAAGTCTTCCTCGAGTCACACTCTCTCTGAAGCTTTAGGAAATGATCTCTCCTTACTTCTTCCAGTTTCTGATAGCCGTAGGCATTCCTGGGCACAATGATGGCAATAAAATTTCAATCTCTGCCTCTGACTTCACATAGCCTTTCTCCTGTTTTTTCCTGTCTGTGCTCACATTTCCTTCTGAGAAGGACATAAACCAGTCATACTGGATTAGGACCCACCCTAATTCACTGTGACCTTATCTTAACTTGATGACATCTGCAAAAACCATATTTCAAAACAAAGTCACTTTCACAACTATTAGGGCTTAGGGCTTCACATATCTTTGCAGAGAACACAGTTCAACCTTATAACAGTTACATTGTTTTTACAACTAACCATGTTCATGAAAGACCCTTCCCACAGATAAAAAGTAGCTAAGAACTTAATCAAGTGTTAATCAGTTCTATTCAAGAGAGTAGTTGCTATCGCTTGAAGTACTTTTGTTTTTTCGTTTACTTCTTTGTTGTTCTTGATGGTAGAAGGCTGATTTAATACTATTTAAATGAGATATTTCTCAACTTGAGTTCTGCAGGCATTTGAAGGGCAATATTTCTCCAACCTTCATGGATTTCTGATCACTAAATAACTGTAGCACCCTGCAGGCACAAATTAAAAAAAAAAAAGCAGGGGGAAAAAAGGAAAGAAAGAAGAAAAGGAGGGAGGAAATACTTTCAAACACTTTGAAAATATCAGACTCATTTAAAACCCATAACCTAAACTAATGAGGGGTTTAATATCCCTCCTTAGAGCTCCAGCCGAGTGGATTATACTAAGCAATGACAGCTCTGGTTACCCTGCCAGCCTGCCAAATGTGAGAGGCCTCTAGAGGATTCAAGAACATTCTGATTTGAGCAAGGTTAGTGGCAGCCTGAATACTATTTTGGATGCATATGGCAAATTTTGAGCACCATTTCAATTCTTCTCTGCCACATTTAATACTACGTTGTTGCTTACAAAACTGCCTGGCTGGGCAAGGTGGCACATGGCTGTGGTCCCTGCAGCTCCAGAGACTGAGGCAGGAGGATCACAAATTAAAAACCAGCCTCAGCAACTTACCAAGGCCCTAAGTAACTTAGTGTGACCTTGCCTCAAAATAAAAACTAAAAAGGGCCAGGAATGTGACCCAATGGTTAAGGGCCCCTGGGTTCAATCACCAGTACCAAAAAAAAAAAAAACAAACAAAAACAAAACTGTGCCTGCATTGGATTAGGAAGTGTATAGAATATGGTAAAGTTTAAAGATATGGGCAATGAAACTAGCCTTCTTCTGTGTTTTAGTGTAGGTAGTAGCAATATAGAAATGGAACATTTCCTCTGTTGGTATGGGGAAGGGTCCACTTTCAAAAAAGGATCTTTTTGTTACTATTGTTCTATGTCATGTATTATTAGATGAGGGAACATAATCCATAATCTTTCATTGTGACAAAATGCATATATTGTGACATTCTAGAACAGTGGCTTTCTCTTTGCTGGTGTGAAGAGTGTGTGTGTGTATGTGTGTGTGTGTGTGTATGTGTGTGATGAGTAGAATGAGAAGAATTTTTAAATGGAGACATTAAAGTTTACATTAGAATTTTTTAGGGAATATTAATATATATAATGGATTCAGACATTTCTATACTATAAAAAATTTATTTTCCTCCCCCAAAACGTGGAATATTTTATATATTTAAGAGCCATAATGATATCCATCAGTTTCTTCTGATTGAATAACTAAGATGTATCTTAGGTGAGCATGAGCATTTTTATTTTTGGTTCTATAGCTATCTATTGGATGTTCTCTTAGATTTTCTTTTAAGTCAGAGTGAAAATCAGCATTTGAAACTCTTAAAAAATATAATGTCACTCATAGGAGGCTTCATTACTTAGAGAGTTTGCTTATATAGGTAAGAGAAATATTCTAAAAACAAAGTGAGAGGTCTACTGTCTAAACCTTTACTTATTTGAATTATTCTGTAAAAGATAAAACAATTTAAAGCTCTGATACTATAAACAAAGCTCCTTGAAGAGAACTGAATTCATGCTGAGATTAAAAAGTCGGCTTCATTATATTTTAAAATCCCAGGGAGAGTCATTGTGTTGCCAAAGCAATGTGGTAAAGCAGCCTGGGACCCAAAGTTGGTGCCCAGGAGACCAGGAATAAAGAGTTTTAGAGGCTTTGAGGGTTGTTTCTTTCTTTGTTTTCCTCCTAAAACAATTACGATTAAAGAAGTTAATCGGGAAATCTGAGGTTATGTAAGGGGTGAGCAAGTCAACCAGTTCGTATATCTGGTTCAGGGCACATGCTTAGGATGAGCAAACATTTCCATGGAAGATTGTACTTTATGATAATTCTTCCAGAATGAAAGAAGTGGGAAGAAACATTAAAGTTTGAAAAGTGATCCCCGCTGCCACCGACATCTGAGAACCCCTTGGCCTCTCCAGAGATACCTGAGGGAAGCAGAGGACCAGTTGGGCCCACTCCGAAGGGCTGGACAGGACAGGGAGGGAAGTGGGTCACGTCTGGCGGAGCAGCTGTCTCTCTTGGCAGCCCGGGTTGCTCCTGTGGCTGGCCTGGCCACCTCCTTCAGGGTGACATGGGTTGTAGCTTGAGACTTGACATGAACGTGAATCCCAAACTGAGAGTGAATCTGAAATGTAATCCTCTGAAGCTCTAAGGCTCAGCATCATGAGAAATTCTCGAGATTGGTGGGAAAAGAACATTTCCTATTGAAGCAGGAACTTCCCAGAAAGAACCAAAAGCCTCTGAGATGGAGTTCTGAGGCAAGATTTGATTTCTCCTTGACTTGGGTGTTAGGACAGTGGGAAGACACAGAACTTTGGAACAGAAGAGGAATGATTGTTTGGCATGTGCCATTTGACACTTCACTTGCTAGTGAAAGTGTCATTGTTCATGTTCTTTCTTAAGCTGGGTCTATTCTGGTCAATCTTTTCCAGCAGTGGCAGCTTGTATTTGGAAGTGTGCCTGTTTTTCTTTGCTGAGCATTAACTACAAGGTTTTTAACAACATAAATTTGACCTGTGTTCCACTCATAATGCCAAACAAAAACATGCTGCTAGTGTTTTGAAATTACACAGAGCACAATGTGTAGCTCCAACCTTGCGGTACGCTCAGTGCCTCTACCTGCTCGCTTTCTTTTCACTTTGTGGTGCTGATGGCCCCTTCTAGTGTCATGGTCAGAAGACACCCACCAATGCTGCCCTGCAGGAGAGCAGTTTCCCCTAGTGGTGATGACAGAGGAAAGGGAGTAAGTCTTAAAACCCGCCTGTAATGGCAATGATGTCCCTCATCATCCAGGTTCCTGTGTGCTTATACAGATAAGCATTTCCTTCATTTCATTTTTATAAAAATGCATCTTTTTTCCCTTAGCATCAGACCTAAGTAACACTCAGTTTTTCTTGTGACAATGAATTTGCCAGAACATAGGCAACTAGTTAGGAGCCATGTAAATTCAGAAGACTCTGTTAACTGTTAAACAAAAAAATTATCTGAGAATTGAGACATATCTACATGGATAAATTTTCCTTAAGAGCCTTGGACAGTGTGGTTTTCAGAGGAGCACTCGATTAATTCAGTCTGTACTTTCTTGCTAAACAGCATCATTTTGAGTACAAATTCAGTTTATATTATGGAAAATGGGAATATTCTGGTACCTGAAGTATTCCAAATAACAACTTACTCTATATAATGTAAGTTGCAGATTTTGAAAAATGGAAAAGAAAACCTAGTTTAAAACTATATTTTAATCATTGTGGTAAAATCACTGATAAGTTCCTTCTGTGACCTAGCAAGGGGTATCAGGAAGTCTGTGAATTTCCTGAAATTGTATCAAACATCATGTTTATGTACTTATGTGCATTGTTTTTCCCCCTTGGGAGAAGATCCATGGATTTTCTTTAATACCTGAGTTCTGTGCTCCCAGTAGGTTAAGACCATCTAACATCCATTTGTGATTAAATTTGACTATTAAATGATTTAGGCCTTCTTTGAAAATTCATAAGCCTCCTCTGGATGTTCTGGTTCTTGAATAATCTTGAATCAGTGCGGTAGCTCCCTGTACAGGTTGCTCTTACATGCATTCATCTTGCCCTCAGGTCACCTTTGAAGGCAGAGAATGACCTCTCAAGTTACAAATGAGGAAATGGAGCACAGAAAGTCTCTGAGGTGTGTCCCTGGGCATGGCAGGCAGTCAGGGTGTTTTGGCTTCTTGCTGTGGTGTGCTTTCCATTAGAGTCCATTATGTAGATTATAATAAAGGCAATTTAATGCACAAAACTCAGTATTTTGGAAGCCATTTATATTAGCAGAGGTCTCTAAGGGTTAGGCCCCCCTAAGAACTGATCCAAAGAAATCAGACTACTGGCAAGTTTGAATTTTAATGGAAAAATTGAAAATAATACTCAGAGAATAGAGTTCTTCAGGTTCCTGTTCTTTAGATTCTAATTACATCTTTGTTGTTGTTGTGTTCATGGAACACCGGTGGCTTCCTCAGAAGCTTTAGATGCAGCGTGGCATTCAGTCCTCAAAAGCTTTTGGCAGTCAGCTAATGCTCCCATTGCAGAGATGAGAAAAATTGAGGCATCAACTTATGGTGACATATACACAGTCAGAGATTAAAGGGCATAACTAGAACTCAATGATGACTCCATAACCACAAGTTTACACTTGTTCATTGCATCTCAGCTATCTCTACAGTGTTTCTGGGACATTAGGCATAAGGGAGGGGTGCACAGGCTGGGATGTATGTTGCCTGGTGAGACCATTTTTTAGGTTCAAGTATTGTAGTGAGAGCTATCTGCAAAAGAAATTCCATAGTAAGACAAACAGTGCATTCCCTAGAGTCTAAGGTGAAAACTTTTTTAAAAGTATGGAATCTTTCTCCATATCAAGCAAACAAAAGACAATACATCTATGACCAGCAAGAAAACTACTGAGAATGAAATCTCTCCCAGCTGGAAATTCAACCTACAACTTTTTATAAGAACATTTATCATGGACTTGCACTTTTCTCTTTCCAGAAGAAAATGCAGCCTGATTCAAAACAAGAGGATGACAAAAAAGATTTAGGACGAGTAAAGCTATTGCTACTCCCTCTATCTTACTGGATTTTTGCAAATGCCATAGAAGCTGGAGCACAGTTATCATCATCATCATCATCATCATCATCACCATCATCATCACTATTATTTTGCCAACTTCAAGCCTTTTTCCCAAATAGGTCTATGACATTGTCTGGCAAGATGTTTTTATGATCAGTCTGGCCTCGAGGTACATTAAAGTACACTGGGAAATGCAAGATTTATGCATTTTGATTTTGACTTCTAAGAGATTTATATCTGGGCATAGATACATGAAATAACAGATAGTGGTTTGCCAGTATAAAGGAATCATTCAATTTCAGCCAGTATGATTATATCGCCACGGTGATGGAGGAGCAGCTTAGACAAGTCCTTATTACAAATCTGCAAAGAACTTAGGTTTGGGAGCACATGACACTGCTTTTGAATTATAACTCTGATATGTAACAGACAGGTAAGAGGAAAACAATATTTATTAAATCTAATAAGATGCCAACCTTTACATTAGATACTTTGCAGACATTTTCATATTTGACTCTACAACAGCCCTGGAAAGTTGGTATTATTTGTTTCTAAGTTTCAAAACAGATTTAATGAGGCTCAAAATTTGTCCAAAGCTATAACCAAACACAACAGGTCCACCCTTTGGTAAGAGTAAACCAATAAACACAACCAGGAAATAAAGAATGAAGAGAAATTTATTGCTAGAAAAAGTAACAAAAGCACTCCCAAAGCAAAGTCTCCCTGAACATAGAAACAAGGAGGGGTGACTCATACATATTCATACTAGAAAGATTCATCCTCACATGCAGATATGGACACATTCCTGAGCTTGCTAAGTTCTTCTTCATACATTGCTTGTTCAGAAATGGTGGACAGGAATGGTTCCTAGGCAGAGAATTTAGCATTAAAATGAGATTATAATGAGCTAATCTTACTCTAGTTCACTCCAAAGTGTGATTTTAGCTACTTCTTTCTGGAGAGCCTTATCTGAAATTAAAAAACAAACAAATAAACAAAAAAACTGAAGGAATGTTAACAGCCATTTCAAGGAGCACCAGCACCCCCCCCCTCCATCCACACACACAGCCCACTACCAGCAAGTACAACTGCTTGCTCCTAAGAGCTCCTGCCTAGCAGCTTACAAGTAGAGCTAGTGGCTCCCAAATCTGAACTCAGATCTCTCTTCCATGAAGTCCATGCTTGTTCTATTTTTCAGTGGTATTTTCTGGGCTTCAGTATCTCCATCTGTAAAATGAGATGATTAAGCATACCTTTTAGAATTATTGGATTACAGGAGATTAATTTACCCAGAATAATTCTGATATGCAGGACATCTTTGATAAATGGTATTTTTCTTCCTACATTTTGTTCTGGTAAAAGCTCTGATTTTTCTGTTTGATTTGTCTGCTAGGTTGATGAGAATTTTTGTTTTGTTTTAAAATTTGAGCCTACCTCAGCTTTCTCTAAAATGCAGAAGCACAAAGATAGCTCAAAATAGTAGTGCCTCCATGACTCTTGAGGACAGGGAAAGCCAGAGTAACATTTTGTTCTTTCGTTATCTGTTTGGGGTGAAGAGCTGCAAAGAGCAGGGTGGAGAATAGGGTGGTGCTGTTCCCTGGGAGAATGTGTGGGACTGCCAGGTGTCTTTTAACTGTGCACCCAAGTCTTTGCAAATAGCATTTATATTAAGCAGCTGCAGTCCAGTTGCTCTAGGGAGGAGTGGAAGCAAGACAGCAGAACTGTGTATTTCCAAGTAGCCCCTGTCTTTGTAGGCAGGTAGCCCAGAGTGTTGTCAAAGCCTGGTGCATGTAGAAAATGTGGACAGAAGGTCACCAGCATTGGTAGAAGTAGGCAGCAGTAGGAGGTGATAGACTGCTTGGAGAGATGCTTAGGAAGAACTATTTCATCTGAGAAATATTTTGTTTGTTGTTGTTGTTTGTTTTACTTTGCTCTTGAAGGTACTGGAGCCCTCTGCTTGCAGGTAATGAATGGAATCTAAAGTGGGCGTTCCAAGAACAATAGAAAGCATATTGATGAGCTCTAGTGTTTGCAAAGAGTGATGACTCTTCATCTTAGAAAAATATTTTTTAATTGATTTTTATTTTTTAATTACATGACAGCAGAATGCATTATAATTCTTATTACACATATAGAGCACATTTTTTCATCTCTTTTTGTATATAAAGTATGTTCACACCAACTCATGTCTTCATATATGTATTTTGGATAATGATGTCTATCACATTCCACCATCATTGCTAACCCCCTGCCCCTTCCTTTCCCCTCCCACCCTTCTGCCCTATCTAGAGTTCCTTTAATCCTCCCATGCTCCCTCTCCCAAACCCACTATGAATCAGACTCCTTATATCAGAGAAAACATTCGTCGTTTGTTTTTTGGGGATTGGATAACTTCACTTAGCATTATCTTCTCCAACACCATCCATTTACCTGCAAATGCCATGATTTTTTCTCTTTTATTGCTGAGTAATATTCCATTGTGCTTTCATTGACTCAGAACCTTCTATGACCTGGGGATAGAAACACACACACACACACACACACACACACACACACACACACACACAAATTAGGGCACTGGCTTCATCTTGAAGAAAACAGTCTGATAGAAGACTAGACCTGTAAATAGATACCATAATGCATTCTAGTGGGCTTTGTATTTGAGGTGTGAGTGGAGTGTGGTAGAAGCCCCAAAACAGACTAGGTAACTATTTCGCCTGATAGAGAAGATAGTCAGTTTTTACAGGATAAATAAGAAGTTGACAAGCAAAGAAAAGGAGAACAGGGTGTGCATTCTAAAGAAAACATGTATACAGGATCAGTATCCACAAGGGGTATTGTGAGGAACTTGTAAGGCATGACCATAAGACAGTGGGATCAGAGACCAAGCTGGGGGCCAGAGTAAAACGTGTGGGATCTGGATTAGGACAGTCACGTGGGCTCAATCCCTAGTTCTGCCACTTCTATGGTGTGGCTCTGAACAACTCAGACACTATGAATCTTGCTTCCCTCCTTTATAAGATGGGCATAGTGCCATTCCTATCTCCTAGACTGATTGTGAGGATTAAGTCAAAATGGCCTTTAAAAAATTCTCACAGGCAATCATGCTCAATAGACGTCACCTCTCAATAGTATCCATAAGAGCAACTGTTACTTTTAGAATAAAATCAACAATATTGCATAAGAACTTAAATGATATTCACATTAGACTTCTCAAGGGTCTTTTTGAAGAAAGATCTAAACCGGGGATGGCCAAATTAAACTTTCTATTATGTTGGAAGTTTTTTCTCTGTGTGATGTCCAACTCAGTCTGGCTACTGAGCTTTTGAAATGTGACTAGTGTACCCAAGGAACTTAAATTTTCATTTTGTTGAAGTTAAATAGCCACATGTGCTCTAATTACTACTCTATTAAGACAGTGGAGGTCTAGAGTCATGAACTCATTAAATATTTTACTTGTAAAAGACATTAGAGATTGAAACAAAGCTCTCATCCTCTCCTCCTAAAACAAGTCTACAAAATGAAAATGGAGGGTCAAGGAGGGAAATTGACTTGCCCAGTTCACATAATTAGTTAATGACAGATCTAGTCCTAGACTCCAGCAGCTCTACTGGCTCTTATTATAATGAGATCTGATTAAATTGTGATTTTTCCACTTTAAAAGGTGCCTATTGCCCAAGCATAATGTCCTCTGACGTCCCTCTCAGCCACCTCTCCTTCCTCCACTGAGCACATTTCTGTTCCTTTTTTTTCTAATATAATACACAAGCTGCACCCTGTATATATGGAATAATTCATAACTCACTGACAGATATTTAGTTCCCTGTTTTGACAAGTGCTAATAGGAACACTATGTATTGGTAGCAGCTCATTTAGTATGAAATACCCAATACTATTGTTTTCATAACTAGTTCATGTTTTTGCTACTGTTGGGCTATTATTAATTTTTATTACTGTACCTGAGTGCTAAATGCATGTCAGCAAAAATATAGATCTTAAATAATTTATAAAACATGAGTACAAATTGTTCATTATTAGAAAACTGAGGTTATCAAGTCATTTAGCAAAGTCAGTGGTCAAGAAAGGATGATCAGGAGTTGAGGGGAAGATGGTGGAATAGGAAACACCAGGAATCTGTCTCCCCATCTAGAAAATAATTACACTGGAAGAATATCTCTGACTTAACTACTTTTGAATGCTGGAATCTTCTAGAAGGATTACAACTTCCAGGGAAAGGATTGAATGAAAAATTGTGATAAATTTTAATTTTAGCTCACAGCTTCTATTCTGGGTAGTAGCTACTCAGAAGTAACTTGCAGGCAGGTCATGGGAGCTAGGATGAACAAAAAAATGAATCTGTTCTCCAAAAACTTGGGGATCTATCTCCTTATTACAGGTTGCTGCTTCTTGGAAGTGAGGACATATGGTGGAGGAACCATTATTGCACCTCTTCTCACTGTTTCAGGCCCTTTCCCCATTGACCGAGGTAACTTCCAGAGTAGCCAAAAGGCCAGCAAAATTTTTGTCTTATTTTTTTCTGCCTCCCTCCCACTCCCATTCATTTTCTCCTTCCCCCTTATAGGAGGCAAACATCTAGAGAATATGAAACATTTAAAAGCAATCACATAGGGTTGAGACAACAGCTTAGCAGTAGAATGTGTGCTTCATGTGCAAAACCTTGGATTCCAAGAAAAAAATAAAAGCTACCACATATATGCAGGTATTTTAGAAAGTCACAGCACATGCTCAGGAAAAGTCCCAGGCTTATAAAAGACCTGAGGAGACCCTGTGCTTGTGACCACCACCATGGATATGGTCTACAGTATCTAAAACCAAAAATAAAAATTAGTAAACCTGAAGAAGGGAAAGCTCTAATCTCCAAAGTTATTACATTCCTAGATTTGCATATTCAGTTTTCAACAACAGTAAAATAAAGGTCACAAGACATACAAAGAAACAGGAAAATATATCATAGTCAAAGGAAAAATAAAACAACGGAAACTGTCCCTGAAAAAAGACCTGATAAAGGCTTTATTAGACAAAGACTTTAAAATGACAATCTTAGTGATGCTCAAAGAACTAAGGAAGATGTGGAGAAAGTCAAAGAAATAAAGTATAAGCAAAATGATAATAGCAATAAAGAGAAAGAAAGCCTAAAAATAAACAAAAAGTTTGGAGCTGAAAAGAAAATAACTGGAGTGAAAACTTCAGGGATTCAAAGGCAGTTTAAGGCATACTGAAGAAAGAATCAGTGACCTTGAAGGTCAAACAATAGAAATTATTCAAGCTGAGAAAGACAGAAAAAATACTGAAGAAAAGCAGAGAGTATAATGGATCTGTGAGACCTGCGTCTAGTAGACCAACATACATATTATGGGAGTCTCCGGAGGAGATGGGAGAGAAAGATGAAAAAAGATATTATTCAAGAAAGTAATGGCCCCAAACTACCCAAATTTGATGAAAATCATGAACATAAACATTCAAGAACCTCACTGAACTCCAAGTAGGATGAACTCAAGAGAAGCCCACACCAAAAAAAAAAAAAAGATTGTAATTAAACTGTAAGCGACAAAGATAAGAGAATCTTAAAAGCAATGAGAGAAGTGTCTCATTACATGCAAGGAATGTCATAAGATTTTCATCAGAAAATTTGGAGATCAGAAGGCAGTGGTCTGATATATACAGAGTGTTGAAAGGAAAACAAAAACAAACAAAAGATTATATGCAGAAAAACTAAACCTCCAACATGAAGCAGAAATTAAGACATTCCCAAATAAACAAAAATCTGAGGAAGTTCATTAAATCTACTCTGAGTACTGAGAGTTCTCTGAGCTGAAATGAAAGAATACTAGATAGTAACTTGAAACCAAATGAAGAGATAAAGATCCCAGTATAGATAAATACATGGACAATTTAAAATTTAGCATCATATTAACTTTGGTTTTAACTTTACTGTTTGCATTCTACATTATTTAAGAGACTTAAAAATACTAATTTTTAAATATTAATATTATTATGTATTAGTCAGCTTTTCATCACTATAATGAAATTCTTGAGGCAATTAACTTTCAGCAAGGAAAGGTTGATTTGATCTCACAGTTCTGGAGATTTCAGTTCAAAATAAGTGCCCCTTTGCTTTGTGTCTCTGGTAAGGGCAGCATATCATGGTAGGATCATGTGCCAAAGCAAACTGCTTGCATCATAACCCAGGAAGCAGAAAGAGAGGGAGGAAGAGGGGAAATCCTATAGTCCCCTTTAAGGACACACTCATAGTAACCTAAGTATCTCTTATAAAGCCCTACCTTCTAAAATTACACAAACCTCCCAAAATCACAACCCTGGGGACCAACCCTTTAACACCTTGCACTTTGGGCAACATTCAACATCCAGAGAATAGCAGCTAATATTCTTGTAACTTTGGCTTGTAACTCCACATTTAGTCCTCTATCTATTTAAGAGATTTGTTTATAAAGTTGTTAGCTTTGCTTTGGGACAATGTTGTAGTTTGGATCTGGAATGTCCTGAAAGTCAATTTTGGGAAGTGATTAGATCATGAAGCCTCTGATCTCATCTGTGGATTAATCCTTTGATGGCTGAGTGGGCTACTGGGAGGTGGTACCTCATTAGAGGAACTAAATCACTGGGGACAAAAATAAAAAATCAAATAACACAAAAGAAAACTATAATGCAGGAAATAAGGGACAAAAAGCTCTAAAGCATATAGAAAAGGAAAAGCAAAATGAGGGGCTGGGATTGTGGCCCAGCGGTAGAGCGCTCACCTAGCACCAGCAGGACCTGGATTCAATCCTCAGCACCACATAAAAATAAAGGCATTGTGTTGTGTCTACATCTAAAAAATAAATATTTTAAAAAAAGAAAAAGAAAAATGACAGAAGTAAAGGACCCTTTACTAGTAATTACTTTAAATGTAAATGGATTAAACTTTCCAAACAAAAGACAGAGATTGAAAGAATGGACTTTGAAAAATGATTCAACTATATGCTAACTACAAAGACACTTACTTTAGATTTATTAAAGACACAAATAGATTGAACATGAAAGAATGGGAAAAGATATTCCAAGCAAGTGGTCCCGAGAAGAGAACAGAGGTGTCTATAATTAAGTCAGCCACAAAAAGACAAATACTGAATGATTCTTCCTATAAAAGGTATCTGGGGTAGTCAAATCCATAAAGGCAGAAAGTGGATTTGTTATTGCCAGGGAGTGTGAGTGATTGCTTACTGGGTTCAGAATTTCTATTTGGAGAGGTGAAAAATTATGGAAATAGTGGTGATTGTTGAATAGCATTGTGAATATAAATATTATTACCAAATTTTACACTTATAAATGGCTAAATTGGCAAATCTTATATTATGTATGTATATATACATACATACTATGTGTGTGTGTATACATATATATTTAAATGTTTTTTATTTCCCCAAAGTATATTTTATATATATAGTATATCTTTCCACCAAAAATAGAGACAGAGACAGAGAGGTAACCAAATACAAACATAAGTCTTTGAAGCATCCCATGTAGTTAATTATCCTTGAACTAAGAGGCAGAGGTGCTGATGGCACTATTGTTGTATCTAATCTACATAAATGTATTTGTTTCCTTCTGCAGAGAGAAATCTCAACCGTTAGTTGCAAAAGACCCTAGTTAAGACGTGGCAGGTGGTGTCAGGGACTTTGAGTAGGTACTTCAGATTTGCTGCCTCATTCCCCTCCTTTCCTCAACAGAGGTATTGGTGTAGAAGGAGCAAGGATTGGTAGCCAGGGGAAGTAGGGACAAGTCAGTTAGCATTTTGTTCATAGTACAAACAGCACTATTCTATGACATCAAGGAAGTACTTAACTTTTGCTTTCCTGAACACTTCCCACTGTGCCTTGCATGAAGGACAACATTCACCATCTTGAACTTCATAATTGCTGAGGTCACTTCAGTCTCTCCACACCAAACCTGCTGTGGTCTGTTGTTCCCAGAATATTCAAGGAGGCCCTGCTTTCACTTTCTTTGTTGGCTAGTTAAGCTGTTATTTATTCTCCAGGTCTCTTGCAAATATTGTTCCTGGTATAAGTATTCCCTAACCCCACTCAAGAAAATCAGTTTCCTCCTACCCCACAAAACACACACACACACACACACACACACACACACACACACACAAATAGACTCACTGAATTCTTTCTTCATGTTTTCTTTATGACTTTCATCACAGTGGGTGATGATACTTTATAATTCAGTGTTCTATCTCCTACTTAGACTACAGATTCTATGAGAGTAGAGATTGGGTCTGTTTCATTTACTACCCTATCCCTAGGGTCTTGTTCAGTCCCAGATACTTAGTAGAACTTAGTAAATACTGGTTCAATTAAAATATAATTCAATAAGAGAATAACTATTAATGGGTAGAAACTAGCTACTTAGAGCTAAATACAAGGAATTATTTTTAGTTGAGTGAGTGAATGAATACCTTGGCTTCTCTTCTGAGAATTCTAGGTTAACTCTACTTCTCTGAGAAGTCTAGGGGTAGTCTTGACTAAAAACAACTTAGGACACACAGATAAGGAATAAGTGTCAAACACTAAAGCTAAGTTATTAGTGAATTTGTGATTACCTATACTTAACAAATGTGTCTATTTAAAAAAAGAATGTACAATGCTAAACATTTGGACAAAGTAAGCTCTTACCAATTCCACCACCCAGAAACTAGGAGAAAGACAATTGGCCTCAACCCTCCAGTTCATTTTGGAAGAGTGGACACCACCCCGGAGTCACTTCTCACTGACATATTGTGGGAACAAAACTTTTTTTTAATAAACCTCACTTTATGTTAAATAAATAAGTTATTTATGATTGAAAGAATATTTCTTGTTTACTGTCCCTATGTGCCTTCTGGGTAGATGATTTTAGAAGGGCCTTTTTGAACTGGATAATTGTTGTGCAGGTGCAAAAAAGAGTTGAGAGGTTAGGTAATGAGGTGCCTGTGGGTTGGAGCTGGTGGATTTCAGAAGCTAGGTGAGTGGAGAATATAAGGGCTGATTTTTTTTAAGGGGAAATAACTTTTAACAGGAAATTCCACTAATCTGTGTTATAATACATGCAATGTAACTGTTTCCTCCTACCCCTCCCCTCCCTTCCACCATGAAATTATTGGTAAAATTCCTCCCTAATGCCTTGGGTACTGGGTTTCACTTTGGATAGTGATGGGATATGAGGAGTCATGCCTCTGAGATTAGTGAGCAAAGTCTGCCACATTTGCAATGTGCAGAACAATCACAAGTCACCACGGAAACATGACCATGTGATAAGAAGGTCCCTGCACTTCCACAGTGTTCTTTCCAAAAACTATACACCCAGGCTAATCAAGAGGACATCAAACTAACCCATATTAGGTGACATTCTCCTAGATACCTCCAAGTATTCTCAGGACTGTCAAGTGATAAAAACAAGGAAAAATTAGAAAATTGTCACAGACCAGAGGAGACTGGCATGACAGATGAATGCAATGTGGTACTTAGATTGAATCTTAGAACAGAAAGAGAATATTAGTTTAAAAATTAATGAAGTCCAAATAAAATCTGGATTTTACTTAATAGTAATTTAACACTATTTTTTTTAGTTTTGAGAAAAATAGGTATTAACAATGGAGAAAAAAAACCAGTAACTCTCTGTATTATAGCTATAACTTCTCTGTAGATATAAGATTATTCCAAAAGAAATAGATCATTTATAGGTCAAAACTTAGCCAGGCATACTGACACATACTGCAATCCCAGAGACTTGGAAGGCTGAGGCAGGAGGGGTGCAAGTTCAAGGCTAGCCTCAGAAATTTAGTGAGGTCCTAAGCTGTTTAGCAAGACCCTATTTCAAAATTAAAAAATAAAAAAGTGCTAGAGATGTAACTCAGTGGTTAAGCACTCCTGAGTTCAATTCTCAATACCAATAAAATAAATAAAACCTTAAAACTTATAATAGTTTTAAATAGTCAATGTGGCCCCTGGTTAAACTAGTAGCAGAAATAAGTAAAATAAATAATCAAAGTTTAAAAATAGCTTACTTAAAATAATTTTTAAAGGAAAAATTAAGGTTCCTGCTAGTGGATAATGACATTTACTGTCACCAAAGTGCCTTGAACCTTTGCTATTGTAGCATGGTCATAATTGTTAAAGATAGAACTGTTCTGACATTTGTTAAAATGATCAGGAAGACTTTATTCAGGAGTATTGCAATTGTGTCAAGGTAACCATAATAGAGAAAAGAGCAAGCTTAACTCCAGATACAGCAATAAGGAAAAGTGGGGATTTATAGTCAATATGTGTGTTGGTGGATGGAAAAATCACTGAGAGCTGACATCAAGATTAGGAGGATTCTTGCCAAATCAACTTAACAGGATTTTTCTTCAAGACAGTCCAATGACTTACACAGCAAAGGGAGCTAGGGGGTGGCAGGGAGGGGGAGGGCGCGGCTTGCTATGAGAAACGTGATCAACTGTGCAGGGTAGAGGGATTCTCACTAAACTGACTTAGGAGAATTCATGATAAGACTGAGCCAAGCAGGACAGGGCCCCAGGTAGAGGCCTAGTTGAGAAGATGGCTGAGAGAAGCCTGACTAAATTTGGGTGGAAGAGACAGTCTATTTCATGGTCAGTCACATTAATACCCTCTGACTCCAATTTGAGTGGTGCCTGCTCTACCAGCATTTGCCTGATAGCTTGACTCCTCTCCATGATTTAGTTGCAATCATAGTCTTGGCATGATACAGCCTGGAAGCAGATTCCACCTGTGACTTCACATCCAGAGTCTACATCTTGGCTATTGGGATTATAGGGTTGGCCAATTTCCTCCCAAAATGATTGGGTTGGGGGCCTGGAGGTGGCAAACTTTGGGATTAGGCATATGATTTTGCAGATGACTTGGTACCTAGCATCCCCCAAGTAGTCCTCTCCTGGGGCCAAAAGCCTTGAAAGATGCTGATATTTCTAGTCCAAAGATGCTTTCTTAGATGTAAGAATTTTATATTTAGTACAAACAAATTCTTCATAAATCTGCCACTTTAGGTAAAGAAGATAAACAACAGGAGGACTTTGATTTTCTTCTATGCCAGTCTAATACATCCATTCAAATTAACATATCCAGGTGTGGAGAGCTTAAAAAAAAATTGATCAATTCAGTCTCTGTTTTGCATTTCTCCTGGGGCAGAATGTCATGGGTTGTTTGTCATTTGGGTAATTCCTGGAGCAGTGCCTGCCATGCAAAGCCAAAAAGATTAAATGAGAACAGTCAGGCAATTCCAAACAGAACCAGTTTTGATTTCTCCCTGTATTCTGACCTAAAAGCATGTGCACAATAGCCCCATTTCTGAGCCTAGCTTTGTCTGTGGAGATACCCTAGGATCCTGTCTGCAAGGAGATGGATTGTATCACCAGGACCATTAAGGCTTGTAGGGAGGGCCATCGGGCCAGCATAGGTTGACATTGGCTGCTGAAAAATCAAATTTGAAGGTGGTTCCCCCCCCACACACATCTCTCTCTCTCTCTCTCTCTCTCTCTCTCTCTCTCTCTCTCTCTCTCTCGGTTTCAGTTCAAAAAAAAAATTCATACTCTAACACAGTCTGACTCTTCCAACTTCATAAATATTCTGAAGGGACATGAAAGAAGGTCTTAAAATCCAACCAAATACATGTCTACCTGTGAGGTCTTCTTGTTTTACTGTTATTTAACTTACGATTTTTCCCCTAGGGGCTACTTTAATATATGGAGAAGGAGAATGTGATACTGTGGCCAGAATACCGGGCAAAATGTAACCACTATTATTAACAAGCAACATATGGACAGATTGTCAGCCAGTATGCCAGTGCTTTGGTGAATTACTTAAGAGGATAAAGCCCCCCACACAGAATTCTGTTGTCTTGGAAGAGACTGGCAAGAAAATATAGGTGTTTCATTATTTCTGAAGTGCTATAGGTTTTCTCCCCTCCTTTCATTTTTCTCCTTACAAAGCTCTTTAATTTTAACACCATCTCTTAGCCAGCTTTCAAAATAAAATTAATGTGTGTCTATGACTTCATTTCACTTCAGCAGTTTATAATATTTACGGACAAGCCAACCATAATTTATTTATAGAATTTGATCCCATTTCTGTTGTCTCCTAGAAAGCAGTGGAAAAGAGATCTAAATATATCAGAGAAATTAGACATTGAACTTTGCTTTCCCCCAACCACAGCAAATAAAATTATAGCATTTGTCTCAAGACAAAATTAAGAGAAAAGAACATTGTATCATCTGAAAATTAGATTACTAAAATATCAGGTCTAGATAATTGAGTTTATACAGGTCAGGAAATAAGAAAGTTGATTTATTCTGGTTTTAAGTCTTACCCTTTGTGTGGGTGATGAATTTAATAATAAGTCCTTAGCCTTTCCTGAATTCTATGCCATCTTAACTTCAAATAAAATTTGATATGTTTATAGACCACACCCAGATTATTTGTTGGTGTTCATAGAAGTTTGAAGAAGAAGAAAATATAATGCTAGCTTGTGAATTAATTGAAACAGAAATTAACTGTGAAATTAGCCATGATCCCATGACATGATCCTATTGACTGCAGAAAAAGAAGTTTGGCTCAGTTGTCTATTGTGTTTTCTTTGGTCAGTAATCATCCTGTTTATTTATTCATTGGTTCGTTCTAGAAGGAGGAACATTTCCTTCTTAATCATTTACTTCTGTTTCCTCATTACCCAAAAGTAGAAAAATACATGGTATAATTTCTTTGGGAAAAAAAAAATTAAATGAAGCTTGATTTGGGGAAGCTATCAATATAGAATTCTAAAAATATAGGCAAATCTATAAGATTTTTTTATTTCTAGTCATTCTGAGAATTGTGGTATGTTCCCACACTAAAGAAATGCTTTGAAAGACAATAATAGATTATGGGCTGCTGGTTTGCCAAAGTAGTTCATGTTCAAAAATAGAAATAACCTTTCAGACAGAAAACCATTCTGGGCTGAATATAGGCAGGCAGGTAAGCATGCTTGGTGGCCAGTCACTCCTTGTGGTTGACTATGGTAAGTACAGATAGATCATGGTGAGAATGAAGGGCTTCTCCTAATGATGAGTGAGGAAGAGCCACTGGGGTCCTCCTGCTGCTCTCTGTCCCTTTTAGAAGTTTCCTAGGAGCCAAGCTCACAGGACCTTGGCAGTGGTGTTGGGGGATCCGAGAACCCCTCCTGGTTGTTGGTGTATAAGGAGGGTTTGCAGGCACACAGAGGGAAAGAACAAACCTGAACTCCTACTTAACATGTAAGAACGGACTTAAATACCAGGCATACAGCACCGCACTGAGAATGTTGTAACCTGCAAGTTGCAGGCAAGCAAACCCCCCATGTGGATGTAGTCGCCCTCCCTCTTTCTCAATGCTAGCATGTGTGTCCTGCTACGCAGACTCACATGGTGGCCCTCTACAGCCAGAGGAAACAGAGAGGATGCATGTCCTCATGTTTCATCATGAGGGCTAAAGTGCCATCCTGTTGCAAAAACACTCAGTGTCTACGAGGAATGAGGTGTTTTCTCAAGCACTGGTCTGGACACAGTTCTGAGACTGTCCTTTCTTCACCAGGAAGGCAAAGAAAGGAAAGGTCAAAACATTAAGTGGCAGCGTGACGGAACCGAATCCCTCATGAAAAGGTGGATGCCTTTGTTCCTGTCTCAGCATGGGCAACGGGGCGACACCTTCTCCTTTGGGTGCCCTTCAATAGCTTGTTATCAGCCAGCAGGCCACAATAGAATAGCCCAGGAGCAGCAAGAGTGTTGTTTGCTTCTGTTTTTGAGATAGTAGAAACGGATGTGCAGAGCACTCTCATTTCAAGATCAGCTGAGCTGCCAGACCACCTCACAGGGGCCCAGTGAGTCTGGGGGCCACCTTTGTTGTTGTCAAAGTCATGGGCTCACTCAGAAAATAAAGGCAATTTATAGCCAGATGAGCAGCATAGCAGAGTAGGCAGTGGTGATGTTTCTACCCATGTATGCTACCGCTCTGAGTTTAAGGAAGCATATTCCATATGAAGAGTTAGAGGTCATACCTCCCAAGCTAGACTTTGAAGTGATAATGTGTGAACAGGAAAGATACTTTATCTGGAATTTTCTGGGGCCTCAGCCAGATGAGACATTCCAGATCATTCTCTTCCAAGCATAACTGTGACTCAATGCCACTCTGGCCAGGGGAAGGACTATAGAGGGAACTGTCCTTTGTGTGGCTCTGTCCCTCTTCTCAAGTCTGAGGGGCTTCTGGGCCAACCGGGACTTGTGTCAGCCATTAAGACGCGTAGTTCTGAGCATGGCAGACTTCCACCATTTCAGCAGTGGCATAGGAGTTGGGAAGAATCTTAAAGCTCCTGCTATGTTGTAGAAAGAAGGGCCAGGCTTATGGGAAAAATAAGATCATCCTCATCCATCCCACATTTCAGTAGGTCTAGAGCTAGTAAAACATTAAATCCAACCATGACAAAGCTATCCCACTGCCTGGCACGTGGATTGCCTACTTTATATGTTTTACTGAGCACATTTCCAATCTAAAGATGCTAGATGCTAGATCTCAGATTGGCAGACAGCTACCCAAGCAGCTTCCAACCTGCCTGCGTGTGTGCAGAGCAGCAATTTAATTTTTATGTTATCCTAAGCAAAACCTAATCAGGAGGCAAATGTTCCACAGACTAATTTCGTTCTGTTTTTCAGAGCCAGAGATAAATCCCTTGGAGTGAGAGGCCATATAGAGTTGTGGGAGCCAGCTCACAGAAGGCAGGGGCCTCATCCGATCCCTGGCTCTGATCCTAATTATTAGCTATGTGAATTGGAGTAAGTCATCCAACCGCTGGACTTAAGGTTTCTCACCTGTGAAATAAAACTGCATAGTAGTGGGAGTCAAAAAGAGACCTAACAACTGAGTAATGAGCATTTGAGGGCAAGTTGCTTATGATAGCATATAGCTCATCAATTCTAAGCCTGTTCATTTTTTTCTTCTTTTCTTTTTTCTTCATCATCATCTTCTCCTTTTTTTTTTTAATCTTTGTTTATACATCCACCCCCCCTGGAACTAAGATGCAACTCACAACATCATAGATCATAGTTTATAAGAAGCCTTTTGTCTCTGTTCTTAATGATACATAAAATAACAGTGTGTCTGATAATAGGCACTTTTTAGATTTGTTTTCTGAACCGGGATTGCTAAATAGAAAGGAAAGCAGGTGAGCTAAGCAACTTCTCAGGCCTCTTTTCTCTTTAATGTTCTGAATTCTGATTTGCTGAACTGACTATTCCATCACCTCCTTCTGTGGTGGGGCAAATGAAGAGCTGATATAACCTTCAAATGACCTTGCCTCTGATCCTAATCTCCCAACCTAGTCTAGACTCTTCTTTCCAGGAGATAATTCTCAAAGTTTTTGAGAAGTCTGAGGTATTGAAACACATTCTTTCTCCAGCGCCAATTTGCTGAGTGGCATCTGCCCATACCAGGGGGCACAGGACATATTTTATAGCCACAAACATAATGATTTTCTGTCACAGATACTTTTTCATTCCCATGTAGTACCTTAAGGTCACTGGTAGTGATTCTTAAGGTCACTGGCAGGATGTGACTGGGGTTGTACAAGGGTGAGCAAGAATGTAGACATGTGTGCCCTGTCTCCGAGCAGAGCAGGGATGAAAACACTAAATTCCCATATTGTGCCTGGCAGGGGGGGGCAATTCTGCCTGCATCACCTTCCCATGGATCAGAGAGACTGAGCAAACATGAGCTGGAGACAGTGCCACATGGCTCTGGAATCACCTGAGTATCTGCAAGCTCTTGATCTGGGGGTCACTGCTTGTTGCCCTAAGCATTAGATTTATTTAATTTTGTTTTTAACAATATTTTTTAAATGCCTGTGACATCCCTCTCCTTTCAACCATATTCTTCATTTGGCTTTGGAACCTCTCTTTGTTCCTTTCAGAACCTTCACTTACCACTGAGTTGTATATTTTTGTTTCATAGCAATAAGGAGGCTTCATAAAGAAGCACAAGTCTCAATTAAAACCTTTCTGAAATCTTTGCCTTTTTTAAACATTCACCAATGACTCTGAATGATCTCAAAATTCTGTCTTTTTGTGCAGTTCTTCAGTAGCATTATGCAAGCTCTGGCATTCTGCCATAAATAGCTTCTTAGAATCAAGAGTTATATTTGAGAGGCTTGTCATTTACTTTAACACACTTGTGAAAATTCTCCTGGCAAATACACAAAGTAGTACTCCACCACTTCTTAGGATCAGCAGAGACCCGAAGAACATGGTCTAGGCACAATCCAACAGGTAACTTTAAATTCTCAAGGTTCTTCTATTTGAAGTATTAAGTCCTTGATGGTGTCTGCCTTGAGGGTGCTCTCATGTACCCAGAATTAAGGTGAGATGAAAATTTACAATTTGGGAACTAGAAGTTTGAGGACAGTGGAAGCTCATACAGTATGGTAAAAAAAGGTATGGGTTTTGTTTTCAGTCAAATGACAAATCAAGTCATAAGCTTTGTCCCTGAAGTGCCATATGATCTCTAGTTCTTGGAACCTCTTTTTTCCTCATTTGTAAATAAGGAGACAATCATATCTTGAAGTGTTATTTTTATTCTGAAAATTATACAAAATTAATATAAAATGTACATTCTAAAATCCCATCACATAATAGGTATTTAAATTTACTCCTTCCCATTTCTATACTACTTTTGAAAGCCTTAAATTTTTTCTTGGTTTTAATTTTGGTTTTAGTTTTTTGTTTTTCAACCAAAAAGGGTAAAAATATGGATGTTTTCACATATACACATTGTACAGAACACAAACTTTAAATAGAAAAATTAATGAAACCTCTCGTCTAGGAAATGCTGGAAAATATATGTGGAAGATAGTCACATTTCTTCCCCCCAAATATGAACAGACTTTCAAAATATTCAAAAGAATAAACAATCTCAGCATATAAAGCACTTTTATATGATTTATAAAGATTTCAGCATCTTATAAACAGCCAAGGATTCTCACTGTCCCCTAGGATTAAAGCACATTCCAGGGGCAAACTGGGGCCATCTGCCTTGTGGAGGTTACTGGAATGTCAGGTTCCTTGTCTGCATGTGGAAAAGTCCAAACTGAATACAGCATTGTGTCCTGAGGATATGGATAACCTCTGATCGTCCCTAGGAACATTCTTGCACAGGCCTCAGGATGGGCATGAAGTTGAATGTACATTCTTCAAAGATAGTGACCATACTGTCTACACTATGCAGTACCCAACTCTGTCCTCTCTCCTGACACAAGTTCTGATGGTGTTGGCAGGGAAATCCAGGTAATCACACTCAGGTTTCAGGACACTGGGCTTCTGTATTAGGAAAACAATAGATTGTGTGTGTGTGTGTGTGTGTGTGTGTAGAGAGAGAGAGAGAGAGAGAGAGAGAGAGGGAGGGATTTGTAACGAAGAATTGGTTCATGAGATTATGGAAGCTAAGTAGTCCCACCATCTGCCATTGAGAACCAGTGGTGTAATTCATTCCAAATCTGAAGCCTCACAATCAGGAAGGTCAATCATATAATTTAGTCTAAGGCCTGGAGAAGATGAGATGTCTCAGATTAAGCAGTGAGGCAGAAAACGAAGGGATGAATTCTTGCTTCCTCTAGTTTTTGTTCTCTTTGGATGTCAGTGGATTGTATGATGCCTCCCCACTTTGAGGAAGGCAATCTATTTTACTGAGTCCATGGATCCAAATACTAATTTCACCTGGAAGAACCCTTACAGACCCACCCACAAACAATGGGTGCTTGACACATAAAATTAGTCATCACAGATCACCAGCTCCCTTCTGATACAGCAAAGATACTGGGAAGGATGGGTCACTGAGAATTGTTGTCCCTGTTTGATACCTTAAATTCTTAGGTATCATTTTTAGAACAAACATAGGAAACACCTGATTAGTTAGCTGAATATTGGAGCTAAAAGTTCTGATGACACACAACCAGATAATTTAGTTAATGAGAATTTTGCATTTCCTAGTCATGCTACATTGTGACTTTTTTTTTAAAAACAAAACAAAAGCATGCAATGTGAAGTTCCACCCAGAAGCAGTTTAATGGTCTCCTTCATTGACTTTATGAGTTTTGGAGGAGTCAAAAGATATATATATATAACAGTTAAATATAACACAAGGGAAAACATATTTCTTGCTAGGTTTTAACATTTCCTGAAACTTTACAGGAATCTAAGTTTCCAGAGAAGTTTGTAAAAGACTCACGATGACTTGCCTTTAATTCCTTTAATTGTGTCAGTTAATTAGTTCTTTGTCTTGGTTAGATTAGACAAGTAAATTAGTAGTTCAGCGAATTCTGTATTATCATATAATCAGTCCTCCATTCAATGGCTGAGTATTATTTTTTTAAATAAATTTTCCATTTTTATTTTTCTTAATTAATTTTGAATTCTAATTTGTTATATATGACAGTAGAATGCATTACAGTTTATATTACACATATAGAATACAATTTTTCATTTCTCTGGTTGTCACACCATTCCTATCTTTATACATGTATTTAGGGTAATGATGTCCATCTCATTCCACTGTCTTTCCTACCCCCAGGCCCCTCCCTACCCCTCCCACCCCTTGCCCTATCTTGAGTTCATCTAATCCTCCTGTGCCCCCCCAACCCCATTATGAATCATCTTCCTTATATCAGAAAAAACATTCCGCATTTGGTTTTTTGAAATTGGCTAACTTCACTTAGCATTATCTTCTCCAGCGCCATCCATTTACCTGCAAATGCCACAATTTTATTCTCTATTAATTCTGAATAATATTCCATTGTGTATATATACCACATTTTCTTTATTCATTCATCTACTGACAGGCATCTAGGTTGGTTCCACTATTTAAGCTATTATGAATTATGCTGCTATAAACATTGAATTGGCTGTGTCCCTATAGTATGCTGTTTTTAAGTCCTTTGGGTATAGACCAACGAGTAGGATAGCTGGATCAAATGGTGGTTCTATTTATTTGCAATATGTAGGAATTGTAGAAAATTGGAAGACTCAGACAAGCACAAATCTAATAGAAACTTCCTCTTCCCACTACCCAAAGATCATCACTGTTCAACACTAATTCTTGAGTACATTTTTCAAATGAAGTCAATGACTCCTGAAATTAAAGTTTGAAGCCTGCTACCATTGGTAAATGTGAATCTGCTCTAGAGGCAACGGCCCTGCATTTACAGGATAACTTTCAGAAACATTTCCCTCTGGGAACATTTTTAGAGAACTTCAGTCTAACTTTAAAGGAAAAAAAAATCCAAAGCAATTTCTCCAAAGATATGCCTGAATTAAGTTGCCATTATTCTAAGACACATACAGTTTAGTTCTAATTCCCTTCATACAGAAAATCACTATCACCCCTTGAGTCAATCAGCTCACTATTCAGAGGATTCTGTTCGGACCCTATAAAGTACAGTTGCTAGTCTCATGCATTCCTTGTCTGGCTTTTCCATTAACCCTGTAAGGGGTCTCTGTAAAGGTTTCCTTTCCCTGTAAAGGAAAAAATAAACCTCAGGTCCTCAATGCCAAACTCACCACGGACACCATTTAAAAAAATAATCCAGGGACTAGACAATGCCATGTATCTACAATAATAACTCAGAATCTTACACTAAGTTAGAGGGGAAACCAGAGGAATTTCCTACCGCCCACGACCAGGAGAGGTGTCACCAGGTCCATCCAGAGCATTAGTCTTCTCTGCCCCTCTCACACCTTTATATCCATTGTAGATCTCAGTACATGGTAGACTCTTGTGGCTTTGGTCACTGACTACAGTCTGAGAATAAGGTTTTATGGGAAACTAAAATCTTTATTTCTTTTCCTGAGGGGTTTTTTAAAAATCATAGCTCAAAACTATATTTGAGGGATATCTTTGAAACATGTACTTTCCCGACTCAGAAAACAAAACAGACTACATCATTCTTGATTTTCAGGATGACTTGAGGTCACAATCACAGAACTTCCATGATGCAATGATGTCACACTCCCCTTCCCTGAGTCCCACCATTTACTTCTCTATCCTACTACTTTTCTTCTCAGGTTGGTCCTGGAGAGTTTGCTTTTCAACTCTAACCCATGCCTGGGCACTTGTGGACATTCAATTATCAGTTCCCTTTCTCCCTCACCCTTTCTCCCAGTAAAGCAGTACTTGGAGACCTCTTGTAGTCTTTATTCGTTATGTCATTGATGTATTTTTTTTTTCCTTTTTTAAACTTGTTCTTTTTAGTTATACATGACAGTAGAATGTATTGACATGTTATACAGGGAGTACAATTCCCATTCTTCTGGTTGTATGTGATGTAGTATTACATTGGTCCCGTATTCATATATGAACATAGGAAAGTTATGTCTGATTCATTTTGTCTTTCGTATTCCCATCCTCCTTCCTTGCCTTCATTCCCTTTTGTCCCCAAAGTCTTCTTGACTATTTTTGTTCATCTCCTCAGAAATGTCTTGGACCACTAAGAGTTAACCACTTAGTATGAATTATTGGTGTCTCTTGTCCTTTGAGGAAAAACCATTCTGCAGTCATCTGGGATCAGTAAAGGATCTGTGTGCCCCTCTGGCTTCCATACCAACTACAGTATATTTGAAAATGATGATGTGAAAACTGAAAACCACCTTGTATTATAGACCAAAGCTTTACTTTACTGAACAGTAACTTAATGACCTGAAGCCAGGTTTAACAACCTTCTTCATGCCTTGGCACACATAGAAAATTATCATATTTGTGTAGCACACTGGAGTAAAGAGATGAGGAAGACCAGCTACCCTGGAGGCTGGGGGTTCAATATTTACATTTACACCTGAAACCTACTCCGGAACTGTGTTGAGAAGCCTGACATAAAAGACTGTTCTGGGGTTGAGGTTGTAGGCTCAGTGGTAGAGGGCTTGCCTAGCACATGTGAGGTACTGGGTTCAATCCTCAGCACCACATAAAAATAAATGAATAAAATAAAGGTATATACATATTAAAAAAAAGACTGTCCTGTTTCCAAAGAAACAGAACTCACTTGGAGGAGTAGGAATAACACTCCATTTTATGTATACTAGAAAATTCCCTTATTATTTGAAAGCATTCCTTGGAGTTTTTAGTAGAGTTTCCTTGGGCTTAGAGATTAACAAAATAAAAATTGATAATTTAAAAAATCTTTCATTGATATAGTACATACTGTTTTAAGTTCTTTACATGCATACCAGGAAAGAACCCCAGCCTCATGAGACTTAGGGTCAAATTCAGTCTATTTGTGCTTAACCCATTAGTTGAAAGTAGTTCTTACCTTTTTAAGTGTTGTTAAAGAAAAAAAAATGCACAAAGAAGAATATGCAGTGGAGACCTTATGTGACCCCAAAGCTTAAGATACTTACTATCTGGCTCTTCAGATAAAAAGGTTGCTAACCCGTGACCAGAGGATGGCAAGAGGACTCCAGAAAAGATCCCAAAGACTTGAGTAGGCCAGCAGGAGGGCTGGCCTGCCCAAGTCCAGACAGTGCAGAAGGAGACAGAGTCCACAGATCAGAACAAGGCAGTTTACAGCACAGAAAGTGCAGGAGCATCAGATGATAGTGCTGGTTCCTCAGCCACTAATTCCCCGTGATGTGGGGGCCCAGCTGGCAGCTGTGCAGGCAGTTGTACTTAAGGATCTAGGACCAGGGCTCAGCACCTTTTACAGTGAGTAGGGAGCAACCCAGACTCCATCCCCTGGGGAGTTCATAGTCATACCATTGTGACCTGTGTCACCTCAACCTGCTTTGCTGACTATGTGAGTGGCTACAGAAGTGGCTTGGCATCGAGAACCACCTGGCACACTCAGCAAGGACAGGCACAGATGCCTGGGCCCCTGGCAGACTTTCCTGACCAACAAAGTTGTCCCTTTCATCCATTCCACAGTCCTGAGAAGGAGGTACTACTATTACCCCATCTTGTGATTGGAGACAGACTCAGAGAAAGGAAAGTAACAGAATAACTTGCTTAAGGTCAAAAATAACTTGCCTAAGGTTGCAAAATCAGTATGAGGGGAGGAGTGACTTAATCCTGATCTGTCTGCAGAGCACAAACAACATACGTTTGCTTCAGTTCATTTAGCAGGAAGCCAAGAACCACAGGACTAGACTTAATATACCTGAGAAAGCAATTCATTGTTTTGCCTTCTTTTTAATAACGATAATGCCAAGAGATGGCATTTTTTTTTACAGTGCCTAGGGCCTATGATGTATAATAACCCATTTTAAGATTTATGTTAGGTTTCAATGCCAGCAAAGCCTGCCAAGACTTTCCCTGATTGAAAAATGGATTTGGCTTAAGTTTTATCTTTCCCAGTTATCTTGAAAAAAGTTTCCTTTGCAGTATTAAACATGAAACACAGATTCAATTATCTTCCTCTAGCTAATGTTTGAACTGCCTAATTACACTAAAAGCATTAATTGTAGATACTATGAAAAGCAGCTCATAATAAAATATTACCTCATGATTTAACCAGGCTCATCCATGAAAGAAAGTCCCAAACATTTTCCTCCAAACCCTTTGCATTATTCTATGTTACAAAGGACTGATTTCTATGGATAGCGTAGAAGCAGGTGCAAGATGTGTTGTATACAGTGTGTGTGTGGAAAATGAACACAAACAAGAGAAGAGACTGCTGGAAATAGGAGTGTGAGCTTGCACACGAAGCTCAACAGCAATGGCCATTGATAGCCCTAACATGAAGGGGACAGGGCAGTTATAGGGATGTTAATGATGTAGGTAACTAAATCCCTGAAATGGTTTATGCAAATGTAGAAGAATTAAAAGCAAGAAAGTGGTCTTTCTCATAATATCCAAGAACAGAGAATTCAGATAAGTCCCAGGCACAATCAGAACATCTCACTAAGGAAGCCTCGCCATCTCTATCCTCTGGAATAATGTGTTCTCTCACCCCTGCTCAGCTGCTCCAAGGGAAGACCATGCCACAGTTAATAAGCTGGGCTCTGGAGTTGGACTGCTGGATTCACATCCTTCCTGTGCCTCTTCCATTAATCTCTCTTTGCCTCAGTTTCCTTAACTACAAACACTTGAGTTGTTTGAAATCTGTGAGAATTAAATGAGGTAGTACCTAACACTAAATGCTTGAAATTCTTTGGGCTTCTCTTTCATATTTGCTTCCTTTGTTCCCATCTGTGAATTTGCCTCCCTTCATTCTCTATGCACATGGAAAGATGCCCTTACAACTTAAAGACGTCCTTTACAAATCAGTAGGAATTTTAATTCCTACTGATGCCCTAGTGTTTCAGTCCCAAATATGATTACTTCTAACAAGAAACCTGATTGGCCAATCTTGAGTAAGATGTTCACCTCTGGTCCAATCAGGTGTTGTTGGAGGACAGGATCAGTGTCTGGGTGTGACCACAGAGACCCACTCTTTTACTAGTCTGGAGTGTGAGTTCTCAAAGAAGACTTAGCATAATCATAATATTTTACTAATTATAAATATTAATAGTTGTGAATGAGAAACTGAATATTCTAACAGTCATATCTGTAAACAGTTGTATTAAGGAAGGATGGATGTAAACCAAACCCTATTTTGTTGTTAAATGGAATCATGAAGTAAAATCCCTTGTAAAGACTTCTTTTAGATTTGAAATAATAGGTACACTAAATATTCATATTGTTTATTGAAAATTAAAGTATTTGAGGTGTTAAGACAGGGTCAGTAGATGAAAGTGTGAAGTTTTATTAAACTTATCAGCTTGATTACGTTTTGAAGAAAGCAAACTTGTTGGATTCTGTACTTTTGTGGTTGATCAATAAGAACAGAATTAGTTTCTGCCTTGAGAAGTATTAGGTCAAATACAAAGAAGCAAGACAACACCTACTTCTGGGGATATTAAATGATCTATGCCCTCCTTTCAATTATTCAAAACATAAACAGATCATAAGTATCCTTCTGATTCTTGTTTGATTGTATTATTTCATTAAATCAGAGAAGAATTCATCTCTGTTCAATTCAGCATTTACTGTGTGTCATGTGAGATCCTAGGCTAGACTCAGGGAGTAAAGTCTGGAGGAGTGAGATGTGGTCTGTTTCCTTGAAGACCTTGTTGTTGGAGAAGTCGCACATTTATACAATGGTGCGAGAAATGGCCACAGGCAGTGCAGACCTTTACTGCTATGGGAGATTTACTGTGACTGTGAGAGAATGGCCTTGCACCAGCTGGGTGGAATCAGTTCAGTTCAGCTCTGATATCATCTTCCTGGAAGAAGTGCCAGGTTCCACAGGCTATGAGCTAGGTCTAACAGGACTCCATTCTGCTTCAGACACCAGTTTCAAGAAGAGGGTTGTCACCTACACGTCTGACCAACTGGCTATCTGTTGGGAGTTCTCATGATTACCTCTTCAGGTTTGATTAATTTGCTAGAGTGGCTCTCAGAACTCAGGGAAACACTTAAAGTCATCAGGTTATTACAAAGTTTATTACAAAAGGTGCAGATGGCTTAAATGATGGTGCATCCCTGTAATCCCCGCAGCTTGGGAGGCTGAGGCGGGAGGATGGGGAGTTCAAACCAGCCTCAGCAATTTAGCAAGGCCTAAGCAATTTAGAGACATCCTGTCTCAAAATAAAAAGTAAAAAGAGCTGGAGGTATGGCCCACCAGTTATGTAGCCCTGGATTCAATCTCTTGTACCAAAAAAAAAAAAAAAAAAAAAAGCAGATGAACAGCAAAATGGAAAAGATGCATTGAACAAGCCAAGTGGGAATGGTCACAGAGAGTCACCTTTAGGCCCTCTCTGGGCATACCACCCTCCAGAGACCTCCACATGTTCACTTATCTGAGAACTTATCTGTCCTTTCTGAGTTTTTATGGAGGCTTTGTTATGTAGACATGATTAATTAACTCATTGACCATTGGTGATCACTCAACCTTCAGCCCTGGAAATTGGGGGTTGAGGGATAGAGCTGAAACTTTCAACCTTTTAATAGTACCTTTGTCTTTCTGGTGACCAGGCCCCATCAGCCACCAAGCATACATTTAAAATAACAAAGATATTCTTATCGCTCTAGAGATTCCAAAGGCTTTAGGAACTGAATGTCAAGAAATGGAAAACCAATATTATAAGATATTATATGTCTTATAATATCACAGAAAGATTCACATAGCAATGCTGTGTAGGATGGATTAGTTATGCTAGAATCAGGTGCACGGGGGATAAAGTCTAGTAGCAAGGGAGTAATAATGGGAATGCAGAGGAAAAGATAAATATGAGAAATATCAGAATATTAAAATCTGTAACATTCTTGTGACATAGTACATGTAAGATTGCAGAAGAAGGGGAACATTTGGAACTTGTAAGCACACAAGATGAAAAGAGTAAAAAATCAAGATGTCAAAGATAACTCTAGTTCGAGTTTACCTAATTAGGAGATAGAAGGCATCACTAATGAAAACAGGGACCACAGAGAAGGATCAGATTGGCAGGGAAGATGAATTTTGGATACGCTCTCCTTGAAGTGAGAGCAAAGTGTGTGTGTGTGTGTGTGTGTGTGTGTGTGTGTGAGAGAGAGAGAGAGAGAGAGAGAGAGAGAGAGACTTTCATATGTGAAATTATTTCATTGACATCTTCATCTGTAAAATCAGTTTTTCCAGCTGGAAGGAGAAAGAGTTTTGTAGCTACAGTATAAATAGGGATTAGTGAGTTCCTCCAAAATACTGTTGGCCTCAACACAGTATCAGAAACAGCAAATATAGTTCAAGTTCTGTTTGTGATCCAAAACACAAGGACTTAGGACCATCCAGGGAAAGTCTTAGAAAGTTACAAATTGCTACTGGACCAAGAACCTAAGTGGGGAATAGAAGACTAGGATCAGGAGGTAAGGAGTGAGTCAAAACAGCCATTGTCAACCAAGCTTAGTATATAATTAAGATAATCAGATTAATTTTGCCAGATGGCAGAATTTTTCACCTGAGTTCACCTTTAAAATATTTGGCACATAAATGCGGGTTTGAAGCCATCTGGTATTGCAAAGATGCCACTCAGATTTTAACAAAGATAATAACTGAAGCCATCAGATTGGATGTCATGAAGGGAATCTCCTGTATTTATACATGGTCTGAGAAGTTAGATATAGAAAAGACTGAGATAGGAAAGGATCAAAAGAATATACTATTTTGCAGGCAAAGGGAAGACTTCACATGTAACTTTTCCAAGAGATCATGTAAACAGTGTTGCATATTTTCCAACATGCACATCATAGCACTGTGCTAGGTGTAAAAGAAGTCAGCTAATATGAGTCTGACCTCCAAGGGCACTTTCTCACTAACATAAGGGATATATGAAAAGTTATGGGAGTCAACCCTTAAATATTATTGAAGCAGGTAGAACAGATTTCCACTTTTGAACATGGAGTGATAACAGATTTAACTTTCCATGGTAAAAAAAAAAAACTAGAAAAACAAACTAATTAAATCAATCAATAGCTTTTTGACATTGGAAAATGAGCAGTAATCTGTAGGAGAAGGGAAGCAACCAAAGTAAGTCCTGCACTTCTTCAGCTTGCTACCTAGACTGAGTTTACTGGAACTTAAGTAAAGCCAGGCAGTATCCCTGAATTGAGAGAGCAGAATTGAGAATTTCAGAGGAAGACCAAACTTCTAGGAGTCCCCAAGCAGGGTACCAGAGCTTCATAGCAAGGGAGCTCCAGAGCCAAATTAACCATAGCACCGCTCAAATGCAAGCTGAAAGTATCAAAATGTTTCCAAATAATTTAACTATTTCCCTGGACAAAGTTTAAAAAATAATGCAAAAATAATAATAACCCCTGAATGGCATCAATCATCACAATGTCTACCACCTAATTAAAAATTACCGGCATGTAAAGAAGCAATAAAAAATTGACTCATAATGAGAAGAAAACTCAGTGGAGCCTGATCCAGAAATGATAAACATGATAGAATCAGTAGAAAAGAACATTAAAGTAACAATGATAAATATACTCCATATGTTCAAGGAGATAAAGTAGGAACATGTTAAGTACAAGGTATGGAAGATTTTTTTAAAGAGCCAAATCAAAGCTCTAGAGAAGAAAATTATATTGTCTAGTAAAAAGGAAAAAATGCACTAAATGTAACTAACAGACTATATATATCATCAAAAATAGTGAATTTGAAGACAAAGCAATAGAAAATTTCAAAATAAAATGGGGGGGGCAGGGCAAAATACATAAATAAATAAACTGACAGAGGAACAATGAGTTGTGGTAGAGCTAAGTACCACAAATTAAAGGAGGGGTACAAACAAAATATTTGAAGACCTAATGTCTAAAATTTTTCCAAGTGTGTGGAAAACTATAAACTTGGAAATCCAAGAAGCTCAATAAATCCAAACAAAAGAACATGAAGAACATCAAAGCACGTGTTAATCAAATTGTTTAACATCAATGAAATTTTTTTAAAAAAAGACTTTAAAACAGCCAAAAGGAAAAAGAAACACAATTAGCAGCCAGCAACAAAGATCAAAATAGTAACAAAATTCTCATTGGAAAAAAACGAGAAGACAATAAAATAGCATCTTTATAGCACTGAAAGAAAAGAAATGTTCAATTTAGAATTCTGTACCCAGCAAAAAAAAATTATCTTTTAGAAAACAAAGGCACAGTAAAGACTTCTTAAGACAGAAAAATCAGAATGTTCCACCAATAAACAAGAGATCCTTCAGGCAGAAGAAAATGGTACCAGATAGAAATCTGAATCTGAATCTAAACAAAGGAATGAAGGGCTCTAGGAATTAGGTTTTCTTTTTAAAACAGAAATAATAACATGGTGTTATGAGCTTTATAACAATAAGATATGGTTCCATCTTATTTGTATCTGAATAGCTGACTGATCCACACTTCCTGGTGCAATCCCTTGGCCTTATAAAAGGAGAGCCCCAGAGACTTGATACTAATGGATACAATACAACAAGACAGATAGGATGGCATCCAGGGATGAGTTTGTACACACTGACTTCTGTCTTGCTCGCTCTTGCTCCTCACTTGCTTACTCAGAAAAAACCATCTGTCACGTCTTGTGTTGCCCTATGGGGAAGCCCCATAGGACAAAGAACTGAGAGTAGACTAGCCAAGAGCCATAGAGAAAGAGAAGTCTCCAGTTCAAAAGCCCTCCAGGACTTGAATCCTACCAACCTCGATGTGAGTATACTGTGAAGTAGTTCCTTCCCTGGTTGAATCTTGAGATGCCTAGCCCCCTGGCCAGCATCTTACTTGCAGCATTATAAAGAGATGCGGAGAAAGGACCCAGCTAAGCTGCATCCAAACTCTTTACCCACAGAAACTTAGGAATAATGTTATTTTTAAGCTGTTTGGTTTGGAGGGTTGTTTTGCAGCAACATATTATTGCTACAACAGGAAGAGGAAATGGAAGTATGTGTGGTAATAAATATAAAATATCCTTTTTCCTTATTTTTTATGTTTCTTCAAAATATATGTAAAAAGTGTTGAAAAATAAAAACAATCAATTGTGATTTTATAACAAATGAAGAAGTGAAATGTATGATAGTTTTTTATTTTTAATGACAGGAAGACCAGTGGTTGTCTGGAGACTGGGCTGGGTGTGAAGGGTAGGATTACAAAGGGGCAGAAGGAAACATCTGGGATGAAGGGTCTGTTGGTTCTCTCACTTGGTAATTGGTCATGGTTTCATGGGAGCACGCAAATGTCAACTTTTAGCAGTTTTGTGCACTTTGAGTACATGTTGCTTATTATGTCAATTATACTTCAAAAAGAACAGATAGCAGAGTTTTAGAGAAGAGAAAGTTCAGAGAGGGTTGTAATTATTACAAAGACTGCACAGGGGACCTAGCAATTAGGTTAGGCTTTGATGAAATGGCAGAGAAATGTGGAGAGGTAATTAATGCAGAGGGCAGAGCATTGGAGAGCCAAGAAGCAGGAATTGTTCTGGTGTGTGGAAGGGATGAGGAAGTCAGTGCCCAACGCTGAGCAGAGAAATGTTCTTCCTCTGCCTTTCAAGGGTAATTTCTTATTGAAAACTGATGAAGCAAAATCCTATAAATCTAAAACATAATTGCTATTAGTTTCAAGAGATGTTGATGCATCCTGAGCTCTGAAATTAAGCCATTTCTACTAAAACAACACCAAATCTTCTTAAAATGGACACTATCACTTTAGCAGGTGACACTAATTGTCAGGGTATAGCTTTCCAAGGCAGTTTCCCTACATTAATTTTTCTAAGACAAGACCAAATGCTTTAGTTGTGTTCATCATTGGCTACTGCATATCATATACTTAAACTTTTGCTGTTCCTTTTTAGCCTACAAAAGATAAAATAAACCACTAAAAGCCATGAAAATGATGCATAAGATTGCCACTATTATAAACATGCTAACCAAAAATACTGAGAATACTTCACCCCTCAGAAGCTGACCTCCTAGGACCTATCATTTCCTGGTGCTCAGATATTTGAGAAGTACACACAATACAACACAATCCAAAATAGCTCTCATAAACCAATGCAGATATCACCTGAAACCATTTTTAAAATTTAAGTTCTTGGAAACTAAAAGGGCATACCTTAAGACACAGCTGTGATGAGAAATAAATTTGGAGAAGAGTAAATAAGATCAAGTGAAAGAAGGGTTTTTTGAACGTTAGTTAAGGATTTTGAACTTAACGAGGAGACTTTTAAGATCTACAAAAGTATTAACCTAGAAATCATATGCAGTGTAAAATTGGGCTGGAAAAGAGTGAGATGGGAAGGATATTTAAGTTGCCATCATGGGGTAGATTGGGTAAGATGTGATTAGATTGTGAATAAAAGAAATAGCAGTATAATCCCAAACATATTTAATATAACATAATAACATGTGCAGAATGCTTCTCACGTGGCTAGCACTGATCTGAGTGCTTACATGTGGTGACTATCTAATTGCTATATCTCTATGGTGGAATGATACCATATTGCCCATATATTGTATCTGAGAAAACAAAGGCACAAAGAGATTCCATAGCTTGTCCATGGTCTCAGAGCCAGTGAAGAGCAGAGTCAGGGTTCCAGTGGGGCAGTTTTGCTCCAGAATTCTGCGTGACCTCTGCAGTCCCTCTAGCATTCACTGCAGATGGGCCTTGTGATAAGCCACTGGGAGCGCTATTAAAGAAACAGCCAACCCAAAGAGAGATCCTGAGTGCATTTACTCAGCTCCATGGCTTCTATCCTAGTCCTAGACAGTGTCTTCCCTCTGCATGAGCTTCTAGCCACTTTCTCTGCCTCTAGCCATACCAACCTCCAGTTGATTCTCCACTCTCACCAGAGTGATCTTCCAAGAGCACAGAGATGATCACACCTCCCAGCCATTCAAAATCACTGGGATAAAGTCCAAAGCTAATATATGTGCCTTACAAGATCCTCTACGATCCAGTCCCTGAGGGTTTCTCTAGCCTTTTCTCTCTTGCTCTTCTCATTTTACATTCTAGTTTCCAGACATAAGACTTAATCCTCTCTCAATTCTGGGGTTTGGGACATAGCCCTCTTCAAGTTGGAAATGTTGTTCTCCCTCTGTCCACACCCCACTCTTCATTCTTCATGAACTGACTTTGACCCATCTCACACATCTAATCTGAAAGGTGACTTCTTTCAGAAAATCTTCTCTGATACCCTATCCTGCACCTGCCTTAGGCCCCCTCCAATGTGCCTGGACAGTACCATCATGAAATACACTGCATTCTAGTGCTGAACTTAATAATTGGTTTGTTCCACTGAATATTAAACTCTCTGAGGGTGGTGATTTTTTTTAAATTAATTATATAATTTTTAAACTTTTTAATTAGTTATACATGACAGTAGAATGCATTTATGCACTTTGATATACATAGATGAGATGTAATTTCTCATTTTTCTGAGTGTACATGTTGCAGAGTTACATTGCTAATGCACTTACATATATACATAAAGTAATAATGTCTGTTTTGTTCTACTATCTTTCCTATACCCACATACCCTCCTCTTTCCTCCCTTCACTTCCCTCTACCTAATCTAAGATAATGCTATTCTTCTCTAGTGCCTCCCACTTTATTGTGAATTAGCATCCGCATATTAGAGAAAACATTCAGTTTTGGTTTTCTGGGATTGGCTTATTTTGCTTAGCATGATATTCTCCAGCTCCATCCATTTACTGGCAAATGCCATAATTTCATTCTTCCTTAAAACTGAGGTAATATTCCATTGACTATATATACCATATTTTCTTTATTCATTCATCTATTGAAGGACATCTAGGATGGTTCCATAGTTTAGCTATTATAAATCGAGCTTCTATAAACATCATTGTGGCTGTATTACTGTATTATGCTGATTTTGAGTCCTTTGGGTATAAACCAAGGAGTGGGATAACTGGGTCAAATGGTGGTTCTATTCCAATTTTTCTGAAGAATCTCCATACTGCTTTCCATAGTGGTTGCATAAGGGTGGTGATTTTGTGATTTTTGTTCCAAACATTAGCATAGTATACAGTACTTGGTGGGCTCTAGTTAATTTTTAAATTAAAGAATAAATAAGGATTGGTTTTGATAAGTTATAGAAAACAAAAGTGAGAAAGAAATCAAACTTTCTTAGAATACTTTAAATCTGACTAGTACTAGTGGCAGAATCAACCAGCACTTAGGAAACGTGTTTTGGAGGCACAAAGGTGGCAAAAAATAACAAGTTTAGATTGACCTGTTGAATATGGTGCTAAGATGTCATCCAAAAATAAATGCCCTGTGTGCAGCTGGAGTAATAGGATCTGGGCTTATTTGAGGATGAGGTTGGAGATCCAGACATGTTAATTCCTGGAGATTTTACCACTTTTCCCTTAGAGAATTCTTTTTTCCTCCCCTTGCTCAATAGCATTTACCTAGATTGTTACATCGAAACAAATAAAAATTATTACCAGACATACTCCTTTCCATGTTATGTGTGCAATCATAACATGGAAGGAGAATTAATTTTCTCTGCATCTTTCAGAAAGTTTGCTTGTATGTCTTATAGTGTGCTGTTTCTTTCTTAGATAGTGAATGAAGGTTGGTTTGTGATAGGAGCCAAAGCTAAAATACTCTTGATTCAATTATACAGTGAGTAGAAATGCTATTTCTTATCTTGCAAAGCATAATTTTGGCTTTTCCATACATCATTATTTGATAAGGACTTAGTAAAAGGTACATTTTCTGCATGAAGACTTGTGAATGCAATTACAGTCCCATAGCCATACCACGCTGGAGCGCTGGAGCTTCAGCCTGCAGAGACCTGACTAATAGTTATTAAGTGCTTTTAGAGCAAAATGTGAATCTGTGGTGCTAAAAGCAGCTCTGAGCTAGAGCAGAGGCAAGCAGCTCTGAGCTAGAGCAGAGGCATGTCAATAGCATGGCTGACAAGTATTCCTGTCAAAGGACAGGTGAGCATCTATTCTATGGCCTAAACAATGACCCACTGCTTTATTTCTGGGTAATTATGTGAGGAATTTGTATGTTTGGCTGGGCAAAAAAAGTTGTGTGTATTGGGTGTTCAAGTGTATAATATTTCACTCTACTACAAACAATGATTTCCCCTTAGTAGCTTCCGTATCTATATTCCTCATTACAAAAAGACCTACAGGATTTATTACTCACAATAGACTGATATATCTGGGCCCAAACCCAGCTTTGCCTCTTACAAGCTATTTGACTTTGGATTAGAACTTCATTAAGTAGGGAGGGCAATTATGTAAAGAAGGGAAGCCCAGAGGAGCTGGTTTGATGAGTAAAGATAAACCATATATTAGACCTCCTGACTTAGGGTATAAAACCCAAAAGGCATTTGGAGTTAGAGGACTAGAATGCAAGAGATAACACAAAGCTGGATATTTAGATCTGGGGGTCACCTTTAAAAGAAGCCATGAAGTAGAGTGGACTAGGCTTTAAATTACACTTGTGTGTTTGGGGGTGTCACTGCGTAATACAAACACTGCCAGAGAGAACGTAGGACTATATCAAAGAAGTGGTTTATGAGATTTAAAATGGGTAGTTATTTTTGGAATAATTTTTTCTAAGCAACAATTTACATTTATTCTAAAGAAGTCTACCAAAAGCAAAATTATTTTTTGCGTTGTGCTATCAACAGAGCCAATTTTTCTACAGTTTCCATAATTCTCCTGAGTTACTCACAGTGCCAGATCCTGTCCTTCCAAACTGGTATATTTAATAGTATCTGTCAGCAATGGCTGCAGAGTAGCATTTTAATGGATCCAAAGATTTTCATCAGAATATGATGTACTCCCATCACAGTGCCAGAGACACCTCCCCAGATGGCGTTGCTGACACTCCCCTTAGCATAGGTGGCTCTGCTGCAGGCATTCATGAGATGCTGGGGGTAGCAGCAGTTGGGAGCTGTTTAACAAATGGAGCGCTGAAGATATTTGTGTGGCTGTGTGTATCCCAGTAGGGATTTAAGTTATTTTAAGCAGAGATGCAAAGTCTGGTAAGAAGAACAAGCTCCATCTTTCTGGAGTAGTGAATGTGTTAGGTAGCAAAAGCACAGGTCTAGAATTTTAGGCAAATTAAAACTCTGAAAGAGTCTTCCAGGGTGACAAATTGGGAGATAATTAATCACATCAAATGAGGATTCGTCATGGAATTTCTTCACACAGCCATTTCCCCTTGCCACTTAGAGTATATGATTAAAATTTATTACCCACAACATCTCTTGCATAAAGCGTGATTCATTGTGTTGATTTCATCTGATTTAGTTCATTTTTGTAGAGGGGTTCTCTCCTACAAAATTAATATGTGACCTTAATACTACCTTATCTTACTCTGTTTTGTACTACTATAACTGAAAACCACAGAGTAGGCGTTGTGTGAAGAGCAGAGGTTTATTTCTGACAGTTCAGGAGGCTAGGAAGTCCATAATGAAGGGGTTGGCATCTGGCAAGGGCCTTCCTGCTGCATTATCCTATGGCAGAAGGTGGTATAGCAAGATAGCGTGCCTGCATACGAGAGGGAGAAAGCACATGAGAAGGGAACCAGACTTACCCTTTCCTCAGGGCCCGCACCCCCACAGTAACTAATTCACTCCTGAAATGACAGCATTAACAGACCATTCATGGAGCTCGTCAGCTTTTAATGACCCCACTCACAACTCTTGCACTAGGGATGAGGTTACAACACATGGACTTCAGGAGCCACATTCAAACCATAGCACACCTAAACTGGAAGTCACATTTGCCCTACTTTATGACCTTGGTACTTTTGGTGTGAGCCACAAACATGTGCATGCTCCAATAACCTCTCAATGACTGAGTTTCTGACCCTAGCCCCTCTCTTCATTCAGGGAAAGCAGGGGTTCAATATCCCTGCTTCCCTAGGATGGTCTTCCTGTCTTTAACAGCATGCCAGGACTTAGAAACATTCCATGAGGGGGAAAAAAAAAAACCACAAAGCCTTCTTCTGGAGTCTCTGGTCATGGGCTGGGTCTACTGTATAGTGTGGTTCTGTCCGTAGCGTCCATCCTCCAACCAAGTTTACTTTCCAAAATGACCCCTCACAACAGAGAAACCAAGTACAATAGTGAGGGGCCCTGATGGGGAAGAGGGTTAATAATGAAGGGAACCATATGTCCTAGAGGAATCCACTCATCCTAGAGGTTTGTCCTTGAAACCCAAGCCCTACCAGCCCAGAACACACCAGTGAGTGACAAACCGCATTCTCATCTAAACATCTGTAAGGGACAGTAATCTCCAGGTTTCAAGAACTGGATCCTGACCAGTAAGTTCTAGAAATTGCAGTTTAGGATGTAGTTTAGGAAGCAGAAAAAAACAACTGAAGGAGAGAAATCCTAATTTCTCTGAGTATTTTTCATGGGTGTTTTACTTAATCACTTACTAATCCCTTTTACCTACTTGTTTAACCCTGTCCTCTCAGCATATTTGACCAAATAGATAATCTATGTAAAGAAAAGGTGGTAGAGGAGGAAACATCACTCTCCCAATATCCGAGGCCTTCACTCAGAAGGCCAAGTCCAGGAGATAATAAGTGTCCCCATACATGAGGAGGAGACAGAGCTGACTTGAAGGGGTCAAAGGGCAGACTGTGAAATACGAGTGAATGCAAGCCTCTTCCAGAATGCCTTCCTCCATCCCATTCAGATGCCTAGGTGCCCTGCTCAGAGCAGGAGCCTGGTACCTAGTTGTCAGATTGGACCTAAACAAAGATTGAATAGAATTCTAAAAACATAAACTGCAAAGCGATGCTTAAAATTTAGAAATGATAGTAGGATGGCATTCTGATGAGTGTGTTCTAGCTTGTACCTCATAGCACTGATAAAGGCAGGCCAGCTTGTCTAAAAATAACAAGGCTGGTCCCTGGTGGCTGTTGAATGCTCTTTCTCTGCCTTTTCCATGCCTGGAGGCACTCAACATGATGCATGTCATATCAAGACTCATTTTGAAAACTGCCCCAGAAGTTTCTGAATTTTTCTTTTAATGAGGTAGAAAAATACAAATTACATTTAGCTAGTGTTTTTTGTTTTTTTGCCTTTTTGGTATGTTCTGTGGTGTGTGAGGCAGCTTGGCTTTCATTAGGCAACAGTCCAGAGAGTACCTTGGGGACTGACGGGTCCAGCTGCCCATTACTTTGTTGAAGGATGTGTGAAACTACTGCATCCCTGAGGTTCACAGCTAATGCCATCAGGAGCATCCCTCCAATAATGCCTAAAAATGCCTTTTGAAAATCATTAACCAATTAAAGAGGTGAGGGCATTTGGGCTCAGGTTCCAATAGAAGTCAACATAATAGCCTAATATTTGATGAGCTCTTATTTTGTGAAAAACATTGTGATAAACTTTTTACCTTATACCGTTGATATTCCATGCAATGGAAAACCTGATCAGCAGTACCTTAATTACCAAGTATATACTATCTATTTAATAGGAAGTCTAGACATAGATTTTTCAGGTTAAGGGGAAAGGTTCTTTTTCTCTTTCATTTTCTTTATCCTTAGTGGATTGACTTTCATCCTTGTCTTCACAAGATGAGTGCCACTGTGCCAGACATCACATCTGCTTTAAAGACGAGCAGGACAGACAAGCATTAAAGATAAGCTCGAGAGAGTTCCCCTTCCTACATATTCCTTTTATAAGGAGACAGAACTTTTCCAGGAGTCTCTTAGCCTAATATTCTAACAATTTTATTGCATAGAACTGAAGTACATTGATACCCTTTAGCTGCGAAGGACTGTAGGAAGGTAGCATTTAGCTTTTATATTCTCTATTTAAAGACAGCAAGAAGGGATTGGAAATGGCTGGTGGACTAGCCAAACAATGGCATTATCCTTACATGAATTATTTGTTTAATCTTCACAATACTCTTTGAATAAAGATAGTATTATTATCCCAAGTTTGTAGATGAGGAAGCAGAGTGATTGCAAGGTCACACAGAAAATAAATGGTTTGGCTTCTAGTTTTAACCATTGCAGGCGACTGTATAGCATGGTGGTTAAGAGGGCAAGTCTAAAGGTAGGCTACTTTCTAGAGTTTGAATCCAAGGTGTATTCTTTTCTAATTGTATATCCTGCAAAGCTATTTAAATCCTTCATGTCTCTGTTTGCTCACTTATGAAAAGAAAATATCAATAACACCCTAAGTATATTGTGAGATTAATGATTTAATACTTGCAAATTACACAGAATATGGCAGATTTAAAAAGTGTTCAGTGAGAAGCTATGAAGCAAGAAGCTTTATTTGTAATAGTCCTAATCTGAAAACAGCCCAAGTGTCCATCACTAGTGGAATGGACAAAGAAATTGTGGTGTATTTGAACACATTTATAATACAATTGAACACAGTCCTTTGGTGAAAAAAGGCTGAGCTGGAAATACACACAACACAAGTGAGTCTCAGAATGAGTGAAAAGAACAGAGACATAAAGAGCACACACTGAAAGCTTCCACTTATGTAGAGTTCAAGTGCAGGCAAAACAAAGCTAAGTGACAAAAGTCATAAAAGGCACATTATGAGAGGACACTGGGAACTTCCTGGAGTTCTGGAAGGATTCTGAGTCCCTATCAGGTGGTGACACAGGTGTGGACACATATAAAACTTTATTGGGCTGGATACTTAAGATGTAGGCATTTTATCACATGTGAGCTCTATTTTCATTTTAAAAAATAAAGAAAGAAACCATGAAACATTCATGACCGGCCTCTTTAACAGAAAACCTTAGAAGAATTGGTTGCAGAGAGAGAAAGGGACATACCAGTGTCACAAGCTATTGATCTTCTCTCAGAAGGTCCCTGCTGCCCTCTCCAGGATCAGAGAAAACATCCCCAGTCATTTTCTTAGTGTTTGCCCTGAAGCCATCCCTAGTCTCTTGCCTGACCATTGATGGCCAGCGTGGACTTTGGAGGTGAAGCCAACAGCAATACAAGGCCTGGCTGTAGTTCATAGATGTCATCCTGTGAGCAATCAGATTGCCTGCTAACTCACCAACAAAAATGTTGGAGTGCATCTGCCTGGGTGTCCCAGGACCTGCCCTTCTAAAGGCAGATTGCCAGGGAGCTGACCACTCAGTGGGTTCCTGTTCTCTGTGGAACAAGGAGTCATGGAGGGTGCCAGCAGTTGAGCTGGAAGCCATATGGGTAAAGAAGTGGACAAGTGCCTGTGGGCCACCTCAGCTATCTGGGCCATCGGAAGCCTGAAAACGACCCTTGAAGAAAGAAACTCAGTGCAGAGTGATTGTATGGGCTTTGTTAAGTTCTGATTATTTGCAGGGTTTCAGGGATAAGAAATGACTAGATTGGGACTTGGGATTGAAAGAGGTGGGTGGAACAGATTGCCACTCCTCAACTCCACAAGAGACCCCTGAATTTTACAAACATCCACACACAAAAGCATGTTTCTTTTTAATCCCATGAGGCATTTTAAGTTTTGGTAAGTAAGTGAGCAAACAAGAAAGGGACCTGGGAGGTGACCTGGGCTGGCAGGGCAGAGGACGTGACCTGCAACACACAGGGAGGGGAGGAAGGAGAGAATCACTCTGTGAACCAGAGCGGCTGCCTCTGTTACCTGAAGTGTGGCCTGCATCTGCTCCTTCCCTTCTGCATGGGAATGTCTAAAAATCCTCCTGAGAAAAGTGAGGCATGGGGAAGAAGAAACTGCACATAAAGATGCCTAGGGCAACCTGTCCAGGTCACCTCCATCCTGGGTTTGGGTGGACTGAGGTGCAGTTTTGGCTTCCACTGCCCCAGCAGATCCTGGTCCCTTAGCTTCAGAGTCACCAGAGATCCCTTGTTAATGGCCTTCAGAGACCTGGATGGGGCACAGACCAGGCCATGGCTACAGCCACATCTTAATGTATAACAGTTGCCTATTTGATATTGTCCGTGTGGGATTCTGTGTATACTCTTTCTCTGGACCCCACAAATATTAGGGTTGAGCCTATGAAAGGGAAGAAACAGAGATCATGACATTGTCCTTCAGGAAATCCCCCAATAACTGAACATGGCTATTCTCCCTTGCTACTACCCACTACAGGAGGCTGTACTCCCTATCAACCATGAAATGACTTTTAAAAAGTTATTCACCCTCCTCTGTTGTCATTCCTTCTCTCCACTGTCCCACCTGAAAAGCTTCAATATGGTACCCTCAGAATTTTAGGAATGTGTCAGCATCCCTGCTCACACAGCCTCCCCAGGGGCCAACCACCCAGCCTGGAGGCAGCAGCAAGTATTGGGAAGCATTTGACTGACAAAGACAGATGTTGCTCCTAAGAGAAAAGAAAGAAAATGGCATATTTTTTTCCCCCAGGAAGCACAAGATTCTTCACAATGTTATTTTCTCATTAGCATTCATAGCACCCACAGGGAGCCTGGTGATATCATTAGTACTGATTTAAAGGATGGAGAAATTGAGTCATATGCCAGGTCTGCAGGTTCTGATTTGGTGGCCAGAAAACAGAAGCTCTTTCCTCTTTTTGGAATGAATTATATCTCATTTCCATAAACAAAACACTCCGGAGAATACAGCTTTTCTACTTGAAACGAGTATCTTCTTAAACACAGTTGGATGACTTTGGGGCATACATATTCTGTCTAGACATATGCTTTCAGATACCATATGGTTGGACCACATTCTGATGAGTAATGCTTTTGCAGATGTTAGATGAACTTTCTAGAGTACTGGGTATCCTCAGCAGCCCCAACCAGACAACATGGGAAACTTGTGGGGGCATGTCTCACTCAACCTTTTAGATATTAAAACCCAGCTTTGATATTGAAAAAAAAATGTGTATATATACACACACACACAGTCAGTATTTCAAGAGCTGATGACTCAGGTCTATAACATGCATAAAGAAATGACTGCAGTCTCTGGAAAGAAGCAAATAAAAATAACAGCCTATTTGGAGGCCCATCCAAAATTGCTTGTTAGTTGATCATTTTTATAGAACTTAAAAGCTAATCCAAGAAAGGATTTATTCCTGCGATGGTGACTCAGCATATAAGCCAAACAACATTCCTGTTTTTCAAGGGGTAGAAAATCCATGTTTTCACCCAATATGTATCAAGCACCTTCTCTATGCCAGGCACTAAGGCAAGAAAGGCAAGTCACAGTCCTTGTTATCAGGGCTCCCGACGTGATCCGAGACAAGTGCAGCAAGAAATGATGCTTCATGATACTGTGCGCCACAGTGAGTCTGTGTCGAGTGCTGCATCCACACAGAGAAGGGCTCCATCCAGTTGTCATTACTCAGAACTGGAATGGCAAAAGGGGAGTCTGGGAGGAACAGTCAGGGTAGGAAGAACAGCAGGTGCAAAAGCAGGGAGGCAGATGGTTCTAGAATATTTCAAGCATTCACTGTGATTCAGATTGACAAGATCTCAGGCCCATGGGGGTGGAGTGGAGAGACCACAAAAATTGTTGTGTTGTGCCAGAGAGCTCAGGATTTATCCCCAGGACATGTACAATCCTGTGATAGGATTAAGAGAAGGAAAGGTTCCTACAGCCAGACAGTGTTCTTAAGATCGCTCCAGGGGTCCTTATTATAGACTTTATTAGGGGAGACTGATGAAAATTGAGGGTTGATTGCCTTGCAAACATAGGGCCTAGACCTCAAAAACACCCTTACATCTCTCAGTTCAATACCACAGAATGATTGGCAGGCTGGGCCCAGAGCAAGACAATTTGGGGTTCAAGCTTCAGCTGTGCTGCCTGTTAGCCTGGTAAACTTAGGAAGTGATTTAACATTTTTGAGCCTCCGTCTAATTATCTGTGAAACTGAGATAACAAAGGTGCCTACCTTGTAGAGGTTATGTGATGACAAAATGAGGTGACACTTGTAAAGCACTCAATAGAGCATTCAGCTCCTTTACTCACTGAGTGTGTGTGAGAGTGTGTGTGTGTGTGTGTGTGTGTGTGTGTGTGTGTGTGTCCGTCCCCTTGGCCTTTCCAGAAGTCCCCTGTGGTGCTGTGTGGAGTCACTGTTAGCAATCACTCAGCACGCAGACCTCCAGCAGCCTTGGGGCCTCAGCCAGGAGGGCACAGGCAACACCTGGCTGACTTGGCAACAGCAGGGGAGGGCTTAACTGTGTTTTAATCAAGTTTCACCAAATTGGCAAAAAGCTTTGTCACATGTTTTATCAGGTACTCGACAAGCCTGGGGCAAGAAAGGAGAAGGCATAAAGGGAAAAAAGAAATAGAGTGAGCAATGCAGACACTGGCCCAGGTTGCTACTCATGGAATCCAGGAAAGGTGACAGAGTTCAGGCCATTCACTGACCTGCATTCCTGATACTCAGGTGGGTCAGGAGGTGCAGAATGCAGACTCTCCAGCCTGGAGTGTCTTGTAACTCCTCTCAGCACTAGGAGGATTTGCCTGCAGGTCCCAGACCTCAGCCCCTACATCCCTATTCCTAATAAGGCCAGAAACAGGGAGGAAGCCAAAATGAAGCTCTTTCAAATACCAGAGAGATGTAAACAATGCTATTGGTCTCCCCCATAAAAGACAATACACATAGAAATAAATAATTTTCTATCCAACTAAGAATCTGGATGCCTTTTCTTCAGAGCAACAATCTGTCAGCAGTTCCTGCAACCTGGAGGCTTGAGTCAGAGTGAACTCCAGCCACGATCACCATTTGTAAACTCACAAGGAGGAACTTCAGATTAGGTTGCACTCATGCCCTTTGACCTCACATTGGGCTAATTCTCAGAGATATCTTTCTGGAATCATTCCATTTCATGCATGTGGGCCTGTCCATGGCTAGGCAGGGCCCACCGTGTCCAGCATTGTCATCCTGTTTTTTAAACAATGCTTATTCACCTCTATATGAGAAATTAATGGGTTTGATCTCTTCATTCTGTTAACTGCCATTTTTCTTAAGGAAATATTAAAACTGATTTTTCCCCCAACCCCAGCCCAAAGGAAAATAGCTTTCCTGTGGGTGGGAAGGAGTATGGGGGCACTACATTTGTTTTACCTCCTTCAGTTGCCAGTCTTCCAATGGGCTCCCACTTGCTTACTCTATAATGAAGCCTGCTGCAGTAAGATTTACCAGCCTTCTTGAGGCTGGGGCACAGTGTGTTTATGGGGGCAGAAGGTGGAAGGTCCAGTTCTGACTCTGTCTTTACACAGTTCTTTCTAGGCAGACACTGCCTGTTCACATCACTTTTCCTTTCTGCATCTGTCCCTCTATTTGCAAATAAAAGGTTATACCCACTTATCCCTTAGGCCCTCTCCAGCCCGGAAATTGTTTTTGGAAATCCTAAGAAAACATTTATTCTTCCCTGTTAGACTTATTAAGTTTTATATCCTTCAGGAAACACAAGCTGTACATATAAGAAAGCAGAAACCATATTTCAGAATGTCTTAGGGTTTTGGAATGTTGAAGCCTTAGCCTGCGAGTGATGGTTTAGAGATGTGGCCTTTGGGAGGTAATTACATTTTGATGAGGTAATGAGAGTGGGTCCCTCATGATGGGATCATTGCCCTCATAAAACACACCAGAGCATCTGTACTGTCTCTTTCTCTTCCCTTCCTCCCCCCATCCAACTTTCCCAAGGAAAGGCTATGAGAGAAATAGCTGGTAGGTGACCATCTTTGAGCCTGGAAGTGTACCCTTGCCCGAAACTGAATTGACTAGCACCTTGATCTTAGACTTTCAAGCTTCCAGAACTGCAAGAAATAAGTTTATTATTAAGCACTCAATCTGTGGTAGTTACAGCCGTTCAAGTGGACTGCAACAGCCAGCATTCTCTAGGAGAGCCAGGATGTCTTAGCCTTGGCTGTCTTCATGCAGAAGGAGGACTCACCGCCAGGCAGTCAGGGCAGCATGGAAGGTCCCATCAAATATGGCAAAGCAGAGGTTTCAAGTGTCTCATTCAAGTGATAATAACCTACACTGTCACACAATTTCAAGCATCATTGGTTTGTTAGGAGTAGAAACTACCTGAACTAGACCACAAAATACTCTAAATAATTACATAGTAGGTAATCATGGGAAATGAATGACCATTTCCAGTCCTCTTTGGAAGAACGTAGGGTAGGAGTATGAAAGTATATTAATAAGAATTAAACCAGAAAATGGGAGTCTGCAGCAAACAAACTCATTCTTGGAGCATGTCATCTGTAGTACTGTAAGGATTTCCATACTGAAGTTTTTAGCTCCACTGGAAATGACAATGCAAGTATCACCCTGAACAACATAGATCTGAAGCAGCATCATGTACATTCTTCTCCTTTCAGAACCGATTCAAATGTCACCTCTTCTAATGACTTTTTTAAACGTCATTTGAAAAGGACATTTGTATATTTTACATTCTGTATTCTCCTTATAGAATTTATTAATCTTTTCTCAGGGCTCTCATTGCAAGTCAGTTTTACTTTTATAAAGTACTTTCCACATCATACTATAGGAAATTGAATATCCTTTCTGTCCTACTAGATGGAGAACTCTCCAATGGCAAAGCCATGGACATAGAATCTGCTCATTAAAAACTTGAATGAATGAATGAATGAATAGATGCTTCTTTAAAGATCTCTTGTTTGTCTCAGACTTCCAGAGATACTTTGACTGGGCTACCAGACAGAGGCTCTCTGCCTCCATCTGCCCATATATGATTCTAATGAACAGAAGTTAAACGGAGTCATCTTTTTGCCCTTAGAATCTTTAATCAGCCACAGGGACTGCCAGGAAACAGCCAGTAAGTTCCAAAGGTCACATGTGAAGTTCCAATGTTTTAATAATATTTATCCTAACTGTTGTTTTGTCCATATTTCAAGTACTTCCTGATGTGTCTTTATTCCTAAAACTGTTGACTGTTCATGGCCATCAAAAGACTATTATTACAGCATGGAATACCATGTAGCCTGTTTTCCTGTTTAGTATGACTCTCTTGCAATTCACAGTCTTGATCAACTTATTTTTATTTTTTATTTTTCTTTTCTTTTTTTCAGTGCTGGTTATTGAACTCAGGGCCACACACATGCAATGCAAGTACTCCAAGTACTCTACCACTGAGTTATACCCCAACCTCCACCAACTCCTTTTAAATAAAATCTATTATTTTGATGAAAATCCAAATGTTAAGTTGAATACAGACTCTGTAGCACAGTTTTCTATCAACTCCCAAATCTGTTGCATGGGGTTGAATGATAAGTCAGCAGATTTTATGTGAATGCTTCCCCATTAGTCTTTTATCCTTTCTTCTATTCTGGTATCTAGCCTAAGTTCTCCTCCTTCTGAGTCTTGATCTTGGTTGGCCTTTACCTATGTGCATGCTTCAAGGAAATCTCCCAAGGGTATGTAAGGTTAAATAGTTGAAACCTAACAAGATGTCAGCAGTGGGCATATATCATGGTGGAATAACAAAGAGTTAGACAAGAAACTTACCCTCTGATAACACAGATATTTCCAGAGTAGTATCCTCAGGACTCACTACTGGATTTGATGTGATGTGTGAGAGACAGAGATGCATGAAGGATGGTGTCCCAGTTTTTAATGAGTAAATTTGTGAATGGGGGTCCCACCTACCAAGATGGAAACAAGTAGGGAAAAGCTACTTGGGGGAGGAAAAGGAGGTGGGGAGGCAAGCAAGAGAAGTGTTAGCTAGAAGGTGAGATCCTAAACCTGTGTCTACCAGAGTAACTAGCACATAGAAGCTGCTCATTAAACAATAAATGAATGGATAAAACAGATGGATAAATGAAGGATGGAAGGGAGAGACAGAAAAGGAATTTAAAATTCTATAAAACATGAAGAACACGAGGCAAAATGATATGATGGTGAAAAGCCCAGGCTCGGATTTCAACAAACTGGGTTCCAGGCTCAGAATATATTTCCAAACCTCAAATCACTCCTGCTAGCTTCTGTTCTGGGACCTCCCGCCTCTTTCCTCCTCTGTTGGAAAAGTGCTCACATATGTATTCATCACAGCCACCAGGTTCTGCTTCCCTGTGCTAAGTGCCAAGGGCCAGCGAACAGCCAATCAGGGAGGTCCTCTGCTTTTGCTGCAGGGTGGGGTGGAACTGAAGTCCCTCTGCAGACACAGCTTCCTTTCCTGCCAGTCAGCACACAGGTCCGACCACACCTCTCTCCCCACTGCATGCACCTCAGCATCCCTCCAGTTGTTGTGAAGCCAATGCCCCAGCCATCCAGTCAAATTCCAGCAAGTCAGCTGGCTGGGAGGGACAGTCTCACCCCTGAAGAACACTGGTTTAAGCGAGAAGGGGATGAGACTAGTTTACTCCACTTACTTGAGCTGACTGACCCACTAATTGCTCTTACAGAGCCTTCAGGCTGGTTCCTACAGAGAGTCACAAAGCAAGAGGAGAGCAATTAGTGGGAAGAATATTTTTTAAAAGTCACCTCCACAATCATGGAGGGCACAGTGTAAAATGAGAAATACCTGTGACAGTACTGTAAAACAGCTGTGGGGCAAGCACCTCACTGCTATTTGACATATTATGTGGTTTTCACATAGTAACTGCTTTTGTACTGGCTCTTTCATAGGATTGAGGGTCCAGAGCCTGCCTACATCAACCTCCTTGCCTGTTTCTCTTCCGGCAAAAATAACCCCACCGGCCTCCACCTGGACCAGCTCTGCACAGAACCCTGTGGCCCTCACTGCGTCCCCAGCCAGTGGTGTTCACAATACCTCGGTACTCCCAGTCACAGACATAGCCCCGACATCTGCACTGCCCAAGCATGTGTCCATTGAACCCACAGAAGAGGCAATCACCAGCCCATCTTCGAGCTGGGAAGGCACAAACCCAGGCCCCTCGCTTCCTGCGTTCTTATCAACCAGCAGTGTGGTACACGTGACACCCATGCCCGAGGAACACAACTCCAGCAGTCCTGAAGTGAGTGTGCCAGCTGAAGGGTCGCAGTCCCCTACATCCCTCTCCCCTCAAGCTCCGGCCTCTTCACCCTCCTCCTCCTCATCCACCTTACCACCTGAGATCCTTTCTGCCTCTGTCACCTCCAACCACAGCACCACTGTGACCAGCACCCAGACCACAGGAGCTCCAGCTACATCAGAGTCCCCAACAGAGGAGCACAGCTCTGGTCACACACCTACTTCCCAGGCCACAATGGAGCCAGTTCCCAAGGAGAAAACACAGCAGGAAACTGAGCCCAAGACAGTGATATGCGAGTCTGAGACTACCACCACCTTCCTGATCATGCAGGAGGTAGAACACGCGTTAAGTTCAGGTGAGTCTCCATCTAGAAAGCACAAGTGTTCTTGCCCATGCTGAGACGTTAAGAACCCATTCTGATACCCAAACATGACTCCGTTGGAGTTTTGGAGTGTGACACCTGAAGGTAATGATAACTTGCAAGAGTTTCCATAAGAATGCGAATTTAATTTTTGTCACTTGATAATTTCCACATGACATATTATTCATTAGAGCTGATGGTCACCTGTTTTGTCTTCTTGTCTTCTTACAATGTCACAGAGATTATAAATGAGTGATGCTATAGAGTGAGAGGATTAACGACATGACCTTGGGTCAAGCTTCCTAGATTTCCATTCTGACTCTGGACTTTGAGCAAGTGACTTCATCTCTTTGTGCCTTTGTCTTTTCTCACATGTAAAATGGGCACAGAATAGATTCTACTGCATACTGTTCTTGAGGAGATGAAATGAGTTTTTGACATATAAAGTGCTTAGAATAGTTCCTGGCAGGGAGTAAGTGCTCAGGAAATATCAGTTATTATTCTACTCAGTTTTTTAAAGAAGTGTTTACCTCTTGGAAACCAGTCGAAGTAGGATAGAGATGGAGAGAACTTGCTTATTCTTTATTGTCACTGATGTAGTTCATGGGAAAGGCAATAAATTTCACAGGGTATTGCATTTGTTTTTTTATTCTCCCAGCAACACTGTAAAGTTATTATTTTTATCTTTATTTTGCAATCTTGGAAATTCTGATGGAGCAATATTTAGGGTCTTTTCTGAGGCTACATGTATCTGCCATCAATGTGAAACTGTAAATTTTAGGGTGTGGGATGGGAAAAGGCTTTCATGGGAGCGGGTCGTTTGGCTGAGATAGAGTGAGGCGAGAACAGCCAGAAGGTGAAGGGGGCAATGGAGCTGCAGCTTCCCCTGGGTGGGCCCGTGACAGGCACAGCTACCCAGAATATTCTGGACAGGCGAGGGTCAAATGAAAGGCTGTCACTGAGAAGAAATCCACATCTTTTAACAAATAATAAATGAGCACTATGAGTAAAAACCATGCTAGACAGTGTGGCGTGAAGACAGAACTAAGATTAACAAAGACCTGATTCCTCCTGGAAGAGTCCACACTGCATAAGGGAAAAGTCCCAAAGAATTGTAAATTCGTATTTCAAAAGGCTCAGAATATCAGTGAGAGTCCCAACAAGAGAGACTCTCAAACTGAGATAAAGGAACGAATTACAAAGTCTGGCAGGGGAACAGGGGACCCACAGAGGATCTTGGTCACAGGACAGTCAGGCCTGAGAGGGTTCTGACCAGAACCCAGAAGGGGAGAGGCCTGTAGAAGAGACCGTCTTGATGGGAGCAGTGACTCCTGGTTGAAGGACACCTCTATTCCAAGGTCAACTGCCTGTGAAGGGAGCACTCTGCCCTCCCTCTCCCTCTCTGATTTGGATACAGAAACCAAGAAAGCTATTAGTAGTCCCAACAGGTCAGCCTCCTAGATGACTACTCACAGAAGGGTCGGGGGTAGAACTGCAGAGGCCAAAGGAGGTTATCTAGTTCCCACCCCCTTGGTACCCTGTTTATACCTGCAGGCCAGCACTTACAGCACTACCATGGGTGTGTGCCTTCTGTCTCTATCTCTATCCTGCCCCCACCCCCCAGCCCCACCACCATGACCCCCCCACCCCACCCCCATCATGCGAGTAACATCTGTGGCATAGCGGGGTGCCTGGAGCAGAGTGGGAGTCTTAAAGACTCTAACAAAGTGGACATCCAAGTATGGCCTTGTAGACATGCCCACCCCCCCATCGCTTTTCTCTTTCCTGGTTCAGTCTTCTACTACCACCTGTGTGCACTACTTCCATTTTCCAACTGGTCTCCCTCATTCCACTCTCTGTCCCCTCCAACATAGTCTAGACATGGAAGATCAATAGTCCTGAACAAAAAGTCTGAGCTTGTCATATTCAAATCCTCATAATCTGACATATCCATTCTTTTCTAAAAGTACTCTGGTTTCTTGAATTTTTTTTAAGAGCTCTGTTCTAATATTTCATCTTGATTTTTAGGCCACGCGTCTTGATATCTTCAACTCAGCTGGGTCAAGAGGCACAAACTTAGTGGCAGAATTGGGTCAGAACCTCTGTAGTTCTAGAGAACTTGCACACAGTAGAACTCCAGAGTAAATGAATGAAGGAATGCTTGCATGGATGGGGAAGAGATTGGCATGGCAGGTGAAGGGGAGATAACTGAGCATGGACCAGTGTGCATTTCACAGTCCAGAGAAGATTTATCCCTTACAATCTAGTAAAGAAAAGAATGCTTATTGTGCTTGATGTAGAGTGTAAGTTCTGATTTTTGAGTGTTTGAGTTTTCCATAGTTCAAGAAGAGAAAGGACACAAGCACAAGGAACTCTTCTCACCTTCTTAGTTTCTGACAGTGAACTGAGATGGGTGGAAGGATCTTTGGGACAAAGTGGTACAATCTCAAAGTTCATTTAAAAGTTTCTTCAAACTCTGTCCCGGAAGTCTGAAGTGTCTTGCTCAAGGTCACACAGTTCAGTGGCAGAGATGGCCCCAGAGCCAGATCCCTAACCCACAGTCAAGTCCCTATCACCACACAGCATTGCTGCATTGCTCCCCATGAGAATCTGCCTCCAGGATCTGGGGATGTTCTTGTTCAGTGACTTATGTACTGTCTCAGGTAGGAGCAGCATAAGACCAAACTTTTGCAGGGTCATCTGGCTTATTCCAAGTGGGTTCACACAACACATTTCTCTTAACCAAGGACTCATCTGCTCAACAAATACCAGAACGTGGTCACCAATGAATAATTTTGAAGCAAGGCAAATGCTTTGGATGCTAAGCTTGACTACAGGGATTGGGGAAGGCTCCCTAGTGGAGGGAGCTAGGAGCTGAGCTGCAGGAGATAAAGGGGATTAGGGCTTAAGAAGAGCAAAAGGGGATTTCAGGCAAGGGTATTTCTTGTGCTTGTGTGTGAAGGTGAGGCTCAGCGGCATGACAAGTAATTCTGCACACGCAATGCTACAGAGAATCTACCACCCCCGCCCCCTGCCAGTTGTGAGCACTGAAACTGCCCTTGGTGAGGAATCAATGCCTTCCACATTTCCAGTTCTGGTGGTTAATTCTCAGGCCTGGTTTCAGCAGACCTGTCAGCAGCCATGGACCAGGACTGTTATGGTGACTGCCCTCATCTCTAAAGCACTGCCTCCACTAAAGTCCTGGACAAGTTTTGTCTTGGTCCTTCATCTATTCTGACCTCTGCCTCACTTCTCCCCCTCACCCTGCTGCACCGTACAGGTTGAGCAGTCCAGGGCCACCACTGTCTTCTTCCCTCCACGATCTCTCCATCTTAGAGTTCCCTCCCCTCTCCTCCTCCCTCCACACTCATTCTTGAGATGATTGCACCCTGGTCCATGACTTTAAATGACATCTGTATGCTGATTCCCTGAGATCTAAAATTCTATCCCTGTTTTATATCATTGAAATCATATGAGATGAGTTCCTCACCTCTCAGTGTGCTCCTCCCTCTCTCTTGCCCTTTTTTCTTTCAGTTCCTTAGGCCAAGACCCTGGCAGTGATCCTAGATTCCTGTCTTTCTCACATAACTCCCCATCTGACGCATCGGCTCTGCACTGATCACTCCTCACCCTTCCATCATCTCTCAAGTGGATTACTCTGTCGTTCCTGTAACTGGTCTCACCACTCACCACAGCCTTGTCAGAGAGAGCCTTTTAAAACTCACAGGACTTTAGGGTCTGTTTAATGTTTGTCCTGAACTCTGCATTGCTGTCTGATAACCAGCCTCAGTTGCCTCCTAGTCAAAGGAAGAGTTCAGAATCCAAATGCTCCTCTGACCTTGACCTCTTTTTCCAAGGATGTGGCTGGTGCTCATGTCAATCTTCATATCTGAGCTCTACAAGGTCAAAAGTGAAGGGAGGGCTGCCTTGTTAGGCTGATGCCTGGGTGGCCAATTCAGCAGCCAATATCCAGATGTGGCTTTTGAACATATGAAATGTGTAGTCCCATTTGAGATGTTCTGTAATAGTAAAATACACACTGGATTTCCAAGACCTAGTACTAAAAGAAGAATGGAAACAATAATTTTTAGATGGGTTGCATGTTGAAATAATAACATTGGGGTAAATAAAAACTTTTTTTTTTTTTTATAAAAAGCTCAGAACAGATTCTGCTGCTCCTTGGCTATAACTTCTATAATTGCTTCCCCTCTGAATCAGAGTAAAGGGCAAAGTCTGTTTTGTGCCCACAATGCTCAGCATGATCTGAACCTGCATGGCCTCTTCTTCCACTCTCAAACACGCTGGCAATCTTTCTGTTTATTGAACATACAAATAATACTCCCGCCTGGGCCTTTGCACTTATTGCTGCCCCTGCCTTAAACATTCTGTCTCTCCAGGCCTTTAATGGCTCTCTCCTATTCATTGTCAGGACTCTGTTTAGCAAGCCTTTATTCACTTCCTTATCTGAAATAGGAACCCCATCATTGTTGGTCCCTCTGCCTCATTTTATTTATCTTTTAATTGCTCACTATTTTCTGACTTCATCTCCTTTATGAGATGAGTGACTGTTTTCTATCACTGGACTGTCAGATCCATGAAAGCAGTGGCCTATTCACAAAGAGGAAGAAGTAACTTATATCCCCAGCTGCTAGAACACAGCCTGACCCACGGTAGGCTTTCAATAACATTTGTTGAATCAATGAATTGAAGAATCTATCAGCTAGTTTCAGGGAAGTTGTTTAATCTCTCTGAACCTATTTTATCAGTCAGACAGAATAGGGCTAGCATCATCAGCATGATGGAGTTATTCTAAGGTTTGGATGAGACAATAAATGTCACTATTAAGCAGTGGCTTAATCAATGACTGTGTTCATATTTTACTACTATTCACTGTTGTTATTATTGTTACTACTATTTTGCTGTAGCAGTTATCATCATTATTATATTCACCATAAAGAGAAATACCCTCTATCTTTAACACTGAACTTTCACTATGAGCTGAGAATCTGGCTAAGTATTAGGGGTATAGCCATGAATAATACAGTCATTTCTCTCCTGGAGTTTGCAGTGTAGCATGTACAGAGCATAGAAAGTAGCCTAGTTTGACAGACCCAGGCTGCATGGAGGGAGATATTGCAAATGTAGCAGGAAGGAAGACCTCACAACTTGTGCTGGAGAACCATTGGGAGTATGATAAGGTAATGATGTCCCTCTCATTCTACCATCTTTTTAAAAAAATAGAGAGAGAAAGAGTAGGATAAGGTAATGAGCTACAAGCAGCAAGTCACTGATAGTCACCAAAGGCTTTCAGTCAGGACTTGCTAAGAATTATATATTTTTAAATTAAATCATTATAGTTATACATAGTAGTTGGGTTTATTAACAGTACACACAAGGAATTTTATTTAAATCCCTACTTTTTCCACCCCTCCTGTTCTCCTCCCTCTGTTCTACTGATCTTCCTTTCTCTCCTTTGTTTATTTAGTTTTGATTGGTACTTTTTACATAGGCACAAAGTTGAAATTCCCTTTGTTATATTTATATGTGCATATAACATTATTTCCTCCCCTTTCCCATCCCTCCTCTCTCCCTCTCATTTTCTACCTTCTACTCCACTGATCTTCCCTATATATTTATGATCCAATCCCCCACCCCTAGCCCACTTCCTTCTTTGCGGTATTTTGCTTTAACTTCCACATATGAGATAAAACGTTCAATCCCTGATTTTCTGAGTCTGTCTTAATTGCCTTCAACTGACAGGAGAAATAGCTAGGACAAGTTGCAGACAATTCAGGACTTAAAACACATATAGCAGTTTATACCTGGTTTCTGATTTGTCATTGTCGATGACAGGCTATGTCACTTAACTACTCTAACATCAACGGCTCTCAGATGTAAACTGAATAAAAGAGCAACCTTTCAAGTCCTTTGGGCTTATCAAACTATGACAATTGCCTACAACATTTATCCTGTGAAGAAATGGCAGTTATATTCATAAGAGCTTACTTGAAAATTGGGCTCATCCCTAACAGGTAGCCCTTCATCTGATCCATGGAATCATCCATTGAGGGGAACTCAGTAGTGTCTATTCTGCAGGTGATAGAATAGATCCAAAGAGATTAAATGTCTTATATTCTCTGATAAGTGACCAGGCCAGGATCCACTAATGCTAAGTCGTTTTGCCCCACTGTACCTATCTTACCTGAAGCAGTAGAGACACAAAGTCAAGGAAGGACTTACAGCCCCTAGCATTACAATGGAAATTAGCTATATGGGATATTGTCAGATGTCACCAGCTGGGTCTAAGGGGTAGAGCTGCTCCATGGGAGGAGAAGCAGGTGGCCATAGCAGAAGAAACTAGTTTTGATTGGTTTTTATTTTTCAGCCTTTGACTTTTAAAGGAAGACAGAAAGATGTGATGAGTTAAATGTGGGTGATCTTGTGTTATTAAATGAGAACTCTTCATGTGTGGAAACTTTGACTCCAGTTTGCTTTTTATCCCGTGAATGAAATTGAGTGGTTCTGAGCATAGTTCAGGACTCAGTGAATGCTTGCTTGAAGGATGAGCTGACATTGCAAATCAAGTTACATTCAAAATGTCATCAGTTCTGACACATGCAAACTTTAAAATTATATTCAATCTTCTCTCTACGAAGTGTATGTTCTCTTTTGTTCATAAGATCCATGTGTCCACTGGTCTTATACAGCCCTGTATTTTCCATTACAAAGAGGATATGCAGTTGTGGGAATTGGTGAAATCCTTTGAACTTTGAATTGCTGGTTGAACTCCAGCATTTATTTAGTATGAACTATGCTAATAAGTAAGTACCTTAAATCAAGGTCATTGAGCATCACAGACATCAAGACACCTCTCTGTACCTGTGAGGGACATTTGCTCAACCAGACATCCATATCACTCATGACAAATATAGATTTGATAAAAGAATAAGATGATAGGAAAGAAGAAAGAACAGTTTTAAAGTATGCCTAGAAAATGTTTAGGAGTGAAAAAAATTGTATTCTACTGAGTTAATGATCATCATATTTAAAAACATTAAAAATAAGTTAAACATGGCATAAACAATGATCTCATATAAAATATAGTTGTAAGAAGATCATGTAAAAGTCCAGAATGTATCAGAAAGCAATAATCGGTAGGCTCCGGTTTACAAATACCGCATTATTGTACATGTGCAGGCCTGGGCCTCTTACAGTGAATGACACATCTTTCCAGGTCTCTCTGTTCCACTTCCTATCTCCTCTCTATCACTAGGTCTATTGATTTTGAATTGTTAGTAGGTACTACACTCATTCACTTCTTTTTACGCTCATTCTCAAGTCAAAACTCCCATAATCCCACAGCATCAACCCCTTAACCAGCCCCTCCTCTCCTCCTCTGCACCGGTCTCCCCAATCTGACTTATTCTCCATACAGCAGCCAGAATGATGATAAAATACAACTCTGATCAGATCATACATAACATGCTATCACCTACATCCCAGCCCCTTGAGGGTATCCCCTGCTGTTAGGGTGAAGCCCTCAGCCTCTAATTGGCCTCTATCTACCAACCCTAGGTCAGCCACACTCCTGCCTCTCCCTCTCAGCACCACCCATGCTGGCTGCCTCTCCGGTTCACCCACTTGCTGTTCTCTGACTTAGGGCCTTCACTTGTTGGGATGCTTCTGCCTGAAATCCTCTCAGGACACAGCACTTTGCCTGGTTAATTCTGATTCATTCCTCAGATCTCCGCTCAAGTGTCACTTGCTCTGGATGTTTCTTGTGGGCCTCCCCATCTATCTCTTCTTCATGGTGTGTGATTATATACCTAGCAGTGTGACTCCTGGTTCGCAGCCTTCACTTTTTTTTCAAGGATGGGCCTTTGTCTGTTTGGGCTCACAAATGTGTTCTCAGCACCCAAGAGTGTCCAGCTCAGTAGGTGTTCAATAAATGTTCAATAAACCAATCAGTCAATAAATGAGTGAATTTTGGTGATGAAATATCAAGCGTAAGGTCATAAACCCACTTATTTTCTTAGCCTTATTAATCCTGACCTTTAAATTGAGAATAAAGAAAAATTGAAGAGTCCCACTATGCACACAAAGACTCCTCTGACACTCATCACTGTAGGGAGTGTCAAGGGATTTCTGCAGCCACACTGGGCTTCTCCCCTCTCTCCCCATTTCCCATCACACCTTTCTGTTCCCATCATTCTGATTCCTACTTTTGGCTTTCCCATGGGCTGCCATGGTTACTGTTATAAGCCTGCAGTCACATTTTTTTTTCTTTCTTGCCCAATTCTTTAAACTTATGCTAAACCATAAAGCTAGCGAAAGCAAAGCAAACTCCCATAAGGAGCTCCAACTGCCAGGTTTTATTTTAGTTAAAAATTATTCTGAATTCTTCTCTGTACTTATATTTCTCCTATGGCTTACTTTTACTACCTAAATCTTCATCTACTTTTGAAATATTTCCAGAATGCCCTTTGAAAAATATATGTCAAGGTAATAAAGTCAACTATTTACCATTTATGTTGTCATCTAGCAGCGAAAGCAAAGCAAACTCCCATAAGGAGCTCCAACTGCCAGGTTTTATTTTAGTTAAAAATTATTCTGAATTCTTCTCTGTACTTATATTTCTCCTATGGCTTACTTTTACTACCTAAATCTTCATCTACTTTTGAAATATTTCCAGAATGCCCTTTGAAAAATATATGTCAAGGTAATAAAGTCAACTATTTACCATTTATGTTGTCATCTAGCAGCAAGACAACTCCATCATACATTTTAATTGTACCAATGTCACCTTTTATTACATTTGGAGAGTTTCTGTCCCCCTGGAACAATTTTTCTGTTTCAAATACTTTCACCAATAATAGATGACTAAAGTGATTTTGGAAATGCTTCCTGAGAAAGAGAGGTTTAGCTTACAAGCACAGCTAATGTTGTCAATGAATCTACAGCTTATTGGCTCACTGGGAAAATTGTTTGGAATGTGTCTGATTCCATATCCAGAGCAAAACTTTATCATCACCTTCCAACTCAAAAAGCATGCCTTTTTTAGTTATAAGGTAACTGGTCAGAGAAGTGAGGATAGATCAACAACAAGCCCTCAACTTATCAAAAAAAGGGTCTAAAAGTCCCACCCCAGAGAATTGAGTGAAGAGTAGTATATTTGGAAATCACATAAAAAAAATACTAAATTGATACTGTCCTTAGCATGACTTCTTTCTCAGGAAAGAAAAATATTGGCCAATAAAAGATGGCCTTTTATTTTGTAGTATCTTGCTTTCACGGTTAAACTCATAGCCTTCAGGGATAGACCACAGGCTCAAAAATGAAGGTGAACTTACATTAAATCATAAAATCTCAGTAAATTCATGAGCATGGGCATCGGAAATACTTTGAAATTGTGAAGTAATTCCAAAGGCAGGCTCTGTGTCAGACTGCCTGGCTCAAATCTCACCAGAGCCATTTGCTAGTTGGGAGGCCAAAGGGCAAGTTCATTTATCACTGGGTGTCATGTTTCCTTAATCTATAAGATGAGGGTACAAGTATAATACTATACCTGTTCTACAGGATTCTTATTAGGATTAAATTAGACAAGTATATAAAGTCCCTCTTACATAGTTAGCACTAAATAAATGTTAGCTATTGTTATTACAGTTGGGTCCTTAATCCCCAGGTGGATATTAGCAAGAGTTTTGACTCCTCTAGACTTTGATTTTCTTAACTGGAAAACTTAGAATGTTTGTAAAACACGTTAAGACTCCCAAAAGGATACTTACTGTGCATATTAGGCAATAAAAGTCCATTTAAGTACCTGCCAACAGCACAATACAGAAAAGGATAATCCAAAAAGTGTGAAGGAGAAAAATAACTCTGTTCATGTTTGGAACAGTAACACTTTCAGAAAACTTGGGAAATTCAAAGGCAAGGGCTAGAGAGTTGGAACAACTAGAGATTTCTAGCTGGAAATAAAAACGGTCTGCAGGACCTGGGGCAAATAAAGCTGAGCAGTAGGATTCAGACTAGGCCCCACCTGCTTCCAAGAGTCAACAATTAAGACCTATAAATTGTACTCTTCCCAAAACTTGCATTAGAATTTGGAATTTTTTTTTTCTTTCCAGTATTTTATCTCTTAAACTTTCAGGGTCGGAGTCTGGGAGAAATTAAAAGTTGGTAACTACAGTGTCCAAAAGCATGTTCCTACATGGCCTTTGTGATTATTACATGAGGACAAGGCTAAATTTAGCTAATAGTTCCTAGGAGATCCTCGAGTCCTTGGGACTATAGTAAATACACCAAAATTGCTTCCAAGAAAGTGTTGGGTCAGGTGACCTGAAACTGCAACTCTCTGATCCCCACCCAGATTCCATGATAAAAATAATACATTTGTACCTTATTTGGCAAACAGAGTAAATACTCTACCTCTGAGAGTTCCTCCCTTCCTTCTTGCTTATGTTCTTTGAACCAAGAGAGGCAGGCAGTGTAGAAGGTCTTGCTTGGTAAGGCTGCCTAGCCCCTGAGAAAATGGGCCTTCCCCTATGGACTGGATGATTCTCAAAAGTCATCCTTATTGGAAAGACAGTGTAATGAATCTAACATTACTGTCTTACATACATATATAAATACTCCACAATGAATCCCACTATCATGCATATCCACAAGAAATGGGGGGGGGGGGGTGCGGCTGGGGTTGTGGCTCAATGGTACCACCCTTGCCTTGCATGCATAAGACCTTGGATTTGATCCTCAGCACCACATAAAAATAAATTAAAAAATGATAAAGATATTGTGTCCATCTACAACTAAAAAAAATCTTTAAAAAAAAGAATGGGGGATTCTAATTAGAGTAAGATATATTCCATGCTTATATAATTATATCAAAATGGATTCCACTGTCATGTATAACTAAAAAGAACCAACAAAAAATGGGTAGAAAATAATGAAATAATAAATGGAGAGCAATCCAAAAAAATATCATCCTTATTTAAAAAATCTGGCTTATTTCTTTCCTCAGAATTGTTTTATCTATAGTCAGACTTTGAAGTAATCATTGAGGTAATAGGATTTTCATCACTGAAGTAATAAAGAGATGGAGAAGGAGGTAACAATGACAAAAACTTCTGTTTTGCATCCGTGGAGATAAATGACAGCTCATGACAAGACAGAGGCAAACTTTTGGTAATACATTATTCTCCCCCAGGCGTCATTCACAAAAGATGATTGAGGAGTTGGGATACCTAACCTGGCCCTAACATCCCTACTTCCCTGTAGTTTTGGTGCAGAGAGAGCCCTCAGGCCAACTGAGTTAAGATCAATGCTCCCAGGCACCACCGAGCAGGAGCTGCTGTGGGATACCCAGCTTGTGCAACATGAAAGACAGTCACTGTGCTTTGAGAAAGGGGATGAGGAACATCTGCCATTCTTGGAAACCTCATATAGACTGCATTACACAAAGGAGAACTGAGACTAGGTGACCTAAAGAGGTAGTTAAAATCAATTCCAAGTGAGAAAAAGATCTCATTCGTGTTGGGAAACTTTAAAAACCATGGTAACTGAGATCTGTCATGACTGTGTGTACCCTGGTCTGCATTAGTTGCAAACCTGTGCTCCACACCCTCCCCACCAACTCCTTAAAGTACAGCTGATGTGTCCTCAAGAGAGGGATATGAAGGAAGAGGAGGTAAGCACTTGGCTTCTTGAGTGCACATCTTTCATTATCTCAACCAAGATTAATATTTCTATTCTGCATCATGAGCTTTAAGTAAGCCAAGTGCTTTTTAGATAAAACTGAAGCCAGTCTCCAAACTAGGTCTTCTAGTTACATGAAATAGAACCAGATATTGATCCTAGCCCAAAGTTTGGATTCCAATTCTGCCCACTGGTTGTGGCTCAGTGGTAGAGTGCTCATCTAGCACATATGGGGTGCTGGGCTTGAGCCTCAGCTCCACATGAAGATGAAATGAAGATATTGTGTCCATCTATAACTAAAAAATAAAAAAGAGAGAGAGACAGGCTTAGGTTGTGTTAATTAAAAACACTTCTGTAGCATATTTGAATTGCAGGCTATATGCTTCAAAAGAAGCTTTTTTTTTCCCTTACATCATAGCTACTAATAAAGTTCAATTTTTAAAAATAACTGCATTTCAGAAGACATCATTTTTTTATGAATTACTTATTTTGAGCCTAGATAAATAAAGAAGCATAGTTTGGTATTTGTAGCTTTCAGGGACTTCCAATCTGGAAAGCAGGCCAAATGTGTTCACATGAAATCATTAGTTTAATAGTGTATTTCATACATCTCTATCTTGTATGCATGGTATGCATAACTACCAACAGCTACAGATGTCAGTATCAGTTGTATTCTAGAATAAATTCACTAAATTGTGCCATACAGAGTAAAAGCAAACATCTAGAAAAAGAAGACTCAAAATAGCAGCATTCATCTATCATCAGGAATGATCTCTCAGAGATAGTTGTACTATAGAAGGTTCTGCAAAAAAAAAAAAAAAAAATGGTGCATCTCTCTCCCCAAATCACATCCATAGATCCTGCTCCCCATACTGTCAAGACCCAACACTATGACTGGCTCTCAGAGTTCCCTGTGACTTGGACCTGAAGACCCAACCCTTTTCATGCTCCCTATTCATTTCCTTGATACCTTCTGTAAAACATGTGAACTTTGGAAAGTCACTAAGTCATTCCTTTGGTATTTCATTCTGTTAATCCATAAAGTAAAGAGGCTGAGCTATACAAAGATGTCAACACGCCTCCACCCTACAATCAACATTTGTGCTATTTCACAAAGCACTCCATCTCATCTGCTCCTCCCAGGATCCCTAGGAACTGGAAAGGGCAGGGATTAGCCCATTTTTCAGATAAGGACTCCTGTCGAGGTGTTTCTGTTTCCATGCCCAATGCTGATGCTTCAAGCCCAGAAACATCAGGTGTCTCTTCTCCTAGCCGCTTCCCACTGGAGCCTTCGTTGTTGTCTGAACAGTTCACTCCTATTTCTTCCCAAGACTGCTCCAGTTTTAATACACCCTCAGCTTTACTTCTGTTACCAATAGAAATACAGTTTGGTGCCACCCATTTCTCTACTTACCTTCCTGTCTGTCTTTCCATCCAATCCTACATTCTCCTATTTGGCTCCCAGGGTCTGATGCTTGTCACTGCATTGGGGTAGGGAAACCTCAGAGCTGTGGCCTGTTATTCTCTGTATCCCATGCTGTCCAAGCTCAAGAGGAGCCCATGAACTCATTTAGAACAGGATTGTGGGATTGACTGGGTATAAAGAGGAGGAGACAAATTTAGCTTCCCTTGCCTTCGAATAGAGAAGGAGGAAGAACAGAAGTAAGATTCAAGCAGAACCCAAGGCCAAAAGTCAAAGCACCTTTAATAATAGAAAAATCAATATTTGCCTAGGAGATAGTATTTGAGAACTAAAGTTTTCTTTTTTCACCTTTTCTCCCCAGTCTTATGACTGGGGAGAAACACACACACACACACACACACACACACACACACACACACACACACACCATCACCATCAGTTACCATATATCCTGAGTTACTTAGTCCTCTGTATTCTCTCATCTCCCATCAAAAATATTTGAACAAAATTAATTACATCTGTACTAAATATGTACAGACATTTTCCTGTTATTATTTCCCAAATAAAACAGTACTACAAGAATTTGTATAGCATTTATAAGGCATTGGATATTATAAGTAATCCAAAGATGATTTATATAAATAGTTGTATGTAAATACTATGTCATTTTTTTAATAAGGGACTTTAGCATCCTTGGGTGTGGTTCTCCACAGGGAGTTTTAGAACCAATCACTTGTAGAACCGAGGAATGACTGAACTGCATCTGGCAGCACTCTAAGCAGCTCTTTCAGGCCACAATACGTTCTAGAAACAAATGACATGGACCTTGTTTAGGTGGCTGTTCTGTGACTTCTGTCTGGTTCTAATTAGTCCTCTTCTCAATGAACTTCAATTGTTCAGCTCTGACCCACCTTCAGTAGTTCCTACAAGAGGACCCCAACCACCACTCAAGCCCAGACTCCTGAACATCCAACGAAAAGCAGACAGGATGACCAGAGCTGCGGTTTTATCTGAAAGTGCACCTGGATCAAGCACTAAAGCCCAAAGGAGTGGGAGAACCCAGTGGGCAGCAGCACAGACTCTAAGCTCGGACTTGCACACCTGCCCTTCTATGTACCAGCTGTGTAGTTTGACTCTTCCCATCTCCGTGCCTCAGTTTCCCCAGCTGTAAAATGGGGAGAGCAGGATTCTGTAAGGAGAACACTTCAGTGCTTGGGAGATTTAAATGAGTTAGATTACATGAAGCCCATAGAAAATCCCTGCGTAGAGTAAGCAACAAGAAAACATTAGTTGCTATTGTTATTCTTTTAATACCCTTATATTTTTTATATATATATATATATATATATATATATATATATATATATATATATTTTATATATTCTGATTTATTGTACATGATGGCAGAATACAATTCATTTCATATTATACATATAGAACACAATTTTTCAGGACACTGATTGTACACAGAATATTTGCACACCATTCATGTCTTATTCATGTATTTAGGGTAATGTCTAACTCATTCCACCATCATTCCTACCCTCTTGCTCCCTCCTTTCCCCTCCCACCCCTCTGCCCTATCTAAAGTTCCTCCATTCCATCCATCCCCCCACCACCACTAATCACCATTATGAGTCTGCATCCTCATATCAAAGAAAACATTCAGCTTTTGTTTTGTTGGAATTGGCTTTCTTCACTTAGCATTATATTCTCCAACTTTATCCATTTACCTGCAAATGTCATGATTTTATTTTCTTTTATTGCTGAGTAATGTTCCATTGTGTATATATACCAAAGTTTCCCTATCCATTCATCTACTGAAGGGCATCTAGGTTGGTTCCATAATTTAGCTATTGTGAATTGTGCTGCTATAAACATTGATGTGGCTGTGTCCCTGTAGTATGCTGTTTTTAGGTTCTTTGGGTCTAGTCCAAGAAGAGGAATAGCTCGGTCAAATGTGGTTCCATTCCCAGTTTTCCAAGTAATCTCCATACTGTTTTCCATATTGGCTGCACCAATTTGCAGACCCACCAGCAATGTATGAGTGTACCTTTTTCCTCATATCCTTGGCAACACTTATTGTTATTGTCTTTATAATAGCTACCATTCTGACTGGAGTGAGATGAAATCTTAGAGTAGTTTTGCATTTCTCTAATTGCTAGAGATGTTGAACATTTTTTAATATGTTTGTTGATTGATTGTATATCATCTTCTGAGAAGTGCCTGTTCAGTTCCTTGACCCATTTAGTGACTTGGGTTTTTTTTGTTTTGTTTTTTTTTTTTTTAGTGTTAAGGTTTTTGAGTGCTTTATATACCCTAGAGATCAGTGCTCTATCTGATGTGGTTGTGGTAAAGATCTACTCCTGTCTGTAGGCTCTCCATTCACCTCACAGATTATTTCTTTTGCTGAAAAGAAGCTTTTCAGTTTGAATCCATCCCATTTATTGATTCTTGGTTTTAATTCTTGTGCTACAGGAGTTTTATGAAGAAAGTTGGGGCCTAAAACGACATGATGGATATTTGGTCCTACTTTTTCTTCCATTAGGCGCAAGGTCTCTGGTTCAGTTCCTAGACCTCGATCCACTTGAGTTGAGTGTATGGTGAGAAATAGAGATTTCTTGTTGATTATAACTGTTATTATCATTGTCGTTCTTGGAAGGAAGGACAGTATTGTCTTAAAGATGGAAAAGCCTCTGCATAATAAATAGAGATTCAGGCACACACACAGTCTATCAATCCCCTTTCCTTACTAGTCACATCCTCCAGCATATTGACAGACAGACTTTGAAAGGGAAAGAATTCCTTTGAGACAAATGTTCCTTTCCTCTTGGTGACCTTGACTGAAAGAGCCTCTGCACACTCTGACGTGGCCACCTGCTCCTCTTCTCCATTTTTTTTCCCTGAATATCTGGACCAGGAATAAGGAAGAAAAGAACAAGAATAGTGATGAACAGTCAAGAGGTTTGTTCAACTCTCTTCTCAAAATAGATCACAGAGGAATGCACACGCACCCACGACCTTGGTCAAGTGCTGGTGTGCATGTTCTAGGTACACAGACTGCTGAATTCACCAGAAGCATGCAGGTCAGGACTAGGAACTATGGGCAAGAGTAAGGCACACACCTTTTATTCACCCTGGAAACTCTACCAGCACCTCCCCTGCTCCCAGCTCTCACAGAAAGAGCAACAGCTTAAAAAAAAAAAAAAAGAGTCTATTATGTTCTTTCTTTCACAGGCTGTTTAGCTTCACCCCAGAACATCCCAATGTATTCATTTTGCATATTATTGCAAGCATTTCTGCCAAAGAGTTCAGATGCAATATTACTTTCATGTTTAAAGGTGAGGGCAGGGAAGAAATCCCTCAATGAGAAGAGTCCCCAGAGGAACTTGGGAATATTGCTAAGCCCCTAAAGACCAGAGAGCACATTCAGTGAGTGTGGGGGGATACTGAGTGGACAGGAGCAGAGTGTCTCTGAGGGTGTGATAAAGAGAAGGCATACCTGTCATTGGGTGAGTTGTAGACATGAGGAGAGAGGCTCCTTAAGATGATCCTGCAGCTTATCCCAGCAGTGCCTCAGTGTAGTACTTGACCCGATCTGACTAGCAGCAAGGCCTTCTTGGAGATTGCTGGGGCGGCTTCCTGGGTACCATCAGACTCCACTCGGATATTCCTAAATTAATACTCCTCCATTCATCCCTGGGGACTCACAAGTATGGAGGGGAAGGGACTGATATGGTAGAACCACAGATATAATCACAGGACTAAAGACTCAGACAAGACCTGGAACAGAGGATTCCAAAATGAACAGGTAGAGAGCCTGCTTGAGAACTTTCTTAGCACAGTGACTGAGGTCAGAAAAGTTCCAGTTATCGCTTTTTCCCACCAATACATTCATTTGTTTAATATTAAATAAAAGACGTTATATAGACACTGTGCCTGGTGCTAACAGCATACAAAGAGATGGAAAGAGCCACAAGATGGATGAAGAGGAAACAGGCTGGAGAACACAGCAGCTCTGTCGCTTGCTTGGGAGGGTAAGAGAATGCATCTCAGAAGCATTGATAATTAGGTCTTGAAGTAAGAGTAAGAGCTAACAAGCTGAGGAAGGGCCAGAGGAGGGAAGTGTGCTGATGTTTAAACTGCAAAAGCTGGATGCGGATGCGTAGTGCTGAGTTCAGTTGCTAGATCAATCATTTACCAGATGGGAAAACCTCAATCACATTCTAAACTCCCTGGCCCTTAACTTCCTCATCTATAAAATGGGAATAAGTCCCTTCATCTCATAAAGAGAACTAAACAAGGGAAGAGCTGTAAAGCTTTTGGCACAGTGCCAGCCCAAAGTAATCACCTGTAACATGTAAGCAGCTATGGTTATTCTTGAGCCCATTTATTCTTGTTCTGAGCCATTTGAAAAGTGGCAGAAAGGCACATAGAGAGATGCCAGGCTTCCAGGAAGCACAAATTCAAGGAGGCTCTGGTTTATGGATCTTTAACAGCTCTTCAGTGAGGCAGAACATGTTGGCACAATGGAATGTTCTAGCACAGTGTAATATTCCTGTATCTTGGATTATAAAATAGAAAGAAAAGTGTCTCCAATTCTCTGTTAGTTTCTGCTCATTCCAGAGCTGTGCACCATGAGTCACATCCAGCCTGTAACTCACAAACCCCAATGAGGACGAACTGAAACGCCAGCCACCTGTCCCATCCTTCCACTCCCAGGACACAGCCCACCAAGGACTCCCCTGCCTCCAGCCACACTATCTTCATTTTTCTTGTCCCTGCCACACCTTGAAAAGAGAGAGAGGAGGAGGACAAGGGGAATTCCAGATTAGTTTAAACAAAACTCAGGGGAAATGACATTTGTTTTCACAAGGAGGAAATAAAGCCTTTTCAGTTACCGTTGCTAATCTTGGCTCAGCAACCCTCTTATGCTCAAATCATGAAGCCCTCAGGTGTGGAACTTCCCAGAGCTGAGGTTACCAGAAACTTCTGAGGCATCAGCTGCTGAGGAACTGGGAGCAAGTTCAGGACACAGGATCTTCTAGACTCAGGGCTGGCAAAGGTCTACTTCCAGAAGATTCTGGCTCCCATGGCTAGCACCCTCTCAGACAAGCCAGTGGATGGCAGGATACTTAATAAAGAAGTCCAAATATTTGAACTATTTTACCTCAGACCTTTTGGCTTCATATCAACTCTCAGAAGTGTCCCTTTGCCCAGGTGCCCCCAAGTGCTTATCAGGTTGGCAGTTACTTGCAATTTCCAGCTCTGTTCATACTTGATGATGTCCTTTATGGACAAGGAAGGGTAGCCTTGCTGAGCCCCATGTGAAAGACAGGTTACACCCAGAGTTAGAGAGTCCCCTGTCACATGAAGGAGAAGCAGGTCACTTTATCACTTGCTGTCTCAACAACAACAAAAAAAGAACAGTGCTGGAGTTAGAAACTGCCTGATTTATCTTTAGTTAGAAGTGGTATATAAATAAATCCAGTAAATCTCAAGAGTTGGAGGAGACCCAACTGCAGAGAGTTAGTGAAGAAACTTTGAAAAAGGTCAACCCCAAGATTTCCTGTATGAAACTATCCCTGGGGCAAGAAAGAAAAGTCTTATAGGCAAATCAACTGTATTCCTTCTCTTCTCCCTTTTTCTAAAAGGGAGAAATTAAAAGGTCAATTTCTTTATTGCTCCTAATTGCAATGACTGTATCTTTTTCAATCTTAAAATATCCCCATTACTTTACCTTGTGGTTTTAATCCTTTCACAAGCTCTTAAAAGAGCTGTTATGAGGCTTCAGTGAACTTTGAATTGTTCCGATTTCAGCACAGTTTGGAAGCCAAGAAGCTAAGAGCCGCCTCACAAAGTAGGAATGGAGGTTTCATAAAAGGATCAGACCTCAGACTTTCTCTACTTGACCCCATCTGCACAGCTGAGCATTCAGTGCCATTATTTTTTCTTTACATAATAAAAAGGGAAAGAGAATTATAATTATACTAATCTAACTCAAAGGGACTTCAGGAGCAAAGAAATAAATACATGAGTGTCCAGAAGTGTTTTACTCATTGCAATGGTTGAATGTGGTCAGTCTCCATAGAGACATCAAGAGCTAGTCTTTGGCTTTATGTTAGCAATGATCCCCTTTGGTTCTCCTTAAGAAATTATGAACCACTGAAAATATGGGTGCCTGATATAGTCTTCTTCCATCAAAAGCTTTTGGAGAGTTACTAAAGTGCTAATAAGTAGCTTTGCTTCTTAACTATGCTCTAAATCTTTTGGTGGAAGGGATAATGAAAAGAACGATAAATAAAAGCCATTCATATCAGGGGAAAAAAATAAAAGGATGGATGGGAAAACAACCTAGAATGATAAATCTCCAGAAATGAGGAGGAGTGCCACCACTTTTGAGACCTAATACATGAGAGTCAGGAGTTGGCCTGGGATTGTGCATTTGGATAGTTGTGACATCTCATTCAATCCCCTTAAAGCTATGTGAGGTAAGTAGAACACTCTCATTTCTCTCTTCATGCAGGTGAGTAATGCAAAAGCAGGTAGGGTTAAGTAAACAGTTATGGTCACACAGCTAATTATGGTTGGACCACACATCAATCCACATGTCCGACTCCAAATCTCTTATGCTCCCATTCATTGGTTGAAGTAGTAAATGATTTCCCAGTGGACTGAAATAATCAGTGGGTCCCTAACACTAGCTTTAATGCCAAACTGTTACTTGAAGTATTAGGGACAAGAGCCTGATTCTTGGCATTTCTAAGGTGGAATAAAACTGCAGTTTATACATTAGGCCAAAGCTCACACAAAAGGGGTATTGTGCTCTGGAGTAGTATTCAGAGGCAGTATGGTTATTCTTACAAGGCAATGTGCTCAAAGGATTTTTTTTAACTGCCCATTAATAGTTGATTTTGGAACCAGATTTCAAACTACAGAATAAAGCATTCATGTTACTTTATAATTGTATCTGGTTACTTAAACAAACAACAACAAAAAATTGTGTTACTTACTAGGCTTGACCTTATTTTGTCCACCAAACTGGACTTTATTCAAATTTACTGTTTAAGGCTGAAAGCTGGACACCCTTCCCAAAAGGAAGTTCTACAAAACATTTTGATATGCTGGCATCATTCAAATGGGTGCATCTCATATCAAAGTGACCCTTTTAAAGTGGACACTAAAAATATAACTTTATGGTTTTGGTTTATTTAAAGAAACAATCAGATTACTTGTAGTGACCCTTGAAGAAAACATCCTATCTTCCAATATCTCAAAAATGATGGAAGATGAGCCAGAGCCTATAAAAGAAGACATCAAGAGATTTAAAATCCACTGTCCCTGTGAACAACAACAGCAGTAGCTGACCACTGTCATTCTTAAAAAAATAATCAAATATAGCTGTATACTGTTCTCTGAATTCCAAACTAACCAGAAGTTCTTAATAAATACCAAAATAATATAGACCATTTACCAAACTTCAGTTGGTATAAAAAAAAAGTATTCTAGTAACAGAATTAAGATCTTGATTTTTGGGGGCTGGGGTTGTGGCTCAGTGGTAGAGCAGTTGCCTAGTATGTGTGAGCCACTGGGTCCAATCCTCAGCAACACATAAAAATAAATAAACAGAAATAAAGGTATTTTATCCATCTACAACTGTCCATCTACAACTTCCCTGCAGAATGATTCAAATAAATAACTCTTTTCTCTTCCAAAGGAAAAATGGAGTTAGGTAAGGGTGGGTATTAAAGAGGAAAAATGGGGTCAGGTGAACGTGGGTATTAGCCACTGTGGTCATCATGTTCTCCCCTTTATTTTCTATTCTCTGCCTTTCCTCCTTTGCAGGCAGCATTGCCGCCATTACAGTGACTGTCATTGCCGTGGTGTTGTTGGTGTTTGGGGTCGCAGCATATCTGAAGATCAGGTGAGATACACCTCAATCCTCTTTAAAAAGAAGATTATTCCATTTTGTGGGGCTCCAGGCCAAGAACTGTTTCACTGAGGTCTTTTTTCTTAATTGATGTCATAGTGCTCAGAAATACGGGCAGAGAGGTAAATGTGGTCGGTGTATACCACACTAATCAAGAGCAGTCAGTCCAGTGTCTGAAACTTGGCAAAGCAAAGCTAATAAGCTGAAATATGCAGCCTGATGGTGTCAAGGGATGAGATGAACCTGCAGTCTCTGCCTTTCAACCTTGTCACCACCCTAGGGGAGCCATATGCTCAGGGATATGATAAATATGATGCTCTGCACACTCATCTGTGGATTTGTACCTGATCTGTTAATGAGGTGTTCACCAGTTTTAGAGCAAAATGTGGAAAATGAAAGGAAAGTGTAGCATTTTCTATCACACACGTGTAATCCCAGCAGCTTGAGAGGCTGAGGCAGGAGGATCATGAGTTCAAAGCCAGCTTTAGCAAAAGCAAGCAACTCAGTGAGACCCTGTCTCTAAATAAAATACAAAATAGGGCTGGGGATGTTGCTCAGTGGTCAAGTGCCCTTGAGTTCAATCTCTAGTATGACCCCCCAAAACTGGGCTTTTTTGTTTCTCTAAGATTATGTCCTTATATTTTTAGTTCTAAAAAGTATTTTCTTTCACAAAATGAAGATGATCATCAATGACAGCTGAGATTTTACTTTCCATCTCTAACTGAAAGCTGCTGTACTGTGAATCCACCATTTTTTCTATTGCTCTGTGAAATCCAAGTCTCAAAACCACATTATTCACACTCTCTGAGTGTCCTTCCAGCTGTAAAACACCAGATGGCAAGTGGCAGTCTTATTTGCCAGTCTGTTCAGTGCCTGTAACAAGGGACAGAAGGACATGTTTTGCCATGGTTAACACAGCCACTCATTGACCTCCAACACATTCCCCTCCCAGCCGCAGGTACCATCTTTATGGAAGCTGCTCTAACCCATCACTCCTTCCCTTACAATCCCCCAGGGGCTGGCTCCCTTCTGCATTCAGAATTGAATTTCAACTCTCACAGTGGCCCTAGAGGTCAGTCACAGACCTTCCCCTGCCTACCTGGTCTGGCTCAGCACACCTCTGCCTCCCTCCAGACCACTGAGCTCTGCAGACTGGCTCCCTTCCAATTCTTAGGACTCACTGGGTTCTTGCCTTCCCAGGCCCTTGGCTCTCCCTAACCCCCACCCTGAACTGCTTTGCTTCTAGCTCTTTCTCACATGGCAAATGTCGACTTGAATCTCTGACAGACTTCTTTCCAGTTTGATGCCTCTGTTATCTATTCTTTTTTTTTTGGGGGGGGGATGATACCAGGGATTGAACTCAGGGGTATTCAACCACTGTGCCACACCCCCAGCCCTATTTTGTATTTTATGTGAGACAGGGTCTCACTGAGTTGCTTAGTGCCTTGACATTGCTGAGGCTGGCTTTGAACTTGTGGTTCTCCTGTCTCAGCCTCCTGAGCCACTGGGATTACAGGCAAGCACCACCACACCTGGCTGTTATTTATTCTCATGGTATCTTTATTACTTTCATCCTGGCTGTTATCAATGTCTACTATTATGTTTTCTTTTTCATTTATTTGTTGGCTGGTTTATAGTTTCCTCTACAAAAATGTGTTCTCTTGACTTGAGGCAAGAATTCAAATTTTTCATAGCAATCCAACACTGGCTATAGGCAGGCAGACTGGAACAGTGATAAATATTCAGACTCCAGAAGCAGGGAGACTTTAGTTTGAATCCCAGCTTTACCACTTTCTAGCAGTGTGGCCTGCCATGTTACAGTGAGTCACTAATCCTCATTTCCTTCTCCTGTGAAATAAGGTTACTACCTGGTAGCATTATTGAGAGAATAATGGATATTGTTTCCCAAGTACATAGCACTGCCACCAACGTCATCATCACCATCAATATCATAGCAGTGAACTGGGAGGAACCATAAGCATAGACAGAAAGATAGACAGACAGACAGACACAGACAGATGGATGTTGAGCATCAGCCATAGGCTGGGCATTTCTTTAAACACTGACCACTTGACTGATGAGACACAGTCCTGCCATCATAAAACTTACTGCACTTAGGAAATGTTATTAGCAGGCCATTATGAACCTGTTCTAATGATGGCTGATTAAAATTACATAAAATGTTATTTTAAACTATCTTTCCCCAATGCACTAATGCCAGATAAATTCAATGAAAAAATATATATGTGTGTGTGTACATATGTGTGAGTGAGTGTGTGTGTGTGTGTGTGTGTGTGTAGATGGACACATTCCTTTTTATTTTATTTATTTATTTATTTTTATGTGGTGTTGAGAATTGAACCCAGTGCCTCAAACATGCTAGCCACAACCCCAGCCCCTCAATGAATTATTAAATTGAATTAATCATTGTTTCTTTCCCCCATGTAGGTTCTCTCTCCTAAAAATAGAAAGGTCCACATGGTTTAAATATAAGGTTGCTATTTATCTATTGTACTACTTAAGTGTGTCACTATAAACTTAAGGATGGATAATCACACCCCTAGTTTGGAAACCCCCTAAGGAAACCCCCTTTCTGTGCCTCTGTTAATTAATTTGGCAAAATGATAACATAGGGAGATTAATAGTTCTCATGAATCTTAAGGCTATACTAAACCCCTTTCAAGTGTTATTTTGTCAGATTCTTGGAAAACCCCACTAAGCATTCATCAAAAATATAGTTGGCTTCACTGATGCATATGTGCTGTATGTGGTGTGTGTGTGTGTGTGTGTGTGTGTGTGTGTGTGTGTGCGCGCACGCAGGTGTGCACAAGGTTAGGCTTTACCTTGGCTGAAAGTCTATTCTTTTTCTATCCTCCCAGAATTCTGAGGAAAATAACATGACAAGGGTTCTATTATCTGTGGTCTTTTAGCTCACTTGGCCAGAGCAACCAGTGACTGAGATCACAGCTCATAAGGGAACACATTAGCTTCTGGCTACAACCATGGGCTATGGCCCTGACCCAGCCAATGTCCCTGAAAATGCAAGTGGAGAGGCCACTGGAAAAGACGGCCTCACCACCAGGACACCATGCTCCTTGCACAACCTGCCAACCGTGGCTCAGTCCTTTTACCTTTTCCCCATCTCATTTCTTCCAAAGGCTTTGGTAGACTCATTAACCATGATTTTCACACTCCTGTTCTCCAGGGACCTTTGACCTCTAGTTTTGTTCCAGTGTTTCCTGCCAGGAGAACTGTATCTTTTTATAGCCTGAGCCACTTTAGGATATGGCTTATAAAATTGAACTGCCCTAAACCTACCAGAGCCCTCCTGTGCCAGTGATCCCTCTTTAAGCCAATAGCAGTATGGTGTAGACGGAGGAAAGTGAGCTTTGAAGTCAAGTTCAGTGCTGCACTGACCTTCCTACTGATTCCTTAGGTAGCCTTGGTCAAATTATCATCCCCCCCCATCCTCGATTTTTACAAAGTACAAAAATAGAGCTAATAGTACATCTCTTTCAAGGTTGTTTTGAGGTGAAAGGAAGAAATGGATGTAGAGAACATGGAAAGACCATAGCATGAACCCTGGGGTCTTAATCACTCTGTGCCCAGTTTCTTTGTCTATAAAAATGGCACTAGCACAATGACAATATATAACTCAGAATTGTTTAGTGCCTGGTGTGACGTAAGTGGCGGAAAGGCTGGCTCACGTTTTAGTGCAGCAACTGCTGTCAGAACCGCTTGGCACACAGGCACTCTATGAGATGGAGGCTGCTAGTTGTGGCCCATGGGTTTGGGAGAATAACCCCATCCTTGTCATTTGCATTCAGTAGGTATCAAGGATTCAAAGAGGGGGAGAGGAGGAGGAGGAAGATAGCACAGCAGCCCGGTTTTCTAATTGTGTATTGGCGTGGCCAGCTTCCATGTTCCACTTTGGCAGAGGGGAGGTTCTGAAATGCCTGCACAGTTGCATTCATGTTATATGTTCATAAATAGAAACGTTCTCTGGGAAGTGTTTATTCTAGGGCTTGTTTGCAACTTTAAAAGAAAGCAAAGTTCCTGCCTATCTGTTCCAGAAGGGTGTCTTTAATTAGCCATGATTAAAGAATGAGGTAAGTCCATATTGTTGAAGTTAGTTCAAAAGTGTTTGTCCACGAGATAATCTTCCTGTGCAACAGACTAAGTCTGCCGTGGCCAGAGAAGTGGACCCTGCTATAATTAGGTATGCCGGTAACCCAGACAGACAGCACAGCTGTTCCCTTCACAAAAATAAATGTGATCTTGATTTATAGACACAACAGGGCCTGGCCTTTAAGGTGTTTTTGTGAAAAGTCACCTGTTTTGCTTTATGCCTTATAGTGATTACATTTCATACAACTGATTCCTTCTGATTGTTGCTGTGTTTAGAAAGTAGGCCCAGCCAGCCACAAAAACTAAGATCTTCTAGAACGTGTTATCCACAGGGTTTTCTCAGATCAGCTTTTGGAGTTATGTAGATGTAGTTTAATTTTCAAATTCAATAGCTCTCAAGGTTTTTTGTACCTGAGAATTAGGGGGAGACCTTATGAGACAACACAGTTTCCTGGGTCTTCTCTCCCTAGACTCCAATTCAGTAGATTCAGGCAAGGCCCATGCATCTGCATGTCTAACCAGCACACAGGGGATGCCGATGCTGCTGGCCCAGAGTGCACGCTCTGGATTCCCCGGTTTCATCCTCATCTCCTAACACTCTTAACGGCCACTGTGCTGTTGAGTTTCCCAGAAAACAGCCCTGTTGTTTCATGCCTCTGTAACTACGGACATGCTGTCCCATCTGTCAGAGGTATTTGATTCACCCCTTTGATCTGTCTGATTCCAAGTTGTCTGGAAACCTCTTCTGGGAGCCTCCTCGCACCTCTCCACAAGGAGCTCCTTACTGCACAGGCCTCCTTGGTTCCACTTACTTCCCTGTTCTTGAACCCATGCATTCTCTGCCAGTGTCTCCACTAGATCAGTACAAATCCCTGGAACTACCTGACATTTCATAGTTCCTTTAAACACTTATTGGATGAGAGAATGATTCTGGGTAGGAAAGTATGGGGGTGAATATTTATTTCAAATCATGAAGAAACAGGTTTGGGGAAGGGGAAGCCATGGGCATCTATTAAACCACACACTTTCACTGGTCACCACGTGACTCGGGAGTTGTTTACAGAAAGGTAGATGGGCCAGTGTGCAGACCCCTCTGTGATAACTGTCTGCCCATAGTATGGAATCTGGCTGATAATTTTTTTAAAGTAAATTTTACTCTTCAGAGTCAATTTGATTATTTAAACATCAGTGTAAATGTAATAGCTTAAAAAAAAAAACATACTATGGCAAGAGGATTTTGAAAATAATGTTTGGATATGTGTCCATCATTGGGATTTTGGAAATGAAATCAATAGGATCCTGAGTTGTGACACAGATGTGTTGTCTGCCCCTGGCACAGGCCTTTGCTCCTGCTGCTTCCTCTACTGTAGGATGTATCTCAGATATCCATGTGGCTCATCCCTCCATCTCCTCTATGTCCACTCAAATATCATCTTTGTGACACCTTCCCTGGTCACCATATTCAAAATTACAATCCCTCTCTCCCATTTGGAATACCTCAACCCTCTTCCTTGCTTTAATTCTTTCCACCACCCTTATTACCATCCACCATATTTTTCATATTGGTCACTTACATTTTATGTCTCCCCCCAGCTAGGATCTAAGCTTCCTGAGGATGGGGATTTGGGTCCCTTTAGTTGACTCAGGCATCTCCAAAGTCCCACAATAGAGCTTCCTTCTTAGATGGTAAGTTTTCAGTGAACAGTTACATGAAAGGAGCTAGGCAGGGAAGTGACAATCAGGAAGAGAGAGCCACCAATGAAAACAAAGAGGAGACAGTGACAGCTGCACCAAACAGCTTTGCTAATGGATGATAAGAGTCTAAGGCTAATTACTAATGGCTAATGAGTTGCAAGTTCAGCTGTGTTTTCCCAGCACTAAGCCATGTCTTAATCATCTCTGCATCCCTCCTTCTTAGGCCATGACAATCACTCAAGACTGAAAGGCAAGACTTGCTTGATGAAAAAGGAGAGGACTTCCAAGGTGGGGTGGGGGGAGTGGTGGTAGCCATCTGAGGTAGAGACTCAGAGAACTAGGGATTAACCCTAGTAAAGGAGATGTTTTCTAAAATACATTGTTTCAACACAGGTGAAACATCTCACTCATTCTTAAGGACAATTAAGTATTAATGTTATCATTATCTTAACATAGGTGCTGTTTTTATAGCAATGGAGGAGGCCTCAAACAGATGTTACCACATTTACCAGTTGTCACCAGCAAAGTGTCACCAATTAGGGGTAGGAGTGGGAGTGTTGCTGTTCATTAGAGAAAAGCTAATAGAAAAGGAGAGAAAAGCGGGAAGGGTGGAAAAGGAACCATTCTTATTTTGCCTTCTCAGATTCTGCTTTTAGCTAACTAATAGAGTAGAATCACAAACTGAGAAGTGCAGTGCCATTGATGGGGACCATGGACACTATGCTGAGGGCTTTAAAGCCACACCATTACATGGGAATTTAACTCTAATTATTTTTCCCCTTTCTAACCTTAAAGTCATAATGGTGGCTTTGACCTTTGCCATTCTTTAATGAATTTTTTTCACTTCACTCTAGTTATATTGTACAACGAGTTGCTACGGGCCATATGAATTGCCACTGATACTGACAAAGCCAATTCCAAATACACTATTTGTATGCTACTAGATATAAACAGTTATCATAAAAATTATAAAGTAGCCATTGCACCAAGAGCAAAATATTAGGTGCTCAGATAAAAGAAAAGCAACACATACTCTCCCCCCCAGACTTTGCCATCCAAGAAGAGCAAGACACAGTGACAGAAAACCTAGCTGTGTTGGAGGGGTGCCAGTCACTATTAAGAAAACAAGTAGACGAGATTGCCTTGACCTGACAATGACATCATTTCTACAGCTTGTGTTCAGACTAAAATTAGATGAAGTAATGCTGCCTTAGAGAGTCAGGAAACCTTGATTTCGTAGCAGTCATACCATTAAATAACACTGACAAAATCTAAATTTCTTCGGTTCCACTTTCTTAAAATTGGGAGTGGGAGGGGTTTTTGTTTGTTTGTTGTGTTGTTCTAACTTCTTAGACTCTCCAAATGCCAATTTGAAAACCTTCTTGTTTTCATCCAAAATGTGCCATGTTTTAAGAAGTTCTGACCTAGAGAGAGAAGTTCACTTTCTATTTATTTTCCCCTCATCACATATGCACAAAAGTCTTCCTGTTTCTACAGTAGTATTGGATTTATCCAAACCTGGCTTGAATCCCAACACACCCAATTCTTCTTGATTAAGCTCATGAATGTATTAAAACAAGCCCTACAATTTCAGCAACTCCCTATTTTGGTTTATCTATATCTCTTGCAATTTTTTCCTCGTTTGTCAGCATTTTCTCAACTCACTGTTCATTCAAGTGGGAAGGAAAAGAAAAATAAATGCAAAGATCAGTTCTTTTTATTTTACTAGTGTTTGCATAGTAGATTACTATTATGATAATGCAACAGACTAGGGACAGTATTGACCCAATAATCTTGCCTAAAATAACCATAGAAAACAAAACCTGATGGCCAGAAGGTATTTAATCCTCTGATCCCACTTTGGTATAATAATAATTTGTAAAATTCAAATAACAATAATATAAGAAGCTGATTTTATAACTATGCCTGGGGTATAGTTTTAGGCATTCCTGGTGGGAAGGAGGATCACTTTTCATTCCGAGTTCTCTTCTTACTGTTTTCAGATTTAGCATGTACTTGTATTACAAGTTTCCTTATAATAAAAATTAAGAAGCAGTATTGGCCAGTACTTTCTGTGTATTTACTGTGTGCCAAGCCTTTTAATATGCATTACCTCATTTAATTCTCCCAATAACCCTAATGCGATTTTTTTTTAATTCTCCATTTTATAGATGAAGGAAAAGGGATTTAAAAACACATTCAAGACATATCTATGACTGCACTGACATTTAATGGGAGTAAATTGATATGATAGAAATAAAAATGCTGGATAAATTAAGTTCCCTTATAAAGGTGAAGCTGTAGTGCCTCATCAATAAAAGAGCATGTTTATCAGATAAATGTTTGCCAGGTTTGTCATGTGGAAAATTTGGGCTGGGCTCCAATGTTATAATGCTCAGGATTTCACTCGTGCATCCTACAGCTTCCATTTCTCAACTATCCTGTTAAAGAACTGTTTGGAGCTGGAGGTTTCAACCTGGGGGAGTGCCAGCCATAGATAATCCATTGACCTTCATTTATCAAAACTACCTCCCCTATTCCTATAGATCAAGTGTCTGGGTTGCTGTTTGTGGTGCCTCTGCCTTCCCACAAACAAAGAAATTGAGTGTAGGTCTTTAGGTCCTTTTCTTCTATCTGAACACTTAGCTATTGCATCAAGAGCAAAATACTATTTTATAATTTTATGATATTTAACTGTTTATACCTAGTAGCATATGAATAGTGTATTTGGAGTTGGCTTGGTCAGTATCAGCAACTCATTTGTGCTGGGCAGAGTCTATTGTGGAACATCTCCAGGTTTCCAGGTATATAGATTGAGCATAAATCAGAATTTTGAAGGCAAAAGAGTTTGAAATGAGCACAGCAAGGGCCTGATCCTTTGCAGAAAGTCATCTCTGCAAATCCCTGGCCAATGAAAATGAACCTCAGAAAAGCAACAGCAATTACTTTAGCAATAGATATAAGTAGAGCAAATACTTTTGTGTGTCTCAGATTGTATTTTAATATTTTTTTATACAGAATGTGTGGTATCTCACTGGATTTATTTATTTATTTATATATTTTTGACAGTTTTTTTTATTGGTTGTTCAAAACATTACAAAGCTCATGACATATCATCTTCCATACATTTGATTCAAGTGGGTTATGAACTCCCATTTTTTACCCCAAATACAAGTTGCAGAATCACATCGGTTACACATCCACATTTTTACATAATACCATATTAATGACTGTTGTATTCTGCTACCTTTCCTATCCCCTACTATCCCCCCTCCCCTTCCCTCTCATTTTCCCTCTCTACCCCATCTGCTGTTGTTTAATTCTCTCCCTTGTTTTTTTTCCCCTTTCCCCTCACAAACTCTTATATGTAATTTTGTGTAACAATGAGGGTCTCCTTCCATTTCCATACATTTTCCCTTCTCTCTCCCTTTCTCCCACCCCACTCATCTCTGTTTAATGTTAATCTTTTCCTCATGCTCTTCTTCCCTGTTCTGATCTTAGTTGCTCTCTTTATATCAAAGAAGACATTTGGCATTTGTTTTTTAAGGATTGGCTAGCTTCACTTAGCATTATCTGCTCTAATGCCATCCATTTCCCTGCAAATGCCATGTTTTTGTCATTTTTTAGTGCTGTGTAATACTCCATTGTGTATAAATGCCACAGTTTTTTAATCCATTCATCTATTGAAGGGCATCTAGGTTGATTCCAAAGTCTAGCTATTGTGAATTGTGCTTCTATGATCATTGATGTGGCAGTATCCCTATAGTATGCTCTTTTAAGGTCCTCAGGGAATAGACCGAGAAGGGCGATAGCTGGGTCAAATGGTGGTTCCATTCCCAGCTTTCCTAGGAATCTCCATACTGCTTTCCATATTGGCCGCACCAATTTGCAGTCCCACCAGCAATGTACAAGTGTACCCTTTTCCCCACATCCTCGCCAGCACTTATTGTTACTTGACTTCATAATGGCTGCCAATCTTACTGGAATGAGATGGTATCTTAGGGTGGTTTTGATTTGCATTTCTCTGACTGCTAGAGATGGTGAGCATTTTTTCATATACTTGTTGATTGATTGTATGTCCTCCTCTGAGAAGTGTCTGTTCAGGTCCTTGGCCCATTTGTTGATAGGGTTATTTGTTATCTTATTGTTTAATTTTTTGAGTTCTTTGTATATTCTGGATATTAGGGCTCTATCTGAAGTGTGAGGAGTAAAAATTTGTTCCCAGGATGTAGGTTCCCTGTTTACCTCTCTTATTGTTTCTCTTGCTGAGAAAAAACTTTTTAGTTTAAGTAAGTCCCATTTGTTTATTCTTGTATATAACTCTTGGGCTATGGGCGTCCTATTAAGGAATTTGGAGCCCGACCCCACAATATGTAGATCGGAGCCAACTTTTTCTTCTATCAGGTGCATTCTCGCTAAAATCTGGAACAAGACAGGGATGCCCTCTCTCACCACTTCTATTTAATTTAGTCCTTGAAATACTGGCCAGAGCAATTAGACAGACAAAAGAAATTAAAGGCATAAAAATAGGAAAAGAAGAACTTAAAATATCACTATTTGCGGACGATATGATCCTATACCTAGAAGACCCAAAAGGGTCTACAAAGAAACTACTAGAACTAATAAATGAATTCAGCAAAGTGGCAGGATATAAAATCAACACACATAAATCAAAGGCATTCCTGTATATCAGCAACAAAACTTCTGAAATGGAAATGAGGAAAACCACCCCATTCACATTATTCTTAAAAAAAAATAAAATACTTGGGAATCAACCTAACAAAAGAGGTGAAAGATTTATACAATGAAAACTACAGAACCCTAAAGAGAGAGATAGAAGAAGATCTTAGAAGATGGAAAAATGTACCCTGTTCATGGATAGGCAGAACCAACATGATCAAAATGGCAATATTACCCAAAGTTCTCTACAGGTTCAACGCAATGCCAATCAAAATCCCAACGGCATTTCTTGTAGAAATAGATAAAACTATCATGAAATTCATATGGAAAAACAAAAGACCCAGAATAGTATTTTAATATTTTTGTTTTAATTAGTTGTACATGACAGTAGAATGCATTTATGCACTTTTATATATCATACATAGATGGGATGTAATTTCTCATTTTTCTGAGTGTACATGTTGCAGAATCATATTGGCCATGCAGTCACATATATACATACAGTAATAATGTCTGTTTCATTCTGCTGTCTTTCCTATCCCCACATCCCTCCCTCCCATCACTTCCCTCTATCTAATCTAAGGTAATGCTATTCTTCCCTAGTGCCCCTCGCCTTATTGTGAATTAGCATCTGCATATTAGAGAAAACATTCAGCCCTTGGTTTTGTGGGATTGGCTTATTTTGCTTAGCATAATATTCTCCAACTCCAACCATTTATTGGTAAATGTTAGTTGTTTAATTTTCATATCTAGCTAAGAGAAAGATTAGGAGGAGTTAGCATGCTTTTCTGCACTCTAGGTTATGTGGTTTCCAGTGACAAGATACAATAATTCACCTGCTAGCATGAACCTCTGAGGCACCAGATGCTCATTTTGTGGTGTGCTTCCAATCCTATTATTAATTTTAGTCTTAAAATGACCATATCCCTCATCAGGAAGCTCCCATCTTGTGGACAAATTAGCTTTTTGGGGAACTGAGGATGTATTTTTTCCAAACACTGCTTCTTCTACCAGTATTTACTGATGATTTACTATATGCCAGGTATTCTTTGTGGTGCTTGAGACAGAGCAAAGAATAAACAGAACTCTGTGGAGCTCATAGTCTAGTGAGAAAAAAGGGGCAATGGCAAACCAAATAATTAGTATGTTAGAGAACAAGCTAGGGAACAGTACATGACGCCCTGACACAAGGCTCTCCTGGGCATGGGAATGAAGAGGAGGCCATTGTGGTTGGAGTTGAGCTAGTATTGAAGACCTCTTTTTGTGTGGAGGGGGGCTGTTTGCTGGGGATAGAACCCAGGGCACTCCACCACTGATTCGCCCCCCAGCCCTATTTTGTATTTTATTTAGAGACAGGATCACACTGAGTTAGTTGCTTAATGCTTCACTTTTGCTGAGGCTGGCTTTGAACTTTCAATCCTCCTGCCTCAGCCTCCCAAGGTGCTGGGATTACAGTTGTGCACCACAGTGCCTGGCTATAGATCCCATCAAGGGTCAGATCCTTTAGAGCTTTTCAAACCATTGTAATAACTCTGGCCTTTATTCTGTGTGAAATGAGGAGCCATTCAAAGGCTTTTGTATAGAAGAGTGATAGCATATGACTTTGGTTTCTTATAGAAATAATGACTGTGTGATGGCTTTCCAGAATGACCCACCAAAGCCTGTTTAACCCTCACTGCCATAGAACCCAAGTGCTCATCATACCCTGGGGATCTGAGCTCTGAGCACTGGACTTAGATCCAGGAGGCAGGGGTTTGACTCACAACTTAGTCAAATGATTGTGAGCACATCAGTTAACATCACTGAACCCCATACGCCTCATCAGAGGAATAAGGATAAACTCTTCCTTTCCCTTTGGCTTTATTTTGAAGATCAAGTAAAACCTGAACATGGAAGCACTTTGTGAATTATAAAACACAATATAGATGTCAGGAGAGGTGATGACAACAATGGTAGTCAATATTATTTCAAGGAAAATTAACTGCAAGGACTAAATCAGAAGGCTGGGTGCAAGCTTCCCTCTCCCTTCGCTTCTTATGAAATAGCTATGGAAATGGCGCTTCCTCCTCCTCCTCCTGTATTGCAGATAGAAGAGAAAGACAAGGACCCAGTTGATCTCAATAGAAAGTGCTAATTAGGCTCCCAGGTGGACCGGTCGTAACTCACAGGGTGTTGGTAAATGGGGGCCTTCCCAGTCTTGGGTAGTGGATTGGTCCATTGCCAAGGTGCTGTCTTAGTGGGAACATCATGTCTCTCCCTGTAGCTGGCCTATAGGCCTCCCAGGTTCAGGTGGCACGATATTAGGCTGTCCTTAGGTGGATGACTTCTCCAAGTGACCATAACCCTTTTGTTCTTTCTCACCAGGCATTCCTCCTATGGAAGGCTTTTGGATGACCATGACTACGGGTCCTGGGGAAACTACAACAACCCTCTCTACGACGACTCCTAACAAAGGGCTGTGGCCTGGGCTGAGGACTAACTGTTCTTTATTTATAAGTGCTTATCCAGTAGAATTCATAACAAGTACCTGATGCACACTGAACGACAATCTTAAGCCCTGTTTTGTTGGTATGGTTGTTTTGTTTTTAATCCCTCTCCTCTGGCTGCTACAACTTCCCCCCCCCTTTTTTTTTTTTTTTGGTACAAAAGAACCATGATTTAAAGGTGAGTGGAGGCCAGTTTGCCACCAAAATGGGCCAGACTTGCACTGGCCAGGGTAGACCACCATGGTGGAGGCTTCAGCACCACTGAGGACCTACTTCAAGAAGGATGAAGGAAGAGGGAGTGAGCTGTTTTGTTGGGGTTATGTTTAGGGGAACTTTTTGTTTGGGTTATTTCTTTACTTTCTCTACATTTTCCATGTGGAAAAAAGAAAGAAGTCCTCGGAGGATTTCACCCTAATGTGCGGGAGCAGGGGTCTCTCAGATTCCTTTTTAATCTCTCTTTTTTCTGGTTGTCTCTACAAGCTGGCTAGCTGATTCTTAGCTGCCTAATTAATGAACGATGAAAATGGGAAGTTCCCCAGAGGAGGTCAGAGGGTTTAGAGGCAAAGCAGCAGGCTGCTGTTGGATGTCAGCATGCCCTCTACCTGTTCTCTTCCAGGTGGCTCAAATGCACCCGGGATCCCAGCTCACAAGCTCTCAGACAAGATGTGTTCCAAAAGAGAAGGCTATGAGATGAGCTTAGTTAAAGAAGAGAAAGGAGAGGCATGTGCAGGTGGGGGGAGCCAGCATCATTGAGGACTTCCCTGGGACAAGTGGGAATCAAGTCTCCATAATTGTCAGAAATATCCACTAAGGCTTGGAGGAACCCATATGGTCCTTGCCTCATGCCCATAAAGCAACTGGTTCACTGCCTTACTGTCTTTTACATAATGACTGCAAACTTTAAAAAAAAAAAAATTTAAAAAGAGGCACTGTTCTCTCCACAGTTGCATTATGAAGCATTACCATAGGAAACAGACACCACAAATTCATTTATTGTCCCATTTACTTACCTTAGTTCTTCTTCTCTTTAATATGAACACCCACCTATTGGTTATCTAGTCTTAAAATACTGCTCAACAAATTTGGGGAAACTATGGTTCATCTTTGAAGGTACCCATTTATTTCAGTCATTCTCAACCAGCAGGTGACTTTGCCTCCCCACCTTAGGGACATTTGAAAATGTCTGTTGACATTTTTTAATTGCCATGATTTGGGAGTACCACCAGTGGGTAGAAGCCAGGGACACATCTAAACCTCCTACCGTGCATAGGACAACCCTTTACAACAAAGAATGATCTGACCCAAAACATCAGTAGTGTTGTGATGGGAAAGCCCTGATGTATTAAAATCAACCCTGTGGCAGAAGGAGACACTCACAGATTAGTAATGCTCTTTTATTTTCAACAAAATGGAGCAATGTATCATTTTTATCCTCAAAGTGTTGTGTCTGTTGGCTGATAATTTCTTGGCATGATGGTTACCTTTTTATTTTTTTGTGTGTTTCTGGAGAGTTTTATTTCAGGGCTCCGCCTATGTCCTCCTCTAACATCTGATATTAGCAATTGGCATCTTCTGTCCTGATTTCATGTAGCAGAAAACATACATTTCAAAATGTGTCATCCCGTAACATCATAGAAAACTCAAAACTGCATCAATTTAGGTTTCTCAACATGAACCTTGACACCATGGCTCTTTTTAGGAAAACCACTATCGCTGTGCTTTTCTGACCCCCTCAGGTGTCAGAGACCAAGAGCAGTGCCACTTCCCACAACCTACTCTCTGGAAAAAAAAAAAAATCTGTTCCTGAACTCTTTAGGTGCCAAAGACCCCAGAGGTCTTCTATGACCAGAGTCAGCAATGAGTATTAAAAGCTTCCAGGAATTAATGTTCTCTGAACAATAGACATAAAAAAAAATGGCAAAGACGGACCAAGAGCAAGAGCCTCCCTTCTGACTGTATTTGGCCTGAATAATTGTCCCTCTTCCCACTTCCAATCCCATGACAGGGCTTTCAGTTTGGAAAAGAACAAGCCCATAAAAACCAGATATTCCATATTATTTTCCCCCCTCAACCAAAAACATTTTGACACAATGTCCATGAAACAACTTTGGAGAAGTGCACTTCTGGACCTTGCTTTTGTCATATGCACTGGGTCAGAGGCACCAGCCTCTTCCCTGGTACCCTGGCCTATTATAAGTCACTGAAGCAACAAGCATTTTTTCCACACTGAAAGATGCTGTCATGCAAGAAGAGCACCTGCACAATTAACTGATCACTTCCACATGCTTCTAGCAAAGACAGGGCCTAAAGCAGATGAATTCAGCAAGGTGACAACTTCCCTTTTAATCCAGAACACTCAGTGTGAAATGCCTAAGGGTAGAAACTGATTTTGCCAAATGTGTATTTTTCTGCTTTTGAATTGGCCAAAATATTTTAGCAAGTTTATTCTAAAAATGTTATTGAAAACACACCACATAACATATCTGAAATATATGCCAATAACTAATGTCCTTCACCTCACGGAGAGTCTGTTCAGGTCCACTCAAAGGAAATGGCCCCAGTAGATCTTATACAACCACATCCCATCTGTAGGTAGGACTGGTCCTAATGCTTTAAAAAGAATGTCAGAGCAGGAGGGAGACAAGCAGCCTCTCTTTGATGGATTGCAAATGATCAAAGAGTGTGATTCAACTTGGTATTTTTTTTTCCTGTAGCCCTGATGAAGTCTCCTGCCCTCCCTGCACGTCTGCGTCTTTGTTTCTGAAATGGGGTTGATGCTTTCATATTGACCTCACCCCATACTACCTCACAGATGTGTTGTGAGGATCAGTGAAATCATGTCTACAGTGTTTTCAGTTTCTGGAGAAAAAATATTTATAGACATTTTAAGTATTACATAGATATATAAGTGATCTCAGTTTCCTGTTTGCTGTTATACTGATGTGTTGTTTTACTTATTCTGTAAAACTGCAATTATGTCATAGCCACATCAGACAGTGATTATAGCTCTGCTGCCCCAGTGCAGCTGAAAGACAGCAGGGTTAACTGTGCCTGGGATCAAAAGTGATGGTTTCCATCTCTAAAAGAAGGGACAACCCAGGACATAGGTCTCACAGATTCTTGAGTCAGGATCCATGAGGTTAGGGTAACACAGAATGTATACCTGAGCTCTAGCAGCAGTAGACCTCTGTCCTTCACTATCCCAAGGTCTTCTGGATTCTTTATGGGGGTCAGTTGTGGTTTGATGTAATCTGTTTGCTCTTCATCTTGCTTGCAAAGGTGCATGGTTCAATCCCTCGCATCTGGGAAATGAATTTTGCAACTGGGCCAGATGCTAATTTGCACGTTGATTCACCTTCTTTGCCTTTGCCCTTTTATTTTTTTCCCTTGGAGGGGAGGGCAAATGAATGTACCATTTCAACTTTGATCTTGAAAGTGCTAGTTGGTATGGGTATTAGTGCTAACCAAGAGTACATTGCCAGATTTCTTTCTTGGGGTAAGTTAACCCACATAATTGAAAGATGGAAAGATGTGCAACTTCTTTGATATTTGATGTCACTGTATCTACATTTGTTGTAATACATATTGCATACCAATTATATCAATTAAAGTTGTTAAAAGCTTGTGTCTGGTTGGAGTGATTGACATTTTGATAGATTTTGTTATTTGAGCTATTCAGTTGACAGGCTTAATGCTGCTCATATTAAGAAGCTCTAACTTTTCTTAAAGAAAATTTATCCATCATCAATAAATTATATTTTCTGCAGGGCAGGAAGTTCTTTCTGATCTTAAAACAGAATTGAAGCATGTCAGCATTGAAGAAACTTTCCAAGCAGTGATTTCATGCTCAAATATTCTGCATGCCTTATAAAAAAGATGTAAAAATAAGTGCTTTGATTCACTGAGTTGAATGGCAATACATAATTGAGTCACATTAAGGAATATTGGCATTAGCAATACATGTGATACTTCCTTCATTCCCCTTTAAAAAATTAAATTCAGAATATTCATTCTCACCTGACATGTAAGTATTGAGCAGCCTCAGCCATCCAAAATAAAATTGTAACTCCAAGAAGCTAACCAAATATTATTCTGATTTTGAAGAAAACAGCAACAGCAAATCCATCATTTTGCTGTATGGTAATGGACCACCTGCAAACTAGAAATTGTTGATTAAATGATGGATGTAAAGTTAAAGCCAGGTTTAGTAAGTTTAATTACCTGGCTTCCAGGGACATCACATGGAGGACTGATTGGGAAAAGTGAAGATAAAGAATGAGGACAAATCAGAGCACGGGTGGCCCACACTTGTAATCCCAGCATCTTGGGAGGCTGAGGCACGAGGATCACAAGTTCAAGGCCAGACTTGATGATTGAGTGAGACCTTGTCTCAAAGTAAAAACTAAGATTGGAGTAAGGACATAGTTCAGTGGTAAAATGCCCTGGGTTCAGTCCCCAGTGACAAAAATAGAGGAAGAAAAAAAAAAGGAGGACCAAGCATGAATCGAGAACTTTCAATTGATTATCCGGTGCTATAGTTTGGATAAGGATCCACCACTGGCCCATGTGTTAAAATTTGGTCACCAATTTACTGTCCTGCTAGTGGGAGATGGTGGAATCTTTAGGAGATGGAGCATGATGAAAAGAAGTTAAGTTATTGGGGGCATATCCTTAAAGGAGATATTAGGACTCTGGCCCCTCCTCTTTCTCTCTTATTATTTCCTAGCTTCTGTGAGGTAAGCAACTTCCTCAGCTACTTGCTTCTTCCATGGTACGTTGCCTCACCTACAGGCTCAAGAGCAACAGGCAAACCGACCATGGACTGAAACTTCTGAAACTTGGAGTCAAAATAAATCTTGTCTCCTTATAAGTTTATTATCTCAAGTACTTTGTCACAGTAACAGAAAGTTGACTGATACATTCAGTTATTTCTTAAGGACCAGCTATGGACACAAAAACAACTAAAATAGAGTGCAGTGATCTAGATCTGAGTTAGTGATTTTCTTGTGGTTGTGGTGTACCTGCAAATGCTGGGAACTTCCTATGCAAAAAGTATAGGTCAGGATTGCCCAGTTGATGTGGTGACACCCTGCCCATGACGGCTCTGTGTAAAGCACAGAAGCTGTATCAGTTTTGGCCTTGATCTCAGACACCAGCTCCCAGGGACAGAGGATTCTGAGCATAGACAGATAACCACAATGTTTTACCAGTGCTATGACCTCCAAGCCTGCCTGCTTAATAGAAACTTTGTACAATTGGCTTCTTGGGTGCCACAGGAAGCTCCTAGCATTGCAATGGTGGAATAGCTACAAAAATGTTTCTAGTCCTATAAGTTTCTAGTGCACAAAGAACAATCCTTCTATAGTCTTTAACTTCCTGGTTGTGAGACCATATATAATAAACATGTGGAGCCAGCTCTGGGTCACTGTTTTTCTATCAGAGATCAGTGTCCCACCTGATCCCACTTTTCTGTGTGTGTGTGTGTGTCTTTCTTAATCACCCATCACCACTCACTGGTTTATAGGGTTCAGCAATGCAGGTCATGTCACAAAGACCACATTATTTCAACTTTGACTGAACGGAATTGGTCAGAAAGCACTTTAAATGTGCATATAAACAAAAGACTTAATAGGAATGTGTGGTGTTAACACGTTATAAATTCTTAGGTTCAATTCAACATTTTTCCTATGGTATAGCTTTTCCGTGTCAGATGATTATCTGCTTCAATTATTTAGTGACCTATCTGTGATCTCTAACTCTCTTAACGTTCAATACCACTCACCAATACCTAGCTAATATTTTGTTCTTTGAGAAAAAGCAATAAATCAAAAATAACTCTTGAAATTGAAGAATATTTGTTAAGAGGCAGAATCTTTTCCTTAAAGGATGTAGTCTAAGAAATGTAGAATGGACTCTACTGACTTCACTAAAGCACGATTCATCAGGTGGAGTCAACAAATGTACTGAGTTTCTATCTTAAACAAGAAATTAAATATTTTAATTTAATTTGCTATAAAAAGAAATGAACCAAGTATTCATTAGGAAACTTAGATGCCTTCCATCTTACAGATGTGGAAGCTGAGGTTCTAGGATATTAAATTCATTCATCTGCATGCTGAACCTATGTACCCAAAAATGAATAAGGTGAATAAGATCTCCAAGTATTTTCAGTTTAGTAAGTAGCAAGGGTGGAACTCTATCTGTCATCAGAGCCCTTAGTCTTTTTCCACCCAAGGGACTGAGATCTGATGAAAATATAGCCTGGATCGTAAGACCCTCCCACCTCCTGCTAATATGGGACTTTCCACCTCTTGCAAAGGCCCCCCCAGCTATTTCAGGCAGTTTCAAGGGTGTCTGGCATGTAACTGAGCAAGCCTAGTCAGCTCCCAAACACATGTTCCTTGCTAGGCACTGTTACCTTTCTGCTGACTCCTGCTGTTGCTGGGTTGTGTACACTACCAAGAGGGAGACTGCCCATCCTCCTGTCCTGTTAGGACATCAGCACAGGGCCCCATGGTCTCATGGAATTTCAGTGAAAACTACTCTTAGTTTCTGCATGTGATCTCCTTGCTCTTCACAGGAATCAAATGACCACAGCAGCCTAGAGATGCTGCCCTGGGAATCATTCCTGGCTATTACCCCGAGGCTCTATCATGGGGCCAACTTGAATTTCCTTGTAGTAGTAATGATCATAGCTGACTCTCACATAGCACCTACTATGAGCCAGATACTGTTCCAAGTACCTTCCATGAGTCACATATTATTGATATTTCTATAGCATAGATGAGGAATTAAGGGCCAAAAGTGGGAAGAGATTTACCCAAGGTCACAAACTGGGTCAAGGGTAGAATTCAAATGCCAACAGTTGGTCTCTAGGGTCCATGCTTTGGAGAATCCTTACTCCGTGCTAGAAATCAGCCATCAGACAGGACCGTCCATATGGGACAATCTGAGGCACCCAATGCAGAGATGAGGTCTTCTGTTATGGCTTAGATATTAGATGTCTCCCAAAGCTCTTGTGTAAGAAAATGCAAGAAAGTTTAGAGGTGAAATGATTGTGTTATGAGAGTCTTAACCTAATCAGTGGATTAATCCTTTAATAGTGATTAACTGAGTTGAAAGTATAGACAGGTAGGATGTGGCTGGAGGAAGGTGGGTAGCTGGAGGTGTGTCCTTGGAGTTTATAATGTGTCCATGATGAGCTAGAGTGTGTCCCTCCCTCTCCCCTATCCTTCCTGGTGCTACATCCCCAGCTGCTTTATTCTGCCACACACTTCTGCCATGATGTCCTGCCTCTCACCTCATGCACCAAAGAATGGAGTCAGCCAACTATAGACTTAGAGCTCTGAAACTGTGAGTCCCCAAATAAAATTTTCCTCCTCTAATACTTCTTGTTGGGTCTTTTGGTTGCAACAATGATAAAAGTGATTAAAACATCTCCGTTAAAGGAAGGTCCTAGAGTGACCCACTCTAATGGTGTCCATAACTGGGTAGATCTGGGGACAAATACCTGTGTAGTAAGGCTTGTCACCACAATAGTTTGGGATGTTTTAGAAATAGCAGGGGCCCAGAACTGGCAAGCTGTGAGCAGCTTCTATCTAAATCCTGGTACTTACAAATCACTGTATTAGTCCATTTTCTGCTGCCAATAATACAATACCATCAACTGGGTAAGTTATAAATAAAGGAAGTTTATTTTTGCTTATAGTTCTGGAGATACAAGGTCAGAGGCCTGTGTCTGGTGATGAACTTCTTGCTAACAGAATTCCAAGGTGACACAGGGCATCACATGGCCATAGACAGGGAGGGAGGGAGGGAGTGTGTGTGTTTTCTGGTTTCTTCTTAAAAAACCACCAGTCTTCAATCATTGGGGCTTTACCCTAATAAAATTAACTATTCCCAATCACTTCCCAAAAGTCCCACCTCTAAACACTATAAGATTGAGTGTTTTTACCCTCTTTATACTTCACAGTGAGCACTCAATTTTAGCATGAGTTTGGGATACAAATCATATTAGATATTGAATGTCAGAAGCCTACATGTTAAAGGCTTATTCACCAGAGTGGCACTACTGAGAGATGGTAGATCCTTTAAGAGGTAAAGCCTACTGAGAGAGAGGTCACTGGAGGCATGTTTTTGAGCAGAATCATGGAACTCTGGCCTCCTTCTTCTCCTCTTCGCTCCTATGAGGTGAATGGTTTTGCTCTGCTATGTATTCACACGGTGATGTGCTACCTTGCCATAGGCCCAAAGCAATGGGGCCAACCAGTCATGGTCAGGAACCTTCCATACTGTGAGCCAAAACAAACCTTTTCTCTTGTAAGTTGATTATCTCAGGTATTTCATTACAGTACTAGAAATCTGACTAACACGGGAGAATGACCCATAGTCAAACTATAGCATTCACCCACTCAATCCCTGCCAACTCAACATCAGAGGTTTCCCCCAGGCTGACCTTTCCCTTATTACCAGATCCACACACAGTAGCTGTCATTAAACAGTCTAGAGCACTCTCTTGTTCTCCTACTAATCATAGGCATTTGGATAGAATTCACTGCAACAATGCTGAGCAGAGAATCTAAAAGTTCAAGTCAGTTGTAGAGCTTTTGTAAGGAAGTGTGAGAGACAAGCCTTCCCATCCCATTTACTCCTTGAATGTGTGTTAAACTGTTTTTTGGCACTAGGGATTGAACTCAGGGGCACTTGACCACTGAGCCTCATCCCCAGCCCTGTTTTATATTTTATTTAGAGACAGGGTCTCACTGAGTTGTTTAGCACCTCACTTTTGCTTATCCTCCTGCCTCAGCCTCCCGAGCCTCTGGAGTTACAGGTGTGCACCATCATGCCCAGCATGTGTTCGACATTTAACAAAGGATTTCATGTAGACCTTAGAGTCTTACACAGACTTTAAAAGAACAGGAGAGAAATGGTTAGAAAAGCCACCAGCTGGTAAGTGCTCAAATCCTAGGGTTTCTGGGGATTTGCCACCATCTCAGGCTGCAACAGGAAAGCAACTGGTTCTCAAGAAACCACTAAGTAGCCTCTGCTGCCCACACATACAACACAACCCTTTCTAAAGAGGAATGGCTTTGCCTTTTTTCAGTTCCATGTTTTGTCTCAGAACCTCTTATAGACAAACTCCAGCCAGAACTACACAGGAAAGGGGATCCCAAGAAATTTTCTTCTCTTCTGTATTGCAAGGGAGATCTTAGAAAATAGTGGGAACAGTGCTGAGCTCAAAGCAATCACAATCCCATCCCTCTTATCCCAGATTAGAACTTCCCAGGAAAGTCAATAACAGCAATATGTAAGCCCTACCGTGACACAATTGTCCCTTACATGACTAAGTATGCAACAAAGACTTCATTGCTCCATGTGTCTCTGAATCTCTGGGAATATATGTTGCTTTCCTAGTTTAATGTTCCTTTGATTTCAAATGATAGGGTTAACTACTGTAACACACCTTTATATCAAATAGAGGGGAATGAGAAAAGACAGACCATATATACATATATAGGTATATGTACAAACATATGTATATCAAAGCATGGAAGAGAACATACACAGATACTGAAATTTTCCTTTTTGTCTCAGTCATATGACTATATTGTTAATTACACCTTTTCTTTTCCAGTAACCACTGCAGGACCCTCTTGACCTAGGTCAAGGCCATGGCTCTTTCCTTGGTAGAGTGACTCAAACAGCTAAAGGAAAACCTGGGGACAGGAAAAGAGAGAGGGAGCTGCTGAGCTGGATAAGGTTCCAATTATTATTAAAGTTTTTAAAAAATGATCAAGAGAAAAATAAATTTGAAAAGGGACTAGCTCACATTGTGCATAATGTGCCAAATACTCTCTCCTCCCTATTTTCCTTGTTCTTCCCTCTCTCCTCCCCCCAGGCATCCAGCCCACCTCACTCTCCCCCCAAAAATATGTGAGGAGTAAAAATAAAGAATAGGTTCAAAACCATTCTCAGCACTTAGCATGCTACGTGCAGAACTGTGGTTCATTCCACACCCTTGTGCTCCCACAAAACCCTCTCAGTTCCCCTATCTCTGCTCTTGAGCCTCTGGGGGGGGGAGAAATACGCATTCTTTCAAAAGCTAGAACTGGACTTTGATTTGACTTTACTTGAAGGAGAGGGAGAAGAAAGAGGAGAAAGTGAAAAGGAGGAGAAGAGTTTCTAGGGAGAGTGGGGGCAGAGCAAGAGCAGGGTTTCCTTTAATTTATTCACTTTCAACTTAGAAGTGCCATGAACCATTCCACACACCCCCACCACATCCCACAAATCCCCTGTCGTTTCTTCTTGTGAGGAAATTCTGGGCTGCAGATGGTTTTGCTGAGCTGCTGATAACCTGCTCTGGAGCTGATGTGCGGTTGAATCAAATACGTTTAACTATGATAGGATGAGTAATCCCCAGTGGCAATTAATCTCAGGTCCTGAGGCTTAGGGACTATTGGAGGGATTGTCCCATTTCCCCCCTGAAAATCCATTCCTGGAAAGCAGCCAAACTCATCAAGCACCCCACTCAAAGGGGCACAGACGTAGGTCTTGCGTGTCCCTTTTCAGGGTTCCCAGCATAACCTGGATGTTAGCCTTTTCTCTTCCAGTGTGCACAGGCTGGATTTTATGTCTGTCTCCCATGGGTAAGATTTAATGCTTCATCCACCAGAAATCAGGTAAATCCTTGAGCCTAGATTCTTGGGCACTGACCTCCTCAGCCATTTAAAGAAGCTAGTAGGTGGCTCTTTGGTTTAAAAAAAAAAAAATTCTGGGGAGAGTGCATAGTCATTCTTTCCTAACCCTCCTGATCTCTTAGAAAATGAGTCAGCTGGTTCCTTGGAAAGTAACAAGCTGTCAATCTAACTATAGTCAAACCATGAGCAAAGGAGAACTAGTAGGCTGCAAATTCTGACAGCTTTATATCCCTTCCCCCTTGGTTCCTTCTCTATGCTAGAGACACTAGAGGGAAGAAGAAAAGAGGAATAGAAAATCCAAAATTCTACCCGATTAGAGGCATATGGGAATTGAGACCCACAGGGGTCATTTGCTCACAGAGAATCTCAAAGTCAACCGGAAATTATAGCATTGGAAGCAAAACATTTATTCATTTGTTTATCTATCCATCTATCTATCCACTCAACAAACAGCATTCATCTATACATTCTAGAAACAGTGAAATGAGATATAACCCCTCAGAGAGTCCCCATCCCCAAAAATGTTTTCAGTCTAAAACCAAAGCAGCCTAATCTATGAGTCTGTAGAGGGATAGGCACCCAGGTGAAGCCATGTGCAGGACACTCGCAGAGCACAGGATGGGGCCAGAGTGCCAGGCAGTGACAAGTTTCTGTCCCTCTTCCAAACTCCCAGACGTCTTTGATTCTCCTACCATTACGTTCTGCTTAATCAACCTGCTGGGCCTGAACTTGCTTGCTGGGCTGTCCCAATATACATCCATTCTTTGTCATCAGTTGCAGATTTCATCTTGGAAATCTGATTTATTCCTCCTAACTTCCCTGTTTGAATTGAATCTAACCACTCCTCTTCCACTATTTGTCATGCCCCAGCAATGCCCTGAATGGAACTTGATATGAATTATACCTCTAAATGTGGAGGAAGGGGGCATCATTTCTCTTTATCTTGCCATACTCTCCTATGGTTATGATTCCCTAATGATATCCAAAGAGCTAAACCGATTTTTCTGACTATGTTGAAGAGGAAAAGGGAAATGGCATTTGACAAATGCCTACTCCATGAGGATGGTACAGAGATCTTTTTAGAGAGCAAGAAACTGGGGCTCAGAAAGGTTAAATGACTTTCCTGTGGTTACACAGCTAGTAGGAGGCAGTCTGGATCTGAACCCTGGACCTTTGTACTCCAAACCCCATTTTATCTCCCGTGGAAATACTTCTCAAGCGTCAGTACACATTCAAATCACTGAGGATCTTACTAAAACACAAATTCTAATTCATAGGTCTCGGTGGGGACTGAGATTCCGCATTTGTAATATGCTTCCAGATGTTGCTGATGCTGAGTTCCACCCTCTATCTCAGACTTTGAGAAGTAAGGCAATATAAAATACAACCTTCTTCTCAGAAGCCTAAGGAAACCTCAAGGACCCCCCCCCCCAAGGGCCCAGTACTCAACAGGTGATGTCGCCACCTTTTCCTCCAGGGCAGCAAAATGTGGCAACATATTTTGATTTTCATTTTTTTACTTGTTGCTGTGATAGTAGAGTCACTGGCCTTCAGTATCTAAGAATCAAGAATGCTGCAAATTTTACAGTGTATGAAATAGTCCAGGTTGAGTTACTCAGGACAGCCTTGCACAGCAAGAACTGCGCCACCTAAAATCCTTCAGCAACCCGTCAAGGAACTCAGCACAGTAGCCCGGGGAGGTGCACACGGCTGCCAGTTGTCATCCTCTTGGCTGCCTTTCTTCTGTTACTTGTTCTCAATCATTAGAAACATCAGCTCTGCCCTCCAGCTGTTCTGCTCCCAACTGTCATCGCTGACAGCTGCTTCATAGGCTATCACTGTGCTCACATGAGTGCATGTTGATGTCTTGCTCTGTGGAACTGCAAGGTGTCAACAGAAAAGATGATCCAAGACGGGCCTAATCACAGAAAGGTGTGTTCACCGATTTCTTGGTGCTCTCAGAGAGACAAGGGATGTTTGCTACCGCACAAACTTGGGTTATTTAGGAATGCCTGCAGGCCAGCTGATAAATTACCATCATTTTGCATTCCATGAGAACATCAAAAGGATTTTATTGAGAAGATGGAAGAAGAGCTGACATCGTGGAAGTTTCAGCTATGTGTCAGGGACTTGACAAATTCTTCACAAATATTATTTTATTGGATCTGTTGCAGGGAGTAGTTATCACACACCTAGTCTCTGGAGTTGGTCTATTTGTGTCTGGATTTGAATATGAGCTTAACTCATCACTAGTTGTGTGACCCTGAAAAATTTAATTAACTTCTCAGTTTCTCAGTTTTTTTCATTTATCCAATGGAATCAGAATGTACCTCCATTATGAGGGTCCTACAAAGGTTTAAAAATTTAATACCTGCAGAGTGCTTAGAAACAGTAGCTGTCACAGAACAAAGACTATAAAAGTATGTTATTGCTAAGTAAAATAGCCATGTAAGATAAATTATTTCACCATTTTAGAGAAAAAAAACTGAGGCTTACTCAAGTAGGATATCGCTATATATGGTGAAATCTGTTTGATCAATCATAATAGAAACTAATATTCACTCAGCACTTATGTGTTAGATGCTGTTCTAATTGTTTTATTAATATCAACCTGACTCTCACAATTACCCTAAAAGATACATATTATCATTCCAACTTTACCATATGTGGAAAGTGAGAAATAATGAGAAAGTAACAGAGACTAACCTGAGGTCATGTATTTAGTTAGTAGTGAATCCAGGATTTGAGCCAGAAGGTTAGGCATGGATCCAGTGTGCTACCATTGCAAAGTTCATGCCTTGCCTATCCATTTCCTTACTTGTTGGATCTCCAACTATGTGCCTAGCACTGAGAAAGGCAGACTTTAGAATTTAAAAAAAAAAAGAATCACATTGTTTATTTTCAAATTTTTAATTTCCTGCCATGTCTTGTTTTCTTGTTGAATAGATTTTTGGCAAAGTAGCATGTGAAAGTAAACCTGTAGTTAAGTCTCAGTTCTGCCAATCACTAGTACTGATGACCTTGGGTACATTATAGAAGCTCCCTCAGTCTCAGATTTCTCACTTAAAAAAAAAGTAGATAGTAACACACACTCAGCAACATTGTTTATAAAGACTAAATAAGATATTTTTTTGCACAGTGTTCAGTAAGCATTAACCTTGGCTCCTCTTTTCCTTTCACTGGGCTTAGAAGAATGAGAAACTGGTACTAGAAATGCAGATAATGTTGACACGTGATTTACAAATGTTTCTGCATGTCAGCTAGGAGACTTGATGTTTTACAAATTTTAGTTTGATTTCTTCACACAATTAAGATGCCAAATAATTATGAAAAGAAAACCCCCACATTTCAATACATACTTTGACAGATTCATATTTATAATATGTAAAAGCAGACATGTAATATAAAAATCTACATTTAAAAATATTTGGAATGGGGGTTGTGGGTCTTGGCTAATTGTTTGGTTCCTGAAAATGTGAGTCCAGTGGATTAAAGATGCTTTTGTTTCCTGGTATGTTCAGATGAGTCAGCCATTTTCATTGCTCAAGGAATCTGGACATGTTCAATATTTGGAGCACTTGAAATTTTCCACTGATGATCCCGTGAGCAAGCAAATTGATTTCACGGGAAGAGTTTCAAAGGTGGCTTCTCATAGAATGATCTGCTCCCTTTTCAAAAACATTAAGGACCCATCTTGAACACAACAGTAGCCTTCACCTTTCAGCTTCCCCTTGAAATCTGACAATCTGCCTACCAATTCTCTGTCTGAGGGATTGAAGATTGAACCATCCTTTACTTCTCTTATGATCTTTTCTTGATAGTTTCCCAAGCTCTATTTGTAAGAGGCAATTAACGTCTTTGCCAAAATGTATAACTTAGTTTGATATAAATATTTTTTCACCTCTCAAATCAGTACATCATATTGTCTTATCACTAACTCACATTGACTTCATTCTAAGAGCACATTTGTCCAAGCAGGGAGGTAACAATAAATACAAAGTTTATTCATTTTAAGGTTAAAGTCCTACTGATGACAAACTTTCTTCTCAAGTTAAACATCAAGTCAGGTGGGGCCTAATTCCAAATATATCATAAATCATGTATCATGTCTTTGCTTAAGATAGGAATTCTGGCTTGTTAACTAATTAGACTCACATCAAATCTCTCAGAGTTAGAAAAAGATTCCAGGTCTCAGTTGAGTTATTTTTGGCAGTAGGTAATTCCATGTCCCAGAGATGAAGTTCTTTGCATAATCAAGTTTTAAAATGTCAGTAGTAGTTTGGAGTGATATTAAAGTTTCTAGATTTTGAAAGGCTTCCAAATACATTTAAGTCTGTTTAATCTTTTCTAAGAAGTCAAATAAAAGCTGGAGCTTTTTGTCAGTTTTCATCACTTGAAGAGGATCCCAAAGCAGGGCCGTGGAAGCTGAAGTTATGTCTGCACATTTAGTCCTGAAAAGGCAGCTCTGTGCCCAGGGAAACTAGACCAGCCTTGGAAAAGCTGAAGTCACACGCTTGAAAAGCTTAAACAAACAAAGAGGAGTCATGAAGTATGTTCATAGCCCCTAATAAAAACCAATTCATACTGAGAATATTTCCAACCAAATACTCTGCCCCATTTCATTAATTAGTCCTTCTAGGAATTTGGGAGATTGGTGGACAGAATAATGCCTTAAACTCTGACAGTGAACTAGACCAGCCTACTTCAAAATTTTCTGCTGTTATTCATGTGAAAGAAGTAGGAAGGGTGGAAAAGAAATAGGTATTAGTCCAGATGAAAAAAGTAGTCATTGGTCTGAAGGGAAAAAATGTAGCTAGGTCCAAAAATGTCTACAGACATTTTTTTAAAGAAAAAGTACAACTAATAAATAGACATGTAAAACTATTTTCAACCCTGCTAGTAATTTTTAAAAGTTTAAATATAACTGATGTACCATTTTGCATAATAAGTTTAGACAACCAAAAATAAATACCCAATTTTAGAAACTAAGATATCCAATGCCAAAGAAACTTCATATATTTCTAGTGGGATATAAACTGGTACAAATCTGCTACAGGTAAGAAACCTGAGAATTATACTCCAAAATAAGAGATTTGTGTGCAAGAGGCTTATCCAGGAGTGATTTGGGAATTAACACCTGAGAGGGAGGGAAGGAAGTAGTATTGGTATTGTAAAATACAGTTGCAGCAAAAGCCTCAGCCAAGCTTGCAAGGAGCTCTGGGGCTGTGGCCCTTCTTCATTGCTCAAATTGGTGGGTGTTATGGGTGCCCTTGCCTCCTCACCCTGCAGGGCCATAACTTGGGCAAGGCAGCACTGTACAGCCCCTGGCAACTCTAGAAAGAGGATTCGACTGGGAGTTTTCTATCACTAAGACTCCCACCAGCCGGGGGGATGAATGTACAGACCTGAGGGACATCCAGGTGGTGCACCGTAACTCCTTGCACCGTTTAGATCTACTTGCTTCATATTACTAACATTCTGGGAGAAGCTCCTCTAGAATTCTGGGGGAATCTTCTGAGAGGAAGGTTAATAAGAACTACAGTCCCAGCTGTTGTAGCTAATCTTGAGGCAGTAACAGACACTTATCTTGCCTGTCTTCTATCACCAATGCTGGAGTCCCTTTGCCCTCAACTAGTGTCTCTGCTGTCCAGGTGGCTAAGATGGCACACTCCCTTAGGGTCAGTCCTCAGGTCATGGTAGGTACACCTATGCATTTGCTGTTAAACTTGGGTGAATAGTAACCAAGAACAACTTGAAGGATTACCTGGCTAGAACAAATTATTTCTACCACCATGGTGATTACCGTCTTCGCCTCCTGGAGTCTTTGGTTAAGACCTTTGATGTGACCAAGCAGCAACATTACATTAATAGAATCATGAAGTGCTCCTTAGTAGAACTATTCTTCCTCTACAAACCAAGACTACTAAGATGTCAGAACTCTGAGTTGCAGAAAAGAGAAGCATAAGTTTCCTAAAAATGTCCCTGGTGGGGCTGGGGCTACAGCTCAGTGGCAGAGCACTTGCCTAGCATGCGTGAGACCCTAGGTTTGATCCTCAGCACCACATAAAAGTAAACAAATAAAATAAAGGCACACTGTTCATCAACAACTACAAAAAAATTTTTTTAAAGCCCCTGGGCTGATAATAAGACAGATTATTGATTTGGGGTATTGCATCCCTGAGGTAGTATCCCATCTACACAAAGCATCCTCTTCATGAAAGACAGAACCTCACCTGGACCTTCCACAGACTGTTCCAATATCTATTGGTCCAGTAGCCTCAGGTTTGGGGGGCATAAGATAGGATGAGTGGATGCCATGGTCAACTAAGGAAGAAACTCTCTGTAAGCTTTGGTTAGTTTGTTCACTGAACATCAACATACCAAAAAAAAAAAAAAAAAGGCAACTGCATATTTGGAATAGATGTCACATCCAGGATGAAAAGGGTCCCCTAGCCTCAATATCCTGCAGATAGTTTCTGCCCTGGACTCCACAGAGTAGGTAGTTTTGTATATTACCCTGTATAGGAGTTGAAGGAATATTCCCAGTTGTTATGGTTTGTATATGAGCTGTTCCCCCAAATTAATGCAAGAATTAATGCACAATCCAAGAAGTGATTGCACAAGAATTAATGCACAATCCAAGAAGTGGATTGTGAGGACTATAACCTAATCAGTCCATCCAAGGTCGAATGGACTGACTTGGTGTTAATGATGGGCAGGTGGAATGTGCCTGGAAGAGGTGGCTCACTGGGAGTGTGTCCTAGAACATGCTTCTTCCCTGCTGGCCTTTTTCACACCACTCCCCCTCCCTCTCCCCACCCTCTCTCTCAGCTTTCCAATTACTGGTTTCCCTCTAATATGCCCTTCTGCCATGATATTCTACCTTATTTGGGACCCACAGCAATGGACTCAGCCAACCACAGTCTGAACCTCTGAAACTATGAGCCAAAATAAACTTTTCCTTCTCCAAGTTGTTCTCGAAAGATATTTTCAACACGAGGACACATAACTAACATAGCAATATACTGCTTTCATAAATCAAAGACACAAGTATAGTGCTCCCTCCTGATGATAGGAAGTGCAAGATGCAATAATCGTCCCCTGATTTTGGAGAGAATGTCCAGACTAAAAATTGTATTGAATTGTGGGCTCCTGAATCTTCTTAGGCTTTATTTCCAACCCCCTACAACACAGTGTGTTAATTACATGTTGTTACATGAAACATTATCACAAAGTTAGATAAAGCCACACCCATTTATTACCTTGCAGTCCTAGAGGTCAGAAGTTTAGGCGGGCTCAACTGGATTCTCTGTTTAAGATCTCACAAAGTCAAAGTTAAGGTGTGGGCTGTAAATCATGCAGTTCACCACTGTAAAAAGTTTAATAACTATACCACTACCACAAACTATCTATGTTATACTCAACATGAGTACTTACTTACCTAGCAACTTCTCTTGTTGTCCACTTTTAAAAATAATACATGGAATATAATCCACTAAGTAGCCACTATTTGTGTTTACAACCTCCATTATTCCCTCCCAAATTAAAACCTGAGCCCACCAACTTTTTGTATAAATAAAACAACTAGTGATTTTTGCATTTCAATGGAATCTCTTTTACTTTCTATAAACACTTGCCTTTAGTACTAATTTCCAATGTTTCCTATCTACATCATGACTTACAAAGTTATTTGCTAAATGAAGAAATCCTGTATCATGGGTTTTTAGGAATAAATTTGTAAACATTTGTGAAGCAATTTTCCTTTATATAGAACTTGACAAATGTCAGGAACTAATTTAAAACTCTGAATCTCAGTGAATTTTTTAGAACTGCAAAGCATAATATTTATTATTTTTATGCACTTGCAATAGTAATTGACCCTTCATATTATATTTTGCTGACATTAGGCAATGCACAACAGAGCTATTTCATAAGAGAACTTTCCCAGTAACCTTCAAAAGTGATATTAATTATTAACTTAATGACTAATTTTCAAGATCTTTATGATTTGTATGATAAATACTCATTTTTCATTATAGGTAACACTACTTTAAATGATTCTTCTTCTACTTTGGCCCCTTCCTTACTCTTAGCAACAAAATTTGTTGCTATTCTACTAGAAGGTATCATTTTGTCTGACTACTGCAAAACTGATTAGTGTTCTACAGAGATAATTTGTGGAAAAAAATTGCTAATAGTCTAAAAAAATCTCCATTTCCCCCTTTCTCTTTAACACCAGAACCTCAAAATTTAGATGGACACTATGGTGCTCAAATAGAAGACTACTGGCCCACCTTCTTCACAGTTAGAATCATGAAAAGTTATGGTCAGTGATACATTCATAGGTATTTGTGTGGGACTTCTGAGAAGTCTCCTTGAGGGAATTAGGATGCCCACCCTTACTTCGCCCTGATGGCTAGAGTAGGATTGTGATGTTCTTGTGTTTCATTATTGAGATGCTAGTATTTGCTTTGAAATGTATACATTTTTATCAAGTGAAGGATATTAATCTACACCTATTTTACTGTAAGAACTTTCATTAAAAATGGATGTTTAAAAAAAAAGACATTCAAATGATGATAGCACGTATGTATCCAATATACAACAGAGCCCCGATATAATAAGATGAAGACAGATGCAGTGATCAGAATATTTGAACTCCTACCAAAATTCATGTCCCAGAATCTCCACCCCAAAATGATGGTATTAGGAGGTGGGGCTTTGGGGAAGTGATTAGGCCATGGGAGCAGAAACTTTAGGAATTGGATTAATGCCCTAATTGAAGAGGTTCCAGAGAGATCCTGGCTCTTTCTACCATGTAAGTAGACCATCATTTTAGAGGAAAGTGGGCCCTCAACAGATACCCAATTTGCCAGTGCCTAGAAATTTTGGATTTCCCAGCCCCCAAAACAGTGAGAAATAAATCTTCTGTCAATAAGCCATTTAGTTTACAGTGCTTTGATAAACAAAACAGATTAAGAAATCAAGCAAGCTTCAACAGGGGAAATTGTCTGCCAAGCCAGATACAGCTTTGAAGTAGGGAGTTACTGTAACTAGCATAAGGTCACTGAGATCCTGAGTGCAAAGGGTCCCCAGGAGATAGAGATGCTAAAAATGACCTTTGTCCCATTAACCGTTTACCTGTTTGTAATCACAAACTCATTCTATTTTGCTTGCTCTCTATCTTCTCCAATATCTACTCTTGTCAGATTTGAGCTTGTTAAAATAAAAACTAAGCTTCTCATCTCATTCAACCAGGACCGCCAACAGATTGATCAGATGTTCAGATCCCACTGAATGTTCTCTGTGGGAAAACATCCTGCCCCCTTTCTTTGCTTAATGAAATCTTAGCAGGCTGACAATTGAAGACATCCCCATGAGTTTGATTCCCCAGATTTCTTCCTGCTTCTCCCCAAGAATTTACCATGGTTTTCTGCCTAGTGTGAAGTTATAATTGTTGTCTCCCCTCCCCACAGAGACACTAAACTTTAAATTCCTTGAGAGCAGTGCCAACATCTTATTCATCTTTCCTCCCCTACTGTTTAACAAACAGGTTCATAATGCTCTCAAACCACCCTGAAATTCTGAAGTAAGCAGTGCCACCTTGTCCTAAAAGCTTCAAGAAAGGAAATCAAACTTTATTAAAATTAAGAAAATTTTAAGGACTTTGTCTTGAAAGCCCAATTATCTTAACACTAAATTACTCCTCAACACATTGGAGACATTACTTATTATCTCAGTCTTCAGCCATGGGCACTTTGGGCCCACTGTCAAGAAGCACAGGCTTGGAGAGGCCTACACTTGAAAGGGACTCTCACATACCACAGTCCCAAGGGGCTCAGAAGGCAAGAGAAACAATGTTTCTAGAGGAGACAACCAACCAATAAATGAATATCTGAAAATGGTAAGGGATGATGTATATTGTAATTCTTTTTTTTTTCTTTTTCTTTTTTTTTTTTTTTTTTTTTGTACTGGAGATTGAACCCAGGGCCACTTAACCACTGAACCACATCCCCAGCCCTTTTTATTTTTTCTTATTTTGAGACATGGTCTTACTAAGCTGTGTAGGACCTAATTGTCTGAGGCTGGCTTTGAACTTGCAATCAACCCTTCTGCCTCAGCTGCTGGGATTGCAGGTGTGTCTACGTTTAAATATTTAAAATTTAAACATCTATTATCATCAATAAAATCTCCCTTTTCCATTTGTAAGGAAATCAATGTATGATTACATGCATTTCAAGTGTGAATAAGGGACCTGACCCTTTTGAAATATTATTTTATATAACTCCATAAATTTAAGATCATAGTTAAAAGTCTTTGGGAAACTTCAGGGAGTGGGTAGTAGATTAAATCAAAGTCAAAAGTAGTCAACTCTAAAATGGAAAATATTGGCATGGTGGTTGTCTTGTCAACTTGGTAAAGTTTAAAATTTTCCCAGAAACCTTATGCCTCATGTAGACTTAGAGTTAGGTAAAAGTAGAATTTGCATGGCTCTGGAAGATCAAAATGAAATAGCAGCCATTATTCTCTGAAGGTCATGTTTAGCTATGGTGACAGCTACAGGGGCCAGATGGGCCCACATTATTGTCATTCTCCTCTGCTCAAAGTCAGGCTTTTCTTCCTGACTGCTCACCTGTGTTAGTCAGCTTTTCTGTTGCTACAACCACAAGATCTGACAAGAACAATTTTAGAAGAGAAAATATTTATCTGGGGAGCTCACAGTTTCAGAGGTCTCAATCTGTCACAGCCAACTCCATTGCTCTATGCCTAAGATGAGGCAGAACATCATGGTGGAAGTTTATGGCCATGGAAAGCTCTTCAGGACATGGTATCAGGAAGCAGAGAGACCACTGTCCTCAACAAGAACAAATATAAACCCCACAGTGACTCACCATCTCCAGCCACACTCTACCTGCCTATGGTTAGTCACTATCTACAAATTAATGCACTGATCACATTAAGGCTCTCAAAACCCAATCATTTCATCTCTAAACCCTCTTGAATTGTCATATACATGAGATTTTGGGGGATACCTCACATCTTAACCCTGACATCACCCTACTGCTTAACAGAGATTCCAAGATTCATTAATAAGAGGTTCCCCATAGACTTCCCCATCAGATCTCCCTTTGGTCTCATGTTGGAGAGTGAATGTGCCTGACTTTCAGATTCATAGGCTGGTATTATCCCTGATCTTCCAACTAACTCACCCTTCAGACCTGCATTTTTCCCAGCCTCTTGCAACTGTATAGTATAATTCCTATAATAAATCCCACTTCCACAGCTCACAGAAGTCAGCTTCCTAGTCAAACTCTGATGTTACAATTAGTTAGAAAGGATCATTCATCTCCAGTACCTGGGTCAAGTGTCTTCCACATATAAAAACTCATGTTATCCTTATGATGTCAATGTGAGATTAACATCATAATCCCTGCTAATAGATAGGAAAACAAAAACTGAAGGAGGTGAGCTGGCTTCTTTAAAAGAACCAGGTAGAAAAGAAAGATGAATGAAGCAAAGCATTCCCTTGGCCTGCCACCCCCTACCCACTCACTGGCCCCACACACATATATACACACCCAACAAAGAAGATGCTCCATTGGCACAATTTCAAGACCAGTAAGGGAAAGAAATGGGTAGTATCATGGCTCAGAAAATGAATCAAATACTAGTGAAATAGGTCTAGGGCTAAATTAAAGAGGAAGGGAGCCGAAGAATTAAGCAAACTGGGCACACTCTACAGATTCTCCCCACCATCTGAGGTTGGCATTACTGCTCTCCCTCTTTTATAGATGAGGAAAAGAAAGTATAAAGCCTCCAAGTGACTAAATCAGGATAAGGCTGGTCTTCAGCATTCCTAGTTCTTTAACAGTAGAGTATGGAACCAGAATTCTAAAAAGCCACATAACTTTCCCACATGCATTAGTCAGTTTTCTGTCACTAAAATGAAACACCTGAGATAATCAACTTGCATAAACAAAAGTTTTATTTGAACTCACAGTTTTGGAGGTTTGAGTCCATGATCAATCAACTCATTGCTCTGGGGTCTATGATGAGGCATCACATTATGGCAGGAGCACATGGCAGAACAAAAGCACCTCTTGTCCAGAAAGCAAAAGAGAAAGAAGAGGGGGCCACAATCCCCCTTGAGGGCATGCTTCAGTGGCCTAAGGGCCTTCCACAAGGCCACACCTTCCAGAGCTTCCACCACTGCCCAACAGCACCACCCTGGGGCCCAAGACTTCAACTCATGAGCATGTACACTCAACAACCAAACTGTAATATATTAATAAGAAGAGAAAGGGAGAAGAAAAAAATGACAGAATGACAGAAAGAAGAAGGAAGAATGATAGAAGAAAAAGAAAGGCAAAATTAGGAAGGAAGGGGGAAAGCCAGCAGATGACTCCATTTATCTAAAAACATCCTTGAGTCATGTGCTCCAGGTCTGGAACTGTGCAGCCTCTGGGTATGTGATATAAATATGTCTCCACCCTCTCCACCTGGCTTACATCTCAGTATGTACACCAGACTTTAATGTGCATTTTTTTAATAATTGTTATAGTGTCTGCAAACTATAGACTAGTTGTGATATATAGGTGAGCATTTTAATTTATATCCTAGAGGTAGTTGTTTAACATCTGAGCTACCCTAATCAGAAATACACATTCGATGGCAGTAGTCAGCATTTAAGACAATAAAATCCATAAGCCAGGGGTAGCTACCATAAGTTCATGGGTACCTTAATATCTAATCAATAGTAAGTTTGTCACTTTACAATGATGATTTTTCTTTAGTCGGATCTTAGAGCTATATAGACTGACTGAAAATATTATATAGGCATACCCATCCATGCATAAAAGAATGTAGGAATCTAGAAAACCTAACAGCATTATATCTTTTGAAATGATGCACTAAGCCTTGGTGCTTCTTTCAGACTTATATCATGCTACTTAGGAAATCTTTGATCCTGATTAGAAATTTCGCTGAAGCCTGCTGCTAGAATATTTTTGCATTTGCCTCAAATGAACCCTTTCATTAATGGCCTTTCTGGGTGAAAATAAAGACAAAGCTAGGACTTCAATGAGCTAACCGAGTAGGCTATGCGACAGTTTTCCTGCTTGCTTGTTGATATATTTTATGCAGATCTGTTTTGAAACTTGCCTTCCGTGTAAATATCCCAGCTGATGGCAATTTCTGGAGATGTAATAACTGTAAATGACCAAGCTGGCTTAGGTCATCTTAGAACAGCAACTAATTACAAGTATAAATGCCCTCTGGTAGCTGTACAGGGTAACATGGACAGCTATTCCTCATCTATTCTAATACAGCACAATAGGGGATTACGTGGGAGAGGGGCTCCATAGTAGACAAAAGACCAAAGCAATTTGTAATATTTAAAGCTAAAAGAAGGCCACCTGTGATGAAGGAACTGTGTCAGACAAGGCAACATTAGTTAAGGTAAGAGAGCCAACTCACACAGTGCCTCACAAGAGAAGATTTTTAACTAGACAGAACTAAAACAGGCAAAATGAATGAATGCATGATACATTCCAAAAGAGAGACCAGAGAAAAGAATACTAGGCTCAAACACACAGATCTTTTCCATTTGGCAACAACCAGAAGCCATCCTTTTTAAAAAGGAGATACTGCTTGGAAAAAGTTGGCCTTGGTCAATTGAAATAAGCCTTCATCCTTAGGAAGAAACAATGCTGGCCTCAGCTTAGTTCTGACATTTTATCTTCGTTCTTATGCCTTAAATCCACCACCTTCCACTCCACACACATGCATCACACACACACACACACACACACACACACACACTTTGTTCTTTTACTTTTTTGAGATGTGGTCTTGCTAAATTGCCTTGTCTGGCCTTGAACTTGTGATCCTGCTGCCTCAGTCTCCTGAATAGCTGAGATTACAGGCCTGTGCCACAGCACCTGGCTTTAAATTTGTCTAGTAGGTACTGATGATGTGATTAATCTGAAATAGGGGTTGGTGGGATTCTTTTCAGCAGCATTGCTTGGCCAGGGCTTTACTTGTGCCAGAGCCAGATTAGCCTATGACTCCTCAACGAAAAACAAATCTCTTACATTTGCATAATTGTTTCCTTTGCTACTTCCTTTATAAAAAATAATGAGTCATTATGCACATAATTAAAGCAAGCTTAACAAATGAGGGCCAGGATGACAAGAATCACATGAGAAGGTCAAGATAAATTAGCATGAAGGCCTGGCTGCTAGGCATAAGACCAATCTAATATGCACTGACTCCTAGGAGCCCAGGGGCTGCTTCAGGGCTTCTACCTTTGGATTTTCACTGAGGCCAGGCTTCCTGGAAGAAACAAGATTTGATTTCATGCAACCCCTCTCCTTCTGCTCCTCTCCTCTTCCTCCGGTTCTTCTCAATGAGAACTATCTAGCCTGCTTGTTTTAGAGCTTTTGCAACAAATCCTCTCTTTTCCCTTACCCGGAGTCATTTTTCCCATGAGCCTTCCTAAAAACCAAGTAGAAAATAAGCAAAATTCTTCAATTCTAATAAGTCCCGTGATGAGCTTCATGGAGACTCCTTTCTCTCTAAGATAGTAATAAACTTTGGTCACAGAGCAGCTAAAACAGGGTGTAGATTAAATGTTTCTCCTCCAGCTAATGTGACCTCAAAGCATTTTCTTTCTTCTAGTACCAGCAGAATTTTCTGAGCATTTTACACATCCTGGTGGGTTTCTTCTCCCTCAGAATGAATGTTCCAGTTCCTGGAGAGTGCCATTAGTCACTCTGTGAGATGCCAGAGTCTTGGGTACCTGGAAGGTCACTGATTCCAGTCCTCCCCAGCTTGGACTCTGTCCTGTGGGGTCTTGTTATTCTGTATGTAGTCTAAGCAGTGACTGCGTCACCCACGAGCTTGTTGGAAATTCAGCGTCTTAGGCCCCACTCTGCACCCTACTGAGTCAGAATGCATGTTTTAACTAGATCCCAAGGAATTGCCTTCTACACTAAATTTGAGAAATAATGATCTAGGGAATCCAGAGGAGGCTTATTCAGTTCAGGTTCTTCTCATATTTTACTTTGGTGTTTAAAGGAGGTTCCCACCCAAGAATTACAGGAATGGCAAACACACAGTGTCTAACACTGGACCCTGAGATTGCAACAGCCTCTTAGCCAGTTCGCTCACAGTGGGGGAGAAGGGCATCCCATGACCCTCAGATCCACACGTGCATTGAGGCCTGAACAAAGGGGACAACCAAGAACTGTGTCAGGCAGGCTTTGTGGTATCAAGAGGTAAGCTGCCCTCTGACTCCTGCAGAAGAATAGAATTGACTCCCTTGAATAAATCTGCAGGCTGGCAGGGACCGAAACCTCCTCCTCAGGGAAAAGTAGGAACTGCCCCTGGACTGTTTGATCAGGAGAAATGTTTGGTTTGTGGACCTTGTCCACAAGAGCAGAGTGGGGAGGAGAATGTGTAGTTAATTAGAGCCCCCTGACTTAACCAGATGTCAAGGCGGCAAGTAATATTGAAACTTAATTTTAGGCCTTACGCCACACACAGCAATGACATCTTATAATAGCACTTATTAATTCCACAACATATAATTATGAGCATGTCACCACCAAGTATCGTATGCAGACAATGGAAAATGCTCAGTGAGTATCTCAGTCCCTACCTCCCCTCTACCTTGGTGGTAGCCAAACAATAACCACAACCTACAATGACCAGATTCGGCCAACATCACTTAAGTGCCTCACACACGCCAGACAATGCAAATTGCTCTCACAGCCATGATCTTCTCTAACTTACTATTCACCTCAACCCTATGTAGCAGTTTTCTCATCCCCATTTTATAGATCAGGAAATTAAAGAGGTCAAAATGGTATTTCATGCCTTATCATGTCCATCTGCAATAATACAGTGGTCATCTACCAACACGGTAGAACCTTCACAGAAATGCAGATGCCAGTCTTAATTTGTGAGAAACTCCCAGTGGAAAAAGAATTGAATTTATTTGGCTAGCTCAATAATATGAATAGTCGAGAAGATGGGCAGGTATAAAATGTTTTGGACTCAGTTTGCTAGGCTGATGCAGATAAAATCTGACAGTAACTAGAAGGTCACTTGAGAAACTGATAATTGAAAGAGACAGTCCAGGGGGGTATAGTAACTATCAATTTTTCTAGGATATCTAAGTTCTATCTGATTCATTTAGACCATCAGGAGCTATGTACCAGGATGATTATGTTTTCGGTCCTCAAAAGGAGTAACCCCACTGTCTCATGTTAGAAGATGGCAAAGACTCTGGACCCAGACTTTCTAAGTTCAAGTCTCAGCTCTTCAGCTTTCTAGCCATGGGATCTGGGGCCAGTCATTTTATTTCTCTCTGACTCATTTCCCATCTGCAAAATATAGATAATAAGAGTTTCTATTCATAGGATTGTGAGGATAAAATGAGTTAATATATATATGAATCACTTAGAACAGTGCCTGGTACAGAGAAACTCCATGTTAGTAGAAGCTATTATTATTATGAGTCAGTGTTGTCTCTGACTTACACAAAAGGTCAATAAAATAATCATGTGAGACTAATCCAAATAAATAGGACAAAAATAACCTAGAAATAGTCTTCACTCTATAAAAGAATTTAGTTTTGACAAAGGAACTATTTTGTTTAGCAAAGAATAAAATGTTATTTTGCAAGAAATAAATTATTGTTGGGTTATTCAATAGACAGTGGTAAGAGATTGCATAACTTTCCATCTACCTGTATTCTATCTGATGCTACTGTGTATTGCAATTTGTATAATCACAATGTCATTGCATACCATGAATTACCAGTATGCTGTTTCCCCCAGCAAAAAAAAAAGATTACTCATGTGTTTATTGTGATTCATTTATTATGATTCAATGCCAGAATTCCAATTTTAAAAGCCATTTCTGAGATTTCTCCTGGTATAAATTAGGCAACCCATTAGAGCTGGAAGTATATAGATGGACCATTCAAATAGGGAAATGGGCAAAAGTTGAGATTATTGACAAATATGTGATAGAAACCAATAGGAATGGAGAAGAACTCCAAAGCTAGCAATAAGGGGTCTGATACCCATGTTTCTGTAACTACAGGACCAAAAACACTCCACCACAAGACTTCTAGAGCTGATAAATAACTTCATCAAAGTAGCAGGATACGAGATCAACATTTATAAATCAGTAGCTTATTTATAAGTCAGTAGCTTTCCTATTCTATAATAGTGGTTCTGCTGAGAAAGAAATCAGGAAAACCATCTCATTCACAATAAAAAATAAGATACTTGAGATATTAATCTAACTAAGGAAGTGAAAGACCTCTAAATGAAAGCTATACAACACTGAAGAAAGGTATCAAAGACCTTAGAAGATGGAAAGACCTCCTATGTTCTTGGATACGCAGAATTAATATTATCAAAATGGCCATACTACCAAGTGTTACACAGATTTAATGCAATCCCCATCAAGATATCAATAACATTCTTCATATAACTAGAAAAAACAGAATGCATATGGAAGAATGAAAGGCCCAGAATAGCCAAAGCAATCCTGAGCAAGAAGTGTGATGCAAGAGGCATGGAAATATTGAACCTCAAGTGATACCAAAGAACTATCATAACAAAAGCATCATGCTTTGGGCACCAAAACAGATATGAAGACCAATGGGATAGAAAACACAGAGAAAAATACACATAGGTATAATCATCTGATACTTGATAAAAATGTCAAAAACATACACTGGAGAAAAGATAGCCTTTTAAATAAATGGTGCTCGGAAAAATGGAGGCCCATATGGAGAAGAACAAAATTTGATCTCTCTCTCATCCTGCACAAAAGTCAAATCAAAGTGAATCAAAGTCTTAGGAATTAGACAGAAACCTTGCAACTGCTAAGAAAACACATGGTCAACACTTCATCATATTGATTCTGGCACTACCTTTCTTAACAAAACCTTCAAAGTGCAAGAAATAAAACTTAGATCAATAAGTGGGATGCCATCAAATTAAAAAGCTTCTTCACGGCAAAGGAAACAATCACGAGCATGAAGACAGAGCCTACAGAATGGGAAAAGGTCTTTGTCACCTGCTCTTCAGACAGGGGTTTAATATCCAGAAGATAAAGAACTAAAAAAAAAAAAACCAAAAAATAAATAACTCAATTAATAAATGGGCAAAAGAACTAAAAGAAGAAATACAAATAGCCAACAAATATATGAAAAAGTATTCAACATCTCTAGAAATCAAGGAAATACAAATCAAAACTCTTTTTAAGATTTTACCTAACTTAGGATGGTGATTATCAAGAATGCAAATAAATAAATGCTGGTGAGGATGCAGAGAAAAAGGGTACACTCATGCATTGTTAGTAGGACTAAAAATTAGAACCACCACTCTGGAAAACAGTGTGAGATTCCTTAAAAAACTAGAAACAGAATCATCATATGACCCAGCTATCCCACTTACTGGTATATATCCAAAAGATCTAAAATCATCATCCTATGGATATACAAGAACATAAAATGTTTACAGTAGCACAATTCACAATAGTCAAATTATGGACTAGGTTCCCATCAACAGAGGAATATATATTCCATATATAATATTACTGAGCCATAAAGAAGAATGATATTACAGCATTTGTTGGCAAATGGATGGAACTGGGAAATAACATGCCAAGTGAAATAAGCCAAACTCAGAAAATGAAGTTTGAATGTTTTCTCTCATATACAGAGCTAGAGCAAAATAAGGGGGGGAAATATAGGTGAGAATCCCATGAAAATATAAGAGAGATCAGTGGAGTACAGGAAGCTGATTGAGGAGAAGGAAGGAAGAATGGACAGGGAAAGGGAGGGAGGATAGAAGGAAACTGACTCTCCTATGTACATATGTAAATATATCATGGTGAATATCACATTTATTTTTATCTATAATGAACTAATTTTTTAAAAAATTAGAAATAAAAAATGTGACATATACACACACACATACGCACACACACAATAGAATATTACTCAGCAATAAAAGATAATAAAATCACGGCATGTAAATGGAGTTAGAGAAAATAATGCTAAGTGAAGTTAGCCAATCCCCAAAAAACAAATGCTGAATATTTTCTCTGATATAAGGAGGCTAATTCATAGTGGGGTAGGGAGGGGGAGCATGGGAGGAATAGACGAACTCTAGATAGGGCAGAGGTGTGGGAGGGGAAGGGAGGGGGCAGGGGGTTAGAAATGATGCTGGAATATGATGATCATTATTGTCCAAACATGAATTGGTGTGAATATGCTTTGTATACAATCAGAGATATGAAAAATTGTGCTCTATGTGTGTAATAAGAATTGTAATGCATTCTACTGTTATATATAAATTAAAAAATTAATTTAAAAAATTAGAAATAGAAGAACAACTGGTAGAATAGAGGAAAAGGAACAGGGAGTAGTGAGGGGAAGGGAAAGTACTAGGGACTGAAGTAAAGCAAATTCTATTTCATGCTTGTATAATTATGTCAAAATGTAGCCTAGTGTCATATACAACTAAAATGCACGAATATATTTTTTAACAGTAGGTAAGGTGCCCTACATAGGTCTGCAGGGGTGGAGCAAATATCAGAATGCAGCAAGACCCGCAGCTATCAGATTGTCACCCAACAGGACCTGTGGCCTTAGGTAGTGGGTACAGCCTTTGCCAATGTGAAGCCTGGGGGTGGGGGAGATAAATAGCTCACCTCTGTCTACTCTCTTACCCTTTGAATTTCTAGAAGAACCTAGAGGATGGAGAGGGGAGTAGAGTGAGTCTTAAGAAGTAAACAGAGAAAAAGAAAATACCACCACATCCAGTAAGAAAGTAAATATGTCATCTCAAATAATTAGGGACAGGGAGGGCATTTTCTTCTTAGTTTGCTGAAGTTTCTTTACCAGAGGACATCTGTCTCTAATAAGACCAGATTCTTGTCTGTTAAGAGATGGGAAGGGTTCTTTTTATAGTCACTATATTGATAGTTACTTAGTTTAAAGCAGAAGCCTACATCCCCTGGATTTGCTTATGTTATTATTAATATTGATGTTACCTTAGAATCCATTCCCCTCAAGCAGTAGGCTTCAATCTATGTCTGGATTTTGAAACATGCAAATGTGTTCCCATATATTGTAAAAGACTTTAAACTTGATAAATTCCTTATTTTTTATTTCTTCTTTAATAGGACCAAACAACTCTCACACTTATTAAAGTGATATCTGATTGAATTCTTGCTGTCTGTTGTGGCTTTGGATTTGCCACAAATTCTGTGTCTAAGTTTATTCTACTGTCAACACTCTACAGCAAATGACCTTGCACCATTTTGTTCTGTTTTTTTGCTCCTGATGGTATCAACCAATTAGCAACTTTATGGTTCCTAGGCTGTGGTTTGGAAATTTAGGTGTTGCTAATCTGATAACATTAAGAGGTAGGAATTTTAAGAAGTGCTTAAGTCCTGGAGGCTCCTCATTCATTAGTGGGATTAAGGTCCTCTTGAAGAGGCTTCTTGCAGCATTCAGTTAGCTTGCCCTTCTACCTTCTGCAAGAAGGTCCTCACCAGACCAAATGCCGGCAACTTGATCTTGGACTTCCCAACCTCCAGAACTGTGGGAGAAAAATTTCTATTCTTTATAAATTACTCAGTCTTGGGTATTTTACTATACAATGACAAGGTAGGTTAAACACTACAGCTTCTGTTTATTCATGTCTTCTGCTTTCTCATGGCTTTCTCTGTCTCCTGGGAATGTTATATACATTTTCTCAAATGTTTATCATTTGGCTTCTTTTACTGCTAACCAGTCATATTTTTATTTATAATCCCAAGACTAATTATTAAAAAGTATTTATTTGACCCATCCTCCCAATTAGGAGAAAGCTGTAATGGAAAGCCACCTCATAGCACATCAGCTGATAGCCTAGAGTTTGGGTTTCATGCAGGTTGGGACAGATGGATGCCTACCTCCGACTCATTCAGCAGCGGCCACATTGGAAAAGTAGACCATATGATAGAACATATGGGAATCTGTGCACAAGAAACTAAATAGGGTTGATGGCTAAGGATGTAGCAATGATAATGGCAGATATCTGGATTGTTCTGTCCATATAAGAGTTCAATTTTAAAAAAAGACAACATTTTTAAGAATTTAAAAGCTGACTTCCTGCCTCAAGAAAACTACAAAATAGGGGAGCAGCAGCATTTTGAGTCAAGTTTAGACTTTAGATTACTGCTTGAGACTGGCTATCTTAATTTCTGAACCAAAACTTAAGTTATAACTATACAATTATTTTTATTATTATAATGTGAAGTAAACAGGGACAGGAAAATACCTTTTCTACTGACTGTATTTTAAACAAATAGTAGAAGATTAAAAAAATTAATACTAATATATTCTAAGATCTGTACTTGTTCAAGGTGCCAGTTATATATATGTTAACCATATATTTATAATTTTAAGCCAATATTAAATTTGAATATCAATATTTCATATCTATTATTTAAATAAATTATCTGTAATACTACCTAATGATGTCTTTTATGCAAGGATTTATGTGATCAATTCTTCAATAAATTTAGCAGCCCTAAAATTTCAATTTTCTAGGAAAAAACCATACATTTTAAATTTTATATTAAAAATTATGTTACTTTGGGGGCTGGAGTTGTAGCTCAGAGGTAGAGCCCTTGCCTAACATGTGTGAGGCATTGGGTTCGATCCTCAGCACCAAATAAAAGTAAAGTTGCATTGTATCTATATACAACTTAAAAAAATTCTTTAAAAAAATTATATTACTTTTATTCCAAAAAATATTTATTGCTAACCAACTGTATACTAAACGTGGGCTAATAATAACAAAGTGGATCCTGCTCCTGTCCTGTAATGTTCATTGACTGGTAAGAGGAAACAGCTATTAGGGAAATGAACATAAAGTTACAGATCTTAATAAGAGGACAATAATTTAGATCAATAAATTTGGAAACCATTCCTCTGAGAAAGTGACATTGAAGCCTATACCTAGAAAATTAGTGGGAATTAATTAGCTAGAAAGAATCAGAGCTTAGGAGGCAGCTTTGGGCAGAAAGAAAGCCCCAGGGCCATGAAGTAGAAAGCTCTCTGCATATTCAAGAAACATGCATGCAAGGATGGTGGAATGTGATGGTCATCATTATTCAAAGTACCCGTATGAAGACTTGAATTGGGTGTCAACACACCTTATATACAGAGATATGAAAAATTGTGGTATATATGTGTATTAAGAATTGTAATGCAAAAAAAAAAGAGTACATGTATAATGGCATAAGTTGGCGTGAACATATTTTATATACAGAGATATGAAAAATTGTGCTCTATATGTGTAATAAGAATTGTAATGCATTCCACTGTTGTAGTGCATTTAAAAAATAATAAAATCAATTTAAAAAATTAATACAATTTGCTTTGCATACAGGAAAGTGAAGCATGGGTATTGCATAGAATTGAATTAGTGCTGCTACACATATTTGAGTCTCTTCCATCGATTTTATTTGTTTGTGTTTGCTACCATGAGAATAAAATCTCCATAATAGGTACTTTAAAAAAAAAGAAAGAAAAGAAAAGAAACATGCCTGAGGGTTAAACAGCAAAAGGGACAGTGATGGCGGAGGAGGCTGGAGAAGTGGTGGGCCCATGCCTGCCTGGCAAGACACCTGAAGAATGTTGGATTTCATCATAAGTCCAAGGGGAAGCCATCAAAAGGCTCCAAGAAAGGAAAACACAAGTTGCTTCCTGCTCACCTAGGGGGCTCTGTAAAGAATAGGTTCAAGGTGGGAAAGAATGAAAGTGGGAAGGTGCCCTAGAAAGCAGTTACAGTGGTCCAGGAAGAGAAAATGGTGGCTGGTGGGATGGAGACGACTAGAGAGATTTGAGTTTTATTTTGCCAGACTGAGTTATGGGTTGGATGTGGAGGGTGGGATTAGGGAAACCACTACTAAAATACAAAGGTTTTTCTTCCCCTTTTCAGTCCTCAGCTCTAACCCACCTCTTACCCATCCTCCCCTGCAATCCGCCATCCATTTAGCACTCACGTTCAACAAAGATGGAGTGAGGCACAAGGACACTCTTTGCCGGTCCTGGAGTCTGGCCAGATATCTGTATTGGGAGAGTGAAAAGTCAAGGGAAAAAAGCACTAACAATGGTATTAAAACCACTAATGAGGAACTTAACCATTAGGCCTGTAACAGATTGGCAGATCATAACTACAGGCCCTAATGACAGCTCTTATCAAGGCAGTATATTCTTTTTGACATCATAATGCATTTACTGCACCAATTCATCATCCCAATATTAGCATAATATTAAATTTTAAATAATATTGAGATGATTCTAATGATTCTAATTTATCACCTAAATATTAAAAAATAATGGGAGCATTTTTCTTAGAATCACAGTGTTCTCTTGTTCTATTTCTAAACTTATTCTACTCATTTTATCACTGCTATATGGCCCAAACTCAGATCATGTCCTAGTGCCAGGAATTGCACAGAACCATAAATCAGACAGACAACTACAACAGAGTGTCTTGGCTATGGGCTCTGGAGCATGCCAGGGAAACCTGCATTATAGCTGAAATAAACTTTAAATTATTGGTTTAAAAGAGGAAATAAAGAAAAAGAATGACACTGAGGTTCTGACAGGAGCAACCAGGTGGATGGAGTTAGCATTTATTAAGATAGTGCAGTCTGAAAGGAGCCGTTGAAAGGGGAAAAGCAAGTCCATGCCACAGAGCTATCAAGGTGGGCTGTCAAGGCAGCAGTTGTATATACAGATCTAAAACTTAAAAGAGACACCCAAGCTAGAAATAGGGAAAAAAAAAAAAAGCTTACATCGTTGGAATATAAATGATATGCAAAACCTTGTTAGAGTATAACATAGGCTAACAAAATCAGGGTGAACTAAAAAGAAAAAGCCCACAAAAGAGTCCCAAAATCTTCATTGAGACAGCAGAGTCAAGGAGGTGTATGCAATATCAAGGGGCAGTGGTCTGGGATAGATGAAAACCAGACGGTCATATCACAAGATTCCAGAAGAACATCAGTTGCTCCCCCATTTGATTAGAGGAAAGTTAGGTACTAAATTGTGGCAGTTAACTCTCCCCACATTTGGCTTATCCTGGATATTAATATTACTCTGAACTCTGCAGTCCTATAAATCTTCATGATTCCCTAATTTTGCCTGCTTATTTCTTGGTTGTATTGCAAGCAACATGAGTCGTGTTGGGAAATTGTTCAGGAAAGCAAAGGGAGATAAGACTCAAGGGACTTCCAGTAGGATTAAGAGAAAGTTCATATCCATGAAATCTGCCTTCATATAACTTCACACCTAGACCCCTAAATTTATTTATTTATTTATTTTACTTCATTGAATGGGGAGTCACAAAGAATGAAAGATTTAAAGAATAAATAAGTTTGGCTGGGTGTAGTGGTGCACACCTGTAATTCCAGAGACTTGGGAAGCTGAGGCAGGCAGAAAGATGGCAAGGTTGAGGCCATCCTCAGCAACTTAGTGAGGCCCAAATCAATTTTGTGAAACCTGGTCTTAAAATCAAAAAAATTAAAGGACTGAAGATGTAGCTCGCTCAGTGGTATCCCAGGTTCAATTCCCAGTAATAATAATTTTTTAAAAAGTGAATAAGTTTGGAGGGATGCCTCTTCTACTAGATTCTCATCATTAAAATCTTTAAGTAGACCTCAAGTCTTAAGATGCTCAAAGACAATCTTGGAAAAGAATGATCTCAATTGGGAGCACAATTTCAGATAAAGCAAATAATGTAGAGGGCCTTCACTTTCTATAGGAAGTAAAAAGGGAAATGTTAATTCAGAATCTTCCAACTTGCTTTAGAAAAAAGAAGCTAGACCACTCAAGTCATTACAAAAGGAGCTTAAATATTTTTAAAAGTAACAAAAATTATTGTGAATCTAATGTTTAAGTGACATTTCATTATAACTAGTGGGTTGGCAACAAGTCAAATATACTGTAGACCTGAATTACTATTTGAAATATATATCTTTAATATGTAGGAGAATTCTGTGTACAATGTATACATACATTTCATAAAACTCAAAATATTTTTTATTATTTTAGATATCTTTGTTGTACTTCTATTTTTTGATAGCCAAGATTAAGTCCATTATTTTAAGATCTGATTCTAAATCTTAAATTAGAAATGCAACTCCCAATTATGGCACTCTTGCTCTTGAAAAAAAAAAGGATTAATAATATAAAGTTTAGAATTAGATCTTTATTTGAGACCAGGTTCTACAACTTATTATTTACATGACCTTGAGAAAGATACCCAACTGTTTAAAGCCTTAAAGTAGGTGTCTGTACAATGGGGTAAATATTAGTGCACACCTCACATAGCTATTGTGAGGATTAAAAGAGGTGAGAGACATGACTCACTTAGCTTCCTAACTCATGTCATTGCCTTTCTAGGATACCCTCATAAAACAGTCCCCATGAAGAAGTTGTAGATGCCCTCCCTAATGAACAAAACAAAGATGTCACAAAAACATCGGATGATGAGTGTGTGCCCTTGGGATTTACATTTTGTCCAGAAGGTGAATAGGTGAATTCACACACACACACACACACACACACACACACACACTCTCTCTCTCTCTCTCTCTCTCTCTCTCTCTCTCTCTCTCTCACTCCCCCCCCCCCCTTGGTGGCCATGTCCTGACCTGCTTTCCTCTCCCACACTCTTGTGCCATGATGTTCTGCCTCACCTTGGGCCCAGAGTAATGGAGCTGGCCACTTCTGGACTGAGACCTCTGAAATTATGAGCACCAAAATAAGCTTTTCCTTCTTAAAAAAGAAACAAAAAAGATCAGTCTGATGTTAAAATTGGGAGGTACATTTGGAAAGCCCTCATTATTCACGGAAAAATCCTTAATAATTTTAAATAAAAGCATGAGCCAGAAAAAAAAAAAATGTTAATATGGTAGTAATCGTGATTCCCAAGGCCAAGAGAAAAATGTTCCCACCTATCTAGGTTTGCATTGTTGGGCTTCACATATAACTAGGGAGAAATTCCACATCAGGGTGTGTGTGTGTGTGTGTGTGTCTGTGTGTGTGTGTATAAAATGTGTCTTTGAAAAGCCATAGAAGCAATCCTGAGCAAGATATATATATAGTATATGGACATAACCACAAGATGTTGATGATTGCAGACATATGGCTGTATACACATAAAGAAAAGAACAAACATAGCTAGTTTAGTTTAAATTCCATAAGTTTTACAAACAAAATCTGAATATTTTATTATTCTGGTTTCAGAGATGAGTAAATAAAGATTCAAAAACACCAACCAACCTCTCTAAGACATTTAATTATTATAAAATTGAGCTAAAATTTATACCCAAATCTGTATTAACTCAGCACAATGAATTTTTTAGTCGGCTTAACTCAGCACAATAAGTTTTTTAGTTGGCTTTTTCACTGCTGTAATCAAATTGAAAAGAACAATTAGAGGAGAAAACATTTATTTAGAGGCTCACAGTTTCAGAGGTCTCAATTCATAGATGACCAACTCCATTCCTTGCCTGGAATGAGGCAGAACATCATGGCAGAAGAGTGTAGCAGAGGAAAGCAGTTGGGAATGTGGCACCAGGAAGCAGAGAGAGAGCTCTACTCACAAGGGAACAGAATACAGACCCTAAAGGCATGGCCCAAAGACCCATCTCCTCTAACCACACCCCACCTGCCTATAGTCACCACTCAGTGACTCCCTATCTGTGGAGTAATACACCAATTAGGTTAAGACCCTCATAACCCAATCATTTCACTTATGAACTTTCTTGTATTGTCTTACACATGAGCTTTTGGGGGACACATCCTACCCAAACTATACAATGAAATTACATTAAAATTCCCCAGTTTGCAGTTCCTTGCATCCATATCCCCTGCATATAACTACAGTTCTTCCCACTATGTATGTAGTCACATCTTCTCATCCCTTCTGCTGTAGTTCGGATCTTGAATGTTCCCCCAAAGGCCCATGTGTTGAAGGGTTGGTCCCTAGCCTGTGGTTCTGTTGAGAGGTGGTGGAACCTTTAAGAGGCGTGGCCTAGTGGAAGGAAGTTAGGTCACTGGGGGTTTTACCTTGAAAGGGATATGGAGATTTCAGCTCCTTCCTCTCTTTTGCTTCCTGGCTACCATGAAGTGAGTGGCTTTCTTCACCAGGTGCTCCTGCCTTAATGTAGTTCCTCACTACAGGTCCAAAGGTAATGGAACCAACTAACCATGGTCTAAAAATCAATGGAAAAAAAAACTTTCTCCTTTACAATTGATTTTCTTAGGTATTTTATCACAGTGACAGAAAGCTGACCTGCACACTTTTACTTTGGATTCAGCCATATGACATGGCCAGTAGAATAAGAGGGAAGTAATGATGTGTTTTCACTTGTCTTGCTGGACTTCTGCCATCATCACGAGAAGGACATGCCAAGGCTAGTTCACAGGATGAGACGCATGTGAAGCAGACACTCCCATCCAAGGCTCACCTAGACCACTCAACTTGAACTTTATCTGTAGCCATAGAATGATAATATCAAATAACTACTGCTGTTAGCTGCTGAGTTTGGGGTGGTTTTTGTTTGTTTGGTTGTTGCTTTTTGTTTTTGCAGAAGTAGCTAAACAAATGTGCATGTTATCAACAGATTGAACTTGATGTTTTTTATGTAACTCTCATTAAAGTCTTGTTTCTGCAGTAATGAGAACAGTAACCCAGAAGATTAGCTGCAAATTCCATCTTTGAGAGAGTTATTAAAACTACTACTGAGCAGTTAAAAAGACTCACTGGGGTATTCATTGTCTTATATCTGAGAAGGAGCAGCACCATTTAATCTACTTATTTAATTTCTTTTCTACTGCCATGGGTACAACTAAACAATACAGGAAGAGATGTTAAGTTCAAAATAATGATTTTTTTTCTATGTCAAATCAATAGCATCTAAGGGAATAGATTCCACTGTGATTTTTTAAATTCCTGCCTTAATTGCATGCAAATACATTATCAGTTTTAATAAATTAGATGACGATTTTGTTTCATTTTTCAGAAAGCAGCTCTCATGTTTTAAGTATGAAGTCAAAAGACACAAGGTTTTCATCTCTTCCTGGTTTTCTAAGCCTGAGCTTTGGCCTTAGTTTACCCAAACATAATCTTGGCTTTCTGTTTAGCCTGCTGTCATGTTGCGTTAGTGTCTCTCACCTCCAGCCAGCCCACTCACACTGGCTTTCCTGAATCTTTCTCCTTTTATTTTCCTTTATTCTTATCTACTTATAGTCAAATTGCAATTTCCTAAGGCAGACTGGTCTTCATTATTTACAGGAGCTTGTTATTTATGAAGCATTTTCTTGAATATAAATGTCACCTTCAAAATATTAAATAATAATTGTGATGGCTTTCTATCAGTAGCAATCTGAGCTAGATGCAAAGCGATTCATTCAAAGTGAAGCCTACATCAGTCAATATGTCCTCAAATGGATAACTCTTTCTATGTTCACTCTTCTATATCATCCCTTGAGTGGTACATTTTTCAAGTATTCAATAAAATTGTGATAAAAAATTAGGATAATGATTTCAGGAGCAGGGAAAGCACTGGATCTTCTTAATAAAAGCCATCATATGATATATAATTAATCATCATGTAGGATTATTTTTATTATTTAATTGAACAGCTGTGCACATGTGTATGTAAATACTTTGCACATGTGTATGTAAGTACTTCATGTATTTGTTTTACTACTCTTAACTGATTGTAACCTCCTTAAGGATAAGGACTTCTCTGTGGTTTTAGTGCCCACCAGCCATGATCACAATAAATGCTCAATAAACATTTGATAAATGAATTAATCAATCCTTATTCTGCATTGCTCACTATTCAGTAGGAGCAATTTTCTGGGTTGGTGTCTGTCATTTTGTTCTTTTCAGTTATAATTAGCATGGAAAATAACCTTCAAAAGCACCCAGCACAGTTCCTGATTCATAGGGCCTGCTTTGTTTGTTAAATATGCTTCTCACTCTTAGGGCGCTGAAGCACTCCTACAGGGGTAATTGCCAAGAGTTACTTTAAAAGTATTAATCCTCAAAGAAAAGTAATTTAGAAAACAGCCCTTACCACGTATTCTAATAATTACAAAATCAACTGCACCCCAATGGTGCAGAAGCCCCTCCTTTTACTATCTTTTCCTCTCCCTTCTTTGCCCCCCCCCAACAACCTTGTCTCCAAACACACAACTACACACAAAAGTCTATATCATCCCTTGAGTCATTTTGATAATATTTGCATTATATACTCTCACTCAACATGACTGATCCTCCAGAAAAAAATGAAAATGAATATCAGTTTGTCCGGTTTATTGTTACTTAAGTCCTTCTCATCCTAAGTCCTCCTTCCTAAGTCCACCCTGAAAGAATGACTCTCTAAAATCCCATTGTTGGGACTACTTCAGTCACCTTCTGGTCTCTCCCTCTATATGCTATCTTCATCCCATTCCACTTTTCATATTGCACAAAAGTGATCTTTATAAAATGGTTTGGTTCTCCTATTTGAGAAACAAAATAGTTCCTGATACCAACAACATTGTTAACTTTTTATGGAGGACTCTCCCTACCCCTCATTCCAAATATCCACACGTTTCCACATACATTACCTACACTTCCAGATGTTCCTTGGATTCTCAGGTTGACTTTGTAGTTCAGGGAAAAGTTTTTACTCCTATCCTAACATCCGCAGACTTCCACAATCTTCCCAAACTGTATTTCCAAACTATCTCATCTCCCTGAAATTCTCCAAACTAAATTCCAAATAAATGTAATCACCCAGAATGCTTTTCTCATCTGTGTTTCCATGCACTAGAAGTCAGAAGCTCTGGATTCCAATATCTAAGAGACTTTATAAAGTCATTTAGACTTTCCAAAGCTCAGTTTCCACATGCACAAATTGATGGAGCTGGTTTAGATCATTTATTTCAGAATTATTAACTGTGAATCATTGAATTTAGGTAGCACACAGTCTATTCCATTATTTTGTGGATTGTATGTTTTTTAATGATATTTAGGGGGAATAAATACTTATAAATTTCATATTTTAAAACTTAAGTATAAAATTAAATATTTGTGGCATATCTAAATTGTACTTTGCAGACATTTTTATGTAGAACAACGATAAGTGTTAAAAGTGGATTCACCTGCCAGGCATGGTGGAATATACCTATATTACCAGTGGCTCAGGAAGCTGAGGCATGAGGATAGCAAGTTCAAAGCCAGCCTCAGCAAAAGTGAAGCACTAAGCTACTCAGTGAGACCCAGTCTCTAAATAAAGTACAAAATAGAGTTGCGGATGTGACTCAGTGGGTGAGTGCTCCTGAGTTCAATCCTTGGTATCCACCCCCCCAACAAAAGTTAATTAATCTAAAAATCTACTTAAGTATACATTAAGTAAGTAACAGATGATATTAAAACACAGCAAAGTTAGCAAATCTGAAATCTAAGGAACACAGGACCAACTGATCTCCAAAGCCTGTCCCAACACTGACCCCATAAGTCCTTAACTCAGCAACTTGCTTCAAGAACTTTGATCCCAGAGTTGAAAATAACCTTCTGTCCCAGAGACAATAAGCAAGGAGACCAAAGAGCTGCTTCTTCATTCTCAACAAGGAGAAAAAGGTGAGTTTTTAAAAAGCATTTAGCATTTTTAGATGGAGATGAAGAGAAGAAATTTTGTATGAAATGCTCAAGATCCAGCAGGAAAGTTGCTGAAAACAGAACCCAGACTTGCTCCCGTGGGATTGGCATTGACAGTTTTGTTGGGACCAACTGATGGCATAGTTATGACTCAAAACATAAAGGAGCACAAATTTTTTTCTTAATGACTAACACATACACATTCAGCTTCAGATAGAAACCGCAGCTGCTCTCTCCAACTACTCCAAGTTTGATGAACAGATGGCAGGCTTCCTCTGGGAATGGAAAGATTTAGGGCTGCCTCACAGATAGAAAGTGCATAAAGTTAGAACACCAAGAGTAGTGGGTGTTGTGACTATAATTTTATTTAAAGTTGCTATAAAAAAATCTGAGTGCCGTATGCTTCACATCACTCATGGCCATCATGGTTTTTAATTTAAAATATTGAAGATTCAGTGGCTAAGCATCATTCAACCAGTAGGTAGGTAGGTAGGTAGGTAGATAGGTAGACTCATCCAAAGAGATGATAGTTTATTCTGGATGTGGGTTTTTTTTCCCCCTCTAAATTTTAAGATAAACATTCTAATATCCTCATTTTCATATAAAACTTGGTCTTGGGAGCAGTTTCCTTCCCTGATTGCAATCTAGAGAATTATCACTACATGTTGTTAACCCCTAATATAAAATCAAGTCTAGGGAGGAAAGAGGGAGTTGCTTAATGGGTATAGAATCTCAGCTTTGCAAGTTGATGAAGTTCTGGAAATCTGTTGCACAACAGGGTAAATACACTTAACACCAGTATATTATACACTTAAAAATAGTTAAGATGGTTTTTTAAAAAATCAGACCCAAACTGAAGCACAAGATGTTCAATCTGAAGATCATTTAATAATCCTGAATTGAAGTAAGCCCTAAAAAAACAAAAGTAGAAGGGAAATAGAGCATATGGCACACATTCAAAGATGCATCTAATACCCTCTGGAGATAAACCCATTAGGAGGAGCATAAGGCAACTCAGACTGAGCAGTGAGTGATAGAAATTGTCAGGAGAAAGGAAAGAACCCCTTCCAAGAGATGTCAAAACATCATAGAGAAAGAAAGTTATTTGAGAAGATGACAGTGAAACAAAATCTGGACCAGAGCACAGTAGGTTTAACGGAGGACTCATGAGCAAGGCCAGGAGGTGCACATGGGCTGATCTGACCACTAGTTAAATCACAGAATACAGAGGCCTCATCAGGAGACCCCTCTGGAACTTCATTATCTCTTTTCTCTTCTCCACCATGCTTCATTATTTGTAGTTCTCATTTCTAAGGAGGAGGAAAAAAAAAAGAAATAAGGTACCATTTTTTTTAAATGGGGATTAAACCCAGGGGCGCTCTACCACTGAGCCACATCCCCAGTCCTTTTTATGTTTTATTTTGGGACACGGTCTCACTAAGTTACTTAGGGCCTCACTAAATTGCTGAGGCCTACCTTGAACTTGCAATATTCCTGCCACAGGCTCCCAAGCCATTGGGATTATAGGCATGCACCATGACACCCAGCAAAGGCACAATTTTTAACCAGCAAACTGAGACTCAGGAGACTTGGGTTCTAGCCTTTGAACAAATCTCTAAAGTAAGAGCTGGATATCCTGATATCTAAGATTTCTTCCTGTATCAATAGTTGCTGATTATAGAGATTAAGGATATGAGGAAAGTTATTTGTGATATTTAGTTCTCTGCCTTTGATTCCCTACCTGCATAACATGTTACCTGATGCTTAACAGAAAAGAGACTTTAAAACGATTTCTGGGGGTGGTACACCTATTCAGTTTATTTACCATCTGTGTTGCCTCAGTTTTAGGCATTGAAGAAGAATGAAGTTCAGGAAATAATATGTCTTAGAATTTACAGATATAACAAAGAGGGAGGAATACATGTGTATATACACACATACATGTATTTATTTCATGTCCTGATGGAAGACATAGTCCAGAAAGTTTTTTGAGAAAGATATATGTTGGTGAAACAATTTTGGAGTCAATAAATATTATAGAGCATCATTCTGTGGTCCTCAAATACAAAAGGCACTCTAACTAAATGTTGACTCTTTGGATCACAATATTTTCTCGAAAAGCTGTGCGGTTGTCTTCATTGTCTGAGTTTTTACTGTCTCCAAAGGAAAATAATCTGAGAAAGATTACTGCTCAATTTTACAATATAATATTTTGCCTCTCTTATTTCTTAAGGATTTTCCCACTGTCCTTGTAATACCTGAAAATTCAGAGAATGAGGCACTTATATACTTTGATACTCTGAATTAGTGGAGCATGTTGAAAAGGATGACAGCCAGGATATAATGCAACCCAGTCTCTTCTCCTCATTCCTAGTCTTATTCAAAGGGACAACAGCTCTAAAGACTCCGTTCACTGTCTCAGTGCCATAGGACATCCTACTTTGTTCTTCTGCAGGAGTTTCAGGTACTGGATGGATCCAAAGAGAGCAAGGTACATTTGTAGAGACATAGTACACTGTCTCTTTCAAAAGCAAAGTCCACATTTGGGAGGAATGAACAGCCAGTTATCATTCTGAACAAACTCTGGGGGTTTTTTGTCTAGGGATAAGTTGGAGAGAGATAAAATATCTCCCTTCAGACAGGTGAAATAATACTTCTCATAAGATCAAGCATGAGCAGGCCATCTATGTTTTTCTGAACAGTTTCTTATCTCTCTTTCTCTCAACCCAGAGTGGAGGAATGAATGGATAAGATAAATAAACTGGAGTCAAAGACTAAATGCTCCAGCTCCCCTAGCCTTATGTGAGACAATTCTGAGGTGTTCTAGAAATGGTTCCTCAATGGTCCCCAGCAGGGTTGATGAGATCTAGATAATCACAATGCACATGTGACACACTTGTATTGATTTTCCCCTGCTACTTCACTTGTACTTACTGCTTCTCAAATAATTCTTACCTTCGTGTTGCCTTTAGCTAAATCCAAATCATGATTCATATGTTATAAAATAATCACATAATTAATCTTTATTGTGATTTAGGATTTTTTAAAATTTCAGCCTAGGGCAATAATAGCATAGTATTAGACTTAAATGGCAAGGATAACGCATACAATAAATTTTCCCATTTTTTTTAAAGTCTTCTTTTTTCCCTCCTCATCCTTTGTTGGTCTCTGCTCTATGAGCATGAGTTAATTAAAATCATTCCCTTGCCCAAGACCTTCTCTTATTCTCTAATTTCTCCCTCGGCCAACCTGTAAAAAGGCAGTTCTTCCCAGAATGTCTGTTGATGCTACCAGCCCATGGAACCAGCCAGTGAGAGTCTGACTCATCTGTAGGTCGCAGGTATGGTCTATTTGCTTTCTCTCTCTCTCTCTGACTCTTCCTTCCCCTCTCCTCACTTTTTCTCTCTCCATATCAATAGCAACTCCATACATCCTAACCTCAAGGACTTAACCATCATGAACAACTGACTCACCATAAAATTTATCTGGTTAGTCTAACCCCCAAAACTCCATTCGAATCTTTAGAAGAGTTGTATGTCAGCCAGGAAAACCCTCGGCAAAGTCACATGTTGCTGAATGAGGTCCACAGAGGCAGTAGAAACCTCCCAAGTGATTTCACATTTCAATATTTTTAGGGACACTCTAATGTTTTCATTGGGTTTATGTTTAAAAGTTTCAGAGTTGTATAGATTCCTTCTGTAAGAACTGAAATGAGTCTACTGTTTGGTTGGTTGGTTGGTTGGTTTTTGCTGTTGTTGTTTTAAGGTGGGAGACAGTATATCAGGAAAAGGTGAAGGGGAATATTCAGGATCCAGATACATCTAGGAAAGCTGCTACTGTCTGCCAATACTGCCCAGGGCCCAAGTCTTGCTGCAGCTGCTGCTGCTATTGGTCTAGAAAGAAGCAGATGGCATGCAAGAAGCTTTTTCCTCTGTTTCATTTGCCTGCAACAAAAGCCCTAAAGCTCCGGCTTTGGACTGGTGTTCCCATGACTAAGCTACATAATCCATTTGCCTTTGAGATTCAGGTTCAAATGAGGGTCACCTCAAAGTCAAACAAAGTTTTCCCAGGACATTCACAAGGTGACTAGCCTCAGGGGTATTTAACAGAACTCAGAGGGACTCTGCCCACTGCCAAGGAAAATTTTATTCAGTTTTATCCAGAGCTTACAAGTCTCAATGAACATGAGGATGGGATTTTGGTTAGCTCTTTCTAGAGATTAATTATGCAGGGTTGGCTAGGCAAGTTTATGATAAATTCTGCTGGAGTGAAATGTACTTGGTTTCCAACATCGCTGTCACTTTGATATGACCAAATGACTAGGTACATTCCCAGGTTGGCCTACATTTCTTTCTTGTCCTTTATCTCAAGATTTACTTCCAGAGGATGCAGTAGCTTGGACTCGGGGGTTTCCTTTCACAGAGCCTTGGATACAGGTATATAGTGGCAGTATTAAAATGGCAGAATTATACAGGAGCTTTCTCCAATTTTCCTCAGAAATGAGACTGGTATAAGAAGTGGTTAGGGGTGCCATTGGGGGTCAGCGTGTTTATAATCTAGTAACTGATGCTAGCCAACACGTGAGGATTCAGCATGTTCCAGATACTGGTCTGGGTGTTCTTCCTTCAGTGGCACATCAGCTTCCACAAATTACCTCCTCCCATATGCCCTTCTTAGAGGGTGATGTTGGCACACCTCTTATCGAGTGATAGGATCTATGATCCTTCTCCTTGAGCGAGAATGGATCTTGATGACTGTTTTAACCTATAGCATATGGCAGAAGTGATGTCATGAGACATCTGAGACAACTTCATGTAGTGATTCATCTTCCACCATCATTCTATTGGAACACAGCTCTTAAAAACCAACCTCCATGCTGTGATGAAGTCCTCACCACATGGAGAGGTCAAATGGAAGTTTTGAAACCAACCGACAGACCTATCAAGGTGAAGATGATGCCAGCCCCAGCCCCCATCTGACTGCAATTGCATAGCAGACTCTGAGTAGGAACTACCCTGCTGAGTCCAATCAACTGGTAGAACCGTAAGCAATAATTATAAAATGATGTGACTGTTTTACGTCACTGTCTTTGGAGTTATTATGCAGTAAGATAATTAGAATACATTTATAAATTATTTAGTCTTTATGAAAACTCAGTGAAATAAGTGTTATTACCTCTACAGATGAGAAAAAACTAGGACATTCAATGGCTAAGTTGTTTGCCTAAGGTTAGTGGCAAAACTTGGTTTCAAATCCAAGAAATCTGATTTGTGAGAGTTTATGGGTCTAACTGATAGTATATGAGTCTTATGTCTTTTTCTCTATAAAAAGATGCTGAAAACAAGAAAAAAGTGAAATTTTTCTTCTGAGGGAGGATGGGAAAATACAATTCTTTCAAGCACATAGTACCCATCAATTCAAAATCAATTTTCAGTCATTAGCTCCCATTCCTACATGGGAGATGGGACAAGGAAAAAGCACTTACAATATGTAATCCAATGCTAGAATGTTCATGAAGTTATGCAAACATTGCCACAACAATTTTAGAATATTCCCATCACTGAAGAAAGAAATTGCATTACCTGTAGCAGTCATTCTCCACTTTTCTCTTCCTCCTTCCATCCTCTTAGTCCAGAAAATCATTTATCTCCTTTCTGTCTATCTATATTTGTCATTCAGGATTTTTTTCTTCCTATATAATTGTAATTATATATCCTTTGACCAACTTCTCCTCATTTTCCTCTCCACGCAATCACCTAACCCTTTGTAACCACCATTCTATTCTGTTCTATGAGGTCCACTCTTCTCTAGGAGACTGGCACTGATTCTGCACTGATATACTGCCAAGAGCTGGTGCTGGAGGCAGCCGTGGAAAAGCCATTCATCTGTGTCACATCCTTTACCTGGCATATCACCTACCCCAACTGACTGTGCAGTACACCTCCAGAGAACACTGGTTTCTCTAGGGTGCTTTAACAAATTGATAAATTGTATTGTACAATCTGAAGCCAAAAGACAGGAAACGTGTGATCATTCTACCTACAATAATGCCACAGGAGCCTGAGGGCCCCCTGAAGTGGCCCTCTGGACTTCAGGTAGGGAAGGATAGAGTGATTTGGTTTCAACTCCTAGAACAGAATAAAATCAAATTGTGACCCAGCAAAGTGGAAAGCTCCAGGGAATGTGTAATAATCCAACCCCAAATATCACATCTGCCTGTTCCAACAGCCCAGCATGTTTTGATCCTTCTTATGTCTTGACTTATCTTTGTGACAATAGACCTCCTGAGGTTGCCAGAGATGGAGACAAGTTACATAAATACCATACTAAGTGCTTGTGAGACAACTCCAAAGTCAGCTTGCACCACAGGGACAGCGAGCTGAAATCAGAGCTGGAGAGACACAAGCAGCCAGACTTACAAAAGAACAGTAAATTATTTCTGACCTCAGGAGTTATAGAAATGACTTTACAAACTATTCATTTTTAATACCAGTGTGATTAACCCTCAACTTCACAATGGATTTCACAATACAGGCAGGAAAATCTATCAGTTAAAAAAAAAAAAAAAAAAAGAACACTAAATTACCTGAATCTCAGACAAGCAACCTCAAATTAAAATGGCTGGCATGAAAATAAAAATCCAGATGAATCACTACCTTCTTTCTGGTCCTTACGAATGCCTGAGATTTTTTTTCTGACTGCGCCTTCAGACTCAGACACAAGAGTCCCACACAAGCCCCTCTCCCAAACTCAAACTCAAAAATCTATCCTCTGGCTCTCAAGACTTCTGGTGTTTATCTGACATATGTGCCTTGCTTTACATTAAGAAACATTTCTTAATGATTGTCTATCAGACTTTGTATACTATATTATATCCCCCTCTACTTGGTTTATGTTTGCAAAGTCTATCTTTTTATATAAAATTTTTCAAATAACTGTGCTCTCCTCTATTCCGATATTTTCAATTCTATGATTCTCTAGTTATTTCTTCTTTTCTCCCCTAAGTCTCTTCAAGTCATCTTTAAATGGTTAGAACTCATGGATGGGCCATGGTTTGGTGACCATCCCATCTCCTTAGTGACAGGTCTGAAAATATGGAGATTTTCTTACCACTAAGTAGGCCTACAAATGGCCCTAGGGCAAGTGCCATACAGCCCACTGTGATATAGACTAAAATTTGATTCAAGAATTCTTCACCTAGGAGCAGTTTGCCTTTATAATGAATCCAACTTCAGGGTTTAATGCAGGAGCCAAATCTCAGCTATTTCAGGTCATTAAAAACCTGAAGCACATTTAGAATGGACAGGTGCTAATTTGTGTCTTCTGGCCACACTCCACTTTCATTAATGACAACTGGCACCAGCAAATTCCCTTTGTGACACACAGATGAGGTCTGCAATTGTTTTGTCCTGTTTAATGGCTGAGATATTAGCTCCCTGGGGAGGCTGCTTCCCGTGGACACAGCACAGATGCTCCTCCTCAGCTTAGGAGGGGGTTATTGTCCTGGTAAACCAATTGCAAGTTGAAAATAACATTAAGGCAAAAATGCATTTAACACATTTAGCCTACCAAACATCACAGCTTAGCAAGACAGTGTAACAACACTGATGCTGCCCAGTGTGAGAGAATATTATGCCACTTATCACCAGCTCAGGAGAAGATCAAAATTCACAATTCAAAGTATGATTTATATTGAATGTGTATCACTTTTGCACCAGGTAAAGACAAAAAAAATTTCATAATTGGAAAGATGGTAAGCCAGAGACCATCTGTATGTAGCAGAAGCCCTTTCTAATCACATACCTCAGGAAACATTTTCTGAAGAATGAAGACCCTTCCGCATGTCCATGTCACTCTCATCACAAAACAAAGATGCTGAATCACCAAGACCCTCTATACTGCATGGGTCTCTATGGCCTTTATAATTACCTTTCCCAAGTCTCTCCAAACATACAATGATGATGTTGAGATCAAACTGTTTCTTCTCTAACTCTGAAAATACAGCTAGCCAGATTTCCAAAGATCAGAACAAAAATATTCTATGAAAACAGCCTTGGTGTGATACACCCATACTATTCAGCAATAAAAAGGAACAGGCTTTTGGTACACACAAAAATCTAGGTGAATCTAGATAAATCTGTAGAGCATTATACTGTGTTTTTAAAAATCCAGATATGCTGTGTGATTCCATTTCTATAAGATAAAATTAAAAACCACAGAAATGGAGAAGAAATTGGTAAGATAGTCAATGGTTAGTGCACTGGATGATCGCACTGTGTTTATCACTGTAAAGGAGTAGCACGAGGCATCTTCATGGTGATGAGAATGTTCTGTATGTTGATGACATCAAAGCCAGTACCAAAGTCAATATCTTGGTTGTGATATTATACTATAGTTTGGTAAGATGTTATCACTCAAGGAAGCTGGGAAAAGGCTACAGGGGATCTCTGTATTATTTCTTATAACTGCTTGTAAAATGATCTCAAAAATTTTAATTCAAAACAAAACAAGGCGGCACTGGCTGGCAACTGGCAAGACTAGGGTCTAGTTCAGGCTCTGCCAACAGCAAGCACAAGCCAAGTCACTCAATGTTTTTCCTCCTTGATTTCATCATCTGTGAAATGGAGTTGGACAAGATCATCTCCAAAGTTCTGACAAGTTCTACAGCCGAGCAATTTTAGAGCTGCTCTTGGTCCACAGAGCATGTAAATTTGAAGAATTAGGCTACCACAGCAGAATGGGTACTTTACATAATCTCTATAAATACCATTTTAAACTTAGTTTCTACTAAATATAACATGCAATAGCAAAAAAAAAAAAAGAATCAAAAGGAAAAAACTCAAACACTATCTCATCATTAAAGTTATTACTAGTAAACAGAAAGAAATTTTCCATTGAATGGTGTGATTAAACAGTATATATTTTCTTAACTATAAACCAGGAAAGCAAACCAGCATTTCTGCCATTTTCTTGACATAGTATGTCCAAAGCACCATTCCCCAATTTCCTAGTCCTTTTCACTGTTAAAGCCTTCTTGTTTTTTATGTTCTAACCACTGGGGACCTGCAATACACAAAACAGGAAGTCCTTTAATAAAATTGATAATTTTAGAGGGGAAAGCCCCAAGCAACTGATTGAGAACTAAACTTTCAGTCAAATTGTTGTTTGATCTTTATGTCACCAAATAACCAACTGAATTGAATATTTAACATCGGATGTCAAATCTACATTAAAATAGCAACAAACCAAGTGATATATTAAACTAGCAACCTTTATTATCTTGTGAATAAAGGAGTTACTAATCAATGTGCATTTGTTCTAAAATCAGTGAATATTATTAAGGAAAGCCACATAGTACAAACAGTAACAAAACAGTATGTAGTCACTGTCATCTGCAGTTCTTTAAGAATGTAGATACAACAATTACTATTAGTGCATTATGTAAAATTGTGGATGTGTAACTGACGTGATTCTGCAATCTGCATTTGGGGTAAAATTGGGAGTTCATAACCCACTTCAATCTAATGTATGAAATATAATATGTCAAGAGCTTTGTAATGTTGTGAACAACCAATAAAAAAAAAAAAAGAATGTAGGGAGTGTCTGTCAATCATGACACAACAAGATTCCATGTATGGATTACGATAGCTGAATAACTCAAGTATGTTATCATTACATCTACTAAAACTATACATAATATAACTTATCCTCCTCTGATGACTTTTTAGCCATCATAACATTTTGCAATGTCTCAGAGAACAATAGACATGACCTCATTTGGTGCTGCACTGCGCTGACATACAAATGGTCTCAGTAAATTCAGTGGAAATTCCTAGTCTTGTGAAAAACAAGGTGCCAGTTTAAACTTTTAAAAATCCATACTATCAACTTATGAGTTCTATTTATTTTTTCAATATAAATTTCTAGTCCTCCCCCCAAAAAATTATCTCCTTGGTCATTTTTCCATCTAGGTTTGAATAGATGTTTCCTAATGATTTTGGTATATATGCCACATCTCTTGTTCACTAACTATGCTTTATGAATTCCTCAAGATTCATAAGCTTCTATATTATATTTTGTATTCAGATGCTTCACACACTAGTTTTATAGCTCATTTCTGTGTCTATTTGACTTTTTTGTCATATTCAATACTTCCTTCACTCTTGGATATCAATGAAATGTTTGTCAACAAAATATAGTGTTGCTGCTGTGCACAAGGCCCATTATTTTCACTGCATTTATTGTCTAAGTATGAAGTAACAGACTTAAATATTTTAAGAATTGATGTTTACCTATTACTATAAGTTGTCCTACAAAATATTCCAACACTTTTTCATCATGACAAACCAAAGATTCTGTGCTATCATTGATTTCATTATCTGACACACCATCTTCAGCACCACTTATGTGTGTTTATTGGAAATATGGTGACAGCACATGCGCCCTAAGATTTGTAGACCTGTGGCTCCCAGTGCATGAGAAGACAAATGCATATCCACATGTCACAGGAGAATACATTGCTGCTTTTTTTAATCTGTAAGCAGTGTGAGGAACAGAACTATATCATGCAATGATTATGCAATGGAAGATTACAAACCAATTTTGGACTGAAAATAACATGGTACATATGGTGGCAACAATTATGCAGTGAAATATGGTAGATCACAGGTGGGGGCTCTTTGCAGTGGTTCAGTGAGAGACACTAGAAGAAAAATTTATGTCTTGCTGTGGGCCTTTAAGCGTATGATGAGACTCACAAAATTTTCTTTTTACTAACTAGAACAAATGATTCTTATAAAATATTTTTTAAGTTTTACAGTGTTTTTAATGACATGGAAACAGATTATGTTATAATATGTACAGAGATTTGGAGATATCTGTATGTATACATGTATATTTTTAATTGATTGAATCTCAACTGTATAGAAGACTTAACTTATTTTTTTTAATGGAGACCTGGCTGATGTCCCATGCTGGAAACCCTCCCATAATTCACTGCCAGGTGTTCCTTAGTTCTCCTTCTGAATGATCAAGAAGATTGCAAATTTATGCAGTATGTCTCAAGCCAGAATCACCTAAAATACTTTCCATTTATTCAGAGTCTTAACCTAATTCAACTAGGTTATACACAATTTTCAGGGTTTATAGCAAATATCAGTCCCCTTCCACAGTTAGTTGTAGATGAAAGTTTTGGGTTTACTTTTCAATACCCCTCTAAAAGCAAATCTCAGGCTGAATCTTGGTATATCCCAGCTTCTTAGCAAGCATTCAACAACCATACCACTGGTGTGGCAAAAGCGAGTGGAGCTATAGCTCTCTGTTACTCTAGTTTCTCTGACAGAACTTACCATTAGACAGTTCACTGGAGGCAATTCTAGCAGCAAGATTCAGCCTTCTGCTCAGAGCCAGGAGACAACGAAGTCTCCAGGTTGGCCATTGAGGATCCAAGCTCTGGAAGTCACTCCTGAGGACACAGAACTACTGAGCCAGCTAGCAAGAGCAGCAAGTGTCCCTCTGGTATTTCCAGGAAATCCACATATAATGAAAACTGCTGATTTTAGGAAGAAACACCCAGTTCTAATATTTATTAGTCAAATTTTAAAACTTTTGGTGTTATTGAAGATAAAGATAATTGGATTTCTCTAGGTTGATCGAATACTGGCTAACCACTCCAAATGTATTCTTCTGATTAAAGCAACTACCACAGCAAGGGTATAGAATAAAACTAACTATATGCCCATGATCCTATCAGAGTGTCTGTGTAGTATTTTAAAGTAACAAGTCCCACTGTCTCAGAACATTGGGACCTGAAAATCTGGACCGACAAGTTCCTCACAACGATGCCCATATAAACTAAAATTCTGCAAGCCATTGTCATAGCTATTAAGAGTAGGGGCTTTGGGCAAAATGCTTGTGTTAGAATTCAGGTTCTTCCACTCTACAGCTACATACCCTTTATTTAAAGCACCATGATTCAATGTCCTGACATACAAAGTGGTCATAATAATACTTACCTTAATAGCCTTGGTGAAATTTAGATTATATGAGAAAAGTTCTTAGCACAAAGCTTTGCACATATTATGACTTAAATTTTTATGAAATATTCTTGTTTTCTTTTCTCTATGGAGCACAAGTCATGGATAATGCTCTGCTTTTTCTTTATTTCTTGAAGTTATAGTGTTCTCCACTTAATGAAATATTTTAGTTATATTCAGAGCAAGGAAGAGTAAGAGAATTATCAGCAGGATTTGTGGGGCATTTGTTTTCTTTTGAGAATAAGATCAAGTGGTTGATTTTTTTTCTAACTCTGAATTAAAATACAGAAGTATTCTTAACACATACTATTATAAAGTCAAGTTTATATCTTTTGTATTTTAAAAAAATCAGTTAGAAAGATATATATGTCCTGTTGAATTTCATCTTGTTAGATAAAATATAACAAGATATTTTTGGACTCTTATTGTCATACAACTTATCTGTTCTCCTCTAACTTTATGTCATCTACAAATGTGATTAGTGTACCATTAATGTTTCCAATCTTTCACAAAATGTTGAACACAGAATATTTCAACTGAGTTGAAGTCATCACTCTTTTTGAGGTGTTGTCATTACCAGTAACTAGTATCTTCCATTGTTTTTGTGTTCAACTAATGGTTTTCATGTTTTCTCCAAATATATCATGAGCAAGCACGTGTAAAATTTCTTGATATAAGCCAAATTTTCCACAAATATTGCTGAACCTTGCTTTGTTCATCTTTTAAATTTATAATAATAATAATAATAAAGTTAGTATGGCATCATTCATTTTTATTGATGTTATATTGGCACCTAAAAACTCCACTTTTTACTTGTAAATAAGGAATAGATTTTAGCTCATGTGCCCAAAAGAAAAAATAGTGGCTGCCTAATGTAGTTTTAACAGTGACTCTAGGTATTGACTAGACATAGCCATCAAAAATGCTCTGATCTGATTACTTTGTATCACATTTGTAACATTTATATATTATCCCTGACTTGGATTTTGAAAATCTGGTTTTAATTTATTAAACTATTGTCGCGACCCCCTTGCCCGCAAGGAAGACGCAACACCGGGAATCTTCTTCCAGTCGTTTATTCAAGTTCTCGAGATCTCTTCCACTCTACTCTCTTCTTCATCTTCCTCTTCTTCATCTTCCTCCCCGAATGCTCCTACCAGCCTTAATAAAGCATCTCAAGCCCCAATGCGAAGCTGCCACGTGGAGCTTTCTCATAGGGTGTTAAAAAACCACGCACCAACTCTCCCAATTAAGGAGTTGTTTGTCACAAACCACAGTCGAGCCAGCGCCATCTTGTAATGGCGACCGCAGTCCGCAGAAACGGCTCACTACAGTTCCCCCTTTTGTTTTCTAAAAACAATACAGGCGAGAGTAGAGGTCCTATCCCACTGTGCAGAAGTGGCTGCATAGTATGGCTCAGCCCCAAGGAGGGCCCTTCCCCAGATCTGAGACCATATCAGCCGACGCTTTTCTCGTGGGACGGGGCGTGGACGCGTCTAACCCGCATGCAATAGGACATGCTCTCCTTGAGGTCCACTTCAAGGATCACTCAAGTGCAGTGCCTTGCCTCGCATCCTGTATCGTGACGATGGTGGACGAAGGGGGATAGCTGAGGCTGAACTGTGGCTGTATAGAAATATAACGACAAACAAGTTGGTAACACCCTACAAGAAAGGCACGGGTAATCTGTGCAAGCCAGACTTGAGGTGAAATGCCATTACTCATACTAAGCCTTCAACCAGGAACCTTATCAGACCCAAACAGGTCAGGACGTTCCCACATGACCGTTGTTGGCTGAATATGAAAACAGACACCACAAATCTTTCAAGGCCTTGTGAGCTCCTTCAAGGTCTTGTGAGCTGGCCTCTTTGACATGCACAAAAATCAGGGCTGGATCCAAGCCCTGGGGGCCGGGGGGAATCCGTGCCAGCAGTTCCCCCCCTTTTGTTTGTTGCACGTCAAAGGGAATCAAGTAGCCCCTGTCTTAGGTCGTTCACTGCCCCTACACTGCTTACCCGTCTTTGGGGAGGCCCCATTCCCCTGTCTTAGGTTGCAGTGCAAGCGTGAAAGTTGCCCGTCTCTGGGTACTACAAGATCAGCTTGTTGTTGCCAAGGCGTTCAGTGGTATCTATTCAGCCAGTCATTATTGGGTCTTTAATTGGTTCCGGTTCAACAAGGCATAGAGTAAAAATAAAGAAGAAAAAGGGGGCAAAAGGAGGAAGGCATGAAGCAGGGATCATTGTAGAAAAATCATCTTCGAATTGGTCGGAGACAAACTTCAGCAAGATCATCCTTGGTCTGCAGGCGTTGATAATGGATCTGTATTGGCTTAGAAGTCAGAATGTTAATTTGGTCTTTAATAAATTGTGTCATTCTCTTACCTAGGCAGGGGCCTACAGCAGCTATAAGGAGGAGACCGAAAAGCGGTCCCATTACAGTGGATATCAAAGGAGTTAACCATGGGGTATTTTTAAACCACTGTTCAAACCATCCTTGTTGTGCTTCAAATTCCTTTTGTCTTTTAGCCAATCTTTCCGTGACCTTTTCCATAGTTTCACGGATTACCCCAGTATGATCTACATAAAAACAACACTGTTCCTTTAAGGCTACACATAGTCCTCCTTCCCTTAGGAATAATAAATCTAGTCCCCTCCTATTTTGTAGCACAACTTCTGAGAGGGAGGTGAGGGACTTTTCCAAAGCAGTAATTGACTTGGCCATGGCTGTTAAATCTTATAGCTGGGTAGAGAATAACATTTAAGATCTACAGTGGTATTAGAGGATAATTTAGACAGTATTACTACCCCTTCATAATAGGGCGGCCTGGAGGTCAAGCATAGCCAGCAATCTTGGGTCCTGTTAGGACTAGTGGCATTGAGAGCGAAAAAGGCTCCTTGGATCAAATCAAAAAGACGATCTCCAGTTCCAGGGTGTATGGGCCCAGGGGCACAATCAAAGGTTTGATAGCCCACAGTTATTGTTTGACCGCTGGGGGAAGATATTACTGCTGGGGCTATGGGCTGTTTGGGTCCAGATGGGGCCTTTTGATCTCCGAGCACCTGATTGGGTCCTATTAAACTTCCAGTAGGCTGTTCTGTGGTCAATTTAAGCCGAAAAAGCAGGCCAGGATTGTACTGTCCGGGGGTGCAAACACCCAGCCCCCAGAGATATCCTTAAGTCCAATCTGGCTGCTGTTTTCCATTGGAAGTAAACTGAATAGTAATATCTGATTCTCCCTCTATTGTTTGCCAGAAGTGGGTAACATCAGTTTGCCAGACATCATTGGTGTGTAAGCCTCTAGGATTAACACTTAGACTAGGGGAATGAATGAATGGAGCACACACTGGGCATAAGAAAACAATTTGTAGAGTCTGATCACGTGAGCACCCCGCACAGAAGCGTAAGGATTGTGCATTTAGATGGAATTTAGCATGGAGCTAAGGAGTTGATCCGTTTGTAATTGTTCCATGATAGTAAATTGTCTGCCAATATAAGGGGTTGTTTCAATAACTGAGGCTAATTTAGCAACATAGAGACTATCAGTACATACACCAAGTGGGATGGAATTGCATAGCCCAAGGGCTACAATTAGAGCCTCAACTTCTGATCCTTGGGCAGACAGCCTAGGCACAGGGTGTCGAATTACTTGAGATCCATCAAAAACAACAGCAAACCCCCCTCTTGCTCCGTCTGTATAAACAGTCTAAGCTCCCGGGATAGATTCCCCTTTAATAATTTTAGGAGAAATAATAGGACATTTTTTGAGGTCTTCTAGAAGTTTATGTCGGGGAAAGTGATTATTAATTTGACCTTTGAAATTACAAGGGAAGAGACACCAAAGATCATGTTCTTGTTGGAAATTTAAAATCATATCCTGGGTATAAGGTTGAATGAGAATGTCAAAAGTTTTTCCAAACAGTGCATCACCCAAATATTTGGCCTTCCAGATCAGATTCATCACCAGTTCATAAAAGGGAGTTATTACCCGAGAGTTAGAAGCAGGTAAATGGACCCAATAGATGGGACCTATTTGTCAAAACACTGTAGTAGGAGTTAATTTTGATGGCAGGATTATAAATGATAGGGGTATAGAATAGTTTATCTGGGTAACCTGCATATCTTGTAGGGCCTTCTCTATCAGTCTTAATGATTGTAGAGCCTCAGGTGTGGGATTCTCTTGTAGGGCCTTCTCTATCAGTCTTAATGATTGTAGAGCCTCAGGTGTGGGATTCCTGGCTGAGCTGGGGGAAGGGTCTCCTTGGAGGAGATCATACAGAGGCTTAAGTTCCTGGAAAGAGAGGAGTTGGCACTGTTGTCAAAGTCACAAACATACCTCTTAAGAGAGGGGGAAAGGGAGAAACCTTTAGCAACTTGACGTTTCTCCCAAGAATGATCCTGACAAGGCGTAAATGTTGGGGGGAAACCAAGATTAGGGGTACAGTAAGGAGAGGCCTTAAAATGAGTGGCATTATAAAGACTATTAGAAGAAGGAGGCACTGGGATTAGTACTTCGGAGATAATGGCCAAGGTAGTTATGTTTAAAGCAGAGCTATTTACGGGGGTTCCTGAGCCTGATTGTTCCCCTGAGGCTACTTAGCTCAATACAGCACTGAGAATGCTCCCTGAGATCTGACTGGACCGCAATGGGTCCTTCCAGTTAGTCAAATTCTTGGTCTTAAGGCTAATACAATGAGCGTTCCCGAAGCCAAAACAAGAAACTCCTGTGAGATTAACTTGAGATTGATTAAAAATGCTTTCCACCTGAGTTAGTGTGAAGACGGCATCCACTCCATAAGTGCGCACAGACTCCGCCAGGGTCTTCAATTTATCATCTTATGAGTTTAACATAGAAACCTGTGGAATCAAATTTTGTCTGAAAAAGATATCTTCCGTTAGCATTTACAGGTAGGCATTTTTTTTTTTTTTTTTTAAAATACAGTTTCTGAGTAGCTCCGGTAGAAATCTGAAACGCAGCAGTACAGGTTAGTGGCTGGAAGGCGGGACTAGAAGTCCTGTCTGAGTGACTGTGGAAGAACCAATCGGTAGCCCCCAAGAGTGTGGGAGGTGGGACCAGGAAGTCGCTCTTCCGCCAGGCAGCCCATGGTTACCATGGTGATGCAAGCAACACGGAGTCCGTCGCTCACCCTCAGGGCAAAAGTTCCCCAAGATTTCCTAGCCGACCGCACCTTGCCTGATTTTGTTTGCATTTTTCCCCGCCTGGCCAAGCTCTTACTGCGGCAGCAGCCTGCTCTGTTTCTGGACCATCCCCGCACACTCCGGCTTCCGGGCCGGGGCGGGCTCCTGTTCCCTTTTCCCGGCTGCAGTGGGCGTCCCTGGGCATAGATCCCAGGGTCATAATTAATCCGCTGCTGCGGCACCCATGGCACAGCAACAGAAGGAACACAGAAAACGAAAGACACAGACGACAAAAAAAGAACACAGAAAACAAAAGTGAAAGTACACATAGCAGCTGCAATAAAATATGAGGCCTACGGGGTCCCGCTCTCGGGGACGAGGGGTCCACTCACGGACGAGGGGTCCACTCACGGGACGAGGGGTCCACTCACGGGACGAGGGGTCCACTCACGGGACGAGGGGTCCACTCACGGGACGAGGGGTCCACTCACGGGACGATTGGTGCACCACTCCTGACGACTGAAAGTTTCTGATTTTCCCGGGTCTCGGCACCATTTGTCGCGACCCCCTTGCCCGCAAGGAAGACGCAACACCGGGAATCTTCTTCCAGTCGTTTATTCAAGTTCTCGAGATCTCTTCCACTCTACTCTCTTCTTCATCTTCCTCTTCTTCATCTTCCTCCCCGAATGCTCCTACCAGCCTTAATAAAGCATCTCAAGCCCCAATGCGAAGCTGCCACGTGGAGCTTTCTCATAGGGTGTTAAAAAACCACGCACCAACTCTCCCAATTAAGGAGTTGTTTGTCACAAACCACAGTCGAGCCAGCGCCATCTTGTAATGGCGACCGCAGTCCGCAGAAACGGCTCACTACAAACTATGATTTTATTCGGCCTGCCATTCATAAAGACCATCATTTCCCTGTTTTTAGACTGACAATAACATATACCAATTACCCAGTATCCCTGTCTCCTAGAGTCATATTTCTTTAAGATTGGTGAAGCATCTCAGTGATATTGTTTGTGAGTTTTCTTAGTTCCATGTAATTTAATTTGTCTGAGGATATTTTAATCATTTTCATTTACAACAAGAAAAGCATTCAGTTATAATGTTGTCAACCATAGTGGGCTCCTAGTTGTCCTTACTGATTTTTGATAGTTTTCAATTAAATTATTGGTCTCTGTTGAAGATTCCATTTTCCAAATACAATCACAATCCTCTCATTCCATGAGGTTTTCTTGCATGATCTTGATAGTCCACAAACCTGGACAGATCTTTGTAAAACCCTCGATTGATTCTGCCCATGACAGAGGTGACATTATGAAACTTCTGAGGTAGGTTACAGAAATAGTACACATTTTTTCACTTGAGATACTTGCTCTTGGAATCCAGCTGCCATGCTGTAAATAAATCCAAACTATTTCACGAGAAAAGACACATGGAGAGGCCATAATGTGTAGCTGTCATAGCCAACCGCCTTCACCAACTACCAGGCATGTGAATGAAGAAACTTCTAAGTGAATCCATCCCAAAGCAGTACAGTCACCTTCAGTCTTCAAGGCCCCATACATCATGGAACAGAGAAAAAAAAATCCCCTGTTGTTCCCTGTTCGAATTCATGAACTACATAATCCATGAGCATAATAAGATGGCTGTTTTATGCCACAACACACTAAAGTGGTTTACTGCACAGCTGTAGTAACTGAAACTTAATAGACAAATGCAAGATAGCTTTTTCTTCAGATGTCAGTAATTCTCAGTTACTACCTGCTCTGGAAACATCTTTTATGTTTATTAAAATTTAGATTTCTAGACAGTCGGACAGACACACACACACACACATACACACACACAAGTCTTAGAGTAACTCTCTTACCCAAAGGAGTGGTGGAATCTTAAGAAAGCCCTCAGTATATGTGTGTTGAGAATGTTGAATGTGCTCTGCATTAAGGAAACCTGAGTATAAGCTGAAAATTTTCATTTCCTGACTCCTCCAGATACTATTGCTATTGTTGCAAAATTCCTGGCTCCAAAATTCAAGTTTGATTACAAATAAGATTGCAAATGGCCAGATGTAGCAGCTCATGCCTGTAATCCCAGCAACTCAGGAAGCTAAGGCAGGAAGATTGCAAGTCTGAGACCAGCCTCAACAACTTAGCGAGGCTTTATGCAACTTCCTGAGACCCTGTCTCCCAATTAAAAAAAAAAAAAGCGGGGGTAGGAGGTGTGCTGGAAATGTAACTCAGTGACAAAGTGCCCCTCCCAGAGTTCAGTCCAAAATAAATAAATAAATACTGCAAAAACAAATAGGGTCAGATAAAAATGAAAAGGATATTACTTAAACTTGAAACCAAAGATGAACAAAAGGAGAAAATGATTGTCCAAGATCACAATAACATCACTTTTGTTGTTGTTGTTGTTATGCTGACCTTTAAGTCCTGGGCCTGCTCCTGGGCACTCAAGGCTTATGTGGGAGGGAACTGTCCAGCATCACTTCTTCCTGAATAAAGCCATTAAGCCTGGTGAAAAGAAGTCCTGGCTCAGCCTCCTACAAGTGTTCTAGGGCTGAACTCCTCCCTTCAAGAGAAATCAAGGTCCTACTCACCTAAACCCCACAGCAAGCCACAGTCTACCCACCTCCCATGTCTGAATGCACACTAATGCCACAATAAAAAAAAAAAAAATGGTACTGCATTTGCCAGTCCACTCAGCTTGATCCCTAATTAGAACTTCTATAATCCCTGAAACACAGAAGAACTGTAAAAGTTTTCCCTTTCAAGACTATAGAAATTGTATTTTCAATCTCTCTTCCTTCCCTTTTAGAAGGTTTTTAAAAGAACTTAAACTATTATATATATATTCAAATATACAGTTTTGCTATGATTACCACTGAGAGGTAAGGTGTGCTCTGTAAAATAAAAATGTTAGATGATGATCGTCAAGACTCTTCAGTAAAAACAATTGCATTGGGTGTAACTTTGCTTCTTTGCAAGTTATTTGTTGATTTTTTAATTAAAATATTGTTTCCCAAAATTAAATCATTAACATATCATTTTGAGAGAATAGAAATCATGCTATTGGTTCCATGGACTTATGATCTCGAAAGGTAGAAACAGATAAACACTTATGGAATACTGGCTGTGCTCTAGATATCTTAGAATCAAACATTTTAAGATAAGGTTTGAAACTTTTAATGAAGCTTATTTTTATTCTGCTGCAAACATGATATTTGAAAGAAAGAATGTTAAGAAAATATAATGCCAGTGCAGATAGTCATTCAGCTCATATGATATTATGAGCTAGGTGCAATAGAAGATTTCTTAAAATGCAACCATGTACAGGTAAAATACACTCCATATGGCCTGCTGCATGAAACATTTGGAATGCTGCATTTATTATCATATTTTTAGTTTTCTCAAGCAGTTCTGCAACCTACATTCCTTAAATAATAAATTGTAAAGACCAGCCTAAATTTTGCATTCTCTGGCAAAACATCTCTGTCCCTTCTTTATCCTGCAGGCATTTTTGTCCTATAGTCCATACATGGTTCATATTTGTTCATATAAAGAGATACACATTTTATATTTTGACCCCTATCTGCTATGGAGAATATTATTTTGATTCATTCCTTTGGATTCCAAGTATGCAAGTTAGGATGATCAAGTGGTAACCATGGTGACAGAAAGCAGAGTTCAAATCTTAGTAAGGTCATGTCATTCTTTCCCACAGTGCAGAACTCACATTCTAAGACTAATCCAGTATCTAAAAATATATCACAGGACAGCTCATGTTGCCATTTATGGGAAAATATGACTCAGTTAGCAAATTTTCCTGTTGCATAAAAAGAATCCCCTAGTTGGTAAACGAAAAGATTCCAGTTTGGGGGAAGTGAAATAACAAAGGAAAGGGGAAATTTTTCTTGATTACCAGATTAACTTTTGAAACTTTAAGCTACTCCTGAAATCAACAGGAATGCAAAACCAGATCCATTGGAAAGGTCTTCCATAAAAATAATAGTGGTGATAAAGAAATAACTGTATTTGATACCACTGATGCTGTATCTTTATACACAGTGGCAAAGCAGTCATTAAGAAATTTCTCCAACTGGGTTTTTCTCACAAACATATCAGCTACTGTTTAACTTTTGGCTTTGTAACTGGCTGAGATCCAGGAGTGCCTATGGCCTCAATCCCACCATGGAGAGCTGCATCATGAGCTGGTTGTGAACACGGCCTTGACTCTGTTTGCACGTGGTCAGCCCTGGTCACGTGTGAGAGACAAGATCAACATTCCCCCACAGACCCACTTTAAAGTTATAGTGAGGCTTTCTCTATTTGAGCCTCAGGCTTGAGGTTAAACAGGTTTTGAGGAACTAAAAATGGCAACAAGAGTGACAAAATAAAAGTCGTGAATTACTTGAAAAAAAGTTTAGCTGTATCAAGCTACATAAAGTAGCTTGATACAGCTAAACTTTTAGGCCAGGTCTTTACTAGTTGTTTATTCTATGTCTCAATCTTAACTAAGCTTGTATTTTTTTTAGCTCAATTCCTTGGATATTCCAAATTCTCATTGCCAGTTCTTCCCACGATCATATTCTGAAAGTAAATTAAAACTATTTCTCTCCCAGCTTCATTTGGCATAAGGAAAAATGTCCTCTTTAGTTCTCGGGGCCTAACTTTCAAGCTTAGGCCATTCATCTTCAGGTAACAGGATTTACCAATCTTCTTGCTTGCAGGTATCTCCCTCTTCCTCCCAGGTACACAGCCTTCTTCTAATCTCCCCGACTCCTTAGAGTGTTCAGAGACTTTTTCACATGTTCAGAAGCAACCTGACTCACAACAAAGTCTGATGAAATAGATTATTCAACAACAGAATGTTTGTATATATTGTAAAAAAAATTTAAAAATATATATGTAATATATATATGTAATATATATTTATACATATAATATATATAGTGTGTATTATGTATGTTTATTTATATATTTACACACACACACACACACACACACACACACACACACACACACACCAGGTTTTCTCTAGAAAAAAGGTTCAACATAGAGCACTTCTCATGAGAACAAACCTGATTTGGTGGGTGCATAGTAAAGACAGGGGACAGTGACTCCTTTGTACAATATTGGAAGAAAGGATTAATGATAAAAAGGGAAATAAAGCTAGAAAAGATGAAGTAATGTGCTGGCTAGAGAGAACAGCCTTAAGGTAGCAAAAGATAAGTGCATGATCATTCACAGGTAACTTATCTTCCTGAAAATGGTTTGTATACTGAGATGTTGCATAGTATACAAAGTAATTTTGTGGTCTATCATACTTACCAAGTGGGGGCACTTGCAAGAAATGGATGTAATGAAGACTCTGCACTCAAAATCTGCATTTCTGGACAAAAAGCCTTGAAAGATGGCAACTACAACAGAAATTCTACATATAGTGGAACTGGGGACTTTTCTACTTGGAAAATAAGCAAGACACAGTTAGCCTAAGATCATACTGTATATATTTTTTGAAGAATGCCAGTATTTAAAGTTGAGTTTGAACCAAAAGATGTGTGCTACTGCTAGACAAAGCTTGCAGGCACAGCCAAGGTGCAAGGCATACAAGCACAGGAGACACCTCCCACAGCGAGGCCAAGAATCTATGCAGCCTGACTGAGGTGGCTAATGTGTAAGCAAGACAGCTCCGTGTTCTGAGAACTTCTGGTGCCCTTTGTTCACCCAAACATTTAAATCAACCCCTTTCTCTTTGCCAGGTCCAAGTATAAGATTGACTATAAAAGACTTAGAACTCCAGGAGTCAGATATATTTAGGGAGGCTTAAAACACAATTCTTTTTGTCCTCTACTCAAAATAATATCAAGTATTAATAAGAATCGCCAGTTGTAGCTTTCAGCCTTCTGCTGATAAATTACTTTTCTTGAATTATTTCCAAAGGTGGAATCATGAAAAAATGTTGTCATATCATAAATACTGGGTAAAGTAGAAGTTAGTCCTTTAGCAAGCTCTATGGTATCTGCTTTCTTGTAGGTTAGATGTTCAAACAAATGACAGTCACACGATCCAATTGTTTATTCATGTGGATCCCCAAGAGGGGGGACTTCCTCTATTCCCTAATATTTAGAAATAGTAAAGCAACTCCTTTGCTAATAAAGCAATAAAACTTTTTCCTTTTTCTCAAGAAAGAAAGAACGAATAAAGAGAAGAAAGCCATACAACCTCAAGCAAGATTTGAAGATTTTGAAGATTTCAGGCGTCTCTTCTCCCGCTTCATTATTAATTATATAAATTATCATTTAGGAATGCAGAAGGCCAAGCCATTAAAATTTATCAAGATCACACAGTTTTCAGATAAAAGAAAGATCTGCCTAAGTCAACAAGAGACTTGGATTCTGAGGGAACATTGTCCTGTTTCCCCTGGCTTTTTATTTATGGGTATATTAATTTATGACTGAATGAATTTTCTTGAAGGAATTGTATTTTTCCAGAAATAAACTGAGGAGATGGTCCTCTTAGAGTTGCATATCCTTCCCCTCCAACGCACCCCACCCCCCGTACTTCCCAGCCTCCTGTGATTTGGTTGGGACTTTCTACCTGCTTCTGGCTAATGGCTGTGAACATATGTGAACAGATATGAGTGTATCACTCTCCACTTGAGGGCCTTAAAAATAGGGGAATACTCCATCTGCTTTCCCTTGGCTTTGGCAACCCAGACATAACTTGGGTTTCCTGAGTCACTATAGGGTGAAACAGCATATGGAGGGTCAGACATTTCCCACTGGACTCTACACAAGCAAGAAACAATTCTGTTAATGTTTAGTTACTGCTAATTCGGGGTGAGTTTTTTTTCCTGTTGCATAGTTTACCCTAATTTGGCAAATTTACAGGGCAATGCACTGTACAGCTTGACTACTCATTGTCCAAAGCAGTACTTTTGCATGTTTGCATTTGTGAACCCTTTAAACTTCAAATCCAAATATTGCCAGTGAAAAAAAATAATTTGTTTACTCTAGTAGAGTGGCTAGAAGTTTTCATTCTGAAAACTCAATTAGAATCCAGGTTCTGTCACTTACCAACAGAATGACTTTGGGTAGATTACTTCATGGGCCTCAGTGTTTAGACAAACTGTAGTAAATAATATTGCTTAGTTTAAAAAGTTGTTTTTATGACTAAATGTGATGATTAATATTAATGTACACAAAATATTATGTGTGCATTATTATAATTTAATCGATGTTATTTTAAGTAGTTTCATCATAAAATTTGGGTCATAGTGCTTAAGGGAAAAACAAAACAAAACTTAAATCAACAACAGGGTTCCAGGGTGCTGAAAGGGGAAATACGTCTCGTTAGCAGTAATAGTTGTTAGAATGAAATGTGGAAGTTCTGATGTTGGTGGGATGGCTGCAATTGCAGCAGTGGTAAGCTGTGAGTCTAGGGAATCATCAGTGATCTTAAAATCAGGGCCTCTGCACATAATCTTGAGGGGAAATTCCCTCATTGTGTGAGGTCAGTTATGTCCAGCTTCATTTTTCTACCTCCATTTCAGCACCAGGTGTTTTGAAGGGCTACAATAAATATCAGTTACCATATCAGCAAATCCCTTCCTTTAATCCTTCAATAAAAGATGGAATACATTGGCTTCAGAGCTGTGAGTAGCATCAGTCAATAGAATAAAAATATGCCATTCTTTGTCAGGCAGCAGCAGCCACAATCCCCTCTCCCCTTGTAACCCATGTTAATCAGAGCGATAGAGTATGGTCTTAGCTGAATAAAAACTAAGCCAAGTTGCAGTGGCTGTATCACTGCCAAGTTGCAGTGGTATTGAATGATGGAGGGTCCTCTATTGGCCACTTCAATTCAAATTCTACCCGGGAAGTGGTGGCACTTGAGATGTCAAGGTAAAGTACCTCTCCCAAGTGTCAGGTCTTAAATCTACACCATCAGCTATTATGGTTAAAACTTACAGGAAAGAAATTTAAAGGCCAAGTATGCAAGGGACATACCGCATGTGGGAAGTAGGGTGGTAAAGATTGCCCTTAGAAAGAGGCATCCTACCTCAGAGGAGGCAACCACCTGGAAATCCTACGCACGTACCAGAAGCAGACTATGGAGCCAAGGGCAGTCAGACAGAGGGAAGGGATCAGGTAGACATTTTCTCAACAACCAAACATAAGGACAAGTAGAGTTCTTCTTTTTCCTTAAGAAACATTTCAGGACCCAGGGTTCCTGCTCTTCTCTTCCTCTCAGCTTTTCAACATAGTTAGTAAACAGTACAAGAGTAAAAAGCATATTTTTTCAATGCAGGTGATTGGAAAGCCCCATATGTCAAGTGGAAGAACAACTCATAAATTTCTCCTGGCAACCATATGTTAGTAACTTCTTTTTGTTTAAAAAAAGTCTGGGCATTTTTATGAAAAGGAATTTTAAAAGCCCTTTCTTGTTTTTTAGAGAAGATCTTAAAGTCATTGATTCTTTGATGGACGTCAGTACAGGTTGTTGATGTCCACCTCCTCATCTTACAAATGAGGAAAATAAGGTCCCTGAAGCATAAGGAATCAGATTTTTAGTGTCAGAACGAACCGGGACTGTAAGTTTTCCTCACTTATATCTAATGCCTATTTTCTTTTCTATTCAGATATGAAAGTAAACAGTTGCTTTATGCTCATGATATCTGACTGTAAACCCAGATAGGAAGTCTCAGATTTCTAAATTCAAATGTAACCATCTCAGTTTTTATTGGAAAATGCGGTTGTAGCATTAGAGCTTCCAAAATATAGGTGGGCTTGACAGGTATAGTCAGGCAAATGTTGGTGTCTGTCTTGGAAATCAGCGGCCAGGATCCTTTCCCTATCTGACTGATGTACTCAACAGGCATTTATTAAGATCCTATTACGTTCTAGATCCCACTGTGCTGGATACTTGAAAGGATCTCATCAAAAATATATAAGAAAAACATTTCAAGTCTTACTCCCATGAGGAAACTGTCTACCCTTCTGCAAGAGAAATTGATCCTAAAATATAGATGAGAAAGAGAGAAAAGGAGAGGAGAAGAATTAAGGGGCGGTGGAGAAAGTCCATATTTGGCTGAGAACTATTCCATGTACAATTTCACTTTTGAGAACTCCTATCAATAAGTACACTAAAAAAGTTAGGGTGACCACACAGTATTATAATGAACCCAAGACACACTGAAATGCAAGCTTTGAAACTAGACATTTAGTTTGTCTCCAAAAAAGACCAGGATTGATTTGATTATCTTGGCCAAAAAGTAATAACCAAGTCCTTATTTCACCCCCTTAGCAGGGTTCATAAAGGAAATACCAGGTAAGTAAATGTTAGTTTTAAAATCACCCCAGAGATCTTGACAGTCACAGGAGGACAATTCCAAAGTAGTCTTTATTTTCCTCTGTGGGGTTTTTTCCACTCTAAAAGGACAGTTGAGCATCTCATCCTCCCTGTCCCTGTCCCAGTCAAATCTGCTATGACAAAAGAAATGAACTTGAATGGCAGTGGGAACATGCTTTATCTTGCATGAGTTTCTAATCAGATTTTCTAGACACTGCCAGGAAACAGTGGTAGGGTAATGTGCATAATACTGCTCTGGAAGAAAGAAACTCTGGCTCTCTGTTTGAGGACTCTTCAGATTGTCAGTCCATAGGCCACAAAGCTGAGGACACCTGGAGTCCCCCACCATGCACCAGCCCTATTAATTCTAACTCTCAATTTCTGCCTGAGGCAGGAGGCAGGATGAAATACAGAAACAGGAAGCAAGTTAATAACAGCACTCGAATCAAAGTGATATGGATAACAAGCTGTGGAGGTTGCACTTAGGTATGAAAAAAATAATGCATCAAATCATTTAATATTTTAAAACTTTTCTTGGAAAATAGTAGGAGAAGAAATCCTGTGCTTTAGAAATAAAATTCCACTTTTATTCAAAATCCTGTAGGTATCAATTTCCAGAAAGATCCATTGGGACATTCTTCATCCACTCTGCTGATCTGGTCAATAAATCCACCTTAACCAATTATGTTACTGATGGTGTATTAAGAGTAAGTGTGGTGGAGCTGAGATGGGAACACCCTCAAGGAAACAAAATACATAAGGAAAGGAAGAGAACTGAACGTTACATAAATGAAGGAATCAGAGGTGAGAATGTGGGTGCAAATAGCTTATGTAGATGATTCCAGGAAATGTTGGGAGGAAGTGAGGTATAAATATGGGGAAGGGGTGTGTTAGTAAGCAGGTCACCAAAGTGACAACCAGGACTCCATCCTACTAGAACCTCCCTGAGAAACAAGTGAAGGGTCTCCACTTATTGAGGGTGGCTCCTAGGATGGTGACCTTCCAACATTCCCAATGCACTCGTGCCTGGCCAGAGACACCCCCAGATGGGAGAATTCCTTCCAGCAGAAAGATACAGGAACATAACAGTGTGCAAGAGAGGGATTCCTCAGCCAGATCACGAGGTGTGGGCACAGCAGGGACATCATCTGCTTCAGAATGATGTAGAGGATCCATGGCATTAGAGTTAGGGAAGGGAGACATTGTCATGGGCAAAAGAAATCAAGGCATGCCGACATCTGGTCTTTTAAGGATATAAAGGACAGAACAGAAGTAGTGAGCCTCCTTTGTGACCCTGGTGCCCTTTTTAATACTGGAATGTTTCACCAACTTACTTGAATAATCTAGAAAGTAAATACTATTTTTTTATTTAAAGCAAGTTTCAGAAAGTGAATTGGGGGTGGGGGGTGCCTTTCAACAGTGAAGGCCTTATTCCTCCCTCTGCCCTCAGTGTTTGTGCTCCCAACGGTGACTTATTCACCATCCTGAACATATTCTCATGTAGCAAAGTTCTTGAACATTCTGCTATATTTGTCCTCTTTTGTTATGTTGAGACAGGCCTGTACAGTGCTTCAGCAGAAAACTTGAGATTATCAAAGTCATATCCATGCTTAGTTTTAACAAAAATTAATTTTGCAGATGGATAAAACCTTGGTGCCACACTGCCATGGCACTGCTCAAGGACAGACCTATGCAATAAAGGGTGGTGTTCCAGAGGACAGGAATGGCATCTTAGCCATAGGGATGACACGATAATCTGGAAAAAGCTAACTAGTCCAGCCTGACAGGAGCGGAGGACCCACACTTATGAGAAAGGGGAGATCAGGCTGCAAAAGGAGGTCCCAGACCAGATTCCAGAGGGTTGTGAACATCAGAGTAGTGCTGGCACCTCATTCTTCCAATAGTGGGGAGAAACTAAGGGGGCTGCATAAAGAAAGGAGGAAGCAAAAGCTGCTTGAAGATGAAGGATAATGAAGCAAACACGAAACATGTCAGAATGGCAAAAAGCTGAAGGCAAGGAGACCAATTATGAGGTCATTTACTAATTCAGGCATAAATTTTAAGAGCTTATGAATATTTCACGATTTATAATCAAGTGCATATGGTTGCACGCGTTTGACAAATAGGGGCCTGTTGAAAGAGGAAACAGGAACTTTTTCTAATTTATCCACCCAGAAAAGGCATCTTTTTCTAATTCCAACAAAGGAAATGCACGTGCTATCATGAAGCTTTGTTTGTAATACACACACACACACACACACACACACACACACACACACGTGTTTGGACTAGGTAGGTAGTAGTGGAATGGGAGAAATACTAAACCAGAGAAACATTTAAATTGGCATTAATAACACCTGTCCCACAGAAACATTGTAAAAAACATAAGTTAGAATGTGAAAATATTAAATGACACTATCATTCATGGTTTAATAAACCCCAATTAAAAAGAAGCAATAGGATAGATCTACCTAGGTTTTAAAATATTTTTAATAATATTGCTGAATGTATACAATTTGTTTAATCTCTAACCTGCAGAGCTTGTAACCATAAGAAAACATAAATGGCCATAAAAACAAGTGAATAAAGATTTCTTCATGCTTTATTAATTCAAAAATCTTCAGAAGTGTGCTTGTGCTTGGTGGGACTGTCAAAGGACTGGTGAGCCCATCAGTGATCACTGTAAGTATTAGGGGGAAAAAACTCCAGCCATTCTATACTTTCTGGTTCTTTGAATAGCTCCACCCTTTATAATTCTTTTGCAAATGAAGAAATACATACCCTATCAGACACACACACCAAACTTGTACATACTCCCCATCGCCCTCTTTGTGACACTGTTTTCAAATATGACCTTTGCAAACAGCTTATTCAACCAAAATTGAATCAGAATGAAATTTGAAGGCTGCTACATCCTTTTTTCCTCTAAATTGGCTAGGAACTAACTCTTCAATATTTATGAAGATTCACTGAAAATACATGATTGTGCTATTGGAAAAATAAGGTTGCCTTGAGCACAGTTGCAGGAAATCTGATTTGAAAAATACGAGCTAATAATCTCCACAATTCTAAAAGACCAATGTTCTAAATGAATCCTACGTTTTAGGTACAGCAAAAGAATGGCTTATGTGGCTTCCAATTAGAATACAATGCCACAGAGGAGAGATGGGGGCTCATGCCTGAACCAAAAAATTAAAAGATAAAAAGAAACAAAGTATCTGAAGTATAAGCATTGTTGAAAGTTTAAATAATTCTCCAAGGAATACAAAGTGTTTATAATAGCCAGGGGGCAAAAAAAAAAAAAAAAAAAAAAAGATCTATAGACTCAAATATCAGCTCTGCCACATGATTTGGGCAAGTTAGTTAATATCTCCGAGTTTCCAAGTTTCTTATCTGAAAAATGGGTCTGATGGAATCTAGCTTATAGCATATTAAAATCACCTCACAGACTTTCTTACATAGTAGGTGCTCCATTGTTCTGATTATTCTTCCTTCCCTTTCTTCTTAGGTATAACCTTGGAGGACACCAGTGCATACTGAAATGAGAACATGATGAACATTCCTCCAGGAGTAACTGGTCAATTTTGCCAGTATAATTGTCATCTTCTGATGTAGCAGTCTCCTTGCTAACCACTGAGATGTGAAGACAAGGGCCCCATGGGTCAGTGATACCAAGTTCCACTGTGGACTCCAAGACTGATCAAGTCCTGGCTCTGCCATTTACCTGTGTCAAGAAATATTATGATCTTGGAAATCTCAGCTTAGGTACAAAACAGAAAAATAAAAAAATAAAAATTCTCTTGGGATTATGAAAAATAAATAATTTAACATACGAAAGGAATTTTTTTTCTAGTACTGGGGACTGAACCCAGTGATGCTCTACCACTGAGCTACACCCCCAGCTCTTTTTATTTTTTATTTGGAGATAAGATCTCACTAAGTTGCCCAGGCTGGCCTCAAATTTGCAATTCCCCTGCTTCAGCCTCCCAAATTGCTGGGATAACAGGTGTGCACTGTAGCATCACACCATCAAAGGAATTTAAAACAGTGTTTGATACATGGCAACCACTCACTTGATTGAGGCCATTATATTAAAATTTCAACCATTAAAAAAAAATAGATTGCAAGTGATTTTTCCAGAAGAAGAGTACTCTGCCATTACTAAGGGCTTTTCATCAGGATTCCTTCAGAAAGTGAACCAACTTACAGTTGTTGATGGGCAGAGTGCCTGTCAGGGCAGCAGGATGATCAATCAGGATAGATGTAGTCATCTGGGAATACTACCACCAATTAACTTTTGTGCTCACCATGACCAAGGCCTGTGACAATATCATAGCTCCCAACACATTATTTGGAAAATACACACCTAGAAACTCATGCAGCATGTTTAACAGTATTTATATATTCACAATAATTTTTAACTCTCAACTTATTTTAATGTAAAATGAGTTCCTGTCTCTAATAAAGGTGTTGGGGTCTATATGAAGTAGATAAATCAGAATGAAGGAATAATCACACTTGTGTCTGAGTGGGTTTCCCTGCTGGAGTCAATCCTGAGAAGCTATTAATAGGACTCCTTAACAGCTGAGTTTCAAGGAATGCTAACATTCAATTTAATCAGCCAGAGTGCCTCCAGATTGGCATAACATACCCGCAGTGTCACCTTTGCACCCTATCACCTTCCTCTCCTAGGAAAAAGGATGGTTAAGGTCTCAGGCTCCAAGTTCTTTCTTGGCACCCCAAGACAAATGTCACCTTATCCTCTCACTAATACCAGCAAATCTTCCCTCAGAGGTTTGAGTGCAGTTCAGACATAGGATAAATTTTTTAAAAAAAGTAAAAAGGAGATAAATAAAGGAAGGACAAGGACATATAATTTTATTTGAGGTTTCACATACCCATCACTCCCAAACTTCTGAGAAATCTGTAAACACAAGTGCTAGGAGCCACAAGCAAATAATATGATGCATGGCACCTTTGGTTGTAAAGTGACACCAGCTAGCCACTGAGATGATATGATTATGTTAAGATTTACATTCATATGGAAATTGGAGTCCTGCTGTTCACCTTGGCTTGCTATGGGACTCATGTTACGGGACTCCTGGAGAGTTCCCATTGGTTGGGGAAGGATAGTAGGAGGGAAGACGGACGCGTGGGTGGACCAGTCTTGGCTTGCCGGCGGGTACGGAGGATTGTGGGCTTTTTCAAAAATAAAGTGTTGTTCCTGCTTGAGTGGCTCGTGATTCTGTGCCCAGCAAAGACTGCGGCACACAAGTTACCATAAATTCATTCACTTATCAAAATGACCTTGTGCACTATTAACTAGCCCACCAATAAACAGATGAAGTAAAGAGACATATGACATTTTAAGGAATCTATAATCTAGGGACTCTCCAACATTATCTACTAGATCAATAATGGAAACCACATCATCCTAACGATCCTGAGAATGACCAGCTGATGTTAGTCTAATGTGTCTTTCCATCCCACCCCTCCTTTAAAAGAAGAGCCTGAATATCCCCCCCCCCCCCAATGTCTCTCACTCTCATGATGGCCTGTGCCCTCCCTTGAATGTCGATCTTGGCTTTCATAAATAAATGTTTCTCTCTACTGACATGTGCTGAAATTCCATTCCATCATGTAAGTCAAGGACCCCACTGGTTTTGAGTCAAGATCACCCTTGTTTGCAGGAACTCCTCAGAATCTTCTTCCAGAAATATTTCTTCTCTGGCTCCAAGGTTCCCTTGGACCTCTCTTGGCAATTTTATGCTCTCATTAACCCAACCTCCTTGCTTTGTTCATCCAGTGCTAGGGGATGGCTACTTCCTACAATTACTAGCTCTGCAATACTCCTCTGTCCTCTTATTGCTTTTTTCATTTTTCCAGTTTTTTGTGCTAAATTCTCTTTACTGAGATACTTAGCAAGATTTCCTCTTTTTTGATTTATCTACTAAATCTGCTCTCAAAGATCGAGTAGAAGCCACAATATGTGATGAAGTTCATTCTCCATCATTCCTCACAGCCCCACCTTTACCATCCTTTCGCCTACCTGAATGTGTAAATTAACCAGCAAGAGAGTTAATTTTTAATTAAGCTGTCTGCTGAAAATGGCTTAAATAGAGACTGTCAGGTTATTGACATTTTTCAAAACTTTGATGTTATGTTTTAAATTGTATGAAATGTTTACTAAATCTCTAGATGCTTGGCAGTGAGTTGGATACTGTTGAGAGAGAAGCTGATTAAAAGCATATGAGATATTGTCCTTGCCCTCAAAGAACTGTGAATAGGTGATTAAAAAAATGTTCACAATTAATGGGGAAAATATATGAAACATAATTGCAAACTGAGTCAGATGGTGGAAGTCATAAACTCATTCAGAAGTAAGAAATAGAAGAGTCATTAAGAGTCAAAGTAACTGGGGAGGATTTCACAGTAAAATATGAGGTCGATTTGGAAAGATGTAGATGAGGAAAGAGAATAGGGAAGAACCATCCAGACTTCCATTTAAGGAAGCAGCTTGAACAAAGGTGTGTAAATGAAAATGGAATATTAGAATTTGGTATGCACATATGCACAGTCATTGATACCAAGTAATGTGACTGTGCCTTTGTACAGATTCTCCTAGATTTGCCACTAAGTATTAACCAGACTCCAAAGAACTTATAAATAGTCAAGCCAACTGGAATTCCATCTGTCACTGAAAAGGAACCTCTATGAATATCAAAGTCAAATGTTACTCAGCTGTAGTAAGTTAGAACCATGGCTCATACATTTTTGTTCTAACAGCTGGGGATTTGATATTTGGGATCAATATCCTGGTAATCCATTTGATTGACTTGGAGGTTTGTCCATGGAGTCTCCATGCTTTGGGATTGCTTCTAATGCAAATGCCAAATGTAACTGCTAGGTGGAGAAACCTTCTGAGGTTGATCATATCCTACTTGTTTGGAATCAAATCTATATAAAACAAAATGCAAGTCCTTAAGTACAAAAACTGAACACTAAACATTTCTGACTCTAGATGCAGTCGGGTTTTCAAGAGGGATTTTAAATGCCCTTTGTAGAATTACATAAGGAATCAAGTAGATTATGCAACAACCCTCACTAAGAACTTTCACAAATCAGTGAATTCAAATGGGAACAGAATTCACTAAATTATAAGCTAGAAGATAATCATAGAATTAAATCTTGACCTTTCCCATAAAAGCAACCATCCTCTTCCCTGCCACCACCCTTCTCCAATTTATAGTAATGTAATCCACATGGAAGAAGTCAGTGTGTGCTTGTGAACCAAATCCTACACTTTCTTTTTTATCACAAAGCCAGTTGTTCTTCAGAACCATCCATCAGGATCATATTACACTCCTAAGCATTAAAAGGGGGGCTTGAGCTCAGACCTCCTGCTGAAAAGTTAAGTTGTCAGTTGTTAGGCAGAAAATCAATCAGAAATGCATTTGGAACAATGGTGTGCTGCCTGAAATTATACTTGGGCTGGGGGGTGGGGGATGGGGAATCCACCCAGCAGCAGAAGAATACTGATTGGACCATTCCCACACTAATTTAGACAAGGCAGATCAATTTATTTAGACACATTTGCTAAACGGAAATATGCTGGTGCCAAGGATCAGATTTACATACAATAATAGCAAAGCATTTGCAGAATTTTCTCAGAAAGATCAGATTCTCTGTTTCCCAGTAACTTCAAAATTGTTATAGATTGCTTTTCCCTACCCCTAGGTCTCACAATAGACAGACTTTGCCACAGTTTGGATAATTTATCACACTTTTGCAAATGCTCAAGGAAGGTATGTAGACAAGCAGTATACCACACTGTAGCCCCTAGCTGAGGATGGGAGGCAGGGAAAAACCCTGAGCCAAACCTTGCACTCCTCCATCCATAAATTCTGAGCCACATTGCAATATTTCCAAAGTGATGATAGAGTTGGTTAGAATCTAGTGCCAGTGAAATCAGCTCTCCTAAGAGTAAGAGTAATAATATTTAAAATCATAGCAAATATATTTTGAGTCATTTTATATTATTACTGTGCTATGCCCTTTTACATGCTCCTATAACCCTTCCAACAAAATTAAGAAGTAGGGGCTCTTATCTTGATTTTATGGAAATAGAAACTGAAGCTTAGAGAGGATAAGTCATTTACTCAAGACCACATGGCTGACAGGACCGTGAACTGAAGCTCTCTGAAGAAGCTGCATCTATATTGAAGACCCTGCAGACTGCTTGACCTTGGCTGACTTTCCACAGTCATGATGCTCTATTGTACCGTAGGTCAAAAGCCAAAAGTACCTTGGGCTATCTTAGCCCTTTAATGGCCACTCAACTTAAATCTTACCTAACATTCTTACTACTATTAGGTAAGATTCTCATACTGTATTACTAAGCTCAGCAACCTCTAGCCCCACCAACCCTAAGACTAGTGAAACTCAAGTTTTGAGATGAGACTAGATTCCCCGTTTTGCCAATTTCCTTCTGGGTTCTTGTCTCACAAATTTGAAGAATAAAATCCATAGATAATCACCAAAGGGAAGAATAAATTCAGTGGGAATTATTTAAGTGAGAGAAGGAGAGACAACTCCTGCCATTCAGGTGGGGGTTGGGGTAAGGGTGCAGCCTGATAGCAGAAAAATCCATTTTTGGTGTGTTAGCATAGTGGTTTATACATGGTTCTGGATAGAGCATGGAGTAAAATCTGTGTTAAACAGGCATTAAAAGCAGTACCAAAATCATTGATCGAAATCTATGTAAAACAGACACAAGGATTATTGGTTGTGTCCTTTAGCCCAAAATTTCCTATGATTCCCATCCCAGTTCACTCCCACCTTCAGTTTTCTCAATTTTTTTTTCTGCCTTTGGGACAAAGGAGGTGAGCTGCCTTTGACATTTGAAATAGGCTTTAGTGGCTCTTATTAATATTTCTACCTCCTCCTCCCCATGTGGTTTCTGCATTTGAACAAGAACCTGAATTGGGGCCCATCACTTCTGATTTGTGACCATTGACTATTCTTATTCCCTGGAATGCTAAGACATCTGAAATGTACAGAAGAAATTTCTTTACTCTGCTATAGCTCACCTACTTGATTCTCCCACCAAAGTCATGGGTAAATGTATTGATTTATGATTTTCTTTTGTTCTGTGACTATAATAGTTCACACAGCCTCTTCCCAGGTAGAACATGTCATTCAGAATAACTTGAATCCATGTTCCTGGACCATGATCACTTATATTATCTCAGAATAAACTACTTTGTATTTCCCGTAAGCCAGAATCATTATTTTGCATTGACAGGAGGAACCAAAAATCAAGACCAAGCTGAATGATCCCAGAGCTCTGACCTCATTATTTGTCAATGCTACCTCCCACACATAATTGTAAAAAAGAAAACCTTATCATACTCAGTCCTACTGGATGGGGCTTATGGTTTTAGGTCTCAGTACATAGATACCAATTTCATTGCTTTGGTCCCAGAGTGAGCAGAACATCATGGGGGAAGGGCCCAGTAGAGGAAAGCCACTCAGCTCATAGTGGAGTCAGGAAGCAGAGAGAGTGGGTGGAGGCGAAAGAGGCCACAGGAAAGATGCACCCTACCAGGGCACGCCCCCAGTGACCCACCTCCTCCAGCCATTTCCTATCTGCCTACAGTTACCACCCTGTCCATTTAAACTAGGAAGGATTAATTAGGTTACAGTTCTTGTAATCTAATCATTCCACCTATGAGTATTCCTGCATTAACAAGAGCTTCGTGAGGATACGTCATATCCAAACCATAGCAATTAAGTTATCCAAAGACTTTCAAGCATTTATTCTCATTAAAATATGGCCATAGAAAGAAGCCTTTCCAAGACAAGGTACAGAAAAGTTACAAAAGTGAAAGTTTTTAGCATTTGGCTAAGTGCCCTGTTCAGGTTAAGCCGTATTTGTTATTGAAATGGAAAATGGCAGAAACATCTGGTTATACCAGTTAGTCTGAACTCTCTGAGCTCCAGTGTGATGCTCTTTGCTGCAGGACTTTCTTTCAGCTTATTACCCTAAATGATTGTTTCCTCCTTCCTTCCTCGCACACTCTAGCCAACTCATCGTCAAGTTGTTCTCCTGGCCTATGCTTCTGCTGCAGAGAGAGACCTGCCCACAGAGCCAAAGGGGCTGCTCAGGTCCAGCTGGTCCTTGCCAACCTGGGAAGAATTTCAAGCAAGTCACACATAGTCGCGGTGAGGAGTTGATTAGAAAGGTGGGAAATGAGGATGTTCAAGTCAGACTGAACAGGTGAATTTGAGGGAGCTTTTGAAGGACTGAACTTGGACGCCCTCCCTCTCTGAAACTCGAAGATGCTGATGCAGACCCCAGAAGTCTCTGGCTCCCTTTGACATGATAAGGAAGGTTCCTGGGAAGGAGTTAAAATCCGTGAAATTCCTGAAGTTAAACGTGTTTAAAACCTTTTGCCGTTTGTCCTAATGGATCCCTTCCCCCTTCTGAAAGCTCTCTTCTCCCAGAGTCTTTGGAGATGGAACTTTTGAAACAATGACGTTTTCTCCATCTTCCCTCAAAGCTGTCCTTGAATAAAAACCCACTTTTCTACCAATTTGACTTTGAATATCTCTGTAGCAGAGAGCATTATGGCTTAGCTTCCTTTCTCTCTAGGCTGGCATTAGAGCTTCCTGGGAACGGTTTCTTTTGTTCTTCCTGCTTTGATAAAATTCCTACTATCCCCAGTCCTGTGACCTATGGACTCTCTTTGATACCTGTGTCTGATTTTCTCCAAGTTATTGCCCTTTACTGTCTGTCCTTTCCCCAACACCTGCTCATGGCTACTAACCTACCTAACACTCTGAATGTGACAAGCATGCTTCCCAACACTGAACTATAAAGAGGTCAATTTCCCCTATGAAGAACAGGTGACCGAGATAGTGTTATCAGAGTCCTAGGCCAGAGGCCTGACTCCAGGGTGTCCCAACAAACCAGGTCTGGCTACTCACCCCAAAAGCCAAGCAGAAAAGGTAATGGTGAGAAAAGCAGAAGAGGAAACTTTAATCAACATGGTCATATAAGGAAGGCAAGGTAAAATCCAGGGTCTCAGCCCTGTCTTGGGGGTGCTGACAGGAGCTTTAGCTTTAAGTAAAGGAAAAGTTGGAGGGGAGGGGTATGAGAGGTATGCATAATTAAGCAGTCTTGGTAGAATTATAGTCTGATCAATCATTATTTCAGTCCAGTTCTGCAAGGTCGCTCCAGAGAAGTCCTTACTGCTTGAGGGGTCAGTTTCCACTGGCTGCCCAGGTTGTTTATCTACCAGGCCTGTGATCTGGAAGCTTCTAGGCACCACTCCAGGGTACAATGCTATAAAAGCTGATAGTTGAATATCCTTGCAAATCTTGTCTCGGTCTTAAAGAGATACAGGATAGGTTAGGTAAGTTTAGGGCTAATCAACCTTGAATTATTCATTTTTAGATGAACACTACTTAAATAATAATATGCATTTGTGCAGAGCTGAGCAGGGACCTGACTCAAAGTTTAACACTGTGAAGGCAAGAGAGAGAAAATGAGGCAGAGATGACAAGCCTTATCCTGCCTTTAGTTACCCATCGGGCATCTGCAGGCCTAAAGGTGTTTTTAGCAAAAGCAGCTTCTTTAAATCCCCGTGACAACAGCATAACATGTTAGTTACATGCACAAATATTGCAACCACAATGCCTTGTTTCAAATCCCAGCTTCAGCTGTGCATTGTGGGTGACCTTGGGCAAATTAATTAATCATTCTGTTCCTCCTTTACCTAGCTAAAAATGGGAATTATAATAACATTGTTACACATCTGGGGCCTTCTGCCATGAAACTGAGCCAGCACAGTGAACCCCTCTTCAAATCTGGATTGCTGCAACCATGCCAGAAAGATTTCAGACATGTTGCTCAGAGTACCAGGCATGGGTTTATTAGAAGGGATAGAAAGGGGGAAACCCTCAAGAGAATGGGTCCTCTCGGAGGAAAGGATGGTATGCCCCTCCTGCCCTTCAGTTTTATTGGGGGGTCCCAGGGAAGTTTCCAGAAAGTCCCACCCAGGTCCATCTCTTGACTTTTTACTGACAGCAGGATGCCATCAGACTTTCAAGTCCCCACTATGCATGACAACTCTAGGTCACTTTGGCCCATGCTGACTGTTTCTAATTGGAACCTGTTCTTACAGATTTTATGATTAAGAAAAATTATCATTATCTTCCTGAGTTCTGGGATCTGGTCTGTGTAAGTCACAAAAGCCTACCCATTCAGGGTCAGCTGTGTTCTATTAGCATTTGGGGCCTGTGACTTCTCCTGCAGATAATAGGTAGCTTGCTGAGGAATGTAACATATCCTGTTGGCTTAAGTCAGACAGGGCTGCAGGAAAATTGCTTTCTTAAAAAAAAAAAAAGAAAGAAAGCATGTGGGGCTCAGCGCTGTGTGACCAGTTTGTAGAAATATTCCCTTAACCTCATGTTCCTACCACTCATATCTGTCTGTTCCTTATCAGCATCTAATTCATAGTTGTCATGAGAATTAAATGAATTCAGGCAAAACCTCTAAACAATTCCTAAAACATATTACATGTATGCTGTGTTTATTATTCCAAGTTCTTTCTCTTCAAATTCAGAGGAATGACTCTTGTTTACAAAGACAATCCTATTTCCTGTCAGTCACAGTCAGAAGATTCTAATCAAACAAAATTCATTACCCGCCATTCCCTTCTCCCTCCCTCAGAACCACCTTCAAAACTGACACTACACTTGTCAGACCTTATCCCAACCCAATAAGCAGGTTGTAGGGGAAGCACTTTTTCCTCTCAAAGGGTCCAGCTTTCCAACAGTGATGCTTGTAAAGGTCTAGAAATAACCTTCACCACCAATGTCAGTTCTCAGCTGAATGATGAGACAAAGCTGTCTCTAGGAAACTTTTCCTCAAGTCCTGTGTAATGTCAAAAAGTTCTCAGAATCCTCCTCCCTTTCCCACCTCAATCTAGGGTATTCTCCAGGAAAATTTGGCAACGTGGACCTCAGAGTCCAGCAGTCTTGAGGGAGACATGCAAGAAACTTCTACTTCTCAGGTGTTATTTTCCTTCCTATTTTCAATCTCAGATTCCTCACTATAGAAGACACTTCTAATTGTTCCCCAACAACCATTCTTTTATTCTTCCATTACAATAGCATTTTAGCGGGGCACACAGCCCTCCACCCCAAATAAAGATTCCATTTCCCAGCCTTGTAGAGTGTAGCCACATGGCTGAGTTCTGGCATATGGAATGTGAGCAGAGGAGCTGTGCACTGCATCTAGGTTGGGTCCTGTGCACAGGGGCAGCCCTTTTTTGCCTTCCTCTGACCTGCTGCTTAAAGTGTGAATATAGTGGCAAGACAGTTTGGGCCACGTGGTTGACAGCCACAGGTAGAGCTAAAGAAGCACCAAAATAAAAGGGCCCTGAGTCTCTGGGAAACCTAATAGAGCAGAGCTACTGTGCCAGCCCTGGCTCCTCTATCTCTGGACTGTATGTAATCAAAAATAATATAAAAGGTTTGGTCTCCTGTAATTTGGGTTCTCCTTCACATAAAGCTGAGTCTACCTTCTAATTAATAACTTTAATTACTTTTAAAGAAATTGACTTCTGTCCTTAATTTAGTTTTAGACTGTGTAATAGTTCTTAATATTTTTCCTTGATTCTAATCTAAATTTTTTGTCTTCCTTTTTAAATTGCATATTCAGAAGCACATAAATTTTACCCTAAGGCTATGTTTCTTCATATAAAAAGTAGTGGCAAAAACTAATATTTTTTCTGTATTAATTTCAAGTAGGACTCTGGACTTTCCTGGAGTCCATTTTCTTGGTTTTCATATAGCATATTTATGCTGAATTCCATATTTCTGAATGATGATGATTCACTTTATGTCTGTTTTGTAACCTCATTTATTCTTTTCTTATTAATAATATAACTTCTTAGGGATATAGCCTAGGTTTGAAAACAGCAAAGATTCATTTACATACAATTGCTATGTCTCATATTAATTAATTGTTTTATCAATAGCAAATTTCATTTGAGCATTTGGTATTGTTAGGAAGAACTTGACAGAGGCAACACCATTTTGAAACACATCCTCCATCTTAGAACAAGAGTCACCCCAGGCTAACTCTGACTCAGGCTGACCTAAAAACCAGACAATACTTCATCACTACACAAAGAAAGGGAATTGTTATCTGCAACTAAAATCCTGAAAAACACCTGGTTCAACAGGGAGCCATGACCACTATGAAGAAGGAAGGGGATGACCACAAGGACCCTTCCCTAATAACCCCATAGCAACAGGCTGACTGCAAAATTCCCCCTCCCTCCCTCCCCTAGAACTTCCCCAGGCTGTAAGGCAAAGACAGGTCTCAGTCTCCTCTACCTCTCCACAGGTTTGTCTTCAATAAACCCATGTTACTGTTGAGACACCCCCCTCCCTCTCCCTCCCTTCCTCATTCTCCCCCCTCCCCCCTCTCTCTATTATTTCCTTTATTGGTGCTTTCCTTATAGGTATATAGTATATATCTTTATATTACTGGGTGTTTTAGTTCAATATTAACATTTTATCTATACTTATTCCATTTCAAAGGTAAATTTTCTCTAATATATCTGAGATTTATTATAGGGACCAATGTAGTTGTTTTGTGTTTTGAATTGCTTCGTAATTCAGGGTTTCTTCTAATTAATATTCAATTCATTAAAAGTTAACAAGTCAAAGACATCATTTGCCTTATGCTTTTAATTTCAATTTACAAGTCTTGATCTATTTATAAAAGTAGCAAATTTTTACAATTACTCTGAAGAATTCAAGCCAGATCTTTGACTATCTTTCATTTACTAAATTTATTTGGTTTCTTTTATAAAATTAAGATTCCTTAATCATTTTGTTACATTTACATATTTGATATGATTAACTTTTTAAAAGCATTTTTCATGCTACTATAAGAAAAACTTAGCCAAGCACTTAAATATTTAACTAATTTTAAAACATTGAATTTAAAATACAGTGAATTCTACGTAAGCTCTGTTAAACAATCAACACTATTTACAAATGTAATAAAATGTGCATTTCAGCTTACGAATCAAAAATCCAATCGGTTGACTGAATCACACATTTCCAAGTGGAACCACAAAGCTGGTATGCTTAGAATACATCCAATTTTCTTTTAATCCAAATGTGTACCTATATGTTAAATTAACAGAAAAAAATATTAATATTATGGGGATTAGGTCATTATCTCTAAGATTACTATTTCCCTTTCATGAAAGAAACTTTGTAATGCCAAAGAAACATGTTAAAGTTTGTCATCTCAAGTAAATTCTTCAGTCACTATCCATGTTCAGAGGTACATAGCAAGGTGGACTGTTGACCAGAGGCACTGGCCAGGACTGACTCTTCACTGGCCACTAACAGACTACGGAAACCCCTAACAGAGTCATTCTGCCATTAGGAAATCCAAGCCCAGGCCTCCAAATAAGTTGTCACAATTTTTTAAATGTTTTTATTAGTATGTTATAGTTATACATAATTGTAGGGTTTGTTTTGACATAATAATACTTTCACGAAATATGATTTGCTCCATTCCAGTCTTTTTTTTTTTTTTTGGTGCTTTATAAATATACATAAAGGTGGACTTCACTGAAAGGTTTTGGTTTTATGACCCCTAAATTCAAGTTACACACCTTATATTTCTTCAATCTGAGTTGAGTTTGCTATACTGTTTCAGCACTTGAGTAGATTTAATTCATCCATTTTCTACCTGCTTTCATTGGAAATACTTTTCATAGTATTGCTGTGGGCTCCCACCACAAATGTTGTAGATACTTAAATGACAGTTGATTGAATTTTTCATATTTATCATCTCTGTGTGACATCATAGTAATGACAGTAAGGCCATGTGTACATCCAGACATTATTAGTAGTTAGAACTCACTTAGAATACACATATCACTTCAAAATGTCTTCACATTTCAAAATCATTTCCATTCTAATTTAAATTGTTAAACTTGATATTATTATCCTTAGACTTGAAAAGTAAGTTTTAACCTATTTTTTTAATCATCTTATTTTTTAATTACAAAGGCAATATGCTCTTCCCCAGGCAGTAAGCCTGACCTGTGTTCCTGGACTCTTCCTGTCAACCTCAGGCAAAGACACCATAACTCAGAGCTTAATAATTCTTAAACTTGCCTCTCTAAATGTTTTTACAAGATAACTTTTAATTTTGAAATTTCAGACTTCCAGGAAATTTATTAAAATAATGCAAAAATTTCTGTGTATCACACCAAGATTTCTCAAATATTGTCATTTATCACACTTCATCATTCTCACACATATAAATATATAATTTGTTTTCTGAAACATTTAAAAGCAAATTTCGGGGAAATCCTCTCAGGTCTTCTCTTATCCATGGGAGATTTGCATTGCTTTAATAAACTCTTACTTTGCTTTGCTATCAAAAAAAAAAAAAAAAAAAAAGCAAGTTTCAGACAGGATATTCCTTAAGCTTTACATACATCAATTGCATTTCCTAAAAATTAGGACATTCTCTTCCATAATCACAGTAAACTTACCACAACTGGGAAAGTAACCCTGATAGAATACCTTAATCCTTACCAATACCATTATCTAATTTATAGACAAATCACTCACACATCCCCTTCATTCTGTGAGTACTTCTTTGCTTTGAGGCAAAAGAAGTATGATAAATTCCATTGCACTTTTTCTACCCCTGGCCTAAAGTCAGCTACCATCCAAGGAGCCTTGCATTCTTTGACAGAAGAAAAATATTTATCAACCAAGATTTGGGTTGTAGATGGGTACATGGCAACTAAAGTGTTCTCTAGAGGCTATTTAAGCATTTCTAATTATTCTAGCTGACAGATGCCTTCAGAAGGTCTACAAGAGGATCGCCCTGCAGTTTCACACCCTCAACTTCTACCTAGCTGACAGTAGCTAGATCCTCTTAACCCTAATATGTTCAACTACGTACTGAGGCTTCTTAAGACCACCATCTCCTGGATTTTGTCACTGATCTCTATCCCAAAGGCAAGAGAGATAGGAGGTGATCCCCATCTGCCCACCAACATCCCCAACGTGGACTTGAAATCTTCAGTACTTCCATTTTTCACTTATCTTTTCTTCTTTTACCGGCTTTCTCTCCTGGTATTCTTAAAAGCGATTTTTAAAATATAAAGTATGTTGAAAAATTGTGATATGTATGTGTAATAAGAATTGTAATGCAAAAAAGTATATGTATAAAGACATGAATTGGCATGAACATACTCTATATACAAAGATATGAAAAATTGTACTCTATATGTGTAATAAGAATTGTAATGCATTCTACTGTCATGTATTTTAAAAATAAAATCAATAAAACTAAAAAAAATCAGCATACTGAAGAAAAAGAAAGTGATTTTTGAATTGTTTTATTTGTTCTTTTTAGTTATACATGACAGTAGAATGTATTTTGACACTATACATGCATGGAGTATAACTTCCCATTCTTGTGGTTATACATGATGTGGAGTTACACTGGTCATGTGTTTATATATGAACACAGGAAAGTTATGTCCAATTCATTCTATTGTCTTTCCTATTCCCGTCCCTTCATTCCTCTCATCTAATCCAAAGTACTTCTATTCTTCCCTATCACCACCTCCCCATTGTGTGTTAGCATCAGCACATCAGAGAGAACATTTGACCTTTGATATTTTGGAATTGGCTTATTTCACTTAGTATGATAGTCTCCAGTTCCATCCATTAAAAGGCAAATGCCATAATTTCATTCTTATTTATGACTGAGTAATATTCCATTTTCTTTAGCCATTCATCTGTTGAAGGGCACCTAGGTTGGTTCCATAGATTAGCTATCGTGAATCGAGCAGAGAAGTGATTTTATTTTATTATTTATTTATTTGCACACAGAGCTTTCTTTGGGGGCTCTCTTTAAAGATTCTAGAGTTTGAGACTGGAGAGAAAAAGAACTAGTATAAATACCAGCTCTCTTTTCTTCTCTTTTCTGTACCCACAACCCTTTACATACATCCCAAGAAGCTGGGGAAATAGAAACCCATCAGACCCTGAAGATTTAAGCCACAAGACCATTAGACATTTAGACATTTAAAACAATGGGCAATTGATAAAGAAAACAAAGTGAAGTGAAGTATATTTTAAGAAATAAAATAGAATGAAGGAAAAGAGACCACTGGGTTACCACACAGAGAATATTTAACGATTAGTGTTGTTTGATGTGTAGGAGTCACATGAATTAGTTCAATTTTATGTTCATGATTCAGAGGTCAGACTTTGGACCATCAAGGAAAATCTTCAGAGAATCATTCCAGGGTGGGAAGGCAGGATATAATGAAAGGATTCCTATGTAACCCTGATGTATCCTATTCATACTGAAGAAGGAAAAGTTATAAAGAATAATACATAGAGAGTTAACTTGAGCAATACTAAATATCTCATTGGTAAAACAGTCCCCCTCTCTATTTAGGTATATAGGTAAATTTTAAGTATGTATGCAAACCTATTTATCTCTTCCACTTATATCACTTTAGAAAGATAATAGGAATCAATCAAGATAACTATGAAGATGATAGAAATATATCTATATAACTATACAAGTAGTATTTATCATAGTAAAAAATCTTATATTTGTAATAAATTTATAAATAAGCCTATTTTCTCCAAGGAATTTAGGAATCTTATTGGGGTCCACACCTGAATCTGCCTAGTCAACATTCTTCATGACCATCACCTTCAGAATATAGTGTGCTTCAGAACCTGGGCTATTGCCCAGGCCAAAATCCCTGGTCGCCTGCCAAGATAGAAAGGAAATGGGAATAGGATATACTCCTCCTTCCCTGGAACCACAAATCTTCCTAGTCTATGGAGACGAAATTCTAGATCCTCCTTTCAAAGACAAGAAACCCCGTAGAATTACCCCCATGCATCTAAGTGTCAGGAACAGAATTCCTCCCTCTTACCACTGTCTCTGCCTGTACACAGCATTCCCCTTGATGCCCAGATCTGGGAGTAGGTATATCACAGTCCTATACACAGAAGGGGCGCTCATTCAAGGATCTCCCGGAGAGATTTTTTTTCTTTGTGACTCTTTTTTTAAAAAATTTTAAAATTTTATGTTGTTGTCATTGTTGTTGAACATGTTTTAGTTCTTTAATTTTGTGAGTCATAGTAAGTTTTCTTTTAAAGAAATATCTGACCATAAAAATCCAGGTTAATTAAAATACAATTGATTCTTGACCTTGATGCTCCTCTCTGCATACATCGCTTGTCTAAGATTGAACCTCGCCCACTGGAAATCTCTACAAGGACTGAGGAGTTTTATTGCTCTCATTTTATATGATGCATTGGAGGGAAAAGACTGAAAGACTGAAATTTTGTTAAACAAATATATTCTAGTCAATAGCAATTGTAAATTAGTATTTTATAATCTGATAGCTCCTGTCAGTGATCCATAATGGCAAGGGGCTACCTTCTTTCCACTCCTCAAGATAGAAAAAAGCTCATTTCAAAAGTTTTAAGCAAAAGGAAGGCCTTATGTTAGTCTCTTGCTGAATTTTTACTCTTTCATTGATCTTGAGCTTACACTCACCCTTTCATTCTTCTATATGTCAGCTCTATTAAAAGCCATTTCTTTGTCCCAGGGTTGGGGGCCAGGCTTGGATATGTTACAGATGGGATTTCCCCTGGGCACAGAAGCTCTTGTCATTGATTCTCCCTCATCTGCAATAATGTCCCTAGGGAGGATTCTTTTCCATAGCTAGTGGTGAAAGGCTCAAGCCTATACTCCTTACCCTGAAAATCTGGAAGAGGAGATAAAGGAGAGTGAACATGGACCTTTCATTATAGAACATTTGAAATAATAAATTTTATATCAGTGAAAACCTAGGCACTTTTTAATCTGTCTTTACTTGTTTAGTCATTGCCTTAATTTGAAGAATAATCAAGGAAAAATGAAACTAAACCATAACTTTTTGAATTTACTTGTTAGCACATGTAGATTAATGGGGTTCATTGGGACATTTCCATACACGCATAAAACATACTTGGGTTGTATCCACCCTCTTTACTATGTTCTTTTAACACCTCCTCACCTTTCCCCTTAGTCTCCTTCCCTAAAAAATTTCTCTCCTACTTTTATGTTTCTTGTTATCTTTTTATTATTATTTTTATACTCCACATATATACATTGTGTGCATATGCCACATTTTCTTTATCCATTCATCCACTGATGGGCATCTAGGCTGATTCCATTAACTTGGCTATTGTGAATTGTGTTGTGATTAAATAGGGCTGTGAAGTTCTCTTTTTTGTATGCTGATTTTATTCCTATGGCTATATACTTATGAGTGGTATAGCTTGATTTTGTGGTAGCTTTATTTTTAATCTTTCAAAGAATCTTCATGCTATTTTTCACAGTAGCCAACTAATTTACATTCTCACAAATGGTGTGAAAGGGTTCCTCGCCAGCATTTGTTATTTTTTGTTCTGTTGATAACAGCCATTCTGACTGAAGTAAGATGAAATATCAATGTAGTTTTTATTTACATTCCCCTGATGGCCAAAACTGTTGAGCATTTTTTTCATATATTTATTGGTCATTTGTATTTTTTCTTTTGAGAAGCATTTGTTAATCTCATTTGCTTATTTATTGATTAGATTACTTATTCTTTGGGTGCTTTGTTGAACTCTACATATGTCCTGAATATTAGTCCTCTGCTAGATGATTAATTCTATAGGCTCTCTCTTTACTCTGTAACTTGTTTCCTTTGCTTTTCAGAAGTTTTTAATTTGATATAATTCCATGTGTCGATGTTTGCTTTTGAGTCCTGAGCAACTGGAGTCCTATTCAGGAAATCACTGGCTATAGTAATATCTTGAAGTGGTTCCCCTATGTTTTCCTTCTAATAATTTCAAGGTTCCAGGTCTTGCATTGTGGTCTTTTATTCATTTTGAATTGATTTGTGTACTGGGGAGGGGGAAGGGGAGGGAGAGAGAGAGAGAGAAAGAACGAGATATCCAGTTTCAATTTTTATAGGTTGATGTCCAGTTTTCCCAGCACCATTTGTTGAAGAAACAGTCTTTTCTCCAACATATGGCACCTTTGTTAAGAATCAGGTAGCTGTAGGTGTGTGGGTCTATTCCTGGGTCCTCTGTTCTATTCCATTGGTGCATGCATCTATTTGTATGATAGTACCATGCTGTTTCATTACAATATTAGCCATAACTTTTTGGGGTCAGTGGTAGAGCGCTTGCCTACCACGTGCGAGGCACTGGGTTCAAACCTCAGCACCATATACGAATAAATAAATAAAGGTATTGTGTTCAACTACAACTAATATATATATATATATATAAAATATATATTAGCCATAACTTTTTAAGGTCAAAATGTCACACTCAGCCCATCTCTAGCTTCTAAGGAGCTCCCACCAGTTGAAGAAAGAACTACTTTTCAATCTTTTCCCTCCACAATATCATTTCTGTCTGCCAAAAGTAAATTCAGAACATACATGTAATCTGTGAACAGTTAACTTCCTGTGACCCCTTTTCTGCCTAGGAATTAGAAACAGACTGTTTTCTTTCCTATATTATGCACCATTTTTACCAAAATCCACAGGAATGATGAGGATGGAGTACAGAAATAGCCCAAACTCTTCTTATCACCCCAAACTTCTGCAACTACTAGGGAACTTCATTCCTGATCTCTCCAAAGTCAAGCCTTTCACATCTTCTTTTGTTCCTGATGTTCCTCACCCTATCAGAGGGTTCTGCTCTTACAAGGGCAGCTCTGCAGATTCAGCTATTGCCAAGCATCTCAGGCAAACTCTAACCCCGGTGACAGTCCTTAGGGAAGGTAGACAAGTCTCCCTCTACAAACCCTAGTGAGGACTGCAATTGATAGCAAGGATAGTATTAGGACATTTAATATAGATATTTGGTACTACTTAGTTAGCCAAGTCAAAATGTTAAAACACTCCCGTTTTTTAAAAAATTAACTACTACTATATGCAAACTTTTCTTCATGATAATAAGATAAAGTGAATGAAGAGATAAAAGGCCAAAGAAATGGTTAGGATTGAGGGATTCATTTTTAAAATCTAGAATTGAATGGCTTAGTTTTAGGCAAAATTAAAATTTCCTATATAAGTTATGGTAGTTTTGTCCAAGTGGTCACATTTTAGAATAAATAAATAAGATTAGTTTTTCATAAAGCCCAATGCAAAGAAAAGACCACCGACTACAATTTTAAATCAAATTAAAGCAGCCTTGTATTTGTGTACACTGGAGCTGGCCAGGACTGTCTCTCCCAAAAAAAAAAAAAAAAAAAAAAAAACCCTGGGCTAGATAGATCAGTACCCCAGCTTTCCAGGAACATGATTTTATAGCACAAAAAGTTACAAAGGGAGGGTGTCTTGAGGACTTACAGATAACAGGATTTCAACCAGCACAATACAAAGGCAGATAGCAGGTTAATGATCTACATGGCATGATATTCCAAGGTAGGGAGTAAATTCAGATCCCAACATCAGAATTTTTGAGGTGCCACTGAGGTTTCAGGGAGGGTGGTTATCTGGTCAGGGGGAGCCAGGCGTGGGTGAGTTCAAGGCACCAGCAGGAATTCCAAACAAGTTTAGAAATCGCAGTAATTTATAATAAAACAGAAATTAAATTTTCATGACTTTTTTGATGAGATGGCTCCCAATCTTAAAATGGAATTAGTCTGGGTTCATCGGTTTCCTCTGGAGATTATGGAGACTGGCAACACCAGTACAGCATCATTGCATTTTCCTTACCAAAAACCCAGGAGAAAAAACATCTTCCCAACATCACCAAGCCCTGAGAGGAGGAATCCTACTATTCTACTACCTCAGTCTCACTGGAATGGCACCTTGTCACCTGAGCCTTGAGAACATTTCAGCCAGTGACAGCAGGGAACAAAAGAAAATATCAAACCCAAAACAAGCAGCAAGTTACTCAGGGAAACATTCCAATATGATGTTCAAAGAGAAGGGGGCCATTTCAAATATTTTGAATGAGAATTAGTTATGTAATCACCACATGAATCTAAGTGTTATTGCCATTTCACACTCCTGATCTCTCAAGAATCTCAACTTCCTGGCCTCCAGGTGAGGGACACATCACATACAGAGGCCTCTGGTGCAGAAGAGCCCTTCTCTGCCAATGCAGAGATTCCTCCTGCTCCTCCCTGGGCTGCAGCGGTCCTGTAGAGTGTCAGGTGGAGATCATCAGGGATGTTACAAACAACACAACAGGGCTTCTAATTTCAAAGTGCAAATGTATTCCTAGAATTATAACAGCTGTCTTTTCAAGCCAAATAGATTTTAAAGGACACATCAATCTTGAGAAACACCAGTAAGAAAAGAAAATGGGTGTGAAACCAAGATTATTTTTAAAGAGAAAAAAAAAGATTTAAAAATAAGCTTATTTGATTCTCTACAGTTAAGAAAGTTCCTGTTCCAGAGAAAGGATGAAGAAAGATGCCAAGAGGTTTTGTCCCAGTGACTATCAGTGACTATTTTGTTTTGCTATTTGTAATAAAAAATAGATAATGCTCTGCTCCTTTCGAATCTAACTGCACCACATCCTTTGTCTGAGATTTGGAGCTATGTTCATCGTTCACATCTCCCAGGAAGGCTCCAAAAGCCGCTTGACCCTTAAGCCAAGGGTCCACCCATTCTGTAAAGGGAGAAACCATATAGTTCTCCAGTTCTGCAAAGTCTGTTTCCACCACAAACAAAATCTTCCTCACCTGCTTCCTATTCTCACACAATCTGTGCTGTTTGCTCCAGTGTTTCTGAGGGTCCAGAGGCCCAGAACATCTCTTGCTTCTGTATAAAAGAATATAAGAAAAACTTATATCCAGCAAAATTAAGCTTCATATTTGATGATGAAATAAAAACCTTTCATGATAAACAAAAGTTAAAAGAATTTACAGCAAGAAAGCCTGAACTACAGAGAATTTTCAGCAAAATATCCCAGGAGTGGAAATGAAAAACAATGAAAATCAGCAAAGAGAGGAACTACACTAAAGGAAAGGCCAATCAAAGGAGAAATCAAAAATAAACCAAAATGACCAGATTACAAATCATACTTCAATTATAACCCTGAATTTGAATGGCCTAAATTCATCAATTAAAAGATATAGACTGACAGATTAGATTTAAAAAAAAAAAAAAGACCCAACAATACCCTGCCTTCAAGAGACTCATCTCACAGGAAAAGATGTCCACAGATTGGAGGTGAAAGAGTGGGGAAAAAACGTACCACTCATATGGACCAGGTAAACAAGCAGGGGTTTCCATGCTCATATCCGACAAAGGGACTTCAAACCAAAGCTAGTAAAAAGGGATAAAGAAGGACATTTCATACTGCTTAAGGGATTCATACATCAACAAGACATAGCAATCATGAATATGCCCCAAACAATGGGGCATCTATTAATGTCAAACAAACCCTTCTCAAATACAAGAACCAATAGACCACAACACAATAACACTGGGTGACTTTAATACACCTCTCTCACCACTAGAGAGATCTTCCAAACAAAAACTAGACAAAGAAACTATATAACTCAATAATACAATTAATAAGTTAGACTTAACAGATACATATAGAATATTCCATCCAGCAATGAGTGAATACACTTTCTTCTCAGCAGCACATGGATCCTCCTCCAAAATAGACCATATGTGATGCCACAAAGCAAGTCTTAGCAAATACAAAAACAACAATAGAGATATTACCCTGAATTCTATCAAACCATAATGGAATAAAATTAGAAATCAATGATAAAATAAAAAATAGAAGCTACTCCAACACCTGGAGACTAAATAATACACTATTGAATGACACATGGGTCCACCCATTCTGTAAGGGAGCCAACATCATTCTAAATGGAGAAAAATTGGAAGCCTTCCCTCTAAAAACTTGAACAAGACAGAGAAGCTCCCTCTGTAACATAAGACTTCAGGGACGAGATAAAAAAAATGCTTTAAGGTAAATGGGGACTCCAATACAACTTATCAAAATCTATGGGACGCTATGAAGGCAGTCCTAAGAGGAAAGTTCATTGCATGAAGTTCATTCATTAAAAGAAGAAAAAGTCAAAAAATTAATGACTTGACATGATAGCTCAAAACCCCAGAAAAAGATTAAAAAAAAAACACCAAGTAGAAGATAGGAAATAATTAAAATCAGGGAAGAAATCAATGAAATTGAAACAAAGGAAACAATTAAAAAATTGACAAAACAAGAAGCTGGTTCTTCGAAAAAATAAATAAAGTTAACAAACACTTAGCCTCCCTAATGAAAAGAAGGAGAGAGAAATCTCAAATTACTAAAATTCATGATGAAAAAGGAAATATCGTGACAGACATTATTAAAATAGAGACGATAATTAGAAACTATTTTGAAAATTTATACTCCAGTAAAATAGAAAAACTCAAAGACACTGACAAATTTCTACAGTCATATGAGTCAAGAGGACATACATAATTAAAAGATCAATTTCAAGCAAGGAAATTGAAGACACCATCAAAAGTCCCCCAACCAAGAAAAGCCCAGAAACAGATTCATAGCTGAGTTCTACAATATCTACCATAAAGAATTAATGTCAATACTCCTCAAATTATTTCATGACATAGAAAAGGAAGGGAACCCTTCCAAACTCATTCTAGGAAGCTAGTATCATCCTCACACCAGAACCAGGTAGAGACACATCAAGGAAAGAAAATTTTAGATCAATGTCCCTGATGAAAATTGATGCAAAAATTCTCAATAAAATTCTGGCAAATCACATACAAAAACATATTAAACAAATAGTGCACCATGATTAAGTGGAGTTCATTTCAAGGAAGCAAGGTTGGTTCAAAATATGAAAATCAATAATATAATTCATCACATCAATAGACTTAAATATAAGAATCATATGATTATATCAATTGATGTAGAGAAAGCATTTGACAAAATATAGCACTCTTTCATGTTCAAAACACTAGAAAAACTAGGAATAATAGGAACATACCTCAACATTGTAAAAGCTATCTGTGCTAAACCCAAGGCCAACATCATTCTAAATAGAGAAAATTTGGAAGCATTCCCTCTAAAAACTTGAACAAGACAGGGATGCCCCCTTTCATCACTTCTATTGAACATAGTCCTTGAAACTCTAGCCAGAGCAATTAGACAGACAAAAAAAATTTAAGGAATATGAATAAGAAAAGAAAAACTCAAACAATCATTATTTGCTGATAAGATTCTATAATTAGAGGACCCAAAAAATTCCACCAGAAAACTTCTAGAATTAATTAATGAATTCAGCAAAGCAACAGGATATAAAATTAATACACATAAATCAAATGCATTTCTATACATAAGTGATGAATCCTCTGAAAGAGGAATTAGGAAAACTATCCCATTCACAATAGCCTTAAAAGTATTTGAGAATAAACAAAAGAGGTGAAAGACTTCTACAATGAAAACTATAGAACACTAAAGAAAAAAATTAAAGACCACCTTAGAAGATGGAAAGATCTCCCTTGTTCTTGGGTAGGCAGAATTAATATTGTCAAAATGACCATAGTACCAAAAGTGCTATACAAATTGAATGCAATTCCAATTAAAATCCCAATGTCAAATAACTAGAAAAACTAACCATGAAATTCATTTAGAAAAATAAGAGACCCTTAATAGCCAAAGCAATCCTTAGCAAGAAGAGTGAAGCAGAAGGCATCACAATACCAGACCTTAAACTATACTACAGAGCAATAGTAACAAAAACAGCATGGTATTGGCATCAAAATAGACTTGTAGAACAATGGTACAGAAGACACAGAGACAAACCCTCATAAATACAATTATCACATACTAGACAAAGGCACCAAAAACATACATTGGAGAAAAAATAGCCTCTTGCAATAAATGATACTGGGAAAATTGGAAATCTATACGCAACAAAATAAAAATAAATACCTACCTCTCACCATGCACAAAACTCAACTTAAAATGAATCAAGGACCTAGGAATTAGACTAGAAACCATGCACCTAATAAAGGAAAAACTAGGCCCAAATCTTTATCACATCAGATTAGGCCCTGACTTCCTTAACAAAACTCATAAAGCATAAGAAATAAAATCAAGAATAAAAAAATTGGATAGTTTCAAACTAAAAAGCTTCTTCTCAGCAAAAGAAACAATCATTGAGGTGAAGAGAGAGCTTATATTTTAGGAGCAAATTTTTGCCACGTGCACATCAGAGCACTAATCTCCAGGATATAAAAAGTACTCAAAAAACTTAACACCAAAATCAAACAATTCAATCAATAAGTGGACTAAGGAGCCGAATAAACACTTATTAGAAGATATATAATCCATCAACAAATACATAAAAAATATGTTCAACACCTCTAGTAATTAGAAAAATGTAAATCTAAACTACTCTAAGATTTCATCTCACACCAGTCAGAATGAAGTTATCAAGAATACAAACAATAATAAGTGTTGGCGAGGATCTGGGAGAAAAGGCACACTCATACATTCCTGGTGAGAACTGCAAATTGGTTGCAACCACTCTAGAAAGCAGTATGGAGATTCCTTAGAAAACTTGGAATGGTACCATCATTTGACCCAGCTATTCCACTTATCGGTCTATACCCAACGACTTAAGATTAGCATACTACAGTGACACAGCCACATCAATTTTTATAGCAGCTCAATTCACAGTAGCTAAACTGTGGAAGCAACCTAGATGCCTTTCAGTAGATGAATGGATAAAGAAACTGTGGTATATATTCACAATGGAATATTACTCAGCATTAAAAGTGAATAAAATTATGGCTTTTGTAGGTAAATGGATGGAACTGGAGAATATTATGCTAAGCAAGTAAGTCAATCCCCAAAAACTAAAGGCCAAATGTTCTGATAAGTGGATGCTGATCCACAATGGGAAGGTGAGGGATGGGGAAAAATGGAGGAAGTTTGATTGGGCAAAGTGGAGGGAGGGAAGGAGAGGGAGTATGGGGACAGAAAAGATGGTGGAATGCGGTGGGCATTATTACCCTATGTACATGTATGATTGCACATATGGTGCAATGCTACATCATGTACAATCAGAAAAAAGTTGTGCTGTAATTATGTACAATAAATCCAAATGCATTCTGCTGTCATATATACTTAATTAAAATAAATAAATAAATTTATTTTAAAAATTCAGCAGGACACCTAGGGAATGGCAGGAGTCACTCCATGGAAGGGGTATTGAACACTTAGTCACCATATGGATTAGTGTCTTACAGGAAAAGCCAAGAAACATCTGGACTTATTTTAGTAAGAGCTACAAATAAATTATTTTGTTTTTTTTTTATTTTTAAAAAGCATCAATGATTTTAAACTATTGAAATGTTCAATCCTCCTCCCCTCTGAAACAAAAAAAAAAATAGTCATAATCTCAAGTTAACATGTACATTTTGAAGGACAATAAAAACATTTAAAGCACCATAAGAAAAAGAATTCACCAAAAATCGTCCCACTTGACATGTCAGCTTAGCCTTTTCCTTCTAGTAGGTGCAATTATGATAAATGTATGCGCCTTCCTACGCTTCTCCCAAAAATGTATCGTGTGTGTGTGTGTGTGTGTGTGTGTGTGTGTGTGAGAGAGAGAGAGAGAGAGAGAGAGAGAGAGAGAGAGAGAAATGTATTTGTAACTCTAAGCTCTAAAATTGAACTGGCAGAGAGGTAAATGAGTCTATTTTAAACTTAAGGTTATAAAATTTCCCCAAGTCCCAGGTAAATGAATTTATGTCCTTTACCCAACAAGAAAGATATATGGCTTTACTTCCCACAAAAAAATTATATATTGAAGTCATAACCACCAGGACCTAAGAATGTGCTGTTTGGAGACAATGTCTTTAAAGAAGTGATTAAAAATAACCAAATTATGGAACCAGCCTAGGTGTCCATCACTGAATAAATGGAAAAATAAAATGTAGTCTATATACACAATAGAGATTTATTCATCCATAAAAATAAATGAAATTATGTCATTTTTGAGGAAAATGGATGGAACTTAAGAACATTATGTTAAGAAAAATAAACCATACTTGGAAAGTCAAGAGTCATAAGTTCTCTCTCATATGTATAAACTAGAGAGGAAAAAAATATATGGTGTGTGTGTTGCGGGGAGGAATGTCACGAAAATAGAAAGGATACTGGTAGAGTAGAGGAAAGGAATCATGGGAAGATAGGAAGAGAGGAAAAAAGAAAATACTGAAAAATGATTATATGGCATTATATGAAATTTTATGAAATATTATATGGCATGCATGTGCAAATACATAACAATGAATCCTACTGTTATTTATAGTGCACCAATTGAAAATGGGAAAAAAAAAAGAGATGACTAAGGTAAAATGATATCAAATGGGTGTATCCTATGACTGGTTTCTTACAAAGAGATTTAGACTATGTGAAAACATAAGGAGAACATGACCACCTGCCAGCCAAAGAGAAACCTCAGAAGAAACCAACCACGACTACACCTTGATCTTGGTCATCTAGCATCCAGAACTATGAGGAAATAAGTTCTCTTGTTTCTCCCAGCACATGGTTCTCCATTAGGTTGGGTGGATGTGGCTCAGGAGAAAACATAGAAAACCCAGAAATCTTAGAGAGACAAGATACGATTCTCTTTTCCACTGTTCACTGGCTTCCCCCGCCCCCCGAAACTTCTGTATTCTTAGTAGAGAGTAGGAGTTTACTAAGACAGAAAATTAAGCATACTTTTTTGACATAAAATGCATAGAACCTGTGCTGTAACAGAAGTAGAACTACAGTCCCTAAAGGCAAGAGACTCATTACCTAAAGAGTGAGAGTGGGAGAGAGAAGAAGGATTTAGAAATGTGGGTCTACAACTGATGAAATGGAAATTAAAATGCTATGTTTTTATATCTTTTTTTCTCTCTGTGACCTACTGAATAGACTAGGTAGACATCAAACTTGGGAAACTGTCCCATAATCTGTTAAAAAGACATGATGTGATCGATTTTTTTTTTTTTTGGTCAAAAAGTCACTTATATTAGACTCACAAAGAATTTTCATTTTACTTTATTAAGCATACACCAATATTAGCCCTTTTGTTTCTCTGTATTCAAGCTCAATTAAGGAGCCCCATTTTCTGTCCAGGGGTTAAAGGTCATCAATGGAACTGTCTCAAAATATTGAAATCCTATCACCCTATGAGCATGAGTCTCCAAGATGACCTTTCAACAGCCATGAGGACAATCTGGAAATGGAGGCTCAGGTTAAACAGCTCAGTGTTGTTTTAACTGTCCAAATGGTGAAATAACAACTTTTCTCAAAATACAGTTAATAATTTCTTCTCCAAATACATTTTGTAAATTAACGAAAATTAGGTATCAATTTGAAGCACAATTGGAAAAATATTAGCTCTTTTTGTAACCTAATGTCAAACAGGATAATTCAGACATATTCCTTCACAGAAGTCACAGAACCAGTTGGAAGACAACAAATGACATAATTATAAGCCTCTTTAGCATCCTCCTCTCAGCTCTCATTTACATACTTGTTTTTCTAGCTCTAGTTCCAAAAATGACATCCCTACTGCTATTTTCTGGATGGACTGAAGTCAGAGGTCACCTCTCCAAGGGGCAGATGAAAGATTGGCAATTCTCTCTTTAACATTCCTAGTCCCAACATTGCTCAACCCAGGGACATTGCTCTGAACTTTCCCCTCCTCAGTCCACCAAACAAACCTAAAAGTCTCAGCATAATCTATCCTTCGTTCAATTATTCGTTTCCCAGAAAAACAGTGCCCTTCACCCTCTTCTTGCTTCTGGCATGGTTTTTATCTTTAAAAAACTATTCTCCCCGGAAAAGGCCTGATTAATCCAAATGTCCCTGAGTACATTGAGCTTTGTCCCTGTCGGGTCTTCTAGAGAGTCAAAGGCTGGGGAACAAACACTGATGGGAATAAAACAGGAAGGAGGATAGCTAAAGAAATCTGAGGATGGAGGGTGAAAAAGTACAGCCCTGTGTCTCTTTCCCTACTACAAGATTCAGAAAGTGAACTACTTTACATAATAGTAATTACATAATTACTATCCCCCATGGAAAAGTCCACAAGAGAGTGGACAGGTTCCTTGGATTCTGGCAATAAGAGGGTTAAGCGAGAAATAGAGATGCTTGTCAAACATAATATATAAATATGACTGAATATGTTTTGAGATATTAATTTATGTCAGTCTTCTTTTCCCTTCTCATCTCATCCTCAAAACATCAAAGAGGCTTGCTCTTTGTCTCAGAAGAACTGAACAGTAGGGTCAGAAGCAGAAAGACTTTTTGGCGTCTGTTTTGCAAAATCTAAATCCTTAGGATATGAGAATTCGTGAGAATAGAAGGAGCAGCTTAAAGAAACAAGAAAGGAGAAGAATTTCTCTCCTATTTCAAACAAATATCCCTAAGCTGGGGCAGGAAAAATAGAGAGCAGTTGTGTGTCCCAGAGCAGCAGGATCCAAGCCTAGTCTTCTAGTTATATGCTGCTATGGTTTGGATATGAGATGCCCTGCAAAAGCTCATGTGTGAGATAATGCAAGAAAGTTTGGAGGTGAAATGATTGTGTTATGAGAGCCTTAATCTAACTGGTGATAGGGATTAACTGAGTGGGAACTATAGGCAGATAGGGTGTGACTAGAGGGGCTGGGTAACTGGGAGCACGCCTTTAGGGTCTGTATTCTGTTCCTTTGTGAGTAGAGTTCTCTGTTTCCTGGTGCCATGCCCTGAGCTACTTTCCTTCATATGATTCCTCCATGATGTTCTGCCTCATCTTGGGCACAGGGTAATGGAGTTGACCATTTGTGGACCAAGACCTTTGAAATCATGAGAACCAAATAAACTTTCCTCTTCTACCATTGTTCTTATTAAGTCTTTTGGTCACAGTGGTGAAAAAGCTGACTAAAACATATAGTAAGAGGTGGCAGGGCCAGGAGTGGAATAAGTAAGAAGATAGAGGCAGCCTCATAAAGATTCCTAAGTCCCACGTGGAAAGTAGCACTAGGAAGTCAGGAATTGAGTGTCTGAGATTTTACCCAACTTGAAAGCTTACAAATTATACTTTTATAGTTTACTTCCACAGATACTTCTGTATGTTGACAAAAGACCTGAGTCTTCTGGGTCAGAGAGATTCTATTCTCCCTACACAATAGGCAGCATGGTCTTTATGGTCACAAAACCCACAGGGATGGTATTACATAAGTAGATACTGTACATATAGTGGATTTGCATCACAGCATACAATCTCCGATCTTAGGAAACTCCAATATATTAAAGAGGTTACAAGAAAACTTGTCTAATTGCTGTCCTGGAAGATGATATCATATTTATTATACTATTCAGTAAACAAATCATCTATCTGCCCCAGAAGGAGACACTAGTTTTATCTTCCAATGTTGTTTGCTAGACAAATATCCTTGAAAAGATCATCTAGAACAAAAATTATCAGTGCCTTTACCTATAAGATATTAGAGTAGAGAATTTTCTACCAACATTGACTTTTCTGTAGGCAGGAGCAATGGATGACTCAGCTATGACCTGTATGAACTGATGATTAAGGACCAGGAAGTAGTCCTCTACTCCTTATGGAGGGCAAAGGCTTATCAGAGGCTTATAGGAGGCCTCTGATAAGCCTTTGCCCTCCATAAGACATGAAAATTTAGAACAATCCTAGGAGGATAGCAGGGTGAGAAGCCACAATAAAAGGAAGGAAATTAAGTAAAAGTCTGAATACTCAACTGTAGGATATTCAGTTCTCTTCCTCCTTTACTTATTATAATACTTAAGACTTGGCTCCAAGCAGGGTATTTGAGGATGACTCTCTGAAAAATTGGCAACCCTGCAAGAAAAGATCTTCATAAATTAGCGTTTGATAAATGTGCACCCTCTCCCAAGTAATCACTAGATCCCTGCCCAATATCCTTACAATGAATGGCAGATCATATCCCCTATCAGCTATGTTTTACTTTTACAATGCCCAATTTTATATATGTTTATACAGTCAAGGTTTACTACACATCTCAGGGAAGCCTTTAATAAAGAAAGAAATAGAATGAGTACAGGAACTCAGAAGAAATAAAGATAATGCAAAGAAACAGAATAAACTTTTCTTTTTAAAGTTATAATTCAAACCTCTAATTCTAGGAAAATGGAACAGATATATCTTTCCCTATTGTTCCAGCTAAGTATAATTAGAAACCCTAGACATTTTTTATTTGTTACCACCCATCTATTCTTACACATATTCACCTTTTCCCTGAGAATCCTTAGCATGTTGGTCATATTCATTTTAAATTCTAGGTCTCATCATCCCCAAATCTCTTCCACATTCAGATCTGGTTCTGATACTTGCTCTGTCCCTTTAAGCTCTGCACATGTGTGGTTGGAAGGTGAGTGTTTTTACTTGGGTACATTGATGGTCTTTTTTCTTTTAGTATGCCTTGTAATTATTTTTCTTTTTACTAGTTTATTATAGTTACACATAGTAATTATACAAGTGTGGAATATAATCTGCTCTAATTCCATTCCCAGTACTTCCCCCTTTCCCTTCCTTCCTCTCACCTCATTTCTCTTTTTTCTACTCCATTGTTTTTCCTCCTATTTATGCTATTGTTTTTAATTAGTATTTTATAGATATATAGACACAGGTAAAATTCACTGTGGAATATTCACACATGTACATAGAATAGTTTAGATAATTTCATTTCACAGTTCCTCTTATTTCCCATCCTCCTCCCTCTCCTCCCTTCTCCTTTCCCCATGCCACTGATCCTGCCTCTATTTTCATTTTTTTTCTTTCTTATTTGGTCTAGTTTCCACATATGAAAGAAAACATCAATCCTTGACTTTCTGAGTGTGACTTATTTCACTTAGCGCGATATTCTCCAATTCCATCCATTTATCAGTAAATAAAAATTTCCTTTTTCTGAGTAAAATTTCCTTGCATATATACACACCACACTTTCTTAATCCATTTATCTGTTAACAGATTCCTGCACTAGTCCCATATCCTGGCTATTATGAATGGCTCTACTTACTTTATTGGCAAGTTAAGATTAACTATTTAGAATGTTTTAACTTGAAAAAAATAGCTTGAAAATAAATATTTTTAATATTTATTAAAAATAAATATCCAATAAAGGTGGATATGTGTAAGAATAGATGGATAGCGACAAATAAACACTGATGTGCCTTTATTACTACAGTATGTTGATTTTAGTTCTTTTGGATTAATACCAAGGAGTGGGATGGTTGGGTCATGTGGTGGCCCCATTCCTAGTTTCTTGAGGAATCTCCATACTGATTTTCAAATGGTTGTATTAATTTGTAGTCCCATCAACAATGTAGGTGTGTACCTTTTCTCCCACATTCTCATCAGCATTTATTATTATTTGTATTCTTAACAACTGCCATTCTGACTGGAGTTAGATGAAATCTGAATGTAGTCTTGATCTCCATTCCTTGATTGCTAGAGATAGTGAACATTTTTATTGGTTGGCCACTTATATTTCTTTTTTTGAGAGATGCCTATTTAGCGCTTTTGCCCATTTATTAATTTGGTTATTTGAAATTTTGTTTTTGTTGTGTGTGTGTGTGTATGTGTGTGTGTTTTGTTTTGGGTGTTACATTTTTTGAGTTTTTCATATATTCTGGATATTAATTCCTTGTCTGAGAGGCACATGGCAAAGATCTCCCATTCCAAAAGCTCTCTCTTTTTACTCTTAACTTTTTCCTCTGCTATGCAGAAGCTTTTTAATTTGATGCTGTCCCATTTAATGATTCTTGGTTTTATTTCTTGAGTTTCAGGAAGCTTGTTAAAGAAGTTGGTGCCTGTGTCAATATGTTGGAGTATTGAGCCTAAATTTTCTTCTAGCAGTTGCAGTTTCTGGTCTAATTCTAAGTCTTTGATTGACTTTGAGTTGACTTTTGTGCAGAGTGAGATAGGTATCTAGTTTTATTCATCTATGTTTAGATGATCTTTAAGAAATGTTCCTAAGAGAACTGGATATCTTTGATTTCACTTATCTAATTACTAGATATGTTGAACATTTTTTTTTCAGATATTTGTTGACCATTTGTATTTCTTCTTTTGAGAAGTATCTGTTTAGGTTTTGTTTTGTTTGTTGTGCCCATTTATTGATTGGGTTATTTGTTTTGTTATCAAAGTACCTTTGTACTTTTGGAATTGTTACCATGTGCAACTATTAGTGGTTGCAATCATTTCCTAATTTCCTATAAAATTATAAATTTTATGAATCATTTGGGGGCATTATGATTATTATGACTTTTATAACCATACTACTTTTAGGAGCACAATTATTTGTCCCACAAGCCATAGGGGAATTTGGAATTCAGAATATGAAGAAGGCATTTAAGATTAATTTGGGGGCATGGGAAGATCCTGTCTCCCCACCTTTGCAGGAACAACAGAATATTTTTCTTCTAGGTTTCTTTTATTCTAGGTTGTGCAGGGTTCAGTACTGTGTCCTGATGAGTTGGAAAATCAAAAGCAATAGCATAGGCTAAATTCTCTAGAGAATTTTTTTCAAGTTAAAACGTTCTAAATAGTCGATCTGAACTTGCCAATAAAGGAAGCAAAAATAGCAGGCACCATATTGTTGCCCTTTCTTCTGAAATTACATAGTATTTTAACTTTATTTTTTAATTGACACATAAAAATTATACATATATACAGGATACCATGAGATGCTTCTATCCATGAATGCATTGTGCAGTTCCCAAATAAGAACACACATCTCCATCTCCTCAAACATATATCATCTCTATTTAGTGAGAAATTCCAAATCCTTTCTTCCAGCTTTTTTTTATATATATATATACAATGCATTGTCATTATCTGGCCTCACCCTACTATGAAGCAGAACATCTACTGTGAAGTAAAACTTATTTCTCATAACTATAACTTACTATCTGTTGAACAGTCTTTTCCTTCTCCCTACCCCCAATCTTAAATTGCACTATAATTTTTAAAAACTAGTTTAATATCAAAACAACAAAAAGACAAATAAGCTCTTATCCTTTTAAAGAAGTTGCCCTCTAACCTGGAATATAGAAAAGTACAAAAGATGTTCTAATTCCACCATTCCTGAATGCCAACAATAAGCATTATGCATTTTTTTCTATAATTCCACTTACTAGATGTTTTACTTAGTCTTATTCTCTGGTTTTCAAGATGGGTATCTTATGAAACCCCCTGCCATGGGCTAGGAACAACCATGGCCTCCCAGAGACAAATAAGTTAGTAAAGAATTCAAAAACCAACAGCTAATTATCTCACCATAAATCAAAACAGGGAAGAAGATGGGTAATAACTGCAAAGCCAAAGTTAGCTTCAATAATAGCCTTGGCTTACTCAGGGCAGGCCTGTCCAGCTAGGGATATAAAGGTAACAGCATCATACCTCTCACCAGCCACTGACACATGGAAAAGAAAGGCACATGGCTTTGGTTTTCCAAAAATAGGTCCAGGTGGAGTCCCAGAAAAAGTGTTGTTCTTGTTACCTCCTCACAGAATACCTGCCCTGTTAGTAAGGAAAAGTATCCTTCTCCCTTTTTCCCTTCTCATACCTTCTTAAGCTCAGTGGGATGATAATCATTTTCAACACACACTTCCCCCACCCATATCCTAAACATTGCTTCTAATATCTTCAAAGATAAAATTTCTCTTATTTCTCTTTCTCCTATCTCATGTCCTGGATTAGGCTCTTACCCTGTGGTACCAAAGATCCACACAAAGTATTCCTGACTCTATTGTCTGAATACATTTTCAATAATAGGATTATTAAACCCTAAGATGCCAAAAGAAAAAGGAAAGAAATGGTAGACAGTGGGTACAGCTGATTATATCTGTATTATGTTCCTCCTGATAATGCAGGTCCCCAATCCCTGTGAATTAACAGTTGGAAGTCAGCACCAGGGAAGTGTGGATTCTAAAAATAATCCAATGATTGGGAAATGTGTTGATTACTCATTAAAAAATGTGGTAATAATAAGAATTTCTAGAATTTCCCTTGGAGGGCAAATCCTGAGAGACAAGTAACCGGAAATATTTAACCAGCCCTAAGCCTGCATTACACCACTATATCCATAAAAAAACTTAAGATTGGTGAAAAAAAAGGAAGGTTTGGGATCCATGAAAAAGAGGAAAGAATTAGAATCTCTTCCTGTGGATTTTCAAGTTCCTAAAGTATCTGTGAGCTTCTGCTCCCATCCTGCTCCCAAGAATGATTCTATTACTTGTAGTGACTTCTTTCCAAGTCAGTAGAGGATCTCTTCTATAAAATGGGAAAAGTTATAATTAGACCAATTAACTATTTCATCCCATGTGAACTGCAAAATAACTCGGAGCAGTAAGAAGTCAAGTTTCACCATCATTTTACAAATGAAGAAAATGTTTCACTGTTCAAACAATTTATTCACCATGCAAAGAAAAACAATTAGTGAAGAGACCATTGCAGTCAACATTAGATTCTATCTCCAGCCTTGCTAGGAGCAAATAGTTATTTGACAAGTCAAGTGGATTTGATGTAAATTCGTTAAAATAGAGCTCCCAGCTTGAACACAAGTGGGAGAGCAAGTCCTTTCAAAAAGGTGAGTTAAAGTGACAGGGACATCCTGCCCTCGGGTGAGCCTAGGGCTCTGGGAGCCTTCTTCCTTCTCAAATGCAGTGACACCCTTCACAGATATTACTGTTTTTCTACTGAGGCCTGTAGAGAAAACAATTGGGAGCTCTCAGAGCAGGATGTTGAAACAGCAAATTAGGGCTTGATCAAACTGAACAGATGATGTCGGAAGACAAGACATCCTGTGGTTTAGTTCAGTGGCACAGACAGCTTCCTGGATCCCTGGTTTCTAAGGGGCACTAACACATCCCTGAGAATATTCCAAAGTGCAAACATCCCTACCTGCTACATACAGTGAACAGACAAAAACCCTTTGTCCTTGTAAATTATATTTCAGTTTGGTAAAAGGACATACAGAATGAATTTAAAATGTCTTAAATTATAAAATCGATTATAAAGAGAGATGTTACAATAATAGGAAAAGTAAAACAGGGTAAGGAGGTAAGGTGTGTGGCAGGTGGGGGCATGTGCAACTTACACCCTGCAGTTAAGGTAGGCATCTTTGCAAAGGTAACATTTGAACGAAGAATTAAGAGAGATGTGGGAGTGAGCCCATCTATATAATGGGGGAAAATATTTCCAGAGGAAACAGTTAGTAGAGGGACCTCTTGGTAGGAATATGCCCCATCACATTAGCAGAACAGCAAGGAACAAATGGGAGAGAATTAGGAGTTGAATGGATCAGATGGGTAGGTGAATCAATGGGTGAGTGGAATGGGGTAGCCAGATTGTGTAGGCACTTATGAGCCCCCATTGAATTTCTATTTTACTCTGAGAAAAATAGGAAGGTCTTAGAGAATTTTAATCACATGAGTAATATGACACAGTTGATTTATGTTTTAAAAATATATTTCTACTAGCCACATTGAAAGTAGGTTTGAGGAGGGAGGAGAGATAATAAGGAGACCAAGTAGGAGTCTTTTGCAAGATTCTGAAGAGAGACACTGGTGGCTAGGAATCAGTTTTAGCAATTAAGGGTGGTAAAAATGGATCAGATGGTGGATTAGTTCTAAATGTGGAAACAATAAATTTCTTTGCAGCTTAGATGTGAAGATGAAGAGAGAGTGTGTGAAAAGGAAAGAGGGAAAAAAGAAGAGGAGGAGGAACAGAAGGAGAACGGAAGGAGAGGAGAGAAGAGAGAATGGAGCAAGGGAAGAAGGAAGGCCAAGTCTAAGGCTTTAGGTCTGGGCCACGGGAAGAAGGGAGCTGCCACCAACTGAATTGGAAAAGGTATCAGGCAGGTAAGGAGTTTTGAGGAGACAAGTAGCTCCACTGGGGACATACGCAATTGAGATGGTAAGGTATCAAGAGCAGCTCCTGAGAAGGCAGAAGCCTCAGACTTAACATGTTAACACCATCCATCACCTCTCACCCCCACCCACGACCCACCATTAAACTATCTCTTTGCAGTCTCCTAATTCTCAGGATGTGGCAACTCAATTCAACCATTTTCTGGGGCCCCAAACCCTCAAGTCATCCTGTATGCCCTCTTCGGTCACATCCCACACCTCATCACCAGAAAATATCATCAATTCTACTTTTTAATGTGCTCAGAATCTAGTCACTTCTATTGCCTCTCAATGTCACTATCTCAGTCCCACCCACCATCCTATTTTTCCATTGAAATTAATATTTGACTAAAATCAACATATTATATGAATTCCTAGGCTCAATAATAAATGTGACATCTGATTTCAAACATTACTGCTTTACTTTTATTATTAAAAATTTTAGTAGGAAATTTTTGAAGTTGGGTAGTTCAAGAATGATCATTTCTTGGCCCTGGCAGATTGTTCTTGAAGTCATTGTGGCATACGTGACAACGTCATATCTCACTTTAAACTGGGTGGTGAAGAGGCCGTTATTTGAGGGCAAGCTCTTCCTGTGTGGGCACTGCTGAGAGCCATGTCCCCACTGAGCTTTCCTTCCTCCCTCCCTTCCTACCATCCTAATGGGTGACAGCAGAGATGTCACTGAACTAAAGTCAGCATGGCCTGAAGATGTTTTCTGACCATTCTCAGAAACTCAGGTTGTTGTTCTTGCCGATGTCAAGTATTTATGATATTCGTGTGTACGCTCACTATTTCACACAGTACTTTTTAAAAAATCTGACCCTAGAGCTTGAATCTAAAAATGTAGCAACGTAATAAATTTTATTTCAAGATAATTAAGTCAGCTTTGACTTTTCACCTATATCTGTTTTTATTACATGGAGACCAATATCAATGCCTTCTCAATAGTCAAATGCTAAGAAGATAAAGAAAGAGGTTGTGAAAGAAATATTTTTGTATATTGAAGGATCATCAGATTTATCATTTCTTCAGTGGGTTCTAAAAGCAAACTTCTTTCTCTTCAATCAATTCCTTGGCAGATAGTCAATTCTATTGTGTTGGTTTTTTGCCTGCAAATATAATAGGCCTTCAGTTTCCATGGATTCCAAATACATGGATTTAAACAATTGTGGGTCAAAAATATTTGAAAAATTTTTCATTATCCACTGTATATGTACAGAGTTTTTTCCTTGTCTTTATTCTCTAAAACAATACAGTGTGGCAACTATTTACGGTATTCTGAGCAAATTATGTCATTCACATAGACCAAACATGTTGGTGTCTTTATAAGTGTCAAAATTTATTGAATAACAACAAATTCACAGGCTATGCCTCTATTATCAGTGAGAGTTCTCCAAATATTCATGGGTCACCTAATAGTTATAAGCCAGGGAAACACAAATCCTTTTATTCCAATCTTAATTTCTAATATCTATAACACTCAAGTCACACATCACACTTTACAAATATATGTATATTTATATATTTACATATATTTGTGAATATATAGATATAGTTAGAATATATATTCACAAATATATCTATATATTCATAAATACATCTATATATTCATAAATATATTTACATATTTATATAAAGCTAAGAAAGGGTTAAGGCAACCATAAAGTTTCAGGAGGCTGAACTGAGAGCAAAGGCAGGAGGAATGCAGAGTCACTGTAGGTAGTCCAATAAGATTATGAGCCAGCTGAAGAACTTGTTCAGGTGTGGAGCTGTCAAAGCACTGAAATTTATTCTAGGCCGAGATCTGGATAGACAGCAATTTCAAAGTGTCAATTGGGAATTGAGATATCAGCTTGGAATAATCCATGTATGGTCGTCATGGGCAGGAGAAACTACACTCTGCTGAAACTTGAGGACAGAGATTTGGAAGTTCATTACTATGGCCATATTCCTGAGGCAAGGTTCATTATGAGGGATGACCAAGTGACAGGGTTGGGGTGCCACCATATCCAGTCTCAGGATACTCCTCCTTTTATGGGCCTCAAGAGAGAGGGTGACTTCATTTGGTGCTCTGGTGTGTTCGATAAGTTCACGGGCCTGGTTTCTCTGAGTTTGATACTACTCATGCATCCTTTGTATTAGCACAATTAATTTATCAGTTTGTACTTTATGGTTGTGCCAGGCAAAAGGTGGTTATTTTCTTGTACAAAAAAAAAAAAAAGGTGTAGAAAAGGTATAGAGTCATTCTACCTCAGCCCTTAAACTTAAAATGGAGCAGCATATGGCAAACTACTGCTTTAAAAAAATGGAGTAACTCGGGTTCAGGCACATCCTGAAAACTGCCGTTCTACGCATTATGGAGTAACTCGTTCAGGGCACAGCCTGCCCTTCACACATCCTCCAGGTTCCTGAATCCAATCCCCTGAGGATACAGAGTGATGACTGTATGACATCAAACCTTTATTCTGTTCAGGTAGCTTTTTAACATATGATCACTATTATGTCACCCTGTTTGAATGCCTTGTATAAGTTCTTGAAAAGGCAATTCAAAAATTTCTTGTCAGTCATGAAACTTATCTTTAACTGGAGAAGAATGCTGATAGTGTCCCACCATCTGTGGCTTATGGCTCAGTAACCCCATTACCTTCTCCTGGGCTATAATTACTTTCTGAGCACACAACTAAAGGTGTGAACAAAATACGGATTGTAGTTGGTAAATCACACATAGCCTTCACTGTATTTGTTCCATGGATTCCTTTACTCATTTTCTATTCAATAAAGATGTTTTTAATCAGTTTCACTGTGCTGTCGGCTGTGAGTGGCCCACATCTTTCAGCAAGCTTAGCAAACAGAAATGGAGTTAAATTTGTCATTCATCTACCAGACTGTCAAACATAAAAAAAAAAAAAAAAGACATCTGGTTGTCTCTACACGCCCAAATTTTGATGTTTGATTTACAAAAGTAGTACACTTAATGACGTTATTGGCTTTGTGTTCAAAGCAGAATATAACTCAGAGATTTTTGGTATATGTTTTCTAGAAGGAACTTTTATCTAAGATTCATGTGCATACCTAAAAAATCCTTCATCTTAAACTATTGAAAATTATAGACAGGCTAGAACAAATGTCTTAACAATTCTTTTATTAAAATGTTTAGTCTTCATAGACTCATAACTATAAAGAATTATCTTCTGAAAGGATTCTAACAGTCTGTGTTTTTAGACCAGTTATGTAAACAAAATGTGTTTGGGGTGCCTCATTTTTCTCTATTCTTTTTTTTTCAGATTCTTTATTATGTCTCTCTCAAAGATGATTTCTCACAGATGTTGTTGAACATAATTATGAATCTTTTATCCCTGTGAAATTTCGAGAGGCCAAAATTAACATTCTACTTTTAATCCATTCTCATAAAATGTGATAAGATGTGAAGAAAAAATAAATTTTAAAAAATGTGAATGACCTAAATTAAGAAATAAGGAACTAACTTAAAAACTGGAATTAAGTAAAACTTAAACACAGTTTTAAAAATTATTTTGCTTAGTGGGATGGATTCTAGGAAATAATCTATAAAGGTTAGAATAATGATATAATTTAAATATCCTCATTCTTATTATTACTACTACTATTACTGATAACAATTATAATGATGTTGTTATTGATATTTACATTTATATACCCATTTATTAGTACAAAATATATAACTTAGGTAGATAAATTATATCTCTGAGGTAAATACATATCTCTGGGGTGTGATGAATTTCACTAGGATTCCCATTATCTTTATAGTTGTAAATTAACTTCCAAGATTTCTTCTCAGATCAGATTCCAAAGCTCAGTAAAAAAAAAATTTAGAAATCTCAAACTATGAAGAAACACAAAAAATATTTTCTCTCCAATTCCACATCCTCCTTGTGCCATGACCTGGAAACATTTCTAAAAGAGTAAACTAAAATAATTATGTCATTCAAATTATTAGGTAGATAACAGTTGATACAAATGTCAAGTGTGTTTTCATCCTTCAGCCATCTAAAAATACTTAGTGTTTGTTTTTTATATAACATTAACAGCTTTGATCACCATAATTAATTATGGCAATATTTTATTCTTATAGTAATAAATATGTACTTATATTTCAATGGACTGATAGAATTTCAATGCATAAATCACATAATGAAATTTTCCCTGCAAATAGTGCTTGCCAATATTTGAAAAAATATAGATAATATATTTCTCTGGGTACTTTCATCATTTTTGTCTTTATCATTGGCTTTGAGCAATTAGATTATTATGTGTCTTATTACTGCATGCTTCTTGTGCTAGATTTATAATTTTTATTGAGTTTGGGGAAGTTTTTCCAGTTATTTCTTTAAATATTTTTTCTGTCCTACCCCAACCCCACACTTCTCCTTTGGGATGCCATTTACATATATATTAGCCAGTTAAAGTTTTCTCACAGCTAATTTTCAAATAAAATATTTTTTCTTTGTAGTTTCATTTTGGTTAGGTTCTATGGATGTATCTTCAAGTTACTCATTTTTTATCATGTACAATCTCTTACTAGTTATATATTTTTTATCTCAAGAATTATAGTTTTCATCTCTAGACGTTGCATAATGGGTCCTTTATGTTTTATTTCTCTAACTTTTGAAAATACGGAATATAAATGTAATAATTGTTTAAAATGTGTTTTTTCTTCTAATTCTAACACCTGTGTCAGCTCCAGATTGGTTTTTGATTGTTTTCCTCATTATGGGTCATGTTCTCCTATTTCTTTATATACCTGGTAATTTTTGTTTTAATGAAAGACATTGTTTTAACTTGTTGGTTATTTGGTTATTTGTATATATATAAAATGGTGGCAGTTCCATCTGTGTCAAATTATTTTCCACTACTGAGGAAAAACCTTCCCAAGTATTCACCCTAATGTTCCATAAAGTATTAATTTTTCCAGTATTGCTTGTGGAAATAAACATATTCTTGGGAGTGTGTGAGGGCCTGACACTATTTTTTTTAACCATTTTGAATTGCTTTTTCCCATTTTTGAGAAGTTTCTTCACACAGATACCTGGATCAGTTATCTGCTGACTACTCAAAGAAAAGCTTCTGCCAGTCTCTAGGGTTCTACCTCTGTGTAACTACTTCCTCTTTGTTACTTTGTCTTGCAAACTCTTGCCTGATTTCCCAAACTCTCAGTTCCAGTCTCCTTGATTTAGGAAATCTGCCAAACTCCGCTTGGGTACCTCTTTTTTGTATTTTTAACATTCATCTTTATTATTAATTTTGTCCTTAATCCACACTAAAATTTTGAATCAAAGACAGATTTCTTATTATACTCAAAGCAAGATCAACAGTCACAGTAACATTGCAGAATCATTTCTCCATGTCTCCAAAGAGACATAGTGAGAACCAGATATGAAAAACTGTCTCATATGAGTGATAGGATCACTTCACAGGTAAAAGACACAGAAAAAAAAAAGTCATTTTCTTTGTTTGTGTGGAAGACAAAGAGGCAGATACCTTTCTTTTTGCTTCTGAGAGACCCACCTTGGGTCTTACTCTAACCTTTTGGAATGTAAATAATTTCTCTAGAGAAAAGATAATCCCAATGTCTCTAATTTTACCACTCAGAGGTGCCTCCAAGGACTCATCTCCTCTTGAGATATAAATACATATCTCTGGGGTGTGATGAATTTCACTAGAATTCCCATTATCTTTATAGTTGTAAATTAACTTCCAAGATTTCTTCTCAGATCAGATTCCAAAGCTCAGTTAAAAAAAAAAAAATTAGAAATCTCAAACTATGAAGAAACGCACAAAATATTTTCTCTCCAATTCCACATCCTCCTTGTGCCATGACCTGGAAACATTTCTGAAAGAGTAAACAAACAATTATGTCATTCAAATTATTAGTTTCTTCTCTCAAGAATGACGGTTCTTTGTTATCTGATGTCCAGTGTCTTGAAACTGCTTTTTTGTATCTTCCCTCTTATTTTACTGGTTATCCCAAGTAGGAGAGAAAATCCACTTCCTGTTACTCCATCTTAGAAAGAAGCCCAAGTCCCACATGTCTTTTCTTTACCCTAGTTCTTCCCCCTGCTTAATATCCCTTCTCTGCCCAAACCAAAATACCTGTTAAAGTTTATATCTTTGAAGTCCCAGTTCAGGATACTAACACATCTCTATGTCTTCCCCCATTCTCCCATGCACATTTGGGTGGCTATAGTAAGTATGGTCGGCTTCCTGCTTCCCACTTATATGACCTTGTCTTGGTTCAGACTTCTGCTCTTTACCAAGGCATTTCTGTGTTCTAATAAAGGCTAACCTTCCCGCTCCCAGTTTTGAGGGTCATAACATTTTTCTTGGCAATGACTGGTAGGATAGGCACATAACTCATGTATGGCCCATGAGATGAGAGAAGTTGGCTGCTGAACTTCCAGCAGAAGTTGGAAGAAATGATTTTTTTTCTCTTTCTCTTCTAAGCATATAATATTTAATGGCTTTAAATATTTATTAATAGTCTGAGAATAAAATCAGCATTGCTAGAGCAGAAAGATGGAAAGTACCTGGGTTCCTGATGATATCATTGAGCAGCAGAAATTCATGTGTGGTGTGAAATAGCAAATTTTCCAATTATTTAGGACAACATAAGCTGGAATTTTAGCTAAAACATCCCAACTGATGAACAGCCTTCACCCGAAGCTCATCTATCATCATGTACATGGTTCATTTTCAGCTATGGTTGGGTACACATCTGTCCTCCCTCTAGATGCCAAACTCCCGAGAGCCAGGAAGACACCAGTGCAGCCTGTCTCTGAAACCAGGGCCTGTCACAGAGTTAGCTTGGAAGATATTGAATGTATTTCTCCTCCCCAGAAGGTTGTGAAATTTCTAATGCTACTATAAATAATAGTTAATACTACCTAAAAAGAGCATGCTACAGGGACACTGCTACATCGATGTTCATAGCAGCACAATTCACAATAGCAAGACTGTGGAACCAACCTAGATGCCCTTCAATAGACGAATGGATTAAAAAAATGTGGCATTTATACATAATGGAGTATTACTCTGCATTAAAAAATGACAAAGTCATAGAATTTGGAGGGAAATGGATGGCATTAGAGCAGATTATGCTAAGTGAAGCTAGCCAATCCCTAAAAAACAAATGCCAAATGTCTTCTTTGATATAAGGAGAGTAACTAAGAACAGAGTAGGGACGAAGAGCATGAGAAGAAGATTAACATTAAACAGGGATGAGAGGTGGGAGGGACAGGGAGAGAAAAGGGAAATTGCATGGAAATGGAAGGAGACCCTCAGGGTTATACAAAATTACATACAAGAGGAAGTGAGGGGTAAGGGAAAAATAATACAAGGGGGAGAAATGAATTACAGTAGAGGGGGTAGAGAGAGAAGAGGGGAGGGGAGGGGAGGGGAGGGGGGATAGTAGAGGATAGGAAAGGCAGCAGAATACAACAGACACTAGTATGGCAATATGTAAATCAATGGAAGTGTAACTGATGTGATTCTGCAATATGTACATGGGGTAAAAATGGGAGTTCATAACCCACTTGAATCAAAGTGTGAAATATGATATATCAAGAACTATGTAATGTTTTGAACGACCAACAACAAAAAAGTTAACTACATGCCCAAACATGCTACATCTCATAATTTTCCCAATAAGTCGAGGAAGTAGATGCTATTAGAGAATTTGTTTGTGTTTTACAGTGGGAAAACTGAAAGTTGGGAAAGATCAGGAACTTGTCCAAGTTTGCAATTAGGAAGTATACAACCAGGGCTAGGACCCATGTCTCTTAACCACTCCATTCTTTAGAAAATGATATTACTTTACTAATTTTAATAATTTGTATCTTCTCCACAAAAGCTGAGTACCTGATTTTAAGTACACATGGATGATAAAGGTGATTCAAATTGAGTTGAGTGAAGTGGAGCAGAGTTGAATTCAATTCAATTCAATTACAGAAAGTGAAGAGAAGGGTTATTGCTGACATCCAAATACTTGCCAAAGACCCTGACATGGTTTGACTATAATTTCTCCATAAAAAAAATAAGTTGATACTTCAGAAGTATAACCCATTAGTTCCGAGTAGAGATTCTCAGAACTCTGCTAATGAGATTAGCTCACTAAATTCCAAATTCTTCAAATAATTCATATCATCCCAAATGGTCCATTTATTCTCTTTTTTATTTTGTCACTGAATTCTTATGTATAACTCTCTGAATCATAAGTATTTCATCAACTATCATGAAATTCCAAGTTTATTTCCTTTTTCAAAGCCAAGCAAGATATCTGAACACCCAATAAATATTAATTAGTGAAGATGATGAAGGTTAACTTGATAAGTTTCTTTCCCCTAATTGCTTTTGAAGACCCTTGCCATCACTTAGCATTTGGATTGAAAGCTAGGAAGAGCGCATTTTGAATCTATATACATTGGTAATTAACATTGCCAGGTATTACCATCTTTCATTGTTCTAAAGGCTTTGCAGTCATTAATTACTTATGCAGAGTGATAGGAAGAGATAGTTTCCTCTGAGAATCCTGATGCATTAAGCATTTTTTTACTACTGAAATCAAGAGGTGCCAGAACAGTATTCTGTTCTGGGATCCCCCACCACCACCCTCCTTCAGTTGGGACTGTAAAGCAACCTGATAAAAATCAATTTGCAATGCCAAAGCTAGAAAATGTTCCTTTTGCAAAGCAGAGGGGTGCACACCTGTAATCTCAGTAGTTTGGGAGGCTGAGGCTAGAGGATCACGAGTTCAAAGCCAAACTCTGCAATTTAGTGAGCAAATTGGCAAGGCCCTGTCTCCAAATAAAAAAATTAAAAATGGATAGGGATGTGGCTCAATGATAAAGTGCCCTGGGGTTCAATCCCTGGTACCCACCTACTGCCCCCCCAAAAAAGAAAAGAGAAAATGTTTCTTTTTTAGCAACAATAAAAACAATGACATGAAAACTTATCTATTAGTATCTGATTTTTAATTTTCTATATATTAGCATAATCCCTAAAAAGGGGAACGTTAGGAAAGCATAAAATGAATTTATGTATAAATGAATTTCTACAACCATTTAAACTGCCCTGACCTTCATAGACCTTAAATGGCTTCTGATATTTGTTAACGTTCCTGAACTATTCCCTGACCAGGCTTCTCTGGTCCTTTCCAGTCTCCTGGGGGGAATGTGAGCATGTGTGGGCAAGAGACAGCCTCCTGCATGTGATCATATGCAGACACGCATGTGTGCGCTCGCTCTCACCACAGAACCTGTAGGTCATTCAGTACCCAGATTCTCCAGTGTGTAGAAATGTATTTGGAGTTGTCTTAACCTTTTCAAATCACCAGGATACAATGTCTCAGAATCACGATAACTGAGCAGCCCGTCTCTCCAGTACAGCTCTCACTCTGCACTTCCCAAATGTTAGACCCTGATTTTCACAGATACTTATCCTAGCCCTGGATTTCTGGCTCCCTGGATTTGTTAACGTTTTTAAGTTTTTAAGGTTTCAGTCCCAGTTTCCTTAACAGATGCAGTAAGATTTTCACAAAGCAAGTTTCCAGGGGCTTCTCCAGTCAGGCTCCTTCACCAGGAAGATGCCATCTCACTGCTGCCTCTTCTCTGCTTGTCTGCCTTCCTTTTTCCTTGTCCCAACCCCTCCTCGCCAAGTGTCCTGGTGCCATGGTGCACAGCTCTGTCATCTCATGATCACATATACAAGGCAACAAGAGGATACAGGAGAGTGAGAGTAACTGAATCAGTCACTGGCATTTCCGTTTTAACTCAGAAAAGGCATGCACTCTGGCACCAGATCCAGGTGACATTTGGGGCTGTGAGAAGAGGAGAGATGGAAAATTCAGAGAAATAGTGCCATCTGGTTCACGAAGGAGACTTACTATGTGCCAGGCACTGTGCTAAGTGCTTTGCTTCATCTCATTTGATCCCTCCCCTTTGAAGTAGCTGCTAGAATTTCTTAAAGATGGGGTCTATGATTTTCTTTTTATTAAATTAGTTGATCAACAAGACACATCACAAATACCAAATGGATTCAAGTAAAAGAAATATATAAGATTAGCACTAGAAGTCTGCATTTAATTTAGGTTGATACGCTTCTGATCTTAAATAGAACAAATTTCTTTGATATATAATACAAAATAGCTTAAAACTTTCTTCCTGTGCTTCTTTCTCTGGGCAGGAATTTGCAGATATTAGGAGTCAAAAAGCCCGAGTTCTAAGTTACAGCCACCTTGGATCGGTGATGTGAGTAAATAGCGCTCTGAGCCTGTTTCACATTTGCAATATGAGAAGAAGGATACCTTTATTCACGAGGCTGGTGTGCATAGCCTTTTGCAAACTCTAAAAGGTTACATAAATATAAGGAGCCATTAGTCTGATGATCCAGGCACACTTCCAGAAATGCTACAGTCCCTGTCCAAGAGTTGGGAGTGGTGGGTTGGTGAGCCATGGTAAAAGCTACTGGGAGTAAATGGGATGCAGGTTAAACAGACTTGATAGGCTTGGATGGGAGATGAGGAATTTAATCAAATATCAAGGGTGGGAGTTCTGGCTAAATCTAGTTAGCAGGACTCCTGCTAAAAGTGGGCCCCTGAGGACAAATGCCAAAGACAGGGCCTGGTCAAAAGGCCCAAAGAAGCCTAACTAGAGTTTGGTCAAGGAAAGTGTCTTTGTTGTACTCTTTGGGACTTTTATCAATCCTGAAGTAGACTCAGCCTGCCCCTAATTTTCACCCAAAGATTTATTGAGAGTTTCCAGAGATACAGTTTACATCCCAACTTGAAACAACTTGGAATTTAATTTTAAACAATGCTGTTTCCCAAAGACACTTGGGAGTTCCTCCGGCTTGGGCTCTAGCCCCCACCAGATCACTGAGCACTAGATTCTCGATCCTTCCCCATCCCCTCCCTTTCTCTACTCTCTCCCCTCACCTTCAAGTTCTCATACAATTCTGTTTTATCTTGTTTCTTTAGTTTCTGATATCGTAAGGCAGGAACTCACTTTCAAGATCTCACCTTGCTTCAAGTGGTTTATCAAGTCAAATATTTTCCTAATCAAAGAGACTTCCCTCCCTATATAAATTTCAGTGTGTACTCTTAAGACGAGGACATTTTCACCTTGCTGTATATGCATTTGATAAATGTTTGTTCCTGAGGGGTAAAAAGAAGAGGTGGTTATACATAAAATCATAGTAACTTTCGATACCTTGAAAAACTTGTACTGCTAAACCACTGAAGAATAATAAATAGTAGAAATCATAAATCCAAAGCTCTGTGGTTATTATTATCTCATTTGCATAACTCATCTTAATCTATTATAAATTCATTATAACAGGATAAATACTCTTTCTCCAAAACACTAATATATTCTGTTTTTAGCAGAGAAAACAACCTAGTGACATGACAGTGTGCAATGTTTTTAAAAACCTATCTTCTTTACCTAAATACTGTGGCAGCTGCTGGGACCTACAAGACATCCAACTGGAAGCTAATTCACTCCAGGTGCCAAAACAGTCAGCAGCCTTGCTAGGCTGTAGACATTTACTTACATTTTCTACAAAATTACTTACTTGTTCCCTTTGGACTCACTCTTTAAATTAAAATTCTGTGAACTTATTAATAATCAAAAATAGTTTGGAAAATCCACTCTGTCACCTATTTTTAGTTTCCACTGCTTCCACTTTGCATACATCCATTCATTCAAACATTTATGGTGTGATTACTATGAGCAAAGTCTCAAAGATGTAAGCAGGTAACGCAGCCCGCCCCCCACAAATCTAATGTAGGAGTCATGCTTGGCAATCTTGATCAAAAGTGATATATACTATTATTCATTCACTGAACCCAGGTTTTGAGGATTGACAACTGTGTTATGTATCTACACATTATTTAACTTAAGCTTCATAACTCCTCCACTTTAAAGTTGGCATTATTAGCCCCATTTTTCAAACACTGTGACTGGTGGTCAAAGGGGTTAGTTAAGTAACTCATCCACAGTCCCTGTGGTTTGAGGCAGAGTAGTGATCTGAACCTCGGTCTGCTCAATTCCAAATCCTGGTGGAGAGAATTATATAAGCAAAGGTACAATGATACAAATCACCCGGCCCTGATTTTACTTTACTAACCCACTGCAGTGAAAAAAGTGACTGGAGAGGACCAGCTTCTCCACCTCCACTCTTGCTTCCCAGAGCAGACGGGAAGCTCCTCTAGGTCAGGTACCACGCTCCGTTTACTGGTAGCCCCGCTGCCAGAGCTGAGCACAATGTCATACAGAGGAGATGCTCAAAATAATTTTAAGAAATATGTTAGAGAGTATGAAGTGAGAAGGGAGGAAGAAAGGGAGAGAGGCACAAAGGACCTGGAAGGTAAAGGAAATGCACCATTATTAAATTCTCGTCACGGGCATCTTATAGTGTTTACCTTCTAAAATGTTTTAGGTTGTTCTTACAGTCTCCTTTGGAGAGGTAATTGCTGGTGTATAATTTTAGCAACATGATTATACCTTTTACCATGATCCAGCAGCCACAAGACTTGGCTTGTGCTTTGGTCATGATAGTAATAGCTGTGTGTTACAGTCCTGGCTAAGATGGTTGTATGTTGGTCCACGACATCAGCCTTTATTAATTGCAGTAATAATAGCAATGAAACCTTGCATATTTACCAAGTTCACTTTCAAGGCGTTTGTGCTTCTATCTCCTCATAATAATCCTAAGGGTTTTTTTTTTTTTTTTAATAGTTTATGGCACCAACACATAGGTTCACACAATATAGGTTCAGGGAAACCAGGCTCCAAGCCCAAACCCAGGTCTCCTGATTCCTGATCTAAAGTTTTTTTCTTTCCATTCATTCAGCCCTCAATTCCAGGAAGAAAAAAAAATAGGTTTGGGAAAATATATTTGTTGATCTCTATTCAATCTCTCAATCTCTCTCTCTCTCTCTCTCTCTCTCTCTCTCTCTCTCTCTCTATCACACACACACACACTCACATTTCATGATACAGGAATCTGAATTTTTTTCTGAGGCACATCCATTTCGACACTGTTCCTGTGGCCTTAGGCCTCATTATCATGATGATTTTTAAAGTGCAGGGGGACTCACAAAGGTACTCTTAGAGGCCCCCCCCCACTTCCTTCAGGCTTCTCATTGTCACTTTTATGACCTCATGGGGTCTACACTTCCTTTCTACACCTCATTATACTCCCTACAGAGTCAATCTTTTCACATATTTGACTTGATTTGGTTTAGGTCCTGGCCCCTCATTCTGAAAATGAAAACTACTACTCTAAGAAGCCTCTAGCTCAAAAATTCCTCATCCCCACCACACGACCATGAAACTAAAAGGGATATTTTGTTATACATGTAAACTCCATGCTAAAATATTTGGGACTTTTCAGTCAGTTGAACAGTAGAGCTATTGTTATTCCATTCTCATTTATTTTTTGAAGAGCATATGGACTGTCTAGGCTGACCGTGTAGGATAAGAAGCACACTTATTTTCTGAAGACTTCAGATTAATTCCACTCTGAAAACGGTTGGGAATGTTGGGGGGACAGGAGTGGAGGCAAGGAGCAAACATGTAACTGCTTGTACAAGTAATAGGTTCTTCCCAAAGCAAACCTCCAATGATCTGAGAGTTTATGCCTTGATGGTGGTTATAGCTAATGGAAAACTGCTATGGGCTTGGCCCCAACAGAATCTACTCACATGGATCTGGGCTGAGACAGAGCTTCCAGCCCCCTTCTTCCCTAGCTGCAACTCTACGTATCTTTTGTTCTGACAGTTTCAGCCAAAGGGTGGCTGACTCTTCTATAACACCTTAAGTGCATAATGGTACCTCAAGATCTCACAGTTGGTACAACAAAGAGTTATAGAGCATCTTCTGTGGGCCAGGGATGATGCTGGCTACTAATAAAGCACTATCCCTGTTCTTGAGAGCTCTCACTCCAATAGAGGAGACAGAAATGTAATGGATATAACCAGGGAAATATTTGAAATAGGTCAGCCACCCTCACACAGTGGACACAGACCAGTCAGAGGAGTGATGGCTAACACACATGGGCATGCTGAATATCAGCCCACCTGCCCACCACAGAATGGCTGCAGATTAGAAGATGCTCCCCCAAAATGCTCAATTAGCACTGTTTAAATTGTTACATAATAAGAATTTGGGCCCTTTGAGTAGAAGATCTTTAGACCAGTAAGATGAATGATTATAAAAAATAATGTGTGTCAGCTCTGTTAAAAACATTCCTAGAGTTTTTTCATTTAATCCTCACACAGTATCTCTTTTTAACAAATGAGGAAACTGGGAATTAGAGAGATCAAGGGAGTTATTCAAGATCACACAGGTTGTGAGTAGAGTTTGAATAGGATTTGAACCTGTACAATCCATCTCCGGAGATGGCAATTGGAGGTACTGATTCTTCTGAAAAAGGATGCTCAAATTTAAGGATATAGAGAGACTGATAGAGGTACTGGGCAGAAAAGATGAGTTCCTTATCATTTCCTTGTCATAAGGAGGAACTGGAAATATTTTAAATAGAATTGTTTGGTAAAGTCCTTATTGAAAAAGTCAAACCCAGAACACTGTGAGCATAGATACCATGTAAGACAGTTATTTTTCTTAGAACCCTTATAGAATAAAAGACAGGCAGAAAGAGCCACCAGGCAAATATTACTCATGGTGCCTCTAAAGGTGAGGTATGAGCACAAGGGAGCCATATTACAGTTCTGAAGAACTTGTTGAAAGTGTTAAGATAATGCTATCTTCTAGAAGTTGCTTGAGAATCACAGAAACATCTCCCTTGCCTGTCTTTTATCACTACAATCAGTTTCATGAAATAGCCTTTTTGAATCTAAACAATTGATCTGTTCCTGTTGCCTGATTTATACCCACAATCTTATAATTTTCTCTTAGAAAATTTTCCCCTAGAGTTTTACAACCAAAGATTGAGAAATGGCTATGAGTCTAGCCCAGGAGGACTATGGCTTCATTTGGGGCAAAACAGCAGAATAGAAAAATATCACGATCCAGAAGAATTTCTAAAAACACTTCTCATACTCAGGTCTCTATGAGATAAGGGGGACATTTTATCCACAGAACTTACTTTTCATCATGCCTTTCTTATCAAAATTTTGTGTTCCTAAGTCACAGGAAATATATATCTGCAGATTTAATAATAATTTAAAGAGGGGGGGACTTCTCCCACGCTCTTGGCCAAAATGCAAAATTTTCCATCTGATAAATGATCAAGAGTTAATGCTGCAGGAAAACCTACTGCTCTAAAAATCAAAAGAGTAGAATTGACTATTTTTCCACTTTCTGTGCTGTTAAGGGTCGGACCTAGAACAGCCCCAAAAGCTCATATGTTAAAAGCATGGTCCCCAGTGCACCATGGTTCAGAGGTGGGACTTTTAGGCAACATTTAGATCATGGGGGCTCTGACCCCATCAGAAGATTAATACATTTGGTGGATTAATACACTGATGGCTGAATGGACTGAATGGACTACTGGAAGGTGAGACCTAGTTGGAGGAACTAGGTCACTGGGGAAACTGCCCTGGAAGGGTTTATCTTTCCCCTGGCCCCCTCCTCTCCTTTTCTGTTTCCTGGCTGCCAAGAGCTCAGCAGCTTTCCTCTGTCATGCCCTTCCAACTTGATGTCCTGCCTCACCTCAGTCCTGGACCAATGGAGTCTGCATCATGGACTCAGGATCTGCAAACATAAACCAAAATAAATGTTTCATCCTCTAAGCGGCTCTCATCAGCAACTTTGGTCACAGTGATGAAAAATCTGATACATATGACCTGGGTTTCAGCCTTGCATGTTCAGGAACATATTTATTCATTGATTTGACAAAGATATAGTGGGAGCCTCCAATGTTCCCCACTGCTCTCAGTGCTAAGGAGATAAAAATGGACTGATGAGTCGACCATCCCTGTAGCTGAGGAGTCCCTCTAGGGTGCAATAGAGAGACCACAGTGTTAGAATGGAAGAGTGAGTAGCAATAAGTACTGTCAAACAGGGGGAAAGGGGGGGGGGACAGACTAAGGAGGCAGAATTGGCTTCCCAAGCCTAGACTCCCAAAACCCATTAGACTAAAAATACACATAATGTACTAGAGTCAGAGTGGAAACTTCATCCTGATTTAAACTAAAAAGCCGTGGAAATACACCCTGCGTAGGTTTGGATGAGTGTCCTCCAAAGTTCCACGAGCTAAAGGCTTACTTCCCAGGGGGTGGAACCTTGGAAGCCTAGTGGAAGATGTTTATGACACTGAGGATATGCTCTCTAATGGAGATTTTTCAGACCCCCGTCTCTCCCTCTCTTAGTGCATCCTGGCTTAAGATATACGCAGGTTGATCCACCACACAAGAAGATGTACCACCTTCACCAGAGGCCCAAGCAATGAAGAATCCTGATCTTAGAATGCAGTCTCCAGAACTGTGAGCTAAAATTAAGTTTTTCTCTTTAAAATTAATCATCTCAGGTATTTCATTGTAGTAATACAAAGCTGACTAATTCCCCACCTAACTCTTGTCCCAAGGAAATAACATTTTAAGTTCTTTCCTAAGGAGAATATATCTCTGCTTTTGTAGCACTGACATATGCAGATAAGTATGACAATAATTTAAGAAAATGCTCTTCTCAATGAGAACGATGAACATAATTATAACTATGTAGCTGGGTTTTTTTTCCTTTAAATGCCAGCCATATTCAGGGAGCCCATTTGACTGGATATACTTGCCAAGATTGGAAGTGACAGTGTTTTTCTTAAGGCTCAGATTAGTCTCTTAGTTTATCTTCAACAAAAACATGACAGTGACCAGAGGTAAGGAGTACAGGGAGGATGAAAAAGGATGGAGACACTGCCAGCTCTGCAAAAGGAGTAAGCCAAGAGTAGAGCTTTCTGGCAGAAGGAATAGCCAGACAACAGCCTTGAGATGGGAATGAGCCAGTTTGGTTTGAGAACCCAAAAGAAGACTTGTGTGTTTGGAATGTAAGGAGGTACCAGAAGAATAGCAGATGACAAGCTCAGAGAGAGGGATTGATCAAACAAATAAAAAACTAAGGCTAATGAGAACCAGGTTTGTCATTATCAGAGAAGTGATCATGAAAGCAAGGAAATCATAATAAGCCCTGTGGTGTTGGATGAGAATTGAGAACACTGATATGAACTCAGGGACTTGATACTACACAGACACAAAATAAACGCAGTTAAGGATATGTGTAGACAGGCCCGACTTCTGTCCCCTGAGACAGAACAATATCCCAACAGCAGCAAGTACACCTGGGCCCAGATCTTGGCTTCCCATTATTGTTATCCTCTAAAAGGAACCTTGACTCCCTGGGAAAAATAGCCGGTTTTAAAGGTAGAATGAGGGAAATGCCAGAAACATCTTATTTATTATTCCAAATATCAAGGAGGTATTCAAGAATGACACAAAAGCCAGCTTGAAGAGGGTCCTACTGGCCAAATTTGGGACAGACAATTATAATAATTGGGGACAAGTAATAATAGCAAAAATTATAATCTATTGAATAAAATAGGAACCCAAGAGCCCAGAGAGATATAAATAAGTGGAAAAGAAAAGAAAAAATGATTTATCTATTTGAAATTGAAAAGACAAATTGAAACTGGATAGTTGCATAATTTCAAGTTAATCTCTACAAAATACTCACTAATTACAGGGGAAAGAGAATAACCTCAGGATGGAGAAGCCTAGCAGACAACACCTTAATCAAATGCTCTGAGTGAACATCATCAGCATAGGGACAAACTGAAATTTGAGGTACTTGACAGGACATGACACAAACAACACAATATCATTTCTGCACTATTTTTGCCAAAGATACATGACCTGAATCTAATCATGTGGGGACATCAGATAAAACAAATTAAGAGACATTCTTTAAAAAAAAAAAACACAAAATCAGTCTATAGTGTTCTTCAAAAGTGTTAAGATCACGAAAGTCAGAGAAAGACTAAGGAACCATTCTAGACTGATGGACTGAGCAATGGAAATCAGAGACATGAAAAATAAATGCAACACATGACCCCAGGTGACACCTTTTTGCTACAAATGACTTACTAGGAAATTGAGAAAACTTCAAAGGGATGTATGGATTAGATGATAGCAATTAATCTGTGCTAATTTCCTGAGTTGGATAGTTGTTTTGTGGTTATACAAGATAATTCCTATAGGGATGTATACTAAGGTATTCAGGGGTGATCATCATATTGACAAATTACACAAAATGGTAAAGAAGGGTAAAAGGTTTTCTGTAAGTGTGAAATTGTTTTTTTAAGACAAAGTTTGGGAAAAAAACTTTATACAAAAGAAATCAACTTATATAAATGATTCCTGTGAAGCAAGTGAGGTCAAGACAACAAATATGATGCTCTTGTGATAGATAAGATTTAAAATATAAATAAATAGTTGTTTTAACCGAATGGTAACAACTAACTGAAATGGAAGGAAATGAGAAATTCTGAATATGCTTAGGAAAGCCAGTGAATGGTAGAGATTTAATGAAAGAGAACTCCAGGATCATTTCTGTCATTTTCTGCCACAGAGAAGACTAAGAAATGAAAAAGTTTGAGAATGAAACAAGAGTTGTGCTCTAGATTATTAAATTGGAGATGTGGACGAGATAGCCCAGTGCACATGTTGAGTAAGCAATTGGAAATGTGAGTCTGGTGCTTACAAGACAGATATAATTTTGAAGTCTATAACACATCCATGGTACATGGTTTTAATTATAAGATTGAATAAGATCACTGTTTAAGAATCTTGGTGGAAAACAACCAGATCTCCTCCAGCATGAAGGTCAACAGAGAATGAACCGATGGCCAAGGATTCTAAAGAGAAAAATTGGTGAAGTCAGAGGAAACCAGGGAATGATACATGACTTGAGAAGTGTTTCAAGAAGGAAGCAGGTAACTGTCAAATGTCCCTGAGTCGTGAAATAACATGGAAGAGAAGTGATCACTGAATTTGCATTGTAGAAGTAATCAGGAGCTTTGATAAATTAACTATATTTGACACCTTCAATAACCAGTCAGATTTGGAGATGCCGAGTCCTACTAAAAAGCTCATAATGAACTTGTGTTAAAAATCAAAATACCCGCTAATTTAGAATAAAAATACAAATGCAATGTGCAGTGGATAGTAAGTCACTTGATGGTCCTCACAGCCTGACCAGGGATTGATACCTTTATCAGAATCCAAATTATCACATTGATTCGTGAGAGTGAAATGAAAAACTGTTTAATAAAATGGTATTCTAATATCCCTCTCTAGTCATCTTTAAATTATGAGATATCTCAACTAAGTGAACCAAAACTTAATCTTGGCCAAATAAGGAATTTTCTCTCAAGACAGAATTCAAATAGGCATAGCCAGCTTTTGCCTCTCTGATATTTTTCCCCTATTTTTTTGGTATCTGACCAATATTGTTTTTCACTGATAGTGATCTAAAATATATATCTTAATATATATTTTAGTGACTTCAATATAATTATGATGAGTACTTACCAGTCTGGGAGCTATTTTGACTTTGCATATTTAATCCATTTGGCATCAACTTCATAGTCTTTCTCATAGCAGTCTTATTTTCATCATTTCTAAGTTAATAATAAGGATATTATGTTTAATCTTTCTGCATTCATTCTTAATGGGTATCAGCAACATAAACTTTAATCTTGAGAGTGGTCAAGTTTGCCTGCCACCTGATAGAAAAGGGTTTTTAAATTTAATTTTCTTTAGCCTAAGAAATTTGACAACATTCTCAAAAACAAAAGAATCTTTTGAAAAAAATAATGAGCATAACCACTGGGCTTCAAAACTAGTAGAGAAAAATATAGACAGAGTGTTTCATTAATTCGGCTGTAGCACAAGTCAAATCATGTTCACTGAAACAAGTCTTTATAGCTGAGATCTAAAGTAACAGCTCATAGGAAAGGGGTCAGTGTCAGTAAAAAGTTTTGTTTTCTCTGTCATAAAATACTTTGAAGAGAAATGGGAGAGATTATGAAATCAGACAGGGATAGAATGATAGAATTCCCTTCACACCTCCCGCACAAATTAGAAATCATTGTTCTTTACCCTCTTTTTCCTATCCTCCTCTTTCTATAATCAGGTAAAGATAAGAACTACCAGCTTGGGTAACAGCATTTATGGTTAACCAAAGATTTCTTCACTTCCTTTAATTCCACCAAGATTAACATTACAAATAACAGTTAGTGGCAGAGTTGAGACTTATTCTGATCATATGACTTTAAAATACAGTTTTAAAAAACTTTTATAGCTTTATTAAAATGTAATTGACACAATAAATTACATATTTAAAGTGGACGATTTGATAAGTGTTGACATATGTCTACACCCATGAAACTATTGCCACAATCAAGATATTGAACACAAACATCACTCCTAAAAGTTTCCTTGTGCTCCTGCTCTCCTCCCCCCTCTGCCCTATATCCAGGCAACCACTAATCTAATTTCTGTCACTAAGACTGTGTTGCCCTTCCTTGAATTATTTTGGTACAATCATGCAGTGTATGCTTTGTCTTCTTTCATATCACATCATTATTTTGAGATTCAATTTTTGACTAAAAATATATCATTATAGGGTAGATCAAAACTCATGTAATTTTCTACCTTTTGAGGGTCATTTGGGTTATTTGAAGTCGGGGACATTAAAATAAAGTTGCTATGAACATACATGTGCACATTATTAAGTGGGCATATACTTACACTTCTCTTGGATAAGCACCTAGAAGTTGGATGCCTATGTAGTATAATATGCTTCATACTTTAAGAAACTACCAGAGATATTTTCTCCCAGTTTGTACTATATGTTCTCATTTGCTTAACCGAATATTTTTAAGACAAATATTTCTAATTTTAGTGCTAAATGTTTGCCTCAATGCTTTTTTAGCTATATCCACAAAATCTGATGTATTTCATTGAAATTCACTTCAAAATATTTTCTGAATACTAAGCATGTCATCACTTTTCATCTCCTCTTCCTTCAATTTCAAAAAAAAAAGGGCAATATTTGGGTGATAGATAACACTTAACAATTTATACATTTCTTCACCTCATTGGAACCTATCAATATCATTAGTCCATTTTATAGATAAGGAAACTACAGCTCAAGAGATTAAAGTAACTTGCTCAATGTTGAAGTATCAGCAAAGGCTGAATTTCTAAGATAGTGTTATTTTCAAGAAGAATGTTCAATCCTTGGCCATCCCAAGGATTCTCAGAAATCTAAATGCAGTAATGTCAAACATAGCAGCTACAGAGAACAGGTAATATCCCTGTCCAACCCATGTGACCTTCCAACCATCCTCTGGTGGCAATCCTGTCTATAGTTCATTCTTGGCAATGAATGATTAGTGACTTAGGCAACTTGCGTTCCATCTCTATTCAGCAACTTGAATGGCCTGGAAAAGCATTCTTACTTTGACACTTAGAACACTCCACTGGGAGCTCCTAATGAATCTGGTCCAATCAATATTATATGGAATGCAGGAGTCTGGATTTCTCAACAAGCATCTCAGGTAATTCTGATGAAGTTAGTGGATGACCCTGAACTGGGAGAGAGACAGTAGAGGGTAGGGATAAGGTGGGAGGAATGGATTAAAGTAGTCAGAGGACTGGTTTTAAACTGCCTTGTCATCCCTCTTCAGGGATTTAAATTTTAACCGAAGAGTGATAAGGAATATTAGAGGTTTTAAGCAATGCAAATACATTGTATATTTACATTTAAGAAAGATCATTAGGATGGAATGGAGAGGACAGATCAACAGAGTCAAAGACAGAAGGCCAGGAGAGCAATTTAGGAGAACACCACAGCAATTCTGGCAGGAAAAAAAAATGGTAGTTTGGACTACGATAGTGGTGGTAGGAATGGAAAAACTTTCACAAAGGGAAATGTTAACATAGGAAGAGACAACGTACAGTGAAAAGGTTCAATAAAATGGAAACATATCAAAAAGGATAATTCAAACTGACAGCAAGGACCCATAAACAAGAAATCAGCAGAATCCTAGAAACAGTGACCTGGGGTCCAAAGGAGAATTCTTCACTCAGAGGACCTCTTGTACGCTGAAACTTCCTTGAGTGGCCTTTCAGGAAACATTGTTTATGTTAATAAAGGGAATTTACTGCCACAGATCATAAAAGGGTGCTGCTTAGACAGGAATCTGTGAAAGAACCATGTTAACATCATCATATTTTTTAGTAGAGGTCTCTAGAAAGCAGTTTTATGATGCTCTCTCATGAAAATTCTTCCCAACCAGCCCCATGTTCCCTCTGTTGCACCTTGTCTGTGGGCTCAGGGGCTCTGCACTTCATTATAGCATCATCACTCAGGTAGCTGTAAAGTTTGGAAATGAACTTTGTCCTCAGTCCAACGTTAGTTAAATTTATTCAGAGAAACCTTGGCATGTGTGGCCACATTATTGTCTTGGGATTCTGTGGACAGACTCTCAAGAGTAATGTAAATCCAGCTGTATATCAACACTGTCAATTTATTCTGTCCCATAATATTTTTAATCATATCATGTGCCATCTCTCTGAGGCTAGCACGAAAGGTTATAGGTTCACATCTCACTGAGGTTGCCCCTTGATTACATCCGTTGTGTCTTTAAACCACATGTATTCATGTAATGTTTATTATTTTTTTAAGCAACATAAATCACAACCCAATAAAGTGGTGATAATTTCATTTGTAGTCAGCTAAAGAAAAAAAAAATTGCCAGGAAAATCAAGAGATGATGCCTACCACAAAAGCCTAAAGAAGAAAGAAAAGTACTGGGGGTTGGGGTGTGAGATTACCAAGATTAAGGAGAAGAGGAAAGTCTCTGAAAAGAGAGTAAGGAGCCACTAAAGCAATGGTTCTCAGTACCAGCCTCACATTAGCATCACCCAGGAGCCCTTGTAAACTAAAGAGTCTCACCCAAACCACTCACCTCACATTTCTCGGGTAGGACCCCTGGCAAAGCTGTGCTTAAAAAAACTAATGTGCAGCCCTGATAAACTGACAAACACTGCTACTGAAATCCAAGAGGGTTGATGGAGGGCTTCTTGGTGTGCAAGAATCACTGTTGGACATGTTGTGGGGCAAGGATTAATTCAAGGCACCTGTGTCTTCTTTCCCAGAGTAACATGTTTATTTTGAATTTTTAAGAAAAAATGAAAGGCCTTTTAAAAAAACTTTATGTTCCAGAAATGAATATAGCTTTGTTGTTTTTCTCATATTTTGTAAACATAAATCAGATAATATCATGTTTAGGAATACAGCTTTGCTGTTCTTTCCCATCTTTTAAAAACATGGATCAGATCACGTCATTTTCCTACATTTGCCCATTTCTTACATTTGCAGGGCCTCTGCAGAGGGACAAATGGAGGCACCTAATGTTTATTTAAATGTTTAAACTGATCAATCAAGGACTATTCTATTAAATAAAATCTATCCTATTCTCCTACTTGGACAAATATAAATGTGTGAAAACAAAAATAATAAAGATGAGTATTGTGTCTACACGGTTAAAAGTTGGCAAAATATCAAGACTTAATTCAATTATCATTAAACACATTTGAGTGTTCTGTTGATGGGCCAGCAAGGTTTACACGTATAATAAAATTAAGGTATACATAGTTCATAAATTTTATTAGTTTATGGAATAAAATTTATTTTTCTTGCCTTCATTTCAGTAAAATCAATATTCAATCACTTGCATCAAGATTGGTACATGATTTGTGTTTTAGTGACAGTATTATCAAACTCGGTCCCCATCTTGACTTATTCTACCTTTTCATTTTTTTGGTGTTTGTTGATATTGCTTTGTTTTGTTGTTTTAATTTCAACTTGGAAAAACTTTCTCCTGCTGAGACAGTAGTCATAAGAATTGTTAATAAACTCCTCAAATCAATATTAAATGAAAAACAAAGGCTCAGATTTTTATATGTTTGAATGTGTTAATAGGGTTTCACATAATAATTATAGCTTTTACCAAAAGAGTTGGAAAATTTTTAATTCGGTCATTGTTATCATTTCCATCACTATTTTCACTGTAAAGCAATGCATAAAACCTGAAGTGTCTCTTGTGGGGGGTTGGGGGGGGGCGGGTATTGGGCATACTAAAGCACAGAGCCCAGGACAGGGTCCCTTCTTGTTCTGAAGCTGCTTCATTCTTATAACTCTCCAGGATTAAATCTCAACTCCTTACCAAGGAGTACAAGACCATATACAGTCTGACTTCAACCCAACTCTGAGTCCTTGACACCCACTGCTCCTGTCCTAGTTACTTTGCTCCTCCTACAAGGGTTTGCTCCTCAGACTACAAAAATTCCTTTCCCTGAGAGAATTCTGCTCTTGTTCTTCCACCTCCAGCTGCTTTAGACTATTTTCATGGTCGTTTTCTTCAGGTCTTTTAGGTTTCTGTTAAGGTAAGTAACTCTCTAGTGATTAAAGGCACAGATTTTGCAGCTAAGCTCCTGGGTTCAAATGGCTCTGCCATTTACCTCTGGCATCGTCCTGCAGAAGTCTCCCAATGGCGCTGACCTTCAGTTAATTCCTCTGTAGAAAGGAAGCAATAGCACTTTCTCATAGTGTTACTATGTGAACTAAACAAGTTAATATAAATAAAACCCTTAGCCTAACGTAGGAAACGTTCAATAAATCATAGGTCAGGAAATCAAAAGCCATCTCCTCAAAGAGGCTTTCCCTGACCACAGAGCTTAAAATAGCTTCCCACCAGCACATCACTATATTTTGTTTTTTTCACAATATTTATCACTAGCTAGATTTACCGTGTTCATTTGTATAATTATTTACTGTCCGTTTCCTTCCTCTAGATTACAAGTTTCATGAGAGCCCTTTTATACCTGGCACATAGTTGGACTCAGTAATTATTTGTTGAATAAATCAGTCTTGATTTAAAGCCTGTTAACTCTAAGTCGAATCAGAAATCACGAATTTGAGAAGACAAAATTCACTCTCCTTTTTCCAACTAACTCTTCTCAAATTGTGCTTATCCAAGACAGGTCAATAAGCATAGCTGTGCAGATCTGGGGTCTGCTAAAAAGTGGGTGGTAAAGGCAATATGGGGTGGTCCTGGTGTTGAAGACCAACACCAACAAGAGAGACTTCTTCTAACAGCCCCAAGTAAACAGGATTCTTTACAAGTATGCAGTTAGTTTAGTCAATGTCGACTTCCCATCTGATCAGTTTAAGCTGTTGTTTGTTGCTAATGAGCAAACTGACCAATAAGTGACCAACCTGTGCCTTATATAATGGAAAGAGTCTCTATTCTGGAGAAAACCATCCCCTAAAGAAAAAAACAAAGAACATGGGCCTTTCATCAGATCTTCAAGGAAATTTGTGAAGGGACACACACCATTCCAGACCTGCCACCTGAAATTATACCATCTGAAATAAAGAACCTTGTTGTCTGAGATTTGAATCCATTTGTTTGCAACCCATTGTCTTGCTGTTCCCAAATAGGTTTCTCCAGCATGCATTACACTGACATCAAGCCAGAGATGGAGATGAGAAAGCAAGGAATCCCTGTGGACCTTGGGCAGCGTTACAGTCAAGACAGCATGTGACCTGTCCATAAGGAAGCTGTCTGTTGCCCACTGCAGCATGTAGTAATGACCTTGACAGCCCTTTCTCCTTTGCCTCCTGCTCCCCACATTCTCACGGTCCCTCTCACATTGTCAGCCCATTCCTGTTATTCAGGTGAAAAACTTTTTGAGTTCTTTAGGAAAAAGATCAGATAGCAATAAAAAATATTTGCATGGTGTAGGGGGAAGCCATGTATCTGAACCAAAACCCATATTATCAGAAACACTTAATGAGTTTCAAAAGTGAGGCCCAATTTCTCACTGCCATGATTATAGTGAAAATGCAAAAGGAATAATTCCAACCATTCCAAATGGTGTTCTTGTTCCCTGACCAGGCCACCACAAAGGGTGCTATCAACTTATGTAAACTCAGCACCTCCCCCATACTTGAACACTAACATCCTGCAAAATACAAAATAACAGAACACTGCGACTCACTGCAGTTACTTCCAAACAACTGCAGGGGATGAGCCTTTTCAATGTCTAGCACAAATTTTCAATAACACTCTATCAATAAATTCCCCTAAATTGCATCCCTTTTCCTGGCAGTTTATTGATTTTTTTTAAAAAAAGAAAAAGAAACAAGATAAAATAAAGACAGCAAATTTTCTTCATGTTCTGGAAACTATTATTCCAAGCCTTTAAGAGCAAAGGCAAAGAAACACCAGCGGTGCTATGATTTGATCTCACTCGTATTTACTGTAAAGGTAATTTCTAAATACATATTACTGTATCGTTATCCTTCAGTGAGAAGAAAAGGAAAGAATGGATTTGGACTTATGCATAATTACCTAGTACACTCATTAGGCAGGAAGAATAGCAGTTTAGTAGTGATCAGTACTACCTGGCTCCAAAATATTTTTCATTCCCAATTTTGATCAAACACTGTCTTTCTAAACCTTTCTAAGGGAGGAGTTGGCTTATAATTACCCCCACCTTCCTACCCACTCACTTGTCTGGGTGGTGGTAGACTGAAGCCAGTAAAAGAGAAACCCTTATACCACAACCTTTTGAAAACTGTTTTTAAGGTACAGGGCTATACCAAAAGGCTGGGTGATCTGATGATGCATAAATTATCTGGGCCAAAAGGGTGAAGTCAAGGCTGAATTCTATTAGCATTTGGTGCAAAAGTACTTTTGTGGCCAGGTAGAGGGGGATCATCCTATGTCTATTTTGTCTGCTCAAATAGGGTGCCTTCGCCTAATTCATTAAAAGACCATGTAGGTAGCTTCTACTCTAGCATAAGCTCCCACATTATGTTAGTTCACTGTAAAGGTTTAGGGCTTCCTTTCTTCATAAGGTTTACATGCCTGTCTATAATTAAAACATCACTTATAGTATGTCTATCTTCCCATAAGACTGCAAGATTTCTGGAAGCAGACATTGAGTTTTATTCTCATTTCTTAGCATAGGAGCTGGTATGAAATAAATAGTGCCGATATTTGAAAAACATGTTTATTAAATGAATGTTTGAAAAGGTGAACAGATGGATGGAAGGATAGATGGATGAGTGGGTGAATTGGAGAAATGAGTTAAATCCAGAAAAGACCTCTCAAGAATATGAAAATTGGCTTCAAGTTAGGGCCCAGGACTCCTCTTCCTGATCTTTTTCTATCCTTTGACACTATCAGTGAGAGAAGGAGAGTAAATGTAAAATAAAAGAGTTAAGGGGATATTTTGTTAATGACATCATTTCTCAATGAGCCATTACAACTGTATGCTGCTAACATGTACCTTTATTTTTCAAGATTCTGCTGAATATTTTCAATTTGACCCTCTGCATCAAATATCCACCTGTCTTCACCTCACCTGGTACTCCAGGAGACTGATCTACCTGTGTCAACTATATCACAGAACTTAACACCAAAGCAGGCCATGCTGGGGCAGCTTGTATTTGTTGGCTCTCCCTCTCCCACTCCATCAACATTTTTTTTCCCTGTATGTTTTTTAAGATAAATATAGATCTTCCCCTGTATGTCTGAGGGCCACTCTCACTACCTGTGAAGTCTCAGGTGAGCATTCTGACCTTCTATGGAGAGCAGCTTTAATGGGGCCTTTATTTCCTTGGAAACCAGCTTCTACCAGAGCCCTGAGTAGTTTAACATCAACAGCAGTAAATCTACTCTGAGCACATCAGAACAAATGAATGTCTTTAAATTTAACAAATCTGAACACTTTGATCCTGTTGATTTATTATCCTCACTGGAGGCAAGCTGGAGGGCTCTGTCTTTTAAGAGCTTTGTTCTCTAATCTGCCGCTTCCCAGACTTTGTCAAAGGAAGGAACATTTAGAAAATGACACTATTTGTAACCACAATGCAGCAAGTAGTTGAGAATCTGTGCTGCCATATGCAGCCAACCTGGGGGCTCCAACCCCAGTGCATCCAGAGCCCCAACAGCTGAGGGTATCAGTATCTTGCTCTACTGGCAACCATCTGTGTGGTACAGCAGACAATGGTACTGGACAGACACTATGGAATATGCTGCCCACACTGGATGCTGGATGCTGGACATGGATGATACCACTAGAACCGTGCATGGCCTCTTTGCCTCAGAAAATTGTATGTCTTGGTGACCTCCACTACTGTCATTCACAGAATGGATGTGTGTGGCTTATTGCACAGAGCTGGCAGAGGGGGCTGGCTGTCATTTTCCAGTGAATAGCCTCCAAGCCTACTTACTGGGTTCTCTAGGAAATTGCACCACCTTTTTATTTGCTGTTCCAAATTTTTTCACATTGTTCTAAATTCAAATCAACATGATCAAGTATACATGAAGAAGTCCCACTCCCTCTCCCTATGCACCCCATGGTCCCTTACGGCCTTTAGGTAACCCATATTCAAGTTTATGTATCCTTCCAGCATTTCCTTCTGCAGAAATGACTAGAAATGAATGATTTTATTGACAATGTATAGTTGCATATATTTATGGAGTACAGTGGACATTGTGATTTATGAATATAACATAGATTAAATCAAATTAGTTAACTTTCCCATTACCTCAAATAATTAACTTTTTTGTGATAAAAAACTTTAAATTTACTCTTTGCCATTTTGAAACGTACACTACTGTATTATCAATTATATTCACCAAGATGTGCCAAAGATCTCACAAAAACTTATTTATTCTTCCTTTCTGACGCTTTTTTTTAGCTTTCACATATAAGTGAGATCACATGTCATTTGCCTTTCTGTGCCTGGCTTATTTCACTTATTATAATGACTTCAGTGCCATTTATGTTGTCAAAAAAGGCAAAATTTCCTTCTTTTTTAAGACTAAATAGTATTCCATTGTACATAGATACATTTTCTTTAACCATTCAGCTGTTGACTGACATTTAGGCCGAGTCCATACCTTAACCAAATAGAGCCTCAGTGAACATAGGACAATCTCTTTAAAAAAAAATGATTCCAAATTTTGGGGGTAAACCTAAAAGTGAGATTGTAGGATCAGAAATCAATATTCTGTCTTTCCTCCTCCTTACCCCAAACAATAGCATTCTAGATATATATGTGTATGTATATATGCTTACTTTAAACCTTGACTTTTTGCACTTAACAAATGTCTACATCAGTACTCACAGAGATTTCTCTTTCTCTTTTACAGTGGCATAGTTTGTTTGTTTCTAATATTGGGCATTGAACCAAGGACCCCAGGCATGCTAGGCAAGTGCTCTACTACTAGGCTAAATCTGAAGATCTTTTTACTTTTTGAGACAGGGTCTTGCTAACTTGCTGAGGCTGGCCTTGAACTTGTTATCCTTGCCTCAGCCTCCTGAGTAGCTGGGACTACAGACATATGCCACTGTGCCCGGCTACAGTGGCATAATTTTCCAAGTTGTGGATTTACCATGGTTTACTTTAACCAGTATCTACTGATGTGTTCTTGGCTTGTTCTCTATTTTTTGCTACTATAAATAACAATGCACACATCACTTGTTATGTACATAGGTATGTTTTTAGAAGAAACTCCCAGAAACAGGATCGCAAGGCCAAAGGATAAGTGCATTTATAATTTTGATAAATATTGCCAAATTGCCCTCCAGAGAAGTTTATTATTTTGTACCCCTATCAGCAGTGTCTGAAAGTTCCTCTCTCCCTCACAGTCTTGCCAACAGAGTATGTTCTTGAACCTCTGGATTTTTGCCAATCTGATATATTTTAGTGTAGTTTTAAATTTCATTTATCTTACAAGGAAAGTTTATCATCTTTTCATTTGTTAAAGGCCGTCTGTACTTTCTGTTAATAAATCCTCTAACAAAATTAGCTAGAGCTGGTTTCTATTGCTATATTTTAAAACCATCTCTCCTGAAAGCCAGTGTATTTGTCCAAGCACTTAATTCAACAGTGGTCCATGAAGTACCAAAGTGAAGGAGCTAAATTTTACCCAAGTGCACATCCTTCTAGAGATAGAGGGAAAGAATTAAAAGATGACCATAGGTCAACTCTATCTCCAGCATCTGGTCAAATCTCCTAGACTTGGTCATATCTTGCACTGTTACACGCTTGAACTGGGAATGAGCAATACAACAACAAAGACCTGTTTTTGAAGTTCTATCCCTAGTCCACATTTCAACAATTTCAAAACATCTACAAATGTTGTATTCTTGTATCTTTCTCCTCTTTTCTTTCTTCCCCCCTTGCTTTCCTTTTATTCTTTCTGCCTTCTCTTATTATTCCTGAGAAAGTCAATCGTAAGTTGAGGGGGCAAGTAAAGATCAAGCTATCAGTTTTTTTCTAATACCTTGTTTTTTTCCCCAATGAATTTCAAAGACTTCAACAAATGCTTATAATTTAACTTGACATCTGCATATGGATTCCTCCCAATAATCTCAATTCAGAAAAGAAAATCAGGATTTGCAGGAATCATTGGAGGAATATAGAACTGGAGGGAATTCTCTTAGCCACAGAAGCCAATTCCAGCCAAGCTAGTTAGCAAAACCTCAGACCAATCAAGCAGTGACTTCACTCAGAGACATAAATCAGTAGACTCAGCACCCAGCAGACAGGACTCAACACCAGAAAAGTTAACCACATATACACAGTATTGGTTACTACTGGGAGGCTCAGAATATCTACACAGACATGGCAGGATCCCACCAGAGGGTGCGGAATTCAGTGGGGAAGAGGGGAACACATGATATGGGTACTAACTCTAAGAAAGACCAGCAAGTGCTAATCTGGGGTTCAGGGCTAAATCCTGCTGCTAAAAAGGATATGTAAAGAGACAGAGAAGATTTGTTGACCAAGAGGTCAAGGAAGATCCATCCTCCAGCCAAAGACCAATTTACAAGAGAGGAAAAAAGTGCTACCAAGAGGTAGATGGAGGGCTGGGGATGTGGCTCAAGCGGTGGCGCGCTTGCCTGGCATGCATGCGACCCGGGTTTGATCCTCAGCACCACATGCAAAGATGCTGTGTCCGCCGAAAACTAAAAAATAAATATTAAGAATTCTCTCTCTCTCTCTTTAAAAAAAAAAAGAGGTAGATGGAAACAAAACTAAGTCCACATTTTGATGTGGTCACTTTAACATGTCTTAGAAAACAAATCATTAAAATATGTCATTCTTTAAATATATTACCAAATAATTTGGGTAACAGGTATCCTAACTCCTTTGCAGAGCCTGGAGTGAGTAAAGCTCAACAGCAAGATTAAGGTCAAGTGATGTGGGATGGGCACTGGGAATACCAAAACTTGGTTACTAGAGAGAGAGAGAGAGAGAGAGAGAGAAACCATGTTTTATTTCATGTTAATGAATCACTTTGAAGAAAGCCATGTTATAGTGGCTTGGGAGGCTGAGACAGAAGGATCATGAGGTTAAAGCCAGCCTTAGCAAAATCGAGGCACTAAGCAACTCAGTGAGACCCTCTCTCTAAATAAAATACAAAATAGGGCTGGGGATGTCTCAGTGGTTGAGTACCCCTGAGTCTGATCCCCGGTATCCCCACTACCACCACCACCAAAACAAAAAGGAAAGTCATGTTAAAACACTGCTTCACCAGCTGTCTCTCCAGGAACTGGAGCCCAGGTCTGAAGAGCTGGCTCCAAAGAGGCTCCTATCACAGTAGGTGTGGTGCTTGGGAGCCCAAGAGCTGAGGCCAAACCTCCAGATTATGAATTGGCTCAATAGGAGTATGTCACTTCCCATCAAACTATACCATCAGGATCCTCTCAGAACAAGGGCAGTTCCAGACCCGCAGAGAGAAATCTGAGAAAATGTTGGCCCAAAAAATTGGGCAAGGACAAACTTGAGAGATCACAAGAAGCAGCCAATGCCACCCTTGAGAAGCACATGGACCATCTCTTTTTCCACCAATCCAGAGCTAGCCTCTGGCTGTCAGTGTGGCTGGTCTTGTTCACTTAGTCCTGTCCAGAATTCCCGTGATGGGTGATTTAAAAAAAAAAAAAAAAAAGCGCCATGATACTTTTACAGATTACATCCCATCTCATTGAACTTTTGTATGGGATAGGTGATTATAGAAAGTTAAAATTATAACAATCATCATGGAAGTCTCACTTATTTTATATCCATTATTTTTTCAACTGGTTTTCATGGTATTTGTGAAATTACAGTTCAGATAGTCTTTCTCAAAACAGAAATCAAAATCAAAAGCCCAAAACCTAATTCTCTAAGCCTCTTTTACTTAGAACCTATAATTCAGAAAGAATATAGACTTAGGCTATGTAGAAAAAATAGTAATTTACCTATTATAACAGACTATTCAACTTTATTGATTTTGTGTGTAGTTCTCTCTGGCTACCTTTCTTTTGTGCACATTTCACATAGTCCCACAAGGCAGGAAACCTGTCTTTCTGACACAGATAGGGCCTTGTGCAGTAGCTACTTTCACTGCATGGCCTCCCTCACATCTCATTAGGGTTCGGCTTTCGGCAGCTGGGGCTGTCAATAACATTACTAAGTTAAGCTCCTGAAGTTTTGTTTATTTATTTATTTTTGGTCTAAGCTCTCTAATCCAGGCATTTGCAAGCCAGCCATAACAGCAAGTGTCTGCAGACATTAACTAATTCATTTGCTACACTTTCCCCTTTGGGGTACTATGTGTAATAGAATACCTGTCAGGACACTGGCAGAATGGGAATTACAGGAGCATTTTTGACAGGACACTAGTGTTGTGTCTTGATAATTTATTGAAACCACCTGGTTTCAGATGGCCTCCTCTGGGTAATGTTTAACTGTATTGCTTTAAAATTCTTCAAATCCATAGAAGAATTAATACTGTAACCTTTCCTCTAGATTCACATTAGTTCTAATTCAATGAGATGTGTGTGTGTGTGTGTGTGTGTGTGTAGCATCATTTGGGAATAAATTGCAGATATGACACTCCAACACTGTATACTTTAGCACCTCTCAATAAAGACAGTCTCCTACCTATGTACAATAGCATTAATAGACCACAATATTTAAATATAATCATATAGTATGTAGTCCTGTTCAAACTTTTATTTGACCCAATCAATGAGTACTTAAAACTGTTTTTCTCTTTTAGACCCAAGGTCCAATTGAGGATGACACACTGCATTTTGTCACCATATCTTCCCATTTTCCTTTTCTCTCAAACAGTTCTCCATTTCAAACTCTGTCCTCTGCTCCCTTTTTGGATATTTTATCCTTTTGCATTTCTGAAAAATGTATTGTTTTGTAAAATGTTCCACAGCCTGGATTTCCCTTATCAGTTGATTCAGATTAAACATTTTGACAAGTTCTGGTCAACATTATGTAATTGATGTCATATCATTCCCAAATATCTCATTAAAAGACATTTAATAGTTCATTATTTTAATAACTCATTTTTAATGATGCTAATTTAGATCATTTGGTTAAGAAGGAATCTGACAAATTCCTTCATTGTAATGTTACCTTCTCCTTTTGTAATAAATAAAATAACAAGTGACACTTTAAGATGAGGTGAATATTCTCCCTGACAACTTTTCACCCACTGATTTATGCATTCATTAATGACTCTTGCTTACATTTACTATTATAAGGTTGATAGCAAAATGATTTTCAAATGCAACCATTCCTTTCTACATAGTTGGAATTCTGTTGGAAAAGAGTTTTTTCTTCACCGCTGACTGCCAATACTATTTTTTAAAAAATAACTCTGGAACTTAATATTTCATTAAAATCCAGTGTCAAAATCCATGTTGTCATTGTCCATTTTGTGACTCATATTTTTGAAAATGTGATAAGAATCCACGTGAAGTTAGTACAGTTTATAATTTTACTACCTTTTCACATATAATTAATTACAGGTGAGATGTTATGCTTCATAAAAATAATTTTTAATGTCAAGGCCCATATTGGGGAATTAGTAATATGACCCAAATGTCCCCATGCACTCCACCTTCTGGAACTATTATTCAAACAAAATAACTTTTCTTCCCATCTCACAAAATAGGAAATCCAGCAGCATCCTCAGTGTCCTCAAAAGATTTGGGGCACTGAGGGAGAGTAACAGTCTCATTTGAATAGCTACCTCCCTTCACGACCAGCCCAATTCCCAACGCCATGTGTGCATGTTGCCATCCCCCACCATATCTCCCCAAGCATGGATTCGGTACCTTCTTTACTTAAGTCTTTGCTGAAAACAGAGTAATGGCAACAACATATAGGAAGTAATTGAGCCTTCCACACCAGCCATCTTTGCTTTAGGAAGGGTGCATTGTTTGAATGAAATGCATCCATTTTCTTATTCAATTTAGCATAAGTCCTTTCAGAGTCATCTCTCCTGTTAATAAGACAGGCATGAGGCACCATGCAAATGGAGCAACTATGGCAAGCAATTCATTATGGTAAGTCTAGAATCATGCAATAATCAGTTTTTAAGTTCCCCAGTCAGCAATGTTATTCTATTCTTTGCCTCAATCATCCCACCTATGTATATCTTTTCAATCACCTTCCTGACTTCTCACCGGGCAACATATCCTTTTACCACCTTACCAAAATCCCATTTGCCACATAAAATAAGATATTCACATGGGTTAGAATTAGAATGTATTTGTGAGGGGACACTATTCTGCATGTGTGCATGCGTGCACACACACACACACAGATGTCCATGTCCTAATTTCTTGGTTAAGGATTCTGAGATGAGCAGTTTATCCTGGTAAGCCCTATGTAATCCTGAGTCTTTAAAAGATGGAAGAGGGAGGCAGAAGGTGAGAGTCAGGTAGATTTGAAGGCATCATGATTTTGATTTGAAAATGAAGAAAGGAGCCATGAGCCAAGGAATGTTGCTAGCCTCTAGAGGCTGAAAAAGTCAGGGAAAAGGATTCTCCCTTCCTTCCTCAAGAACCTTCAGAGGGAATACAGCCAGTTATCACCCTGATTTTAATCCAGTAGGACCCATCTTGGCTTCTGATCTCCAGTATAACAAATTTGTATTATTTTAAGACACAACATTTGTGGAAATTTGTTACAGCAGCCACAGAAAACTCATATATTTTTCTTTCTCACTTGAATTCTGTACAAATTAGGAGAGAGGTAAGGAATAAGGTCCAGAGAAAAATATCCCCTTCATTTCTGATAAAGCTGGCAGGATAAAATGTGACTCAGATGTAATGACCAGGGGCTTCCAAAACCCTGTCCAGACAAACTTCACTGCCAGCCGCAGGCAGTGCTGGCCCCCTGAAAGTGCCAGCTGGGGCCTGCTGCACAGCTCACAGCAGGAGTGCAGAGGGGAATGCACCAGGCTTTCCGTGGGCAGGCAGACTTCCAAGAAAAAAAAAACAGAGAAACAGGCAGAGTTGGGCATCCCTGGTTCTCATCCCAAACACCCCAGGGAGGAGCAGGTGAGGAGGTGGACTGAAGCTAATAGATGTCCTTCCATGTGGAAACAAGAGGGAAAGGAAATCAATGTTGAATGTCTGCACAGTGGAGCACTGCTCTTTTTTACTTGGGACATTTCCTCCCTAGGCCATATGCCACTCAGGGAAGCATTGTAAGCATTGTAAGCATTAACAGCATTGCTCTGCAGCCCACCTGCCTGGATTCAAAATTTGGCTTCATCAGTTTCTAGCTAGTAGCTTACCCACTCTGGGGTTCTGTTTTAAAAAGGGGGAAAGGTCAAGAGGGGGATTGTTACATATTAATAACTTATTTCATGATTTTAATGTGAGAATTAAAATAATGAATGTAAAGTACTCAGCTCTGAATATTGTTGACTATTATTAAGTACCTTTTCCGCATGTTGCCACATGTTATACAAAAGTGTTTTTATTTAGGAACCAGAGAATTACTATAGGAAGGTTGACAGCTCATGTTGGATAAAACGTTCTCAACCAGAGGGCATTTGACAATGTCTAGAGATATTTGGTTTTCACAACTGAAGAGTGATACTGGCACCCAGCAGGTAAGGAGTGAGCAACGCTGCTAAACATCTAACCAAGATGTGGGACAGCCTTCCACAACTAAGAATTGTCCAGCCTGGATTGTCAGCAGTGAAGAGATAAATCCTGTATGAGATAACATCAGAGGCAAGCTGCATGTGGACAAAGAACTTTTAAATTTATATTCAATTTATTAGGCAAATTTATATTCAGTTTATTAGGTAATTATATGTAATGTATAAACCCAACACCAGAATACATCAGGTAGCCCTATGCTATACTGACAAGAGGGTACAATAGGAAAATAAAAGGCAGAAACTACCCTATTGAGTCTTTATTTATTTTACTTAAAAACTAAGGAGTTCTTTTGAAGTTTTTTTTTTTAAATTTCTTTCATACATAACAGTGGAATGCATTACATTCATAATTATCCATTCACAGCACAATTTTTCATAACAGTATATAAAGTATGTTCACGGCAAATTGTGCCATTATACATGAGCTCTTTTTGCATTACAATTTTTAATACACCTTTATACCACAATTTATCATATCTGTTTGTACATAAGGTATGTTGACACCAAATTCACATCTTCATACATGTATTTTGTAAATATTTTCTTAAAGAACTGGAACTCAGCCTCATTGCCCTGCTCACATTAAATAATGACTATTTTTTATTCTCCCCACTTTAATGCTGCATTCCTATCCACAGCTGGCTATGAACCTCTCTATAGGATGGACATATTCAGAGTTCTTTGATATATGTGTGCAATAAGCACACACAGTGTGTCTCTTACTTCTCTGAATAAATTTCTAATGGATAGAAGTGGTTGAGAATTTTAAAATCAGCATAAAAACATTACCATATTAATAGTAAATTTTGTGTCATCATGTATTTTCTCAATTAACACAGTTAAAAATAAATCTGAAACCTACTGCATGGATGCATCCTTGAAGTGTTGGGATATGGTGCTGGAGGAAGTTGGGAATCTTTTAAAATATGTTCTATGTAAATTATGATCTTTCTTAAATCAATCATGGTTTTAGATCATGTCCCACCACAATCCTTAAAATGCCAAAGAATCTGAATGCTTATATTGGGAAAAAAATATTTGGGTAATTCCCTTTGGATATTTTCTATTTAGCAGAGCTGCAAGAAAATCCCATCCTCTCACCCCAGCACTGCTGGTCTCATCTGTGTGTCCTAGCATGGTGCTCAGCCTGGGTCTAGGTGGACAATTGGAATGAGAATCCAACAATGCTTGTCCTATCTCCTGGACAAAAGATTGTATACACTGATATATATATGAAGACTTTTACTTCATTACCTCTGAGAGTGCATACTTAAAAGTCACTTAAACAATACAACTTACTTATTCAACTAACAAGAAGCACACCAGCAAAGAAGTATTGGTGCAGTAGCTCAAGGACATCAGAGTCATACATCTTTAAAATCTTTCTGGACTGTCAATCTTGGTTGATTTTTTTTCCTGACAATCTTGTCCTCTCATGGTTCACAAAGACCACAACATCAGTTATAGCCAAAAGCAAAAACAAAAATTAGAAAAAAATTTTTCCTTGCCTATCTCTTTTTATCAGAGGAAAATCTTTCCCAGAAGCTCCCCTTGGGGACCACTGACAAAGTTCACAAGTTCACATTGTCAAGTCTAAGTTGCAAAGATATGGAGAAAACAAGCATTGGGATTCTCAGCCTCTATGGATAGTGAGAAATGGGCATTTCCAGCAAAGAGGTACCTACTCCAGTAGAAAACAGAAAGTGGTTTAAAAAAAAAGATGATGATGAGTGTTTCCCATCCATTGCCATCCAGAGCCTGGATGCAGCCATGGCCCCTTTATATAAGGGCTGTAATTCCAAACTAAAGGGACATATATTTAGACTTTAGCTCAAGAATACCCTCTATTCTAAATCAACTTTTGTTCCAATTTTTCTCTACAATCCATTGCTTCCCGATTTATTTCCAAAGATCTTTATGAAGTTTTCTTTGTGTCCACAGAAATCTAAATTCCTTGTAGAAAAATATTTTTTAAAAAAACACTAATAAGCAAGTACTAGACAATGTAAATTATAGCACTCTAAAATGAATACTACTCATGTTAATAGCTTGGTGCACATTTCTTTAAATATTGTTGTATTATTGGGTATACATATATTTTGACAAGGTATTTTTCTCATAGTATTTTCTTTTATTGCAGTACAAATAAGAACACAAGACAGTTTATTGTGCTTCACTTTGAAAGTTGAACTATTTTGGAAAGCAAATTGAACTATATAGAAGGTAGCCAATACCAAGTGACAGGCAAAGAGTAAGAAACAGAGTCTTAAAAGAATTTGGAATGCTGTCAATTTAAAGTTAATTCATCAAGTTTATATATCAGTAAATGCGAAGCTACAAAGTATTTGGCAGAAGTGTAACATCTAGTGAAATTAATTTCCAGCCTAGTATTTGAAATGAGAACACCATTAGCTTTCCATGCATACCCTGGTTGGCTTTGCCTATTACAGGCATAAATCCTTCCTCTATACTCTACTGTAAATAATGCTGTAGCATTAGAAGGATTTAGGGTATTAAGTGTTTGTTCAAGTTTGCAAAAACATTTATACAAATAGCACCTTCATCTTCCAGAGCTTTCTTTGAGCTTTCTCAAATAACATACTCATGTTCTTCCTAAGGTAGCAGATATAATACCTTTAATCAGCATCACAGAAACATTTGCCTTGTACTTAGGGAAATACCTGCCCCCATCTCACGGATATCATGACAGCTTGATGGAGTGATTTTGACCAGACATCTTGACCTTGCTCTTTGATGCTGCTGTTTGACCATGGGGATAGTTTGTTGTGGTTCAAATTCCAGCTCTACCATTTATGAGAGTATTCTGGTGACATGTGGCTTAACCTTTATAAAGCCTCCATTTTGTTACCTATAGAGTAGAAATAATATGTATCTCACATCTTGAGTTAAGGGCTAATAAATATTTTAAGTGCTTCTGTAAGGTCTAGAAGCTAGGTTGCTCCATAAATTACAGCAATGACAAATCAGCAACCATGGTATTGATGATGGTATTGGATGAAGGACTATTACAAATTAGTACTAAAAAGATACTCTCTCCTTATCTGAGGTCTGATAGAGTCATCCCTAAATATAGGCAGCTTCAATGAGCTTAATTAGGAAAATTAAATTTACATAAATTTTTGCAGCATCAAAAGAATTTAGAGGCAAGAGCACAACCTCATGTTCAGCAGTGGCACTTACTGATCAAAAGGGATGCTAGAGTCAGATGTACTTCTCACATTTATCTCCTTCCTCAGTGCAGTGACATAATTATTTTTTTTTAATATTTATTTTTTAGTTCTCGGCAGACACAACATCTTTGTTGGTATGTGGTGCTGAGGATCGAACCCGGGCCGCACGCATGCCAGGCGAGCGCGCTACCACTTGAGCCACATCCCCAGCCCGACATAATTATTTTTTATTAGCACACATATTATACAAAATAATGGATTTCACTGGGGCAGAGTCATATAGGGACTTTGATCCTTTCCACCCTCCATTACTCCCCACGCCCTCTTTCCCTGCCCTCAGATCCACTCTTCTTCTCTATTAGTTGATTAATTTTTAATATATTAATGACTCATTTTATCAGGCATTTACTAGGGGCTTCTATTTTTGTCTTGGTATGACAAATATTCTAGTAGTTACTACTGGAAAATCTGGATATACTCAGCCAATCGATGGTAAAAAGAGACTATAGTTTGGAAAATACTACTAACTTGTTCTCTAAAACGCACATTAAATAAGGAACTACAGTTTTCCAGAGAACTTTTGCTACTTGGGCTTTGAAAAAGACCATAAATTCTCACCTCCGTGAACATAATAATGTATAAAAAAAGAAATTTTGACGCTTGGTGTTCTTGTCTGAAATCATGAGGGAAGGCAATATTAAATCTGAGTTAGCACAATAAGAAATTCAGCCTGACAATGTATATGGCGACTAAAAATTTTCTCAAATCAAGATGGAATAGTGGAGCTTTTCAATGACTCATTCTCATGAGCAAATGTCTATAGCATATTGTAAATCCAACCACTATTGTCCACATACAGGATGATATTGAAAGGCTCAAGGCAATGCCAAAAACAGGGACAACATAATCATAACTATGTCTGGGAAATGTCTCACAGGGTTTATAAAACTCAGTTATCCAATCATGTCCTCAGTCTTACAGTAAGGGTCATGGTTCTGGAAGGATTCTTTATTGCTCTTAATTTGTTCCCTTATAAACCCACGATACAAAGTTCTCACACATTCCAGTAAGCATTTAATGGATGTTCAATACCATTTACCTCTTAGTAATGGCAAATTATTCCCACCTCCATATGCATCATATGACCCTTTCAGCTCTAGGTTCTGCCTGGTGCCTTCAAGATGATGAGTCAACTCAGTTATGGTAAAAGGAGACATTATTCACAGATTGCGTTAGTCAAGTGTTTCTATACTAATGCAGTATTGCAATACTTTCCCAAACTCAGTAGTTCACAATGACAAGTATTTATATCTTGCTTATGGGATGGTGAGGCAGCTACTGTTTGGCTAAAGCAGCCTGGGTGTGTTTTGCTGAGCAACTTTACTTCCTGTTACAGGGCTGTGGGACATGGCCTCCAGGCTGTGAATAGATCTGCTCCACAAGTCACAATTAGGGGCCCACGCCAAAGGAACATGCACCCTCAGAATGCAATAGAAGCAAGCCCAATCACACAAGGATATTTCCAGCATCTGCTCATCTCACATCTGACTACATTTACATCTCCATGATCAAAGGAAGGCACACTGGCCGACCTGAGAAACCCAGGGAGTAGGGAAGCAGCAGCATGTAGCTCTCGTGCTGGAGCCACAGCAAGTAAATGCATATATAATTCTGTTCATGGGAAGTTAAGCATTCAATTTACCACACTTAGAAAAATAAAGTAGCACACAAATTGAAAACTCCTGCCAAAGGACAGATTACAGCAAGCAACACTGATTCCTATATGATGACTGAATAGGTGGCTACCTATCCAACTGCTTTTCTAAGACATCCAATGGCCCTCTGCCTGCCACAGTTAAAACTTTTATTATAAATTCAATTCATTAAACCATGCTTAGAGGATCTGTTCTAGAAGATTCCAACAAAACTTAAATTTCCTGAGAGTAATGGAACGAGTGTCCAGAACCAGGCACCACTAGACTTGAGTTCTGGTTTCTACACTGACCAACGGGGTGACCTTAAGTAAGTTGCTTAACTCTCTCAATCCTCCAGGTTTTGTTTGCTAGATTGATTTTTGGTTATTTATTTCATTTATGTCTATCCATTGGCAGTAGTATTGACCTCATGAAATGGTAGTGAAGATCAAATGAGCTAATCTTAAGAACATTTGGTGCTCCATTTGTTTCTTTTCACCTCTGAGAATAGGACCCACTTACGAGACTGGCTGTTTTCTTAACAGCAGAGGAGAGGGAAGAGAGATGGTGACTATATATCCTGAATGTCCTGGCACTTTATGTATGTATGTTTATGCCTGTCATATCATGAAGCCTTATTTCTTATTTAGAAAACACCATCATTCTTAAATGGATGACCTGGTGGTTTTATATGAGAAAAACTATGTGTTCATCACCCTCTCCATTAACACCCCCAATCCGATTGTAACATATACTTTACTGACACGTCCTTTGCTGTGTGAAGTGCCTGACCCTACTCTTCTCCTCACTGGACTGAGTGCCCCTCCTACATGCTTCGTAGCATGAGGTGGTTCCCCTTCTTAACATTTATCATGCCTTCTTGCAATCGCATATTTATGTGGATCCCTAATACACAAACAGCTGTCTGTTGTGTTCATTCAGCAGCATACAGGAGACCCTGGTGGGCCTCTATGATTTTGCCCTGGCTGGTATCCAGCCCTTCTTGTGATATCACCTACTGACACTATTCTGGCTTTAGCCTTAACTGAAAGCTTCACCAGGGCCCTATGCTCAAAAAAAAAAAAAAAAAAAAAAAAAAAAAAAAAAAAAAAAAAATCCCCATTTTGCTTGTAACACTTTGAGTTGGGGTTGGAACTTCCAATGGAAATAATTCTAACATGGAAACACTCGATCCTGACCAATGGCGTATCACCAGTTTGGGTGCTAAAATATGGAATTAGGTGAGTGAGTCAATGTAGGGTGGACTCTTTCTCTTCTGTCCCTAAGTGGGAAGCAAGATTGAGGTCACTAAGCTGAGGGTTCCTGGCACAGGCAGGGCACTGGACCTGTTGAGAAGCCTGGAACAGAGACCCAGGGAAGAGGGGCTTGAGGAACACTGACCAACAGTTACGTGGGGGAACTTGAAGGCTGCTACCAGGAAACTTCCCCAGCCTGGTCACTTGGTCGGGGAATGGCCACATGCTTCCCACAGGATAAAAGGCAGCGCCCCAACAATGATGGGAGGAGAGGATCAAATAGCTCAGCTTCTTCCTGAAGCTGATGTGTATTTTTAGGAGTGAGTGGAACTCATTAGTACCGTGACACTCCTGGTGTAGCCGATTCACGGAGCTGTCTGTTGGCCTTTGATGCCGGCATGATACAGCTGCTCCTGCATGTTTGCTCTGAAAGTAAGATCAGACACCTAATCCTCTCCCACAAGCCATTACATGTTAGAAATGCCCGATTCTCCCCAGGCTTCCCAGAATCTTGAGACCTGTCATTTTTTTTTCTACTCATATCAGAGGGGATTTTCTTTCCTCTGCCTTACATTTCCACAGCTTCAGAAAACTCTACATGATTAAGGGATTTCAAATACCAGGGATGTATTACAAAACTTATTAAGTAATTTGAGTCTATGCCTCATTTTATATTCAAAGAAGTAGGATGAGCACAAAAGAAAATGGACCTTCCCAGACCCTCTTCTAGCCATGTGGTTGCTAATAGTCTTCCAGGTGAACACCTGTGACAAAGTGGCAATGCACGATGATTACTCACAATTATGATAGGAAGAAGTCCCCAGACATTTGGACTTGGCACATACAAAAGTACCCTCTTTCCAACTGATTTCTGTATAAAGACAGAGGTATGAGCAAGGAAGGGACAGAACTAAGTCACTGAAATCAAGAGCTGCCGACTTCTGATCTGGACCAAAGCCAGGTGCCATGGCTTTCAAACCATATTCTTCAACCTCTCTCTGTCAAGTGCATGTCTGACAGGAGTTTGCTGAAGGCTTTCTGATGATCAGCTAGTTATTCTTACCACCACCAAGATTTGCTGTAAGGATAGTGATAATTCCTTCTTGCTCTTTTTCTCATTTTTTTTAAACGAACCCAGATTTTGGATAAGGGTTTCAGCAAACAATTAAATTTTAATGAGAGTTGAGTTATGTATGACTGAATAGTCTCTCCAAGAGTTTTGTGGTTTTTCAGAGTTTAATTGGGGTTGTAACAAGATATTTCTCAGCCCCGTAACTTGTATATGGGTGATACTATGGGCTAGAACAAATTCAGCCTATATGGAGTGGTCCCAATTCACTTCATCATTGGCTATCTCTTTATCCTTTTACTTTCCCACATTCCTATTGAAACCTATACTGGGAAACTTTTTTTGGGGGGGAGGGCATGGTAACTATGGATTGAACTCAGCATCACTTGACCACTGAGCCACATCCCCAAATCTATCTGTATTTTATTTAAAGACAGGATGTTACTGAGTTGCTTAGCACCTTGCTTTTGCTGAGGCTGGCTTTGAACTCATGATTCTTCTGCCCCAGCCTCTCAAGCCTCTGGGATTACACACATGAGCCACCTCACAGACCTGAAGACACTTTTTAAATGTCCAAAAAATAAATAAATAAAGTCTCTATTCTCTTTTTTAAAAGCCAAATTTCATAATGGTGATAGAAACCTAACCCCAAGTACTGTAGACAAAAACAATGTATTAGCAAGTTCAGGAGTACATAAGATGGGCAGCTGAGAGCATACCTGACAAATGAAACCTGGTGCTAGAATAGATCTGGGATTGTCACCTCTCCTTTTCCCTCCCTGCCCCCCCCCACACACACACACGTCTCCCACTGTCTACCTTTCAGTCTCACTTTCACCTACCCCAGCTTGACAGTAGATCTGACCCAAGTCGCCTGTCTCCAACACCAGACTGGAGATGCTCATTACTCTCACTCATGGCAAATTCACAAACCCTAGGGAAAGGTACTATTTGATCCAGGTTAGCTCTGATGTACCATGGAAAAATCAAGAGTAGCCAAGAGTTGGAACTTCAAGAAGATGGAACCACCCACTTCACTGTGGGAGTAAGAGGAAGGAGCACTCCTAAGAAGAAATACATGTTATGTGTTACAAGACTACTTTACAGATAGTGGTGCACCACAGTGATCAATACTAAGTAAAAATAGCAAGATATTAAATATATCTTTAGTATGAAACCACAGATTTTGAAAATAAACTTGGAATATATTTAAGGAGGGCAGAAACTTCTCAGCCCTATTCACTGCTTTGTCCAAACATAATACCTCCATGAACACTTATCAAATGAATAATTACAATAAAAATGGGAAGAGAACAATGACAGAAACTGTATACGCCAAATACTTAAGTAATGGCCTCTCAGTGTAAGACTACAGAAAACTGTCATTCACATATTCTCTCTCTCACACACACACACACACACACACACACACACACACTTTTTCTGACTGTTTAACTACTCTACAGTTAGTATGTATCACTTTTAAAATCAGCAGAGCAATGTTGTTATTTTAAGGAAGTTTTATGACAAAATGAATATTCTCTGTTTTAATGGAAAGAAAAACCAAAGTGTTATCAAGTTCCCTTAATGGCCACCAGCAGCTTAGCCTGAGGAGCCCTGGAGATGGAGAATTGGGGGTCTGCTTCCTCCAGCCCAAGGCATCCCCCAAACCCCCAGGGAGTGCAGGCTGTCCCAGGAAGTAAAAGTTTGTTCACAGCTGTTCCCTCCCTGCACTTAGGGGGGGTGTGGTTCGGGAGGTGGCAGGGCCCTCCACCTTCAGGTACCTGTGGTTGAACACCTAGTTAATTCAGAGTCTCCCAATTCAGCTCCTGTGGTGGCAGCTACCAGAAAGGCAAGGAAGGGAAAAGCACAGGGCCTAGCTGCTCCTCTTACCTGTGTAGAAAGAACTCAGTATGTTCTCCCTCAGAGAATTTGGGAGCCCAACGGAAACAGAGATCGCCTAGCGCAGTCCCCATTTCACAGGGAGAAAACTGAGATAGAATGAAATGACTTCTGCAAAGTTACTTAAACCATCTTGAACCTCAGTTTTCTCATCTGTCTAGAACCCTGAATAAGACTGTCTTTTTTTTTTTAAGACCACTCTTAATGTACACAACATGAGGTTCATCAGCGCCCTAAGAGACACAAATGCAAAGGTCTTAAAGAATAATGTAGATCCTGGGAGATAAGCAAAGGGAAAAAAGGCATTGCTCTGGCAGAGCACAACCAAAACCTTCCTCACAATCTCTTTTGCATTTCTCTTTGAAGGCCCTGGCCTGAGTGCCATTTGTTGCAATGTACCTTTTGCCCACCTCAAAATCCCAACTTTAGGACTGGGGGTGTGACTCAGTGGTAGAGTGCCTGCCTAGCATGCATGAGGCCCGGGTTCCATCCCCAGCACCAAAAAAAAAAAAAAAAAAAAAAAAAAAAAAAAAAAATTATATATATCTCCTAGCCAGCTTTTCTCTACTCAGGCAAGTTTTTTTTCTTCTCCACCCCAAGCTATATTTCCTGACTCTTCTGCATTCCTATTCACACAAATCATTGTAGCCAACTCTCCCCTCCACTTTTTACCCCATCAGAACAATCGTCAGTTGCTGACCAAGAAATGAAAACAAAACAAAAGATACTTAAATATGTAAAATTCATTGTGTTTTTTTTTTCTTGTTGTTTTGTTTGTTTTTTAACTCTTCAATCACACAGTAGGCAGTAATGGCAGGGACTTCATACAGCTGTGTGTGAGAAACAGATAAGGTAATCCAAGTGCAGGCACAACACACCATGAATATCAGCCTCTGCATTCTACTCCACCACCTGTCTTGTTATATATTCAACTGCCTCCACCATTATTTTTTTCCTAGTGATGCATAGCTCTTTACAGATGTATATATGGCAGAGGCAGAGGTCATTATAACAAAAGAATTTAGATTCACCTCCAGGCATCCTGCATTTCCAACTCTGGATACACTGCCATCTCCTCTCCAAGTTCCGCCTACCTCTCTGGCCCCTCCCTTTCAGAATCCCTATATAGCTGGGGTGCAGAAAGAAAACTTGCAAAGCTGGTTAGGGTAGCAGTGGCACATCCTCCAAAATGTCCATCTCTGTTTATACACAGAAATTCCCCTCTTTTCAGTCTCTGAGGTCTAAGTTCTTATTGGAGGAGGAAAAAGACTCATATCTATAAGTACACCAGAGTTTTGAAACCACAGCTTGCAAGGGCTCAATTCAGGTATTAGCCATGAATTTTGCTCCCAGGTACCTCTCTTAGGAGGGCAGAGAGCTTCTGTTTCCAGTCTCAGTGATAATCATTCTTCTCTTTGCTTACCGATACCTTCCTTTAGTTCTATTTATTGTGTGAATATCTTTCACGAGTCAAATCTCTTTTTTTTTAAATAGTTTTCTTTTTACATATACACAAATATGGCTTTTCAAAGTGGCATAGATGTGATGATCACAACTAGGGTGGCTTCTAGTGCCATTTTTTTTTTACACTGTAAAATTCCCTATTTTGCTTGGTTTTCTTTCTCTCCCTTCTCCCTTCATGGTCATCCATGACATTCATTTTTCTGTATTTCTCTTCATGTTTACATGATTGAATGTGACCATCTGTATACATACAGACATGGTAGAAATTTCAGATTTATTTTATAAAAATTAGTTCATATTTTACAGGCTTTTCTGTATCTTGCTTTACTCATACGATATTTCATGAAAATCCCTTTCAGTTACCTGGTGTTAGACTAATTCCTTTTCATTCACTGAATGCATAATATCACATGGGATGAATATTTCCTAAATTGCTCACCATTCCTCAGTTGACAGGCATTCATTTATGTCCCAGTGTTTGCTCAGGTAATGCCATAAAAAACACTCTTAAACATACATTCTTAAGCCTGGTGCTTTTCTTTTGAACAGTCTCTCAGAAGTGAGATTTTTCTGGATCTAGGGATATATATCTTTATTTTAATAACTATTCCTAGTTTCTTTTCCAAAAGACTATAGCAATTCCCATTTCCATCAGCAGAGTATAAGAATATTCTCTGCATGCCCACCACGAAGAGATTGTGCTCTCAGGGCTGTGGCCGTCTGGCAGGGTTTAGGCTATCTCCTTTTCTTCAATTTGTATTTCCTGGGTCTTAGTAAATCCCAGCATCTTTATTCTCTCCCGAATTGCCTCTGAATCCCTTTTGCCCATTTTTCCATTTAGTACTCATCTTCTCCCTAGAAGAGCTCTTTTCTCAGTAGCCCTCTATTCATCCCCTACGTAAGAAATAGATTTGGAAAAATATTTATAAACTATTAAAGGTTTATACTGCCTTTTTCCCAAAACAAGGGGATTTGTTGTAGTTAACTTTATATAGTCATTGCTTCTGGATATTAAATCTTGTTTAAAAATCTCTTAACTCCCAGAACATGTATATCTATATCTCTTAGATTTTCTTGCAGGCATTTAAAATTTGTTATCTACATTTAATTCTTTAATCTATCTGACACTAAGAAAAATGATCTAAGACTTGGGAATACAGGAAAAGAATGATTCTATGTCCTTTCAGTTATCCTAGGACATTATCTAGGAGGGCCATGAAAGGATTATGTCCATCTCTTTGCCCTTAGGACTAAGAAATGTTCTCTTTTTGATTTGCTATTTACTATTAATTAGAACCCATACTCTGATTTTTCATTAATTTCTATGTTTTTCTCCAGTCAAGATGCACATTATGTCTGATAGAGAAAGGAGCTCACACTGTAGTTTTATTTCCCTGTGAGCCATTAACCAGTTTGTCTTAGTAAGCTTGTTCTAGTCTGCCCTTCCAAACCAACTAGCTGAACTTTTGCTCTTCAAATTCTTTCTAAACCAGCTTTCCCATCTGCTGGAGCCCTCATAAATGCATCTTTGATTTCTGCTCAATGCATATTCATATGAGAATCATGTTTTGAACTTTTTAAAAATCATACTTTGACACTGGAATGCATTTGCGTGTATAACACCAGGGAGGTTTAATTTGATTTTCCTCCACATGAACACTCAGTGGTGCCAGCTCCCTTCATTAATGTATCTTTTCCCTCTCTCAATAGCAATGCTTACTTTTTCCATGCCTCAAATAAAACTTGGTATATATAGTAAGCATGCACTAAATATATTTTGGGTGAATGTTGCATATTCACATGTAATGTAAAAAATAAAAACAGCATCACGCTGAGGAGAAAGTTCTATGTATCAGGATTAACTGATGATATCACATCGAAAAAGATTAGTAATGAAGACAGATGGTCTGAATAGGTTGGGAAACAAGAAATAAGTGAGCTCAGAGATTTTTCAGGACTGCCATCTTTGCAAGGCAAACCAAGACCTAACTTTATGCAGTCAGTCCTATCTCTTGAGTCTTGCATTTTTCTAAGCTATGAATCTGTTATTTTACCAATACTATTAGCTTGCTTGCTGGAACTTTAATTTTCTTGTTCAAAAATTTTTCCTCTATTTATGTTTGTATGCTTCCAGTTAAATCTTAAGATTCTTTTCCAATTCTAAAAAGAAAATTTGGAATTTCATTAAGAATTTGTACAGTCATCTATTAATTTTTATAAAGTTGGCATTTTGTGATTGTAAGCCTTTCTATCCTAGAACATGGTGTCTCTCTCCATTTGTTCAACTCTTGCTTCATGTGATTCAATAACGTTTTCATGATTTTCTTTATACAGATCTTGTATCTTGTTATCTTTATTACTAAGGATTTCATAGATATTGAACATGGAACACTGTTTCATTTCCATTTTTAGAGGTTTTTTTTTTTTTTTTTTTTTTTTTTGCCAGAACAGAAAAAGACTATTGGTTTTTATAGAGATTTGATATTGCTATCTTGTATACAAATTCCTTACACAATCCCCATCATTTTTAATAGTTCATTTGATTTCACACTGGTTTGATCTTTCTCTGGCCCTGGAGTGCTCTCAGAGGGAAAAAAAAAACACACAAATCAACCGATAGTCCACATGGCTTTTTTTCTCTGTAAGTATTTACTTCTATTAGCAACCTACCCTTTAACACATTTTATTTTTTCTTCTTAATGCCTTAAAACTTGCTATAAATGTGTTTATTGTTATCGATGTTTAAGTTCTACTTGAGAAAGAAGAGCCCTCCAGGGATGCCATCCACAAGGAGGCTGCCTAAATATAAAAGTCTCTGGAGATACACCAGATCTTGAAAAAATGTGATGGAGAGGGACACAAAGCAGTGGAAAAATGCAAACAGCATCACACTGAGGGGAAAGGGCTATGTATCAGGATTAACTGATGATGTTGCATCGAAAAAGGTTAGTAATGAAGAAAGAAGACAGAGGGTCTGAATAGGTTGGGAAGCAAGAAATAAGTCAGGTCAGAGATAGATTTTCAGGACTGCCATCTTGGCAAGGCAAATCAAGACCTAACTTTATGCAGCCCAGGAGACAGTATTGGAAACCTGAGCAAAACTAAAAATCCAAGCACTCTCTACAGCATTGTGCACATTTTTGAAAAGTGGCTTGATGTAATCATGTTCAGAAGAGCACACTCAGATTAGTAAATACCTTTTTTAGTCTTCTGCTTCATCTAGACAGCTCCTTTGTAATATTCCTGACTGTTAATTCTGTATTTTATTTTGTAGTCCTTTCCCTCTCTGACTTTTAAAATAAAGTGAAAAAGGAAATATGGTTATCATCTTTTTAAAGGAATAATATACTAGTACTTGACTTTATGTAATTTAATCATAGTGTTTTCTAGTCTTTAAAATCAATCACCTTCTGAATTCAAATACATGGAAAAAAGATTCACCAAGGGCACACATGCTTTTCGAATCCATTTGTTCTTCATGTTAGCAGTGTTAAAAAAGGCATTTCCAGCTAGCCTATACTTGTTCTAAATGTCATGAGTGACAGGCTTTTTCCTTAGAGGAAATATCTTCATCTGCCATCATCTGAGTCAATATTGTTGCAAGGGACATTTGATCAGACTAATAAAACACCGAATTTTTCAACTTGGAAAAACAAAAGACTAGTGAAGTATCCTGATATCATTTTTCATGAGGCCACGAGAAAAATTCTGCAGACAGAACAGCTGTATTCTCTTTTGGCTTTAGAAAAAAAAAACACACACACACACACAAAAGGATCAGCAAGTTGTTTTCACCAGGAATCCAGCGGGAAGCCCGAGGTGGTCCGATTCAACTTCCCTCACCTCCCACCACCTCACTTTGCTTCTTTTTCTTGTCAGAGGACTGCACAGTCATTGCCCTGGAAGGCCAGGGCCTCTGTGGTATGGATCTAGCCCTCCCTTCACTTCCCCCACCTTCCATTATCAACCCAACTAGCAGGAGTGTTGTCTGCTCTGATCATCCCACCCCTGAGCAATTATTCCACAGGAAAGTGACTTTCAAACTTCTCTTAGAAGGGTTCACAGTAAAATATTTTTTTTTAATCTTTTTTTTTTTTTTAAAGAGAGTGAGAGAGAGGAGAGAGAGAGAGAGAGAGAGAGAGAGAGAGAGAATTTTTAATATTTATTTTTTAGTTCTCGGCGGACACAACATCTTTGTTGGTATGTGGTGCTGAGGATCGAACCCGGGCCGCACGCATGCCAGGCGAGCGGGCTACCGCTTGAGCCACATCCCCAGCCCTTTTTTTAATCTTAACTCAGGATATAAGCAAACTCAAAATAACTAAAAAAAAAAAAAATTTCAAGAGATCATACTTGGACAATCTGTGACACACTTTTTCTTCTGCTTTACCCATTTCTGTTTTTAAAAGACTCACCCAATCAATCTGGATCACCCAGAATTTAATAATCCATCAGAGACCTCAGTTTGAACACAGCTGCTTTCATCCGTGCAAGAGGAGCCATGTGAAGGGGGAGAGTCAGGACACAGGGAAAGAGGCTCAGAGCTGCAGCAGGTGAGGATCCCTGAGACACTGCCCAGAGCCACAGCTGAGATTCAGTGAGCATCACCCACCACAGCCCCCAGTAAGAAGTGACACTCCTGACTTGAAGAACCATTGAATTATAGTAATGACCAAGTCTCAAGATCTAAAGTCCCAGATGAAAAAATCATTCAATTGTTCATTCATCATGCAGTCATTGAAAACATGTTAATTGAGCACCTACCACACATCTGGAAAATGGAGGCTGACAGGTCATTTTCACATGATACACCACATTCTGACCTCTTTGCACTTAAGTGTATAACTACATACTGAATCTTACCAGGTACCAGGAGGTAGACATAAATTAGGGAACAAGAAGTGCCCCCTCACTTTTGCAGGAGAATTATGTGTTCCATAGAACCATGGATTTTATTTTTAGTCAATGGTTCTTGACCAAGGTTAAATTTTTGAGCCCCAGGGACATTTGGCAGTATAAAGAAACATATTGGGGGCATATCTGAGGCTTGTTACCAGCATCTAGTAGGTAGAGGTACGGGATGCTACTAATCACCTACAGTGTACAGGACAGCAAAGAATTATCTTGCCCAAACTATCAGTAGTGCTGAGGTTAAGAAACCTCTGTTTAGTCCTTTTCTTTATGATTAGTGCACATTTTGTGTGCATGAGATGAGATTCAGGTGGTTCAGTGACTATGAATAGTATTTTCTTCCTGGGGATGCTAAGTGACTTAGTCCTGGTTATAAACAAATTTTTTAAATTGCAGTAGTAGGAGGTAATGGGGAAGAAAGCAAAAATTAACTGAGCACCTCTGTGCACTGAGGACAGTACTTAGGGGTGTGTGGGTCAGAGTGTGAGGATTGGTGGGCACAGGAGAAACAGCAGGGCAGGATGTACAGGGCTTGGTCAGACACGCCAGATACATTTCTTACTCTGACACTGTGAACCTTATTTACAATCAAATCCATAAACTGATTAACCAAAAAAGATTTAATGGAAAACTAGTCACATTCACTGTTTTCAAAAAGCAACTGAATCCTTATATTTACATATTAAACTTTAAAAATAAGTCAAAGAAAATGAGTTCAAGCAGATCTAAAAGCATTTTTCAAGGCAATAAAAGCAAGATATCATCATTCACGATACCCAACACACTTCAGTAGGTAAAAAGTTACCTTAAGTGGTAATATACAGCATTAGGTGCTGTTTCAGTCAGCTTTTCCACTGCTGTGACTGACAGAACCAACCAGAACAATTGTAGAGGAGGAAAGTTTATTTAGGGGCTCACGGTCTCAGAGGTCTCAATCCATAGACAGTAGGCTCCACTCCTTGGGGTTCAAGGTGAGGCTGAACATCATGGCGGAAGAGCATGGTGGAGAGAAGCAGCTCACACGATGATCAGAAGCAGAGAGAGAGACTCCACTCTCCAGATTCAAAATATATACCCTATAGCCACACCCCCAATGAACCACTTCCTCGAGCCACACCCCACCTGCCTCCAGTTACCACTCAATTAATCCCACCAGGGATTAATTCACTGATTAGGTTAAGGCTATAACCCAATCATTTCTCCTCCAAACCTTCTTCATTGTCTCCCACGTGAGCTTTTGGGGGACACCTCATTTAAACCATAACAGGTGCAATGTATTAAGCTCTGAACCAGGACCTTATAAGTAGCTGAACTTTACATTCCTCAAGTTTTTCACATTATGGGAAAAAAAATAGAGACTCCATCACTTAGTATCCCTGAATTGTCAGCAAGAAAAGGATGCTATGTTCAAAAATTGCACCCAGGGGCTGGGGCTGTAGCTCAGCAGCAGAGCGCTTGCCAAGTATGCATGAGGCACTGGGTTCGATCCTCAACACCACATAAAAATAAACAAATAAAATAAAGGAATTCTGTCCATTTACTATTACAAATTTTTTTTAAAAAAACAGTTGCATTCAGAATCTATCTAGAACAACTCTTATGATCAGTCTTTCAAGGAAATTAGATTTTCAGTTTCATTTAGAAAAACAAAGTGACTTCTGATTTTTAGGCATAGCATTTTGTCTTTTTTTAATCCTTTGGGATCTAAGGAGTATCCTTGCTCTTTTAGAAGCAGTGGCTGGAGAACAGCTCTCTGGGTGGCCTTGGATTGACTCAGGTTTCCCTCTTTGCTTGTTTTCAGTCCTCAATAATGACTGTAAAATGTGCAACATTTTGTGATAATGAAGAACAAGCTGGAACAGCTTGGGCTCTGTCTCTGACCCTCTTGAAAAATAATGTCCTGTAACACACCAGCCTAGAGATTCCTGTTACTCTGGGATATAAACCCCAGGGCAGGCTACTTTTCAGGGTCCCTCACCTGCATGCAGTTGGGTCACACACAGAGAGACAAGATCCCATCTGCCTAGGGTAGCTTCTATGCACCTATTAGGGCCAGAGCACCATGAATCCTAGGCATCTGTTGACCCTTGCTGCCTACTTGCATGTTATTAAAGCTGATTCAGCTTCATCAAATGTGTATGTGTTCTGTTGTTCCAGATTAGTGCAAGTGATAGAAATTGGCACAACCCACAGCATAGTGGGAGAGGTGACTGGAGTTCCTTACTAGGATTGATACCAGTGCACAGGGAGCCTTCTTCACAGGGGCTCAGACATAGAGTGGGAGTACAGAGGTGCTCTCAAAAGTATTCTTTCAACCTTGGATTCTAAAATTCTTGAGTAGAAAGTGACATTTCTACTAAAGTAAATAATTTTCCCGATACATTTCTTCCCTGGAAACATCTGCCTCACCCCTGAAAAATGACCCAACATTTCAACTTCATGTGTCCTTATTGAATACATCAAACTCTCCCTTAAATCCCACTATTTCGAAAGGCAAGTGTTACATTTAAATCCTGAGTACATTCCTTGGCATTAGAAAATCATAATACAGTATTTTGAATATGAGGCCTGTTTATGGCTTTGCTTCTCTGAGGACAAGTTTCGAGATCAGTTGACAATTACTATTCCTCATCTGGCCTCGGGGTCTCTGACAAAGGAACACAGAGCAGAAAGCAATTATAAGAAGCAGGCAGAATGTCAGCAAAGTGGCATAATGTGGCACCTTGAGAATCACCAAGGAGAAGGATTAAGGAAAATCATCCAAAGTAATTATCCCAAAGACCAGTGGGGATGAGACAAATCTCCTACTAGCTCTCAAGATGCATCCTAATGTTACTCAACCCAGGAGGACTAAAGGAATGCTTTGTCTGAATAATTTGACAGAATAAAGAATACAGTTCAGAAAATCTGCAATTAAATGTGCACCTGCAAGTTCGCTCCAGCCTGTTGTGCTTCTATCTCACTTCCTTTCTAATGTGTCATCTCCCTCCCTCTCTCCCCTCATTCTCCCTATATGTACATATAGAAATGAATTTGTTTTCAAGTTTGGGTTCCAAAACTAATTCCATTGAATGGTATTGAGTTCTAAAGTCATTAAAAACTAAAGTCATTAAAAAAAAAATGTTAGGCTGGGATGTAGCTCAGTGGTAAAGCATTTGCCTAACACGTGCAAGGACTTGGGTTTGATCCCCAGAGCCATGAAAAAAAAAATTTTTGAAAAGATGGCATTTTAGAATGAAGTCAAGAGTTTTTCACTCGAAAGATTTAGGAGTGATGACTCCTGGTTAGGAAACCCTTCTCTCTTAACTCCTTAGCTATACAGTATTTGAAACTTCGAGGACAGAGCCTGAATGCTCTGTCTCTTCCACACTCAATTGCTTAGCCAATCCCCAACAGATTCCTCTGTTTTTTTTTTCCTATCTAGTGGGTCTTGGAATTAACATATGCCCAGCTGCTAAAAATCATTGCTAGGCTTTCATGGAACCCCATAGTTAAAGATTCCACTCCAGACCATAGCACTAGAAATGTGTCTACAGAGTAATCTTCCTCAGGAATTTCAAGACTGAATTAACTATCTTTCATTTTCATTGATGACTGAGACCTTGAAAATGATTGGACCTCAGTCTGAACATACCTATCAGTCAGTTCCTGGTTCTTGAGATTGAAGTCACCTCTCTGCATGTTCTGTAGCCCTGTTCTGCAGCATGTTTGGTGAGATTAGTCTACCCACTGACAGTTGGATCTCCTGACTGGGTTTTTCTGGTGGTAGAACCTCGACAGAAAAATTAAAACTTTGGCCAAAATTGGCTCCTTTCCATCACCCAATGGGCTGCCTTTCTCACAATCCAAATATGTATGCTTTGACAAAGCAAGTTCGTTTTTATATTAGGCTAATAGAAACATAATTACAAAGCTATGTGTGCAAGTGAGAAAATCATGGTGCCTATCAAAGCCAAGAAAAAAAATTGAGATTTTTCAGTTCTCCCACTTCTAAGGGCAACTCTATAATACTTGAGAAGTCAGCATTTCCCATTTGAGTAGACAAGACAGGGTCAAGTTGATGGATGCACAGCCCTGCAGCATTGCTCCCCAGCAATTTTTTAAGAATAGGTTGGCCTCTCTGAAGAATGATTCCCAATGAAAAGCCAGAAGCTTGTCGTGAGTGTTAGGGTCATTTCTTCCCATAGCCCCACTGTATATCCTGAGTGAGTTTCTCAATTCACAGGCCATTTTTATGGCCATAATTCTGCAGCTAGGTGAATGGCAGCCTCCCAGGAAGGCATTAAATACACTGTTACTCTGTTGCACTGTGCACAGCTTGAAACACAACTAATAAATTTCCTGTAAATTTTTCTCATCCCCTTTAAGCTTTAACTTTCTCAAGATGTGTGTGGTGCTGCTGAGCTGTCAAAGAAGCTGTCCCTGGAAAGCCTCTCATTTTTCTTTTAGTGCCAGTTCTTAAAAAGTCACAAAGCAAAACAAATTACCCCCATAAAATTATAATGGTGAACAGCAAAATTCATAGCAGCCCTCCTCCAGGAACGCAGCTGCCATAATTCATGCCTGCCCACACCCGTTAAGCACCCATCTCCTCTGCACTCAAGGAGGGATGGGCCTCCACGGCTTTGAAGGGTGGTGTGCCCACTTGGCCACCTACCCATTCCACCCCAGACTGCTTTTGCCCTCACCATACCATCAAAACTGGTCCTGCCCGGGTCATCAGTGTCAACCTAGAGGTTGTATAATCCTACAGGTAAATTTCAACTATTATTTTTTCTGACCCCTAGAGAGAACTTGCCACTCTTCATTATTCCTTTTCTCCTGTGAGAAAAATATCTTCATCACTTGGGTTCCAAAATCTCTCCCCCTGGATCTGGTTTTTCTTTCATTCTTCTTGGCTGTTTCTATTTCTCCAGCCTCTTAGACTGTTAACCCTTCTCTCTTGTATGCCCTTTACTGTCTTTATTCAACATCCCCTCTCTCTATACACAGGTTCCACACTTCAAAATGTGCCTCTGTCTCTGTATCCCTTTCTCCTTTCCATCTGGAGAGCTCCACTTATCTTTAAATCTCAACAGAAGTAGCCTTACTTCCAAGAGGTCGTCCCAGATCCTTGAGACCAGGATCATTATCTTTGCTATACATGCCCAGAGCCCACTGGATGTGCCTCGGTATTAGCTAGAGAAGACAAGGGTGGGAGAAGAGGGAGAGGGAAAGCGTTGGCTGTAAAGAGGACCTTGCCTGGCAATTGGTCCAGAAGAGTCAAAACACACCATGGGATGCTGTGAGAACATAAATTCCCTCCTCCCCTGTGTGAGTGGGACTATGGAAGAAATCCACCTTACAAAGGTGGGCAGACTACTCAGAGACACAGAGTGACCCTGCCAGTCTTCCTCCACCTTCCAGAAGGAGGCCGAGCACTCTCTCTCATAGACTTACAGACACACATTACGTCCCCAAAGTCACCCCTGTGCCCACAAGCTACTCTGAGGGTCAGCTGAGCATTGTATGACCTTCAGCCAGTGGTGCTGGGCCAGAAAGGAGAAAGTGATCTGGGTGCACAGGTGCATGCCCTCAGTTTTTACATAACACAGGCAAACAGGCGACAGCTGCTCAAGCACCCAAGTGTCAGGTCCAAAGAGGATGCTACCTGCCACTCCAAGGTTTTATGCCTCTTCAAATGCCCACCCCCTATCCTAACCAAAGCCTAATCACTTGGAGCATCTTGGCCCCCGCCAATCCACTGACCCTCTCTCCGGGGTGTATCTCACTTGCTCTTGCCCTTCCCTCCTCTTGCAATAAACCTGATCTAAATGTTACCTTTGCTATGTTGTGCTTTTTGTTTCTGCACTGGAGAAATTGTCCTAATCTTAAACATTACACCCAAAGAGGAAGAAATGATCACAATGCACCAGAGTTGACTCCCAACCTCTGGTAACTTGCCCTTTTCTAATATTCTCTAGAGTTGTAGTATTTGTACCTTTAATGCTCTCTTTTCCACTACTCTAAACTTCCTGAGGTCAGGACACTGGTCTCTCTCACTCACAGCAACGTCCCCAGTGCCTAGTACAGTGCCTGACACATAAAGGATGGCCCGTAAACAGTTCATAAATTAATCGAATTGGCTTTTATAGCCTCCTGGTGGTGAGCAGGAGTTAAATTTTTGCCTTCTCTCTTTGTATTAAGCACCTTATTTTTTTGTCTATCCACATCCAGAAATGTATCTAGGATGACTGGAGCATGACTCATCCACCTTTACCTCCCCCATCCCACATATTCCCTCAAACATTAGGTGCTTGGTAAGTTGTTGGGAGCTGCCATATAGGAATGAGCATGGACCCTTAGCCTTGAGCCACGGAGATGTGAGACTGGTTTCCACTGTGCACAGAGGCAGGTGGATCTCACCTCCACTCAGCAGAGGAGTGAAGCTCTGGGAGTGGGCGTCACCCTATGTGACTGGGCTACTCCCCCTGAAACCCAATCCCTTGCCTCATTTGGGTGGAACATTTATTTATTTACTTACTTTTTTTTTTAGTTTTATTGTTTTTATTTTTTTAAATACATGACAGTGGAATGCATTACAATTCTTATTACACATATAGAGTACAAATTTTTATATTTATGTACATAGAGTATGTTCATGCCGATTCATGCATTTATACATGTACTTTGTTGTTTTATTGGGGTTTTTTGCATTACAATTCTTATTACACATATATACCACAATTTTTCATATCTCTGTTTATATATAAAGTATGTTGACATCCAGTTCGAGTCTTCATACATGTACTTTGGATGATGGTGCCTATCACATTCCACCATCCTTGCTAATCCCCTGCCCCTTCCCTTTCCCTCCTCCCCTCTTCCCTATCTAGAATTCATCTATTCCTCCCATGCTCCCTCTCCCTATCCTACTATGAGTCAGCCTCCTTAAATCAGATAAAACATTCGGCATTTTTTTTTTTAATTTGGCTAACTTCACTTAGCATTATCTTCTCCAACACTATCCATTTATCTGCAAATGCCATGATTTTATTCTTTTTTAATGCAGAGTAAAATTCCATTGTGTATATATGCCACATTTTTTTTTATCCATTCATCCACTGAAGGGCATCTAGGTTGGCCCCACAGTTTAGCTAATGTGAATTGTGCTGCTATAAACATTGATGTGGGTGTGTCCCTGTAGTATCCTGTTTTTAAGTCCTTTGGGTATAGTCCAAGGAGAGGGATAGCTGGGTCAAACGGTGGTTTCATTCCCAGATTTCCAAGGAATCTGCTTTCCATATTGGCTGTACCAATTTGCAATCCCACCAGAAATGTATGAGTGTACCTTTTTCCCCACATCCTCTCCAACACTTATTGTTGTCAAAAAGATTGTGCACCATGATAAAGTGGGATTCATCCCGGGATGCAAGGTTGGTTCAACATATGGAAATCAATAAATGTAATTCATCATACCAATAGACTTAAAGATAAGAATCATATGATCATCTCAATAGATGCAGAAAAAGCATTTGACAAAATACAGCATCCCTTTGTGTTCAAAACACTAGAAAAACTAGGAATAACAGGAACATATCTCAACATCGTAAAGGCTATCTATGCTAAGCCTCAGGCCAACATCATTCTAAACGGAGAAAAATTGAAGGCATTCCCTCTAAAAACTGGAACACAACAGGGAAATCCCTCTTTCATCACTTCTATTCAACATAGTTCTTGAAACACTGGCCAGAGCAATTAGATGAAAGAAATCAAAGGGATACACATAGGAAAAGAAGAACTCAAATTGGCACTATTTGCTGATGATATGATTCTATACCTAGAAGACCCAAAAAACTCCACCAGAAAATTTCTAGAACTAGTAAATGAATTCAGCAAAGTAGCAGGATACAAAATCAATACCCATAAATCAAAGGCATTTCTGTCCATCAGTGACAAAGCCTCTGAGAAGGAAATGGGGAAAACTACCCCATTCACAATAACCTCAAAAAAAAAATAAGATACTTGGTAATCAACTTAATGAAAGAGGTGAAAGATCTGTACAATGAAAACTACACAACCCTAAAGAAAGAAACCAAAGAAGAACTTAGAAAATGGAAATATCTCCCTTATTCTTGGGTAGGCAGAATTAATATTATCAAAATGACCATACTATCAAAAGCACTATGCATATTTAATGCAATTCTGATCAAAATCCCAATGGCATTCTTCATACAAATAGAAAAAGCAATTATGAAATTCATCTGGAAAATAAGAGACCTAGAATAGCCAAAACAATCCTTAGCAGGAAGAGTAAAACAGGTGGCACCGCTATACCAGACCTTAAACTATACTACAGAGCAATAGTAACAAAAACAGCATGGTGTTGGCACCAAAACAGACTGGTAGACCAATGAATGGTACAGAATAGAGGACACAGAGACTAACCTACACAATTACAGTTATCTTATATTAGACAAAGGTGCCAAAAACATGCATTGGAGAAAAGATAGCCTCTTCAACAAATGGTGCTGAGAAAACTGGAAATCCATCTGCAACAAAATGAAATTAAACCACTATCTCTCACCATGCACAAAACTTGACTCAAAATGGATCAAGGACCTAGGAATTAGATCAGAGACTCTGCGTCTAATAGAAGAAAAAGTAGGCCCTAATCTTCACCATGTGGGATTAGGCCCCAACTTCCTTAATAAGACTTCTGTGGGCACCGAATTAAAACCAAGAATCAATAAATGTGATGGACTCAAACTACAAAGTTTCTTCTCAGCAAAAGAAACAATCTGTGAGGTGAACAGGGAGCCTACATCCTGGGAGCAAATTTTTACCTCTCACACTGTCAGATAGAGCACTAATCTTTAGGGTATATAAAGAACTCAAAAAGCTAAGCACCAAAAAAAAAAAAAAAACAACAAATAACCCAATCAACAAATGGGCCAAGGACCTGAACAGACACTTCTCAGAAGAGGATATACAATCAATCAACAGATATATGAAAAAATGCTCATCATCTCTAGCAATCAGACAAATGCAAATCAAAACTACTCTAAGATTTCATCTCACTCCAGTCAGAATGGCAGCTATTTATTTATTTATTTATTGAGGGGTGTCTTCCCCTCAATAGAGCTTCAGGCATTCTCTCTCTCTCTCTCTCTCTCTCTCTCTCTCTCTCTCTCTCTCTCTCTCTCTCTCTGCTTCTCTTGCTTCCCTTGTGGGATCTGGGGCTGAGAAGTGGGCACTGAACCCCAAGGGAAAGGTATTTTCTCTGTCTCTATGTCATTCTTCAGTGCCAACCCAATGCACCTGGAGTGACCCTGACTGATTTAGTCGTGTGACACAGCAGTAAGTGTTCATTAATTCAATGAAGGGGGCCAGCCTCCACTCCAAGGCAGCACAGAAGAAACAGCACAGGCCTGCCTCTGGGACCCCAATAGACTACAGTTGGCCACCTGCCCCCTCAAGAGTTCAATGAGAGAGATGAGGGTGGTGATGGAATTTATTCAGTGTAGGAATAAACACTAGGGAAAACAGGGAGGTCAGAGTCCTGAGCCCTGTCTTTGAGGTACAGACAACAGCTTCAGGATTATATAGGGGAAGGACAAAGGAAGGGAGCAAGACTTCTGCATAGTCAAGCAGTCTTGGTCAAACTGTGGTCTCGATCATTATCTCAAGTCTGGTTCAACGAGGTGCTGCTGGGACTTGAGCACATCATTGCTTAAGGGAAGAAATTTGGTTCCCACCATGAGATTATTGCTCCTGTGGATGTGGGGCAATTTTGATTCCAGTCATAGCAAGTAAGCTTACAGGGCTCACTGTTCCTGGAATTTGAGATAAGCTGGAAGGACTCAAAGAATAGGCCAAAGAAAGAAAATGGAGTCAGTCAGGACACGTCCTGGGCCCTCTTTCAAAGGGAGCAAAGGACAATTTCAAAGGAGCCCCTGTTATAAACAGACCTGGGATTGGGTCCAATTATGCCATCCATTATCTTTATGAGTTTAGACAGGTTACCAAAACTCTCTGAGCTTCATTTTCTGCACCTGTAAAATGGGAAGAAGAAGTAGAAGAAGATTTAACTAATTGGGATTATAGAATTTTTACATTTACTCTTCCCTTGGATGTTTCCATAATATTAGTTTGTGAGATAAATTGATAATAGATGACAGGAAAAAAAAAGAACATAAAAGTTTTATTACATGCCTAAGGCATGGGAGTATTAGACACAGGCAAGATGACTGACCCTTACATAGAGCTAATCAAGGATATGTAGGCTTCTCAGGAAAGGAAGGTAGCCAAGGCTGTGGGAGTTGGGGGAAGATGTGCCCTGTAAGCAAGGGTCTTCATTTATGCAGATGAATTTTCCCAGGTAACAGCCAACTGTGTTCATCTCTCTCTGGGCCAACTGCCAGATCCCCCATCTCTTTTTCCTGTGGAGGGTCCCTGCTAGGCAGAAGGAAGGGAAGGCTATCAGATAGAAAAGGGTCTGCCTTCATGTGCTATTTACTAATGCAGGTAGGTGTAAATTCTTCTTACCAAAGGACAGTTTTTCAGAGCCATTCCCGTGTCTGCAGAGGTCTGTGGTTTCTCTGAATAATCAACTTGAAATACAACAAAGAAATATATTTGGAGTGAGATATTTTACACTCACACAGAATGTTGGGAAGATAAAAATAAAACATCACATGTGAAAACACAGTAATGAATTCTTTTAAACAGTGAGAATTTAATAAACAACAGCCCTCATTACTATAATGTGATTAGATCAACTGTAAAAATTCTAATTATGCCTCTGACAAACCAGGAGTTATTAAATAAAAGATAGTATGTAGATTCTAAGAAAGACTACAAAGTCATTAAAAATGTCTTTAAGTAATAATTAATGCCTTTTAGGCAACATTGATTACAAGGAAAAATGCTCACACTATATATTAACAAAAATTAATTTATTACATATATATGAAGCATTTAGCATATGAAGTCACATTGTTAAAGCTAAGAATATAATGGCAAATAAGACAGCCTCATCCCTGGCCTCATGGAGCCACATTCTGGTGTGTATAAAGTAACAAGTGACACAGTCATTGAAGTAATATCACGAACAAGATGTTTACATGGAGTCCCACATAGTAGTGTCACAATTCTGTGAAAAGTATATGAATAAATACCTTATGGGAAGGAAATCCAACAAGATATTAGTAAGGAACGATAGGATTGTGAGTGTTTATACCCTTTATTATATTTTTATGATGTTTACTAAAAGTAAATACTAACAGTGTTCATTGATAACCATGGTGTAGTCCTGTGAATTGCCTATTTATGGGGACATTTAGACAGCACTTCTGAATCCTGTACCTGGAATCTGTCTTCTTTTCTCTTTTGTCCTCATCAGTTTTCATAATAAAGTAGGAGGCAAATCAGACACACACTGCCTCGGCTTCCTGCTGTCACCACCTGTCCCCTGCCTACAGTGCCAACAATGAGCTGTCAGGCAACCAGGTCAAGGGCTGCCCTTCTTTTATCTCCTCAGCTGTCCTCTAGGCCTTTCTTTGCCATCTCTGTCTGTGGTCATCTCTGTCTGGCCCTCTTCCTCGCTGGTCCCTCATTCTGCCGAGATCACCCTCCCCCTTGACGCACCTGGCCCCAGGGCCGACCTGTTACTCCTACCTTTCCTCCATCCTTTCACTCAACAGCCACCACTTTTGAGAATGCTGCAGATACCTCCCTCTGCTTTCTCCCATTCACTCTTCAACATCAGCAAATTTACTTCCACCCACACACTCACACTCACCGGCTCCTACAGCCATCATCAAGAATCTGCATGTTATTCTAAACAATGGACATCTTGCACCTTTATTTTTGAATGCCTCTTTGCTAACTCTTCTTGCACACGTGGATGCTTTTGCCTGCAATGTTCTCCCCCAGGCTGTTTGCCCAGCTGACTTTGTTTTGCTTGATTGAATCTTCTTTTTAAAAATCCCAGCTCAAATGATGGTAGATCAAAGAAGTCTTCCCTAATTCTCCTATTCATACTCCCATAAAGAGAAGCTCCCTGTTATGAACTATGAGTCTCTTATGTGGCTGATGAAAATAAGGCATTTCTTAAAAATAAATATATATTTATTATATATTTTTTAATAAATGCCTTATTTTCATCAGCCATATAAGAAACCCATATATATATGAGCGACCTGGCAGTCTCACTCCTAGGTATTTGTCCAAGAGAAATGAAGGTATATGCCACACAAAAGCCTGGACCTAAATATTTATAATCCCACCAAACTGAAAACAGCCAATTAATCTTGATAAATACATACTAACTTGAGTACATGCCTTCGATGGAATACTATTCAGCAACAAAAAGGAACTAATTATTGGCCCAAAGAGCAATATGGAAAATCTCCAAAGCATTATGTTGAATGAAAGAGGCCAGACACAAAAGGCTACATATTCCATGATTCCTTTTATAGAAAGAGAAACAGATGAGGGTGGACAGGGCTAGGGATGGAGGAAAGTCATTGACCACAAAGGGGATAAGGGGAACATTTTAGGATGATGAAAATATTCTATATCTTGATTATCTGACTGTGTACATTTGTTCCAATTCACAAAATTATACACCTAAAAAAAATAAATGTTACACCAATGAAATCTTCCTCCATAAACCTGGCTTTTAAAAATGAACAAAAACTCAGGTCAGGTTCATCTCTACAGCAAGCCTTCCATGACATCATCCTACCCCCGACTGAGTGAGGTCATCTCCTCTTAGTTCCCATAGCCCTTGATGTCTACGTGTTCCCCTATAGGTACCATATTGTATTGAAACTATCTGCTTATAATAGTTCAGCTTTGCATTCATGACAATGAAATACTGAAGCAGCTAACTTTATAAAAAGAAAAGGTCCTTTGGGTATAAACTGAGGAGTAGGATAACTGGGTCAAATGGTGGTTCCATTCCACATTTTCTGAGGAATCTCCATACTGCTTTCCATAGTGGTTAACACCAATTTGCAGTCCCACCAGCAATGTATAAGTGTACATTTTTCTCAAAGGACTTAAAACCAGCATACTATAGTGACACAGCCACATGGATGTTTATAGTAGCTCAATTCACAATAGCTAAACTTGGGAACCAACCTAGGTGACCTTCAACAGATAAATGGATAAAGAAATTGTGATATATATATATATATATATATATATATATATATATATATATATATACACACACACACACACACACACAATGGAATATTACTCAGCCTTAAAGAAGAATTAAATTATGGCATTTGATGGTAAGTAGATGGAGCTGGAGACTATCGTGCTAAGTGAAATAAGCCAATCCCAAAGAAACCAAAGGCCAAAAATGTTTTATCTGATATGTGAATGCTAATTCACAATAAGGAGGGGGTGGCTAGGGAAGAACGAGGTACTTTGGATTAGACAGAAGGGAGTGAAGGGAGGGGAGGGTGCATAGGGGTAGGAATAATAACAGAATGAAGAAGACACTATTACCCTGTGTGCATATATGATTACAGGACTGGTGTAACTGTACATCATGCACAACCAGAAGAGTGAGAAGTTATATTCCATCTATGTATGATGTGTCAAAATGCATTCTACTGTCTCCCATGCATAAGTAATTTGAACAAATAAAAAATAATTTGCCAGAAAAAAAAAGAAACAGTCTTTTTAGTTCACAACTTTGGAGGTTCAAGGACCTGGCACTGACATGAACTCAGGTCTCAGCTGTGTCACATCATGTTACCGAACAATGGCAGGAGCACTTGCAGGAACAAGCATCAGGGAAACAGACTGCAGTCCCACAATGCCTGCGGAGGACACACCCCAGTAACCCAAGGACCTCCCACTAGACCCTACCTACCAAAGGTTTTACCACTTTGGGCATCACCCTCATAGATCTTTGGAGGACAATTCATATCAGAAACACATCATAGCACTGCTTAAAATAAATTTTTAAATTTCTACTTTATATGTCTTGCCCTTCTGCTAAAAGTGAGAAACCGCGTTATATTTGTCTTAATACCCTTGCACCTCATTCTCTCACCATCAACCTCCCAACACTCCCCATGACTAGCATATTTATCAGCCAATGATCAATGAAGTCTCTCCTCTGATTTACTTGGCAGGAGACCCAGTGAAGTTCCCTGCTAAGTTCAGAACATTTCCTCACACATAGGCCTCATCAAAATTCTCTCAGAGTTTTCTTTTCTCTCTTCCAAGCTAATATGACTACATAATTCTTAATAAAGTATTGATGACTAGTGGTAAGTTGCATTTATAGAAAGTACACAAAATTTTAGCATATATTTCCAATATTTTATTTTAAAGATAGAACCCTAATGATAGAAAGGTTTGAGGTGAACCAACCTCCGATCTCTGTGAGCAGATGTTTCGGGTGAAGACTAATTAATGTCTCTTGAATTTATGTAAGAAATGCTAAAAATTATATGGGAACACATTAATTTTTTTTAAGTCAGGAGCAGAGAACCTGGCTACCAATCTTTTCTTCGCTAGAACCCAGACATGTAAGTGAAAGCAATTGGGAAGAAATGAATCCATTTTCTGTAAACATCTCCCTTACTCTACACTGAGGAAAGACAGCCTTTCCAATTAATTCTGCCTTTTTTTTTTTTTTGCCCCAAACCCACCTGAGAATGTACACTTCACTCAGTTTGCAAGGAGGTATAAAAGCTGCTGAACCCTAGCAGTCAAAGCCTAGCGTTCTTGCCAAGCCAAGCCAACAAATGGACAAAAGAACTGGACTCTCAGCTTTCAAGATGGACTGGAAGGGTCCTGCCTCAGAGAGAGGGACGAGAACTCTCTCCTGGATCCCTGTCCCCTGATACCTAACTGGTGGCCTTGGAAGGGGTGTTGATTTTCCATCACTCTGACAAAATACCTGAGAAAAATGACTCAAAGGGGGAAAGATTTATTTTGGCTCATAGTTTAAAAGGTGAAAGTTCATGGTTTCTTGAACCTATTGCTTTGGGACTCTTTCCAGGTGGAATACCATGGCAGTGAGCAAGTGGCAGGGCAAAGATGCTCACACCATGATGGACAGGAGCAGAGAGAAGGGGGATGAGAAGGGAATCAGGGACAAAAGGAGAAAATCGACCTTCCAAGGACATGCCCCAATGATCTATTTCCTCGCATTAGGACCCACCTCCCGATAGCCCATTGAATTATGAATCCTCAAAATCCATTTATGAGGTCACATCCTTTAAGATCCAGTCACGTGCCAAAGGCCCCACCTCTGAACACTGCTAAACTGGGAACCAAGCCATCAACATATGAGCTTTTAAGATCCAAACATTTTGCCCCCAGACCCCAAAGACTGATCCCCATCAAACAATGCAAATAGCATTTGGCCAATTTCCAAGAATTTCCAAGTTCAATAGCTTTAATAGTGCTCAAGTATCCAAGTTCAAAGTCTCCTCTGAGATTCAGGGCAAAATCTCAGCTGTGATCCTCTATTTAAAAAAAAAAAAAAACAAGTTACATACTCCCAAGATACAGTGACACAAGGTGAATACTCCCATTCCAAAAAGAAAGAATAGGAAAATAGTAAGGAGGTAAGGAGGAATAGGTTCAAATCAACACCAGAACCTAACAGGGCAAACATCAAATCCTATAGCTTCATGTTCAGCATTCCTTTCACCCAGCGGAATGATGTGAGCTCCAAGGTGGCTTAGGCAGTCCCCCCATTATTACCTCGCAAGGCCACTCTCTTGTCCTGAGGAAATTGCTCAGTATGCACCACAGAGAAAAAAGGAAGACAGAAAAGCAGAAGACAGGCTCTGAAATCAAGAATGTGGGCTCTGCTTGCTGCTTGCAGCTTTCCTTGGTGGACATTCCACAATCTTGGCATCTCTAACTTCCTGCGGTCTCCAATGCAGCTTCTACTTCACTCACAGCTTCTCACAGCACCCTATTAGGGCTCCCACCATGGATTCTGACCCTGCCACGCACCTCCTGGCATCCTACATTTTCCTTTAACATCTGGTGAAAACCTACATGATCCTGGATTCTTTTTAACGGTGCTAATCTCTTCAGCAGCCACACATGTCGTCCCTTGGTGCCAACTTTATATTTTCTATTTTTCTGAACGAACTGTAAGTTTTTAAAAATTTTTCTGCTCTACTGTTTTAGTAGAGCAAAATCAAGGCAAAATCTCAGCTGTGATCCCCTATTTATACCCACACCAGAGCCTGAATACCACCAGATGACCCTGTCCCCCTCAAAATCAGCCTCACATAAAGTATCAGTATGGACAAAATATAGACAAGGGTTTTGTTTTGTTTTGATTTTTTCCTCAGATTGCAACATGAATGCCCTCTAGTCTGATTCCCAAGGAAGTCCCCATTTCCATCAATCACTTTATCAGCACAGTCTTTACTCTTGCATTCCTATCAACAAGGTATTGGGAACAAATATATCCGTCAAGGTCATGTCCCCAATGACCTATTTTCTCCCAACAGGCCCTACCTCCTAATGTTTCCACCACCTTCCAATAGTTGATTGAGCTTTGAATCCATTGATGCACTAATCATTGATGAGGTCACAGCCCTCATGATCCAATCACCTACCAAAGGCTACATCTCTGAATACTGATGCATCAGGAGCCAGGTCTTTTGAGGGACAGTTAAGATTCAAATCATAATAGGAAACACACAGCTATTTCTTAGCATTGTGGAATCAGTATGGGCACTGGGGGAAAACGATTCTAAATTCAGATCCATTCTCCTCCTCTTACCATCCCTGTCACTATGGATCTGACATGAACTCTACAAGCCTCAGAGTTCATGTTCATTCAACAGTCTTTATTTAGCAGCTTGTGTGTGTGTGTGTGTGTGTGTGTGTGTGTGTGTGTCTTTTAACCAATGAGATAGAGTAAGTCTCTGCTCCATGACAAAATGGGGACCAAGATTTCAATCTCAAGATTAATGGACTGATAAGTGAGGCAGATCATGGGATAGCTGTGACCCATAGTGGCATTCAATTAACATCCACTTCCTTCTCTTTTCCTTTATTCTACCCCACCACTGTTGCTGGAGACTCTGCTCCCTAAATGATGGAAGCCTTTGTTGGCTTGAACAAGAAATGTTAGTCCTGGCTTGGCGAGTGCTCCATTTTGATTCTCTTACATGCTTCCTTCTCATCCCTTAGATTCTGGTTGGTACATTCTTGATTTCAGAGCCTGTCTTCTGCTTTTCTGTCTTCCTTTTTTCTCTGTGGTGCATACTGAGCAATTTCCTCAGGACAATTTTCCAGTTCACTATTGCATCCTTCAGATTCACCCGGTCTGCTGTGTAGTCAAAGCATTATGAGTCCCTTATGTTCTTGGATGGGCTCTGTGTGTGTTAAGTCTGATTCGGGAAGACCTTGGGTCCTTTCCTCATACAGGAAATAAAAAGATCTTTATAGGAGTCCGACTCAAGTTAAGTTCAGCATAAGCAAAACTCATCTGACTAGATGCTTTAGAAAAATCTTTCAGGAGTAGTTAGGCCATGAGACTCTATATTCTTGGATGAGATGTGTGGTTTCAGAAAATAGCCCTTGTCTAGCATGCATAAGGTCCTGATTCTATCCCCAGCAACATACACATGAGTATCTTTGTTGTGCTGGGCATGGTGGTACATACCAACGATTATTGCTATTCAGGAGGCTGAGACTGAAGGATTTTAAGTTTGAGGCTAGTCTAAGCAAATTTTTCTTTTGCCTTTTATTATAACTAAAGTAGATATAATGAAGGCTGTGGAACACCCCGATGTGATTCAACTGTTTCATATTGTAGAAACCATTGGAAATGTCTACCTTGTGATGGAGCACACAGGTGGGGACAGCTACTGAACCACATCCCAGAGGCCACTGGCATGCAGGAGGAGGAGACCCAAAGAATTTTCAGGCAAATCATATGTGCCATGCATTACTGCCACAAGAAGAGCATCATGCACAGAGATCTGAAGTCAGAGAACATCCTGGTAGATGCTGGAGGAATCATCCAACTCTAAGACTTTGGCCTGGGTGGCAGGTTCATGGCTGGATAGAAGCTACAAATGATCTATGGCACTCTCCCATACTGTGCCCCAGAATTATACCAATGGGAAGGATACAACAGTCCCATGATGGATCTGGTCCTTCTGTACTTTACATTTATGGGATACCTCCTATTTAATGGGACCACTTTTTGAAGCAGAAAGAGTAGGTTCTACTCACAAGGTATGACATCCCCCTCTACACACACATTTCCGCCAAAATGTGAAGCATCATCAGTCAGTTCCTGACTGTCAACTCCATCTAGACCAGGTTACTGGGCACCTATGGATGAACCAGGATGAGGAATATTCTAACAAGTCACTGCATAACCACCTGGACCCCTCAATAATTAGGTCATATTTGATATGGGTTAAAGCCCACATAATACTTGGGTGGTTTTGGTAACAGAAAATTGAATGAGGCAATGAGTACATATCTGATCCTCCGGAAATTCCAGGGGGCAGGCTGCACAGTACAACTTAAGCCTCTGCCTCCAGAAGGTGGGCCTGACGCAGGCCCTTCAGATCCTTCCAGCTTCCCTCTCTGCCCTTCACTCCTTCCCTCTCTGCCCTGTGAGCACCAGCTGCCTGAAGGAGAAAAGCAGTCAGGACAGAAGAACAAGGCTGCCTGACATTCCCTTCTGTACCCTGCAAGCCAGGACCCCCACTCCCAATATAGCCCTCTAGCGTGTCCTCAAGAACACCCCTACCCAGGCCCCGGACAAGCAACAGTGGGTGGGAGGCAGACAGTAGCAAGTCCTCCCAGGGTACATTGTCAGAAGACAGTTCCTTCTCCACCAAGAACCGCATGGTGGGACCCCAACCTATATCCCTGACAACAGCAAGTGTTGTAAGGGGTAACTAGGAGGATTGTATCCTCCAAATGTGTTGATGTATGCTGTCCAAAAAAAAAAAAAAACAAGCCTCAGATTCAGAAATAGAGTGGCTGGAGTGAAAAGAGTGTAGGTAGACAAACCCTGGATTCCAAAACTCTGGATTCCAAAAAGTGACTCCAAAGAAAGTGGAGAACTGATAAACAGGCAAAACCAAGTAGAAACCATCACACGGGATCTCACTTACTTGGAGCAGGTGCTGAAGAGCGGTGTGCGACTGTGAAGGCTTCTCCATATGGATTCCAGTCCCAAGAGCATGAAAGCCAGTCGGAGATGAGGGGGACTCACTCCCACCTGGAAGAGACATCAGAGACTGTTTTACCTAGGACACTCCCCCCCCGCCTCCATCTTCCCTGTCCCTTCTCTCCTGTTTCTGGGATAGCAGAGACTATTCTTAATACATGTCTATTTCTAACAAATCTTATAATAAAATTGATGCTTCAAATAAAATTAAATTAAAGTCAGGAGTTATGAGGTATCTAATTTTTTTTTTAATCCCTAACAACCAACTTCTAGAAAGCCCACTATTGAATAAGTAGGTGTAGTAGAACTTGGGAAGGGTAAGCACAACACAGTCACTTACATGGCCCTTCTGGTGTCATTAGATTCCTTTTGTACCTGAATTAGAAACCTAAACTGAACCGTCTATCTTTATGTTTTTTCTGAGAACACTTCAATAAAGGGGGTGGGGAAATATTTCAAGGAAGTCATGAAAGAATGACAGGCTGCTATTATTTCCATTCAGCCCATTGAAGAAAACCTACTTCCACATAGAAGTGACCTTTTTCAAAGAGCCACCCATTATTCAAGGCCCTGTGACTTATTGCCGAGGTTGCCACCTAGTAATCAGGCCTTCTATGAGTAGCCAAGAAAAGAAGTGGGGGTTTTACAACAATTCCTGAGACTCCACCTGTTTTCCATAGCACTCCTCCTCCTTAAGGATGACGTGCCGGAGCCAATCAACCAACCTGGAGGCTCTGGATGGCTCACCCTTTCGTCTACTTGTCATGCACCATGCTCAGGGCAGCCAGAGAGAAACACAACCAGATAGGATTGTGCAAAGGATGCCAATTGCCTAGTTTTGCCCCATGTGAGCATCAGAATCACAGGTATGACAGTGAACCAGGGACTACTCTGTCCAAGTACATCCGCGGGGAAAAGGCCAAGTATTTTTATACAATTCTGAAGTCTATATTCCTGAAAAGTTATTTTTTAAAACTTTTTAATAGGATATTTATGAAGAAAAAATAATATACATAAGCAAAGATGGGACATATCAGCAGATAGCGTCTGCTATGTTTAGAACAACAGAGTTGCCAATAAACATCCTCTATCATCTAGTCTGAAGAGGAGTCTTTCCACTCACTAATAAGGTATGAGTCCCCACCCTCTTTTCCCCCTCTTTCCTTCTTTTTTTTTTTTTTTTTTAGTACTGACGATTGAAACTAGGGCTTCTTCATACATACTAGGTAAGAGCTCTACCACTGAGTTACATCTCCAGTCCCCTTTTTAAAAATAATTTTGTTCTTCATTTTGAAACAGGATCTTGCTAAATTGCTGAGGCTGGCTTTGAACTTGCAATCCTCCTGCCTCAGCCTCCCAAGTAGCTAGGGTTATAGTTATGCACCAATGAACCTCTTAGAACACACCAAATTTCCTGTCTTATGATTTATAAAACATCTTCTGTATGTTCCCATTTGATTTTCATTCCCATAATTAGATGTAGGAAGAATTTGCATCTCTATTTTACATAAGAGAAACTAAAACTCAAAGAAAAGAAGTTGGACCAATATTACAGCTACTTTCCACTTGCCTTCCATTAAAAAAAAAATTGGCTTAAATCAGAAATCCAACTGCCCTGTACATAGCAAAGGCTATGTCAGGGCCATCCCAGGCCTTACCTCAGTGACTTCGGGTTCCTAACTTCTCAACATTTAGTTCCTGGGTCCTTTTTATGTGCTTACATCTGAACTCCAATTCCTTGAACTCCTCAATACCTTGTCAATCACCCACACCCCCAATGTATTTTTTTTTTCTATTCTGACATAGTGATCCTGTCCCCTTAACCTCAGCCTCAGAATAAATAATCACAAAGTTTAGGGCATCCCTGAGGGATAGGTTTGTTTGTAGAGAAATGGACTGGTTCTGGACCCCTTGGAGTGTGGACCACATTCTTCTCTAAATGCCAACTCTTTCCACACCATAGCCCCTTTTCTACCCACCATCATCTATATCTTCTACCTCTCAGGTCTGGAGCAATATTGATCAACTCAATATTAGCTATTATTGGACCCCTAGTAATCTCTTCTACTCCCACAGTGCTTATGAAAAAAACTGTACTCTCCAGTAAGAGATGAAGCAGGTGAATTCTGAATGTTTTTCCTTTAGCCACCAGTTTAAATTCACTTAATACTGTGAAAGCAAGAATAGGAAAAAAAAGCAGGCTAAGAATAAAACTTGCCTAGAATTAATGTTTGCAGATTTGATGCTATTTTTGTCATGGAATTAGCATATATTCTGTCCCATCCAAAACACTTTCTCTTTCTCCTTTCTGTCCTTTTCCAAAACTCCCCGAATTGGCTAGAATATAGGACAGAATTTCCTGCAACACACAGACATCATCCATCCATCCATCTGTCTCTAATTTCACAAAATGACAAACTGAAATGGCCTTGAGAGCCAAAAATTCTATTTCATTCTTCTTTCTGATATTCTAGTTAGGCCAGTGGATTTTCTTTTCTTTCAGTGTAAGTCCAGCATTTGAGGCAGAGTAGAATAAAGAGCAAGCAGTTCATTGCTAAGCTGCTGATGAGAATTTGCAAGAGGCTGGACCACTAAGACCCAGGCAAACGGCAGTCAGTGCAGGAATGAGGTTAGCATATTTATAACATCATGAAAACTACCACATCTCCCCCACAAAATATAAATTGAAAGATTTCACCTGAAACCTCAAGAATCCCTCTAACCAGGGGAAGAATATCTTAAATGGGCCTTTCCCCTGCTGAGTTTTATTCTGCAATGATACTCAATTAGTTAGTGTCTCAGGACATGGACTTTTTGATGGAATCCAGTCTCTTGAATGAGATGATTTCTGGATTCTTTTGTTCAAAGTCCATTGAAATATACTAAGGTGGTATGAGTGTGTGTGTGTGTGTGTGTGTGTGTGTGTGTAATTCCAAAATATGAATGAGCACCAGATAGCATTTTCAATTGCTTTGCATTTAACCAAATTATTCCTTTGAAGAGATGAGTTCTGACAAAAGATAATAGTAGAATGATACTCAGGGAATAGGTATATAGAATTAGTAATACCCTTAAGAAGTAGTCATGCCCAAAAAAACAGTCGAATATATTTAATTTGAAGGCAGAAATTCTGAACATCAATCTGGGACTTAAATTGAGGTGGGCTGAACCTTAGCTTCACCCACTTGCAGACATGGCAAGCCATCAGCAGCACATTCTTTAGAGAAGGTACCATCACAAGTACTTGAGGAATAATTGAGCTACAGCACTCAATAAAAAGAACATAATTAAAAGTTAGGCAAAGTTCACTTGGCTATAGGTGGGCAGTTGTCTAAGTTTGGGCTCCTTCAAGGACGCAAGTGGGACTTGGGTACTGGTGGTTCATTTGGAATGTGACCCTGGAAAACAGGAGTGAGAGATTGGGGTGATTCACAAAAGAAGGGAAGGCCAAAGCACAGGTTCATTATCAAGGTTATCAATGTGCACCCCTGGGGCTCAGTTCTTTCATGTTTCCTGAGAAAGGTACAGAATGCTTCCAGAAAGGGCAACCTGACAAATATCAGAGTATCCATCTACCTTCTGTAGCCCCCATTTGCAAAATTTGGCCCCAGTGGCTTAACGCTCTTGCTCTGGCTACAGCCAGCTGGTGCTGAACTTATAGAAGGACTTGAAGCAAAAAGAGGAAAAACACAATAAAGTTTGAGGTGGGTTCCAGCAGTCCATAGCAATTGGAAGCTTATATGGGGATGCCCACCATAGCCAAGGCTAAAACCAGGAATGGTCTCAGAGGCTCTGGTGTGGGCACCAGTGTTTCCTACATCAATCTAATACTGTGGTGCCATATTCCTTTGCTTATGGTATCCTCAGAAGTGATAAACAATACCTGAACATCACTCTCCTTATAAGCTATTCAGCCTTGGGCTATCTCTCCTTGAGGAGTCAAATCCCTTCCCTTCCTGACATTGGCACACACTGCTGCTGTTTTTAGAATGTCCCTCTGCCACTTTTCCCTAACTTCTACTTTGCTATCTGGTCTCAGCTTCAGAGTCATTTGCCCCAGAAAGCTTTCCCTGACCCCTGAAGTAAGTCATTTGCCAGAGCTATGAGCTTCCAATAAACATCATGAAGCTCCTTTGTGCTATTTACATTTTATAATAATTGTTTTTAAAACTATCTGTTCTTCTAAGCCCACATACACTCTTGCACACCCAGACATATACAATTCAATCTACCAATTCTGTGAAGTCAAGAAATTAGCTCTTTTGTGGACAGATGTATCCCCCAAACCTTACATAATCCCTGGCACAAAAATTAATCAATAAATTTTTGTTCCAAGAACTGAATCAATGAATAAACGAATAGGTGAAGAGAGTGAACACACTCAAATCTGCCTGAAAGTCTGCTTTGGTTATGGGGTCCCAGTTCCTTGGTATCGTTATGTTGCCTTGGGAGTAATTATTCTAGTACTTTCTCTCCAAGGTCTCACACCAGGGCCTTTCTTAGAAGGCAAAAGTGTAAGTCAATTGCTACAGAGTTATTCTTGGGATTTCTCTCTTTTCTGCATCTCCATGCTATTCCCAGCTGACCATGTTCCAAGGGTCATTTTGTTTGCTTTATTGTGTGGATACCATTCATAGGGATAAGTGATACTGTTAGTTTTAATCTTGGTCTTTCAGACCCAGTTTTATATCTTAGCCTCTAATGAGAACGCTTTCTTGTTCCTAAAGCCTGGGATGATTGCTGTCATTTTCAAACTGTCATGTTCTCCTCACTTCTCATTCTTCTTGACCTTTCCACTCTCAAAGGATGGCAACCCTGCACAGGAGTGGAGAGAAGAGGACAATGGAAATCTATCAACAAGTACTGTGTTCAAGACAATGTTCCTCGGGGGAACAATCAGGGTCAGAGCTCCTCTAACTCAACTCCCAGATGACCTAATAAGTAGCAAGAAGAGGAAAAAGCACCCCAGGAATGAAGAAGTCCCCCAATACATGCAGAGAGGAGGCACAGTGTCCTAGCAGAAGAGAATGCCCCAGATGACAGATCCCCCAAATTAACATAAGGCTACGAGAGCCCTAAGAAATGGGCAGGAGACTGCAATGGGGGAACCCAGAGCCATTTCAAGAGGCCAGCAAGTCTGCAAGAGGTAAGAGGATCCAAGTTCACAACTGATGCCTGGGAGGAGCAAGTCCCAATCCAGTCCCAATCCTGGAGTTCACTCAGACCACACTACCCACCCATCCCACATCTCTCCCTGCCGCCTTTTCTCCCCCAAGACTCTTCCCACTCTCCACCCTCTTCCTCCCTTCTTACCACCTGTGTGGGGCCAAGTTTACTTATCTGCCTTTCTTCTAGGAAGCCCTCCATGAACCCCATAGACAAGATGGGGTCCCCCTTCCCTATTGTCGCTGACCCTACAGGTACCACATCACCCGCCTCACCTGCTACCCTAGAGGTAGGAAACATTATTTATCTTTATGTCCTCAAGGTCTCAGACAGTTCCTCTCCTATAATAGGTCCCCCAATCAAACTGAATAAATGAGCTGAATGAATGGATGAGCTTACAAGAATTATTTAGGATCAGCTCATCAAGAAGTCATTTATCAGAACAGATGCAATACCAGAGCCAGAGCATCAATGGATATAATATGAGACTGAGTCCCAAATGCCTGGACAATTGTCCCCACTCAGATTCTGCTACTGGAAGTCAAGATTGGTATTCGGTTTTGAGAATAAACTGAATTCTTAGATAAAAGTCCCACAGCTTCAACCGTGGGTCACAGACAGAAGCCAGGCAGACTAATTGTATATTTTCCGTGGGAAATTTCTGGGCCTTTCTGGGAATAAATTATTCTTTCGTTTCTCTGGTTTTGCAATGATTGAGAAAATTAGGAAGTGACAAATGAATAGAAAAAAAAGTAGAGTGGCATTTTGAGGAATCAAATCAGTAAAATACCACTGACTTGATGAACTCTCTCAACCTGATTTTTCTCTTCTCCCTCAGTTTTTCCCTCATCTCCTCAGCCTTCTCTCACTGTGCCAAATAAGGCAAAATCTTTCCCTGCCCCAGGGCCTTTGAGCATGTTATGAATTAACTTCTACCTGTCCTTGAGTTTGAATTCTTTCTCCTCTGTGGGTTTCAGTCTAAATGTTTACCTTTGGTAAAGCCTTTGTTGCCTACCCTGTTCCCCATCATAGCCTCAATGTCTTTTTTCCTTTCATCATAATATTTATACAGCTTGTAAATGTTTCATTTATTTGTCTATTTACTAGTGGTGATTAGCAGGATGATCTCCCTTCCTGAAGATTTCACAGGACCTAGAAACCATGCAGCTTGTTGTTTTATCTTTAGTACTTAGCCTATTGCCTGAAAAGAGGTCATCATTATTGGTTCTATTGTTTCTGTCACTATTATTTTCAAAAGAATTTCTTCAGCATTCAAAACAAATGAATCCATATACCAAAGTCTGGGCTCTGGCGTGAGTTTCTCCATTTTCTACATAGTTTGTGTATCTTATGTCAGAAGCACCTGTTCATACTTGCAGGACCATCTCAGCATTCAGTCACATGTATTAAAGGATGCCAGGCAGGTCTGCATTAGCCTTGTGAATAAATCCCTCCTAATAAAAGAAAATGAGATTTAATGATTAAAGGGTTCAGAAATAACCAAGAGAGGGTTAAAAATAAAACTAGCAGAGGCCAAGTAGACCAAAGAACAGCTACTGACATAACTTTCAAAATAATGTCCCAGCTTATAACTTCACATGAAAAAAAAATTAAATAATTGCTTTCCAGGTCACATTAAAAAGCATGAGTTCTGGGAGAACTTAAGCAGAAACTAAACTTTGATAGACCTGTATAGTCTAGAGCTTTCCCAGAAACTACTTTTCCTAATCATACTGAGTGTTCCCTAGTCTGACTTTTCATCCTTCTGGTGACAGGTACTATCTGTTCTTAATTTTCCAAACCAGGCCTATTAAGTTAATTAAAAACAAAAAAAAAACATGCCCCAAGGAAAGTTTTAAAATGAGCTTTTGTGGTTTGCAAAGAGTTGATAAAGTCCCTGCTCAGGTCCTAGGCAATTTAAATATTAGCCTTTTTATTTGTTTGTTTTTTTCATGTTTGTCTCATCACAGCAGTCAAGTTACATCCCAACTCCTTTAAGCTGGATTTCAAAACTAATGAGTTATAAACTAAATTTCCCTTCCTATACCGAATGCTAACAGCTTTGTCTTCAAGTCATCTTCAGAAGGCTTTAAAATGAACGCTACTTTCAAAGAACAAAACTTTTCTATTCATCCCCATTATTCAACCCACTCCCTACAATCTTTAAGGTTGGATTCAAGCCCTGCCATCCCGTGGAAGTTTACAGTTGCTCCAGACCACCACAAACATCCTGAGCTTTATGAAGCTGAGCCCACAGCTCAAGTTTTTATTGTTCTCTAATTGTATAAGATAAAGTAGAACAAAGTGGTGGGTCAAAGGAGAAGCAGGAGAGAAGAGATATTACATAATGCCAAGTACTATGTTTTGCAAAGTATTGCATAGGCAACCTCACCTAATCTTCACCAAAACCCTGTAAATAAGAAGTATTCTTCACCATTTTCCAGATGAGGAAACTGAGATTCATGAGAGGTTATCACACTTGCCAGTTTGCTAGTCCAGAGGCAGTAAAAACAGAATTTGAACAAAGAAAGGTCTCTGATTACACAAATTATGCTCTTTCCTCTATACTGCAGAATCAGTTCTATCACCTTTACAACTTTACTGCCAGGCACAGGTCATATAAAGAAATGGACCAGGAAGATGGAGGATATGAAAACCATAGCATGTTTCAAGAATATAAGTTGATATCAGGAATCTATCAGGTGCAAAGCAAGCCCACAGAGCCTTGAAAACAGGAAAAGGAAAGTTTACATCATGGTGAAAAGGAGAGCTATTTAAATTGCATTCAGCATTGTGGCAGAGATGCTTCTGATAGTGTGAATGCAATAATCAGGTGAAATTTCCAAAACAGAAAAGACCATTAAGCCTCCCTTTGCAAGATCTCTACTTACCAAACCACATCTGTAATGTTTGTGGCAGTTTGTCACTAAGAGAAGAGTCCTATAGAATCCACAAGAAGAGCACAAAGATATTTATATGCAAGGGATTAGAGTTAAGTCTTCAAATACTGTAAAGAGTAACTTTTGTGGACAAGATATTTGGAATTTTTCTGTACAACACTAGAAAACAACCAGAATTAAAGAAGGAATGGTGTTAGGGAGGTTCGGATTCATATTTGTCTCCTTCAGGAAGATAGTGCAAATCACCCAACAATGGAAAAAAACACTCTGGACATTGGCGATTCCACTCTTGACATGTTCATCAAGCCTAGAAGAATATTTTTCAAATATGTGATAGAGAATTAATACCAGGAATTAAAATTGGGCTGATCACTCTCACCACTTCTATTCAATATAGTTCTTGAAACTCTAGCCAGAGCAATCAGGAAAAAGAAGGAAATTAAAAGGTTACACATAGGAAAAAAAGTCAAATTATTACTGTTTGCAGATGAGATGATTCTATACTTAGAAGATCTAAAAAATTCCACAAAAAACTACTAGAACAAATAACTACAGCAAAGTTGCATGGTACTACACAAACATACAAGAATCGATAGTACCAACAATGAGTCTGCTGAGAAAGAAATAAGGAAAACAATCCCATTCATAGTAGCCTCAAAATAAAATAAAATACCTAGGAATGAATCTAACAAATGAGATTAAAGACTTCTAAAATGAAAACTATAAAACATTGAAGAAATAAATTGAGAAAGATCTCAGTAGATGGAATGACCTCCCATGTTCATGGATATGCAGAATTCATGTTCTTAAAATAACCATAATACCCAAAACAATATACAGAATCAAAGAAATCCCCATAAAAATACCAGTGAAATTGTTCACAGAAATAGAAAAAAAATTCTAAAATTCCTTTGTAAGAATAAAAAAATAGCCAAAGGAATTCTAATTCCCACCAAAAAAAAAAAAAATGCTGGAGGCATCCAATACATAACTTTAAATTGTACTACAGAGAGCTGTAGTAATGAAAACTGCTTGGTACTACAATAAACATGAACAATCACATAAGGCAGCAGCAACAGTACATAATAGAAAACAGAGATAAATGCAAATATCTGATCCTTGACAAAGGTGAGAAAACACACATTGGAGAAAAGGGGTCCTTTTTAATAAACGGTACTGAGACAACTGGTTACCTTTCTGTAGAAGAATGAGACTAGACCTTATCTCTCACTCTGAATAAAAAATCAATAAAATGGATCAAAGACTTAGAAATTGGACCAAAAACTATGCACTTCCTAGAAGAAAATATAGATTGCCACTCCAGCATATAGGCAACAACTTTCTTAAACAGGACCCTTAAAGCTCAAGAGATAACACTAGAAGTTAATATATGGGACAGCATCAAGTTTAAAAGCTTCTGCACAGTAAAGGAAACAATTAGAAATGTGAAGAGAGAGCCTACAGAATAGGAGAAAGTATTTGCTAGCTACTCTTCTGATAGAGGGTTAATATCTAATATATAAAAAACTCCAAAAACTTGACACCAAAATTTTTTTAAAACCCAATTAATAAACAGGCAAATGAATTAAACACTTCTCAAAAGAATAAATACAAATGTATTTTTAAAATTTTCAACATCATTAGCAATTGGTGAAATGCAAAACAAAACTACAGTGAGGTTTTATCTTATACCAGTCAGAATGGCAGTCACCAAGAATACAAATAATAATAAATGCTGGAAAGGATGTGAAGGAAAAGGAACAGTTTTTACACTGTGGGTGGGAATATAAATTAGTACAACCACTATTGAAATCAGTATGGAGTTCCTCAAAAGACTAGGAATGGAACCACCATTAGACTGAGCTAAAGCACTCCTCAGCATTTATGCTAAAGAATTAGAGTCATCATACTATACTGATACATGCACACCCATGTTTATTGCAGCACAATTCACAATACCCAAACTATGGAACCATGTGTTCATCAATGAATGAATGGATAAAGAAAATATTGTATACATACACAGTGGAGTTATATTCAGCCATAAAGAAAATGGGATTGTGTCATTTACAGAAAAATGGATGGAACTTGAGAAAATTATGTTAAGCAAAATAAGCCAAACTCAGATGGTAAAGGATTGCATGTTTTCTCTCATGTGTGGAAGCTAGTGAGGAGAAAGGAAAAGAAAGGTGGGGACGTCTCATGAAAATTGAAAGGAAATCATAGAATACAGGAAAGGAACCAGGGGAAAAGAGGGTTGAAGAGAAAAGGGTAATACTGTGGAATGATATTGGTCAAATTACATTGTAATATTGTGGGCATGTACAAATATGTGAAAAATCACACCACTATGTACAATTATAATGCAATAAAAATATGGACAGAAAGACAAAAACTTTAGAACACTGAGGAAAGAAATTGAAGAAGATGAAAAAATGCCCATGTTCATGGATAGGCAGAACTAATATTATCAAAATGATCATATTACCAAAAATATTGTACAGATTCAATGCAATCTCTATCAATATACCAATAACATTCTTCACAGACTGGGAAAAAATTTAGTCTAAAATTCATTTGAAAGAATAAAATACCCAGAATAGCCAAAGCAATCCTGAGCAAGAAGAGTGATGCAGAAGACACCGCAATACCTGATCTCAAATTATACTACAGAACTGTAGTAACAAACACAACATGATTCTGGCACCAAAACAGACATGAAGACCAATGGACTAGAATAGAAAACCAAGAGAAAAACCCATGTAGTTACAGTCATCTGATACTAGGCAAAGATATCAAAAATATATATTAAAGAAAAGATATCTTTTTTAAAATATGGTGCAGAGAAAACTGGTAATCCATATGCAAAATAATGAAACTAGATCCCTATATCTCACCTTAAATAAAAGTAAAATCAAAGTGGATCAAAGACCTAGAAATTAGATGAGAAACTTTGCAACTGCTAGAAGAAAACATGGGGTCAATGCTCCAACATATTGGCACAGATACTGACTTCCTTAACAAAACCCCCAAAGTTAGAGAAATAAAACCAAGAATCAATAAGTGAGATAGCATCAAATTAAAAAGCTTTTTCACAACAAAGGAAATGATAAAGAGTGTGAAAAGGGAGCCTACAGAATGGGAGAAAATCTTTGCCAGCTTCTCTTCTGACAGGGGATTAATACCCAGAATATATAAATAACTTAAAAAAAAACAATAACCCAATTAGTAAATCAGCAAAAGAACTAAACAGAAATCTCTCAAAAGAAGAAATACAAAGAGCCAACAAATATATGAAAAGTGTTCAACATCCTTGGCAATCAGGGAAATTCAAGTCAAAACTACAGTGAGTTTTTAACTCACACCAGTTAGAATGGCAATTATCAAAAATACAAATAATAATAAATTATGGCAAGGATGTGGAGAGAAAGGTACTCATACATTGTTGGTGGGACTGAAAAATTAGTACAACTACTTTGAAAAGCAGTATGGAGTTTCCTCAAAAGACTAGGAATGAAACAACCACACTACCCAGCTATCCCACACCTTAGTCTTTGTCCAAAAGAACTAAAATCAGCATATTGTAGTGATAAAGGCATGTCAATGTTTAGAGCAGCACCATTCACAATAGCCAAGATATGACCAGCCAGGTGCCTTTCAACAGATAAATGGATAAAGAAAATGTGGTGTGTATATATACAATGGAATTTTACTCAGTCATAAATAAGAATGAAATTATGTCATTTGCTGATAGATTGATAGGATTAGAGGACATCACGCTAAGTGAAATAAGTCAGACTCAGAAAGTCAAGGGTCAAATATTCTCTCTCGTATATGGAAGATCAAACAAAGTAATGGAAAAATAAGGGTACATAACTCATGAAAATAGAAGAAAGATCAGTAGACTAGAGAAAGGAGATTGAGGAAGAGGGAGAAGGGATGAGAAAAGAAAGGAAATTATCAAATTTAATTTAACAAAATTACACTATGTACATGTATGAAGATAGCACAGTGAATTTCACCTTTAGGTATATCTACAATGCACAAATTTAAAAAAAACAATAATAAATAAGAAGAAGGAAGACTGGTAGATAAAGAAAGGGAAACAGGGGGAGAGAAGAGGGAAGGGAAATAGGAAGCACTGGGGGCTGAAATGGAACAAATTATATTCCATGCACATATGATTATGTCAAAATGAAACCCACTATCATGTATAACTATAAAGCACTAATAAAAGCATTTTTTAAATTGGGCTGAAACACTTTAAGATCCCATCCCATTCAACTGTGATTTTATGAGTCAACTTGCATTTAATATAGCCTTCTCATGCAAGGAAATCTGTATTAGTGTTCAATTGCTGCCATAATGAATTCCCACAAACTTAAAACATTCCCAATTTGTTATCTTATAATCCTGTAGAAGTCTGGTTACAATGTCAACAGGACAACACTCCTTTCTGGAGCTTTGCAGGAGAAGCCATTCCTTGCCTTTTCCAGTTTCTTGACTCATGAATCCTTCCTCCATCTTCAAAGCTACCAATGGTGGGTCAAGACCTTCTCATCTCACATGACTCCAACCTCCTCATCTACTTATCTTTCACTTTAAAGGGGCACTGTGTTTATAATGGGCCTGCCCACAATGTCCAGGAGAGTCTACCTGTGTAAAAATCAACTGGTTAGCAATCTTAATTCCACTTGCAACCTTAATTACCCTTTGCCACATAATATAATGTATTCACAATTCAGGAATTAGGATGTGGATTTATTTATTCTAAAACACCACCAGAACTTTACCCCAGTTCAGTATGGTAAGCAAGTAGGCAAAACATGCTGTGACTCTTTGCCTTCCATAAAGATCAAAAGAAGTTGACAGGAGTATACCAGGCCTCCATGGGTTACTTGAGATTCAGTATTTACCTAATACAAGCCAACCAAATAAAAAAAATGGCTGAAAATTTTTTCTGTTAACACATACACACACACACACACACACACATACACACACACACACACACACACACACAGTATATGAGATCAGACAACCTGGTTTTGAGTCCCACCACTTACCAGTGAGTAGTATAGTTATGGGAAGGTCATTCATTCTCTCAAAGTCTTAGTACTATCTTCTGTAAAGTAGAATTATTAATAAATTCCTACTTCAAAAAAATTAAACACAGTCATATGTATGAGGATCACCATTTCTAAAGATACTATAAGAAATCCTCCCATCTACATGCTACTGCTATGAAACTTTACTGCTTCTCTCATTTGTTTACTTTCCCTTTGAATCTAGGTTGATCCTGTGGGTTGCTTTGTCCAATGAAATGAGGCAGAAGAGATGTATAGCTTCTAAGGTTAATCTATAAGAATGCACGTAACTTCCATTTTTGCACTTTTGGAAAATTCCTTCTTAGAAGCCAATCCATCAAGATGTAAAGAAGCTCCAAACAGAGTACAGAATAAGAAGGTGCATTCACACAGGCCATGGATATTAAACCAACCTTAGTGGAGCACCCGCTGCATGCAGCTGGGCCTCTGTCCTCAGCTACATTACATCATAGAACAGAAGATCAGTCCAGCTAAGCCCAGTTGACACACAGACATGAAAAATAATAAAACACTGTTGTTTTGTTGGTTTTTAAATGTATTTTAATTAGTACATAATAATTTTACATATTTATGGAGTAGAGTCTGATATTTCAATCCTTGTATACAATGTGTAATGATCAAATCAGGGTAATTAGCATTTCCCCACCTCAAACAGTTACTATTTCCTTACGTTGAGAGTAAGGATTCTCTCATCTAGCTATTTTGAAATATACAGAAAATTATTGGTGACCATATCCACCCTACAGTGCTGTAAAACATTAAAAAGTACTCCTTCTAAATGTAATTTTATACCACGAATCAACATCTCCCTATTCCTCTTCCCCACTTCCCTTTCCAGTCCCTGGTAACCACTGTGCTACTCTTTAAATCTTCTATGAGATCAACCAGCATAAGTGAGAACAAAGCGTTCTTGTTTTAAGCACTAAGTTTTCTGGTGGTTTATAACAGAATTGGCAACTGAGACAATGTGTAGACAGTGTTTCTGTGGTTCTTGTTCATTTTAAGCAGAGCAATTCCTCATCTGTGGGACAGCATCCTGTTTTGCAGTAAAATCAGAATTATTGGTCCTTACCTGCTATATACAATGAGCATTTCTCTAGTCACTGAGAGACTCAAAGACATTATCCTGCAATCTCATATCCCTGCTGAAGTGTTAGTTGAGATGGGGATGATAATTTTTTGAGCATAGCTCTGTCCATTTGGCTCTGAATAAAAGCTGCTAGTTTTTGAGACTGCATACACCATCCAAAAAAGACAATGCCAAGTTAGAATTTGGAACTTAGCTTTCAAAAATAGCAAAGTTATACTTTAAATTCTTTTATTTTACTTTCAATATTGTACAAATTTTTTAGTTATCTTAAGGAAGTTTGAAGAAATAAGCAATTAGATTATTAGAAAAAATATGAACTATCATGTAAGAATATAATGACATTTGTGTTTCTTATATAGCTATCTATATATAGCACTGCATGTACAAGTAGTACAAATGAAAGAAGCAAAATGTAGTTCTCAGTTTTGAAAACTAAATGCTATATAAGAAGAAAGGAAAGACAGAAAAACCTAAATACCCAAACTGTTGAAATTCAAACTTAAAATATATTCCTTAGAAAAAAATATACTCATTAGAATTCAAGAAGTGACAATATGCTATTTCTTATCCTAGTCTATTTTAGAAAAGTCTTCTCTTTGGTAAATGAATACTATGTTTATACTGCTAGCGTATTTTAATAGTCAGCATTTGAAGTCCATGTAACATTTATTTTAATAAAATTTGATATTTTAAAAATAAGAAAAAAAAGTTCTTCACTTTACAAAAGGATTCACAACTAGGTTTCATTATGTACGAAGACCCTTTGGGAAATTTGAGTATGATTATACTTATTAAAATTTAATACATACACAAATTTTTATAAGTCGATCTTTTGTGTAAATTGAGATACATCTCCCTTGCAAGAGCTATATTCATTTTCAATTCCTCAAATGCTAATCTCTCAAATCCTTCTTTTTCTTCCCATCCTATATCCTGTTATTATTCTTCAGTGACCCCTCCCACAGGTCTCCTACAATAAAACCATAACTCTTTTCCCTCATGTCATCCAAATAAATACCAAAGGGCAGGCACTTGCTCAATTAGATAATAGGGGGCCATCAGCCAATCGAGCAAACTAGACAATTCAGACTTCAAAATAGCTAAAAGGATGTGAAACATTTGACATCTCATGATATTAACCTTTTGGGGCTTCAAAATAATCATTGTATACACAATGATCTTTCCCTTTCTAAAATTTGAACTCTTCCATCTACTATGCAACATAAACAGCACTGGGGAAATTGAGCAGCTTGAGTAGACAAAATGTAAATCTCTTGACCCACCAAAAGGAGGAAAAGAGGTCAACTTACATTAACTAATCCCTGTTCTTAAATAATTCCAAGTCTCCACAGTTCTCAAATGATAAAGAAAGATAAAATTTCAACTTTACCTTAATTTGAAGTCAAAATTATCACTACTATCTCTTTATTTTTCTCTAAGTTTTTAACCAGAATCATAAACAGACCTCAAACAAGCAAATGTTCTTATCTGAACTGAATCCCCATGAGATTATTGTTTTGTTTTTAGTTTTCCACCAAGTTCCTTTCCATTTCTTTTATCACAAAATGAGCTTTAATTTGAATTAAAATATGAAGAGAGTAGAAAAGGAAAGGTCATCAGAGAAGCTGAAAGAAATCTGAAGCAAACAGGAAGAAGCAAAAAGTAAATTGGAGCTTGATACAGATGAAATAACACATGAGAGGAAGAAGAGAAGGGAATAATGGATAAAATGGGAAGATCTGGAGGACATAAGTACAAAGAAGATCTGGAGACTTCCTCCCTGGCACTTTGATCCACCTGTCTTGCCGAAGGAAATTAAAATATTTGGACAAACTTAAAAACATATTTTATTTAAAATATATTTATAATAGTGCTAAAAAGAGTATAGAATTACTAGGACAGGTTCTGTAACATAACAAAAATCCATAGATGAGAGTCTAGCATATTGCCAGAGGACTGTTGTCCAATATGGAAGAGGCAGCTGAGAAATTGAGCAATGCTTCAGATATCTTTAAAGGACCAAAGAGACAAAATGTGCAGTATCTTTGGTAAAGATATTCATAAAATTTCATTGAGATACATCAGGGGAAATCTAAATATATAATGAGCTATACCATGTTCATGGATTATGAGACTCATTTTCTTTTCTTTTTTTTACTTTTTTAAAGATTTTTTCTTTTTTTTATTTTACTTTTTTTATTGGTTGTTCACAACATTACAAAGCTCTTGACATATCATATTTCATACATTAGATTGAAGTGGGTTATGAACTCCCAATTTTACCCCAAATGCAGATTGCAGAATCACATCAGTTACACATCCACAATTTTACATAATGCCCTATTAGTAATTGTTGTATTCTGCTACCTTTCCTATCCCCTACTATCCCCCCTCCCCTCCCCTCCCAACTTCTCTCTCTACCCCATCTACTGTAATTCATTTCTCTCCTTGTTTATTTTTCCATTCCCCTCACAACCTCTTATATGTAATTTTGTATAGCAATGAGGGTCACCCTTCATTTCCATGCAATTTCCCTTTTCTCTCCCTTTCCCTCCCATCTCATGACTCTGTTTAATGTTAATCTTTCCTTCCTACTCTTCCTCCCTGCTCTGTTCATAATTGCTCTCATTATATCAAAGAAGACATTTGGTATTTGTTTTTCAGGGATTGGCTAGCTTCACTAAGCATAATCTGCTCTAGTGCCATCCATTTCCCTGCAAATTCTATGATTTTGTCATTTTTTATTACTGCATAGTACTCCATTGTGTATAGATGCCACATTTTTTTATCCATTCATCTATTGAAGGGCATCTGGGTTGGTTCCACAGTCTAGCTATTGTGAATTGTGCTGCTATGAACATCGATGTGGCAGTATCCCTGTAGTGTGCTCTTTTAAGGTCTTCAGGGAATAGTCTGAGAAGGGCAATAGCTGGGTCAAATGGTGGTTCCATTCCCAGCTTTCCCAGGAATCTCCATACTGCTTTCCAAATTGGCCGCACCCATTTGCAGTCCCACCAGCAGTGTACAAGAGTACCCTCTTCCCCACATCCTCGCCAGCACTCATTGTTGTTTGACTTCATCATGGCTGCCAATCTTACTGGGGTGAGGTGGTATCTTAGGGTGGTTTTGATTTGCATTTCTCTGACTGCTAGAGATGGTGAGCATTTTTTCATGTACTTGTTGATTGATTGTATGTCCTCCTCTGTGAAGTGTTTGTTCATGTCCTTGGCCCATTTGTTGATTGGGTTGTTTGTTTTCTTATTGTCTAATTTTTTGAGTTCTTTGTATACTCTGGATATTAGGGCTCTATCTGAAGTGTGAGGAGTAAAAATTTGTTCCCAGGATGTAGGCTCCCTATTTACCTCTCTTATTGTTTCTCTTGCTGAGAAAAAACTTTTCAGTTTAAGAAAGTCCCATTTGTTGATTCTTGTTATTAACTCTTGTGCTATGGGTGTCCTATTAAGGAATTTGGAGCCCGACCCCACAATATGTAGATCGGAGCCAACTTTTTCTTCTATCAGATGGAGAGTCTCTGATTTGATATCAAGCTCCTTGATCCATTTTGAGTTAACTTTTGTGCATGGCGAGAGAAAGGGATTCAGTTTCATTTTATTGCATATGGATTTCCAGTTTTCCCAACACCATTTGTTGAAGATGCTATCCTTCCTCCATTGCATGCTTTTAGCCCCTTTATCAAATATAAGAAAGTTGTAACTTTGTGGATTAGTCTCTGTGTCCTCTATTCTATACCATTGGTCCACTCGCCTGTTTTGGTACCAGTACCATGCTATTTTTGTCACTATTGCTCTGTAATATAGTTTGAAATCTGGTATCGCTATACCGCCTGATTCACACTTCCTGCTTAGAATTGCTTTTGCTATTCTGGGTCTTTTATTTTTACATATGAATTTCATGATTGCTTTATCTATTTCTACAAGAAATGCCATTGGGATTTTGATTGGCATTGCATTAAACCTATAGAGAACTTTTGGTAATATCGCCATTTTGATAATGTTAGTTCTGCCTATCCATGAACAGGGTATATTTTTCCATCTTCTAAGATCTTCTTCTACTTCTCTCTTTAGGGTTCTGTAGTTTTCATTGTATAAATCTTTCACCTCTTTTGTTAGGTTGATTCCCAAGTATTTTATTTTTCTTGAGGATATTGTGAATGGAGTGTTTTTCCTCATTTCCATTTCAGAAGTTTTGTCGCTGATATACAGAAATGCCTTTGATTTATGCGTGTTGATTTTATATCCTGCCACTTTGCTGAATTCATTTATTAGTTCTAGTAGTTTCTTTGTAGACCCTTTTGGGTCTTCTAGGTATAGAGTCATGTCATCTGCAAATAGTGATAATTTAAGTTCTTCTTTTCCTATTTTTATGCCTTTAATTTCTTTCGTCTGTCTAATTGCTCTGGCCAGTGTTTCGAGAACTATATTGAATAGAAGTGGTGATAGAGGGCATCCCTGTCTTGTTCCAGATTTTAGAGGGAATGCCTTTAGCTTTTGTCCATTCAGAATGATGCTAGCCTGAGGCTTAGCATAGATAGCTTTTACAATGTCAAGGTAAATTCCTGTTATCCCTAGTTTTTCTAATGTTTTGAACATAAAGGGATGCTGTACTTTGTCAAATGCTTTCTCTGCATCTATCGAGATGATCATATGGTTCTTATCTTTAAGTCTATTGATGTGGTGAATAACATTTATTGATTTCCGTATATTGAACCATCCTTGCATCCCAGGGATGAATCCTACTTGATCATGGTGCACAATTTTTTTGATGTGTTTTTGTATTCGATTCGCCAGAATTTTATTGAGGATTTTTGCATCTAGGTTCATTAGAGATATTGGTCTGTAGTTTTCTTTCTTTGAGGTGTCTTTGTCTGGTTTCGGAATCAGGGTGATGTTGGCCTCATAGAATGAATTTGGAAGAGCTCCCTCTTTTTCTATTTCCTGAAATAACTTGAAAAGTATTGGTATTAATTCTTCTTTAAAGGTTTTGTAAAACTTCGCTGTATACCCATCCGGTCCTGGGCTTTTCTTGGTTGGTAGTCTTTGATGGCTTCTTCAATTTCATCCATTGATATTGGTCTGTTCAAATTGTGTGTATCCTCCTGACTCAGTCTGGGCAAATCATATGACTTAAGAAATTTATCAATTCTGTTGTTCAATTCAAGATGGGAGGGGAGGGGAGGGGAGGGGGGATAGTAGGGGATAGGAAAGGTAGCAGAATACAACAGACACTAATATGGCATTATGTAAAAATGTGAATATGTAACAGATGTGATTCTGCAATCTATATTTGGGGTGAAAATGGGAGTTCAAAACACAATTTGAGTCTAATGTATGAAAGACGATATATCATGAGCTATGTAATGCTTTAAATAATCAATAAAAAATTAAAAAAAAAATAAAAAAAAAGAAATTTATCGATGTCTTCACTATCTTCTATTTTATTGGAATATAGGTTTTCAAAATAATTTCTAATTGTCTTCTGTATTTCTGTAGCATCTGTTGTGATATTCCCTTTTTCATCCTGTATGTTAGTAATTTGAGTTCTCTCTCTTCTTCTCTTCGTTAGCATGGCTAAAGGTCTGTCGATCTTATTTATTTTTTCGAAGAACCAACTTTTAGTTTTGTTAATTTTTTCAATGGTTTCTTTTGTTTCCATTTCATTGATTTCTGCTCTGATTTTAATTATTTCTTGCCTTCTGCTACATTTGCTGTTGTTTTGCTCTTCCTTTTCTAGGGCTTTGAGATGAAGTGTGAGCTCATTTATTTGTTGGTTTTTTCTTTTTTTGAGGAATGACCACCAGGCGATGAATTTTCCTCTTAAAACTGCTTTCATTGTGTCCCATAGATTCCGATATGTTGTGTCTGTATTTTCATTTATCTCTAAGAATTTTTTGATTTCCTCCTTTATGTCTTCTGTAACCCATTGATCATTCAGTAACATATTGTTCATTTTCCATGTGATGTAGGATTTTTCCTTTCTTCTTTTATCATTGATTTCCAGTTTCATTCCATTATGATTAGATAAAATGCATGGTATTATCTCCACCCCTTTATATTTACTGAGGGTTGCCCTATGGCATAATATATGGTCTATTTTTGAGAAGGATCCATGTGCTGCTGAGAAAAAAGTATATCCATTTGATGATGGTTGATATATTATATATATGTCAGTTAAGTCTAGGTTATTGATTGCGGTATTGAGTTCTATAGTTTCTTTATTCAACTTTTGTTTGGACGATCTGTCCAATGGTGAGAGAGGTGTGTTGAAGTCACCCATAATTATTGTGTTGTGGTCTATTTGATTCTTGAACTTGAGGAGAATTTGTTTTATGAATGTCGCAGCACCATTATTTGGTGCATAAATATTGATAATTGTTATGTCTTATTGGTGAATGGTTCCTTTTAACAGTATATAATGTCCTTCTTTATCTCTTTTGATTAACTTAGTCTTGAAGTCGATTTTATTCGATATGAGGATGGCCACCCCTGCTGGCTTACGAGGACCGTGTGCGTGGTATATTTTTTCCCATCCTTTCACCTTCAGCCTGTGTATGTCTTTTCCAATCAGATGTGTCTCCTGGAGGCAGCATATTGTTGGATTTGTTTTTTTAATCCATGATACCAGCCTATGTCGCTTTATTGGAGAGTTTAAGCCATTAACATTCAGAGTTACTATTGATATATGGTTTGTACTTCCATCCATGTTTGATTATTTATCCTTTTTTAAAAAAATTTAGTTTGTTTCTCCGTGATTATCTTTCCCCTCGCCCTCTGTCTTTACTGAGGCACTTCCCACTGATGGTTTTGGTTATTGTTTTTCATTTCTTCTTCATGTAGTGTTTTGCTCAAAATGCTTTGCAATGCTGGTTTTCTGGCTGCAAATTCTTTTAACTTTTGTTTATCATGAAAGATTTTTATTTTTTTGTCATACCTGAAGCTTAATTTTGCTGGATACAGAATTCTTGGTTGGCATCCATTGTCTTTCAGTGTTTGAAATACATTGTTCCATGACCTTCTTGCTTTCAGTGTCTGTGATGAAAAGTCCGTTGTTAACCTTATTGGTTTTCCCAAATGTAATCTGTCTCCTTTCTCTTTTAGCTTTTAATATTTTCTCTTTGTTCTGTATATTGGATATCTTCATAACAATGTGTCTTGGCGTTGGTCTACTGTGATTTTGTGTGCTCGGTGTCCTGTATGCATCTTCAATTTGTATATCTGTTTGCTTTTTTATTTCTGGAAAGTTTTCTGTAATTATTTCATTCAGCAGGTTACTCATTCCCTTGGTTTGAATCTCTGTACCTTCTTCTATCCCGATGACTCGTAAGTTTGGTTTTTTTATGTTATCCCATAACTCTTGGATGTTTTTCTCGTGATTTTTTACCAGCCTTTCTGAGTTGGCTAGACTCTTTTCAAGATGATATATTTTGTCTTCATTATCTGATGTTCTGGCTTCTACTTGCTCCACTCTGTTAGTGATACTCTCAATTGAGTTTTTAATTTGGTTTATCGTTTCCTTCATTTCTAGAATTATTGTTTGATTATTTTTTATAATCTCTATCTCCTGATAAAGATGCTTAACTTCTTCTTTTATCTGTTTATGTAATTCATTCTCAATGTGTTCTTTTGCTGCTTGAATTTGCTGTCTTGTATCCTCTTTAAGGTTCCATTCCATCTGTCTAAGGTGTTCCTTGAGTTCTTTATATGACCATTTTTCTGATGACTCTAGGTCCTCCTGAATATTTAGGCTGTCCTGCATTGTTTGTACTCCTTTTCTTCCTTGCTTTTTGAAGCTGCTCATGTTACTTCTTGTTCTGTTTGACTGCTGAGTTACTGTTTACTCCTATAAATTTATTTGATGCTTGGGAGGAAAGGTATTAGAAGGGAAGGGAAGAAGTCACTAAAGAGAATGAGAGTAAGCAGGTAGAATTCAAGGAAGGGGGGATAAGATAATTGAAAAGAAATGAAAAGACAAAAGAAGAAAAAAATAGGAAATAAAAAAAGAAAAAATTTTTTTAAAAAAATAATAAAAAAATTAAAATTAAAATTAGAAGAAAAAACTTTTTAAAAATTTTTAAAAAATTTAAAAAAACAACAAGAAAGAAAAATGAAAATGAAAGAAAAACCCAAATCAAAAAAAAAGAGAAAAGAAAAAAGAAAAAAAAACTAATAAATGCAGTCTTAGAGTTAATCAAACTTCTCTTCCAGTAGGTGGCGCTGTGCCCACCAGGCCAAGTTTCTCCTGTCAATACGCGGGAACCAATCACTGTGCAGCAGCTCCTCCCAGACTGGGCGAGTCTCCAATCCTGAGTGCCTAGGGCCTCCTCTTGTGTCTAGTCACTTCCCACTTTTCCTCTAGCCAGGCCCCTCTCACGGGTGCCGCTCACCACAATACTGGCTACATGCCAGGTCTGTTGCTCCCGGGAGCCCTGTTTTCATGAACGACTGGGCACACTCTCCCAGTTTGCTATTCCCTCAGACCCTAAGTTTGTAGAGTTTGGGGCTGAGAATCCTCAGTGAATTTTACTTGCCCTCCGATAGCCACGCCCCCAGTAGCTGGTGCAAGAGACCTCAGCTGTCAGCACTGGTGGGAGCGGTAGTTCCGCGCCGCGGGTCCCGCGCTACCTCTGATTCCCTCGGTCTGGCTATCGCAATCACGGGAGAGCTGGGAGGGGCCCTTAAGGTTTCCCCATGTGTGGAGAGGGAAGGCTAGGGAATTACACACCTGTAGCTGCAGGTTTCAATGAAGTTATCTCCTCCGCCACAGTCTGATGACGTCAGTTCTCTGCCATGGTGGTATCTCTTGCAAATGGCGACAGTTCGTTTCCCTTTGCCGGGTGACCAATGCAACGGGTGGGTCCTTACTGTCTCTCCCAAGCCCCGTTTCAAACCTGTGGCCACTACCTATGAAGGCTCGGTTGGCATTTACCTCCGTAGGATCAGAAGGGCTGACCAGTTGTTTCAGCCGGATGGATTAGTGCTGAGTCATAGCTGTTTGTCTGCGGGAAGCAGGCGAACGGGAGCTTGAATTCAGCCGATCTGGGCTCAGTGTGTGTTCTGAGAGGCCCAGACTGTTCACCCCAGATCCACGTCAGCTCAGCATTGCCTAGTGATCCTTAATCTCAGCGGCTCCAGAGGCTGAGGCAGGAGGATTGCAAGTTCAAAGCCAACTTCAGCAAAAGCAAGGTGCTAAGCAAATCAGTGAGACCCTTTCTGTCATGGAATGATACAACAAGAAGGCCCTCCTAAGATGCTGGCTCCTCAATTTTGGACTTTCCAGGCTTCAGAACTAGAAGGAAATACAATGAGACTCATTTTCTAACTGAATCTCCAAGATACTAATAAACCAATGGAAAAACTAGACATAGGCTTATTTATAAATGGATACTTGGTATATTATAGGAGATGAGAGAAAATAATTGAGGTAATTGAAAATCTATGTGAAAAATAATGAAGCTTAATTTCCAACCTTACATTCCATCACTACCTGCACTACCCACCACCATACACACACACACACACACACTCTTGCTTTTATGTACTTGAACTCATGACATAAGATTATTGATAGAAGAGAACAATTTTTAAAATAAAACAACACATTGTCCTCTGGAGTAGAATGAAAAAAAAATGATGTATATTTTATATAATGAAATACTGTAATTCAGTGGAAAAGAAATGTTACATACAACATGGACAAATCTCAGAAACATAAAGTTCAAAAATCACAAAATTGAGGGGTCTGGTGATATAGCTCAGTGGGAGATCACTTACCTAGGATGCACACAGCTTTGGTTTTAATCCTCAGTACTGAAAAAAATTTTTCAAAATTGAAAATATCAAAACTAAAAACATATTGTTAAAGGATACAAACATACCTGTGTCATACAACTATAAGGGGCATATGAGAAAAAGACTTTACAATAATGATGTGTTGTTTTTCTTTAGTTGGGTAGTAAGCAATCAATGTTTTTGTATTCTGATTACTCATGTCCTTAAATTTTTATAAGCATTCTTTTGTGTATATACCAAAAATTCATAGAAATGTAACACGTACATTGACCTGATGATGAAGGTCAAGTTTGAACTCATCATATGAAGTCATCATCACAGAACGAACTTTTTGAGACAAGAAAAAATTTGAAATTTTCCCCATAAAACAAATTGAGTCATAACTTCATTCATGTTATTTAAAATATTACTTCTCAAAAGTTTAAAGTTGGTATTACGATGCAGGTATAATAATATTTCAACTCCATTAATTACCAGATTGCCCCTATGACTAATGTACCACATATTTACAATATCAGAAAGCCCCTCACTTTAAACTGAAGTTAGCACAGGAACATATTTTTTGCCAACTCTAGTCATAGTAGGTTACTGCTGGTAGTGATGTTGTCCTTCTACTCTAAGAGCAAACGGATTAGAGTCAAGTCTTTTCTCCTCTACAACTTCTGTACTTAAGGCTTTGGTCAACAGTGATAATACAATTTCACTATACCAACCCCAAAACAGAATTTCTGTATATTGCTTAGAGGAGTTGCTTTCTGAACACTTCATGAATAGAAGAAATTCTTTGTTTACACTTATATTTTTAATGCTATGCATGAAATTACTACTTTAATTTGCTCTCAAACCTGAATCTAGAAATGTGGCATTAGAGCAATATTTACTTTCAAGATAACAAAATAGTCTCTGAATTTCTATTTGCACCTTAGCTTTCACTGGATGCACAGCAATTTCAGCATTTTCCCTGGAAGAGAATAAGAAATGAATCTTTATAGCAGGTATCACATGAGAAATACTTTTACTCTGAAGAATATTAATGAGAGTACTTCTGCAGCAAGTTCCAGCAAATAAATTATTTTATCTTCAAGAAATGCAATGATTTTAAGTCTGGCCTATTGGTATTATTTGTGTTCAGGTAGACTTTTAGTCATGTAGTAGCTACTTCTCTGTCCTATTTGAACATGTTTCTTGTGTGGTTTTTGACTAGGCAATTTTAAAACATTTTGTATATCATGGTGTTAGACTTGAACAGAAGAAGAATGAATGTCCCATTACCTTACAGCCAGTAATCCGAAGATAGTACCTCGTGCTGTAATTTTTTTTCTGAACACACAAGTGAAGTGTATGAACACAGTATCATATTTTCTAAATCTTAAATCATCCATATCATTCACCATATTTTTCTATATCCAAGAAAATACATGATATTTTATTGATTTTCATTTCTAAGAATATTTCTTTAATCAGATTTGTTTTGAAAAACGGTTGTTAAATAATTATGGTAAATCTGTACAATTAAAATATGACAGACATTATCATATTATTGAGTTTTAGAAGTAGATTACAGAATTTAATAAGAAAAAATAATTATATGAGGTTTTTAAGTCTGGATGATTATACAGCAAATCTTTAATAATGATACATCAAGGGAATGAAATTCTTGGTAGGAACAGAAAAGAGCTTCTCTTCCACTTGTGCAAGTTTATATTATCTTAAAACTTTACAACAAATAATTATTACCCTGCTACATAAATGTCTTTAAATAAATTTAATTAAAAGATGGAGTGATTTTATATTGATGAAGAGCCCAACTCAGTATTCTGTAAAATTTCCTTATTTTGAGCAAAAACATTTAGTAGACCAAGATAAATTGACATACGTATAATGTTAATGGAATAAATTTTACTTAAGATTCTTCAGCTTCAACATTAAAATGATAGAGCATTAAAATGATAGAAAGGATATAAATTCTTTCATTAGTAAGTCTGATTTAAGTTCTGGTAACTAATTCTCCCTTTATATAGAAAATAGAAATGTTTCAATACCCATGAAAACAATAAAGAAAATTTGTCAGCTAGGACATTACAAAGTTTTCATAAATTCTAAAAACAGAAAACAAGTCACCTTATCTGTATACAATATAATACATTAACTATTATGAAACTGAAAGAAACAAAATTCAACCACTTCAAAATTGAACATCATTCCCCTAAGTGACTGTTGGGTCAGAGAAGAAAATAAACTCTTTCATAATATTTAATACTAAATAATAATCATCCTACTACATCCTAAGATGTCTGAATGCAACCAAAGCTGATATCTGAGGAAGATTTATATAGCTAAATTTTTGTGTTTTTACAGGAAAAAATACTAAAAATAATAGAAAGAATTCATTAAAGTAGAAATTAATGAATTAGTAAAATGGTAGAGTTGACCAACAATTGCAAGAGCTATTTCTTTGAAAATACAAATTACATAGAAAATAAAACTGTATTTTCCAATACTACATGAGATGTTTCCAGCACTCCAAGTTTTAAACTAGTTTAAGGACAGAGTATAATAGCTCAGTGGTAGAGAAATTACCTACCCTGCTCTGGGTTCAATGCCTAGCACCATAAATAATAATAATTAATCAAATAAACTACCATTTAATAATTTCCTTAAAAAAAGAATTCATGGAAGACTTATGAAAATGCTACATTATTTCTAAATATCAGGGGTACCAAATGAAAAATAATCCTAGCTCCTTGCATCAAAACTGTGATTGCCCCACTCCCTATTAAGGTGAGTGGATCTGTTATTACCTGCCACATAAACAGTATTTATATTTTCCAAAAACCTTCAAGTATGAACCTCTGCCCAACTCATATAAATACTGACATGGAAACAGACAAGCTGTGTGGTTTAACCTGCTCCTGGGGAGTTCTAGTCTCTCCTCCTAACCCTGTGAGGCGAACTTTCAAACACCCAATGACGTCTTCTGGATATTTTCATTTGTTAAAAGGCTCAAGCATCCTGTGAGATCCAGATGACCCAGAGGTGGCTCCTTAGCCCTGTTGTATACCTACTGCTTGAGAGAAGCCCAAGCACCACACAGCCTGCCACCTGTCCCAGTTGTCTTCCCCTCCACTCAGATGAGGTCATGGGCAGATCATAAGTTCCAGTACCCAAGCTGATGTCCAAACAAAATGAAGAGCCAGCCTCCCGCACTCATGGGTCCCTCCTAATCTTTAAGAATGAGTCTTATATTACTGTCCCCACCCTGGGATTCTGGTAGAAGTTATTAAAGGTTCTTGGCACAAACCCTGCATTGTCCAAAAGACCCAGTTCTCAGATGACTCTCCCTCTCCCAGGTCCTCTTCTCATATAGGTTGAGGTGGGCCACTGGGATGGTAGGTGGTGTTATCAGGGCCAGTTATCGTAGGATATCTTGTTCAGAGGTAGACCTTTTTATGATATTCCTGCTTTGGACTTTGACCAACATCCTAAACCAAACAGAAATGTCCCATTTAGCATCCTGTTCCAAATATATGATAACTTCTGCATGACTCATCTCCTTAAGAAATGTTGCTCAGGATTTTGCTTTGCAAGGTCAGGGAGAAAGACTAAATCAAGGCTCGGGAAACCTTGAGCAGTGAAAAGTAACTAAGCCCAGTCTCCCTGTTTCTTCAGGGTGAAAAGCCTTACCAAATCCTGTAATCTGTCAGCCTGCACAATCCCTGCAACCTTGGCCTCTGCCTGGTGGTATCCCCAAAAGAGAAGAGACGTGAGCCCCACAAATCTTTGCTAAAGTGGGTTCTTTAATAAGACATGACCCCATCCTGCCATTGCCACCTTTGGAGAGGTGGCTATCAGAAGGCACTTGCCACTGTACTAGGGCAGAAATGCTAGAGCTAGGAAGGAAACAGACCCTGCCCGGGGGTCTGATCATCCCAAACCCAGCTTTCCTGTTCCCTAAGGGGCTATTCTGTCCCCGGGGAAGCTCTTCTCATGAGCACTTCCTGATGACCCAAGAAAACTGACAACTCCGCTTCAGATAAGTTTTGTCATACCTTTTTCTCATCACCTCACCCAGGTCCTTCTTCCAGCAAGAGGCCCCCAGAGAAAAGAGCACCTCAGAGAAAGGTAGGAGAGGATTGCAGAGAACACAGAGCACCCAAAGACATTCTCATGGGAAGATTCTGACTGCTTCTCACAAGAGGAAGAAAGGAACCCCGCTGGGGTTAAACCAAAGCCCTGCCCCCAGCCAGGGGGCAGCTGATGCTGAGAGAATCTGGAGAGAATCAGAATCAGCAGGGAGGGATGGCAGCTTCTCATGTTGCCTCAAGAATGTGAGAAGCTGAGCTGGGGTTGTGGCACTGGGTTCAATCCTCAGCAACACATAAAAAAATAAATAAATAGAATGAAGTTGTTGTGTCTATCTACAACTGAAAAAAAAGGAATGTGAAAAGTCTTACTTGTCACCTGCACTGCAAATGTTCAGCTTGGGTTCACTATTATTTAATTCTATTTATGACTTTCTCCCTAACCTGTCAAAGGAAAAATCATGTATGATACCAAGTGAATGCTGGTTCAGTATTTAAAGTCCTTAGAAGGAAATAAAATAACTTCTTTGGTTGTTATTATCTATTTTCCTCAGGACATGAGGGTACTATAAATAGAAACAATTAAAGAACTTCTGGAAAAGTGGATGAGTGCTTTTTGTTTGTTTGGTTGGTTGGTTGGTTTTGCTCTTTTATAAGCTACTTCTGTAGATAAGTGAGAAGTTACAAATGACCCATGAGGGCTAGAGACGTAGCTCAGTGTAAGATTGCATGTGCAAGACCCTGGGTTCAATACCCAGAACACCAAAAACAAACAAAAAAAGCTCATATGATATTGTGATATTGTGATATCATATAATATACTTTACTATTTACTAACTATAGAAGATATTTCATACTATAATTTATGACACAAGAATATTTCTAATCTTGCATTACAACTGTTCAACGTAATCACCTAGCCCATTATAGAAATTGATGGTGGCCTTAAAAACTCCACCCATGTCCTAATACCCAGATCCCTTTACTGTGACATCACTTGAAAAGGGGTCTTTGAGACATAATTAATAGCATCTTTAGATGACATCATCCTAGATTATGAAGGAGTGCCCTAAGTCCCATAACATGTGCCCTTTTGAGAGACAGAAGAGAAGATATACAAAGACAGAGGACAAAGCCATGTAAAAACAGAGGCAGAGATGGTACTTATGCAGCCATAAACCAAAGACCACCTGGAGCCACCAGAAGCTGGGAGAGGTAAGAGGGGATTCTCCCCTAGAACCCTCAGCAGGAGTGCAACCTTGGTTTCAGTTGTGTGGCCTTCAGAGTGTGAGGAAACAAACTTCTGCTATTTCAAGCCACTCAGTTTGTAGTAATTTGTTACAGCAGCCAAAAGAAACTAGTATACCCTCTTATGACATCAACATTATATTTACAAACAACAATAAGTATTGGCAAGGATGTTGGGGGAAAGGTGCACTCATACATTTTGGTGGGACTGCAAATTGGTACAGCCAATATGTAAAGCAGTATGGAGATTCCTTGGAAAACTGGGAATGAAACCACCATTTGACCCAGATGTCCCTCTCCTTTGTCTATACCCAAAGGACTTAAAAACAGCATACTACAGTGATGCAGCCACATCAGTGTTTATAGCAGCACAATTCACAATAGCTAAACTGTGGAACCAATCTAGATGTCCTTCAGTACATAAATGGATAGGGAAACTTTGGTATATATACACAACATTTATTTTTATTAAAAGATAATAAAATCATGGCATTTGCAGGTAAATGGATGAAATTGGAGAATATAATGCTAAATGAAGTTAGCTAATCCCAAAAAATCAAAAGCTGAATGTTTTCTTTGATATGAGGATGCAGACACATAATGGTGATTGGGTTGGGGGAGAGTATGGGAGGAATGGAGGCACTTTAGATAGGGCAAAGAGGAGGGAGGGGACAAGAGGGTAGGAATGATGGTGGAATGAGTTAGACATCATTACCCTAAGTATATGTATAAGACACGAATGGTGTGAAAATACTCTGTGTACAATCAGTGTCTTGAAAAAGTGTGCTCTATAATATGAAATGAATGATGGCATTCTGCCATCATGTATAACAAATCAGAATAAATAAAAATAATTATATCTAACCTAAAATTGGATCATGAAGATTTGTGGGTAAGCTGAGCACATACATGTCTTACCCCAACTCCTAAAAATGACATAAATTTTTTTGTTTTGTCCATTATAGAGACACTCTCAGGCAACTATAAATTGAGAAATACCAGCACATAGGAAATAAGTGAAATTGGATTTAAAATGAAAAAGGAAGCCTAAACCTGTATATCAGAGGACTTGTGCAAAAGATAGCAGCTGTTTCAAGGGTGCTCCATGTTTAAGGCAGTGGATGAGGAGGGCCCCCTATGATGAACTTTTGAGTGATTTATCAGGACACCAACCAAGGGCCATCCAGGAGATCCGTCCTTCTTCCCCACTGCAGGTAGTGAACTCGTGGGATCATCAGCCCCCAACAGGGGCAGTGCATGTGAACACTTGGGCAAGACCTAGGCTGGAAAATGGGTCCTGGACAGTGCACCTGCCCCTCCCTGAAGTCCCCAGAGGCATTTTGTGGTCAGCACATGCAGCATTCACAGACATATTAACAGGAACCCCATATTCAGAAACTAGCATACCAACTAAAAGAGGAGGAGTTCCCATAACCAAAAATCACCAAAATTGAAGAAAAGCAAATACCATGAATGCAGCATCACCACAAACTGAGAAACTTGTACGTAAGTGTGGCAGATTTTGCTATTGCCAACCCAAAATCCATTCTGCCTCTCTTTCCCTTTCACACCTTCAATAATTGATTGATTCAATGGAATTCCATTCATTCCTCAAGGATATCAGAGGATGCAGATCTGGCCAGGGAGATAGAAAAGGAAGTCTGTGGAGTATTTCTGGGTGTGTTTTCCTTTCCTAATTTCAGCAAGTGTGAATTGTCTCCTAATATTCCTCCTTCTCATCAGGGGTTCATTTTAGAACCCCTGATTTTAACTGGGCCTATGGCTGCCTATGAGAGAAAATAAAAGTTGATATGACCCAATACAGCCTTCCTAATGGCCAGGTATAGCCACCTGGCTAAGTTCTGAGCACTGGAGTACAGTTAGATGTGTGGTGTGCAACAAGAAGGCACGCAGGAAAGAGTTGTCCCTCTACCAACTCGAAGCAGCACAGCAATGGAGACACGTCCCTTTTAGGGCAAGATTTAAAATGAAAAAGGAAGTCCAGGCCTTAGACTTGAAACCCAGTACCAGACCCATTAAGTGAAAACCAGTATTGGGCAGAGCCCCATGGCCCCTATCCTCAGATGAGAGTCGGCTGACTGAGCCTGTGGACCTGCATTAGCCAGGCAGTCAAGGGCCTGCTTCCACCACCCTCCCACAGTCTGGGACAGCTTAACAAGGAGCAAGATTCTACCTGCTGGGGAGAAGGCAGGAGAGTGAGCACAAGACTTTGTGTTGGAGCTCAGTACCGGGCCTGCTGCAGTGAGACTCATACCAGGCAGAGCCAAAGGTTCCAAACTCAGACAGCAAAGACCTGTGCCCTGAGAACAGAACAGATTCCTATTTCAGCTTTCATCATTACAGCCACAGGTGGGTCATGCCCCTGAGACCACACATCCCTGCTACTATGAGATTCGAGTGGGGTGCAACTGAGTGTCAGACTGGCAGCCACAGTCACCTCTACCACCTGTTTCTCAACCTCCAGCAGCAAGACTCCACCTGCTGGGGTAGAAGGACAGAAACGTGAACACAGGACTTCGCCTTAGAACTCAGTGCCCAACCAGTGAACTCTATCACTGGTAAGATCCTTAATGACCCTGTTCTCAGGCCAGTGCCCATAGATGAAGGCTCTGGATCAATGTGGCTCAGACAAGGCAGAGAACTGCAGTCCTGGTCAATCAGGCTTCTCTTTTGACTGGCATAACCTGTGGCTGGTGGCAGAATCGGGCCATGTGTCCACTTCAGCAGCAGGCAGCCCAGAGCCCTGTGGGCCTCCATCTTCCTCTGTGCTGCATGGTCTTGGTGGGCTGTGGGCTTTGGCTCTGATTCAGTGTTAAAGCATAAGAAGCCACGTGATTGTCCACCTCATTTCTCCCTTATCCCCGGGCAGCACAACAGACAAAAAGTAATTATCTGCTTCAGGGAGGAAATGGGAGGGAAACACCAAGCCCTGCATAGAATCCTGAGGCCAGTCCCTCCATGGTGAGGCTGAGAGCTGACCACAGGTCAATGACTGTGACAAGAGGTCTAGGCCTGCCCTGGCCCATGATCTACCTGCTGTGGAACAGGGCAGGAGAGTGAGCACAGGATTTTGTGTTGGAGCTCATGATGAAAGCTTGTGAGACAGACTACCCTTTAGGCACTTCCTCAGTACATTCTGAACAACACAACAGTTGCAGATTTGGGAGAAACCTGAGCTTCAGTCACACTCTAGTGCTGAAACCGCAACAACACACAGGCAGCCATACTGCAGCAAACCTGGCCCTAGGGCGCCCTCTAGTGCTCAAACACTGAAAATGACCTTAGTGTGGAAAATAACAAGGCAGCCCAGAATTTCTGGAAAGATAGGCTCAAACAAAGCCAGATTGGGAAGACTGGATTAAATACCTAATCCTCCAATGTATAGAAAATGTTATGAACCCACAAACTTCAAGAACTTTCAGAGAATCATGACCTTAACCTAGAAACTAAATAAGGTCCCAGAAACAAACCAATATAAGCAAACTCTCAGAGAATTGGAAACAGCTGTTTTAAGGAAACCCAACTAGCTTTAAGATAACATAGAGAAACAATTCAGGGGCTGGGGATGTGGCTCAAGCGGTAGTGCGCTCGCCTGGCATGCGTGTGGTCCGGGTTCAATCCTCAGCACCACATACAAACAAAGATGTTGTGTCCGCCAAAAACTAAAAAATAAATACTCTCTCTCTTTAAAAAAAAGAGAGAGAGAGAGAGAGAGAAACAATTCAGTACTCGTCAGGGAAACTTAACAGAGAGATTAAAGTAATTTTTTAAGATCAAACAGAGATCCTTGAAGCTAAAAAGTACAAAAGGGGAGATTCAAAATGTCCTGGAAGACAGCAATAACAGAATAGATCAAACAGAAGAAAAACTTACTGAGCTTAAAGACAGGCTATTAAAAAAAAAAAACACCTGAAATCAGACTTTTTATCAGAAACCTTGCAGACTAGAAAGGGTTGAGGAGAAATTGTCAGTGTTAAAATGGTGGTGGGGACGAGGGAGATGAAACAAAACCTGCCAAACAAAAACACAAGAATACTATACCCAGCAAAACTATCCTTTGGAAATGATGAAAAGATAGAATATTCCCAGGGGGAAAAAAAAAACTGAGAAATTTATCACCACCAGACCTGTTCTAAAAGAATTTCAAAGTGACTTCTTCAAACTGAAAGAAATATATGCTAACAAATCAGAAGATATAAGATTCACAAAAACTCCAAATGTTTTACTATTGTAAATATGATGTATAGCCATTCATATCTCTGATATGATAACTATAAAACACAATAAACCAAAATAATAATTACATTAATATATTAAGATATAGGTAATATAGGAATATGTTAAGTGATACATCAAAAATTGAAATTGTAGAAAGAAATAAAGTACAAGTGTAGTGATTTCTTATTAGTACATTTTTATCTTTCCTTCCTGTTTATTTCCCTATCTCAATAATTAATGTTAAGTTGCTAATATTTAAAAATAACTAGTGATCATCAAAGACTTTATATAAAACTCATAATAACCACAAATATATAATAGATATCAAAAACTAAGCAAGGAATCAAAGCACATGGCTAGAGAAAAATCATTTCTCCATAAAGGAAGAATACGAGACAGAAGGAAAGAAAGGAACAACAATAAAACTAGAAAACAGGTAACAAAATGGCAATAAGATCATACCTATTGATAACTACCTTAAACATAAATGGACTGAATTCTCCAATTAAAAGACATAGCATTAATGAATGGATTTAAGAAGTCGTACCCACTATATGCTGCTTACAAGAAAGTCATTTCACCTCCCAGACATGCGTACACTGAAAGTGAAGAATTGGAACAATATTCCATGCAAATGGAATTCAAAATAAAGCAGGAATCACTTGATAAAATAGACTTTAAATCAAAATCAGTAAAAAGAGACAAGGAAGGTCATTGTGGACTAATAAACGAGACAATTCAACAAGAAGAAATACATATACATGCACCCAATATGGGAGCAGCTAAATATATAAAGCAAATATTAATTGACCTAAAGGAGGGAATAGATTCCTATACAATAATCTTAGGGAACTTTAACACCATACTTTTAGCAATGCAAACATCACCAAAATAGAAAATCAACAAATAGCAAAGTTAACTGCACCCTAGACCAAATGGACCTGATAGAAACTATAGAATATTCCACCCAACAGTTCCAGAATGCACATCCTTCTCAACAGCACTATTCCAAGATAGCTTATATAGTAAGCCATAAAACAAGTCTCCACAAATGCTAAAAAAAAAAATGAAATCACACCAAGTATCTTTTCCAACCTGTAATATGGAAATATTACAGGGCAATAAAACTAGAAATTAATAACAAAAAAACTTTGGAAACTAAATACAAGGGGAAAATACATGGAAATTGAGCAAATAACTCATAAACAACAAATAGATCAGGAAATTTAAAATTTTCTTGAAGTAAATTAAAAGGAAAATATAACATACTAAAACCTATAGAATACAGAAAAGGAATAATAAGACAATTTTATAGTAATCCATACCTACATCATAAAAGCAGAAAGACCTCAAGGTTGTTTAACCTACTCCTGTGCATAAGGAACTAGGGAATAAAGCAAACTCAGAATTAGTAGAAGGGGAGAAATAATAAAGACCACACCAGAAGTAAATGAAATGAAATTTTTAAAATACAAAAATATCAACAAAAGGAAGAGATGGTTCTTTAAAAGACAAAATTGACAAACCCTTAGCTAGGTTAGGAAAAGGAGAAGTCACAAATAATAAAATCAGATTAAAAAGGAGACATTATGACAGATTCCACAGAAATATATATGATCATTAGAGGTTATTATGAACCGCTATACACTAACATGTGTAACCTAGAAGAAACAAATTCCCAGATACATACACCTTACCAAGATTGAATCATATAGATATAGAAAACCTGAGCCAACCAAGAATGAAAAACAAGACTGAATCAATAAAACACTGTAATCCATCCCAGGGACACAAGGACAATTCAACATATACAAATCAATAAGTTTGTATGTCATACTAACAAAGGACAGAAACCATCTAACCATCTTGATACGGACAGGAAAAGCATTAAATAAAATTCAACATCACTTTATTCAACACCACTACTAAATTCTTCTAAAGAAGGAGGAGGAGAAAGAAATAGAGAAGAACAATCACATTGAATTAGGGGCCAGCATGATCTCATCTTAACGAGTTACATCTGCAACAACCCTATTTCCAAGCAAAGTCACCCCATTTCTGCCCCAAGGTCACCAGATGTTAAGACTTCAACATATATATTTGGAAAAGATGAAAGTCAACCAATACAGCTTCTAAAGACAAGGAAGAAGGATAAGAGAAGGCCCAATACTCATGTCACAGAAGTTCTAAAAAGTAAGAATAGACAGAATTGGAGTATGGAAATATTTTTAAAATAAATAGTGGTAGAAAATTTCTCTGAGCCAAAAAAAAAAAAAATAGATGTGAATCCCTAAATAGAAATAATCTACTAAAGACTGAGCAAAATGAATGAAAAAAAAAGTACTCTCTACAAATGAAGTCAGAATAAAATTTGATAACAGAAATGAAGACTAAAATTTTTAAAGCACTTGAAATTTTTAAAATGACACTTGAAAAATAACAAAAATTAGATCATTGTCAGACTTGGTAATAACACTACTGGAGACAACAACAATGAAGCCAGGTGCTAGGAGTTTTAATGAAGAATTATTTTGAATTATCACTCAAGTGAGAAGAAACATTAGAAGTGGTATCAGTTAGCAGTTAAGTAACTATTGATCCAACAGCATCTCCCGGAGTGGAAACTAATAAGCAATCTTGTCCTCTTACTAGGGTTTGGCTCAGAAATGAATAGGTGACTCATTCCAGCCAAAACACAAGGAAAAGTTTATTGGGACTCTAGAAAAGTCCTCTCCTTATTCTCCTTATTAAACATAATTCTTGAAACTCTAGCCAAAGCAATCAGAATTGGACCCCCTCATGTGAACCTGAAAAATATGGTCTATTGCTCAGCAGTCACCCCATAGCTACAGAAGGAATCAGATTAAAGATGAAACACACCCTGGCTTTCTCTCACCTGGGACTCTGCAGAATGAAGGCCTGCTGAAAATGACATGTGTGGTTATTTTGTCATTTCTCCAAGGATGATATAGAGCTGGATACTATTCTATATGCATAGGAAAAAAGTTGATAAATTATATCCAGTGGAGGCCTTACACCACCTCAGCTTACTTCCCAGGGGGAGGTAAAAAGAGCAAGTCTATAGGCCAAAACCAGCCTACCACCAGCCTCACTTGTTTACATATTGCCTTTGGCTACTTTCACACTACAAAAGCAAAGTTAAAAAGTTGTGACAGAGACCATATAGCCCCTCAAACCTAAAATATTTACAATCCAACCATTTACGGGAAAAATCTGTCAATCCTACTCTAGAGAAACCACAGCCAGGAAGGTCTATGAAGAGTACTGACTTTGTCTACCTTGGTATTTGCCCCATCATGAGTAGGAAGGGGGAAGGTCAGCAGCCTAAGGAGTTTTGCTGAGAGGGCACTTTGGTCACTTCTGTCTGAGATTAACAGATGGCCTCAGGCTACTTTATTCACTTGTAACCATATAGCACAATTGTTATAAGGACTGAGTCAATAATTGAAAAACGCTTAGTATGATACTTAACATATTGTGAGCGCTCAGTATATGTTAGTTCTTTTTCCTAATCTGATACCAATGGCCAGTCACTTAGCTCACTGTTGTGCAGGTTGGCTGTTTGGCCTGAGCTCAGCTGTTCAGTTCTTCTGATATTGGCCAGACCTGCACAGGCAGCTGCAAACAGGTGCAGGTCAAATTTAGACTGCTCTGCTTCTACAGGTTGCCCATTCCAGGATGGTCCCATCCACAAGTCTGACACTTCATGTTTGTCACCAGGGCAATGGGGCCTTGTGGCATTTAGTAAGTGTCTATTCCCCACCAGGCAGCCTGGCTTTTTCATGTGGTGATTAGAGACTAAAATAAAAAAGGCTTTTAAGGTCCAGGCTTGAAACTGGAACAGCATCACTTCTACTGTATTTTATTCCTCAAACAGATCACAAAACCAACTCGTATGGATCCTGGGGGAAATAGATTTCACTTCCTGTCAGGAGGATCTGCAGTGTCTCATTTCATGGAGGTGAGTGGGGGCACACATATCGAAAAGAGGAATAATTGCAATCATTTGTTTGCATAATCTACAACAGTAAGTTATAATATGTTAACCTAATTTAAATATCAAACATTTAAAGACGTAACTACATGCAAATACTATGTAAAATGACTTTTTTTTTCTTCCTGTTGAAATACAAAACTTTATTTGAATGGAAGGCTTTTAAAAAAGAAAAACTAAAGCCAGCACAGTGGTACACACTGGTAATCCCTGCAACACAAGAGGCTGAGGCCAGAAGATTGCAAGTTCAAGGCCAGCCTGTGCAACACAGTGAGACCCTGACACAAAATAAAGGGTTAAAAAGAGTTGGGGATATAGTGGTAAAGCATTTCTGAGTTCAAAGCCCAATAGTTAAAAAAGGAAAGAAGGGAATTATTTTGCTTTTAGGAATTGTTTGTGGGAGATCAACTGAGCACATATAATAACAATCTTCAGCATCATGGACTTGTAAAATTCAGCTGATTGATCCCTCCTCCTTTCCATCTATAATGATATGCTCTTGCTTTTAACTCCTCTTTAAATAAAACTATATAATAAAATTCTAATTTTGTATTTTACAGGCATTAAGTGAAAAAAAAATCTCCTAATTTTTTAGGTTATTGTAAACATCTTCACTATGTAATAAGCCAAAACATTAAAATGAAGCCCAGGTCCAGGGTAGGCCCAGTAGAACACTGCCAGAGTTCAGGCCTTGGCCTAGGACCACCTCTGCTGACCTGCATGGGAGCCTAGGCCCAGGGTCCACCAGGGTCTTCCACTCCCCCATACCTGGGAGCCCAGAACTAACCCACTTCCATCTTGGGACACTGTAGCCATCTCCATAGCCCTCCCCACTCAGTAGCCTCTGCCTTGCAACAACAGACAGGGCCTAGCAGCAGCTGCATCTTGGAGCAGGCATCCCATAGCCAGTGTAAGGCCAACCCTTTCAGCCCCATCTCTGAAAGATGTTGCATCCATCTTGTGCCACATCCACTGCTATCTCCTACCTCTGCTATTGCCGCCACCACCTTTAGTTACCGTAGCATCCATCACAGGACAACCACAGAAGGGTCTGGAAGCCCAACACCAAGGTGAGGCACAGATAATCTGCCCAGATACTATAAGATTATAGGGTAGAAACTGCAATATCTCAGATCCACACTGCAAGAAAGGAAGACACATACACAACATGAAAAAACAAGGGAGGAAATCGCCCCAAACAAACCAAGATACTATCATAACAGAACCCATGGACAGTGTAGTTGATGAAATGTCAGAGAAGGAGTTCAGAAGGTTCATAATTAAAATGATCTGTGAATTAAAGAATGCCCTAAATGAGTAAATACAGACAAAAATTGATCATTCCAACAAAGAGATAAGAGATCAAATACAGGTGTCTATTGATCACACCAATAAAGAGATAAGAGAGCAAATACAGGTAGCAAAAGATTACTTCAAGAATAGAGACTCTGGGGAAAAAAAACAATCAGAAATCCTTGAAATGAAGGAAACAATAATCCAAATAAAAAACTCAATATAAAGCATAACCAACAGGCTACATCATTTGGAATATAGAATGCCAGATAATGAAGACAAAGTATACAATCTGGAAAATAAAGTTGATCACACAGTGAAGATAGTAAGAAACCATGAACAGAACATCCAAGAATTATGGGACAGCATCAAAAGACCAAATCTAAGAGTTATTGGGATAGAGAGAGGAAGGCACAAACCAAAGGAATAAACAATCTCTTCAATGAGGTAATATCAGAAAAATTCCCAAACATGAAGAATGAATTGGAAAATCAAATACAACAGGCTTATAGCACACCAAATGTACAAAATTACAACAGATCTACACCAAGGCACCTTATAATGAAAATGCCTAGCATACAGAATAAGAATAGACTCTTAAAGGCTGCAAGACAGAGGAATCAGATCACATATAGGGGAAAACCAATTAATATCAGCAGATGTTTCATCCCAGAACCTCAAAGCCAGGAGATCCTGGAACAACATACACCAATCTCTGAAAGAAAATGGGTGCCAACCAAGAATCTTATATCCAGAAAAATTAAGCTTCTTTCATGATAAACAAAAGTTGAAAGAATTTATAGTTAGAAAGCCCGCACTACAGAGCACCCTCAGCAAAATATTCCAGGAGGAGGAAATTAAAAACAACAATAAAAATTAACAAAGGGAGGAACTACACTAAAGAAAAGGCTAAACAAAGGAGAAACCAAGTAAGTTAAAAACCAAAAATGTCTGGGATTACAAATCATATTTCAATAATAACCCTGAATGTGAATGGCCTAAACTCATCAATTTAAAGACCTAGGTTGACAGATTGAATTGGAAAAAAAAAAAAACACCCAACAATATGCTTCCTTCAAGAGACTCATCACACAGGAAAAGACATCCACAGACTGAAGGTAAAAGGATAGGGAAAACCACTCACATGGACCTTGTAAACAAGCAGGGGTTTCCATTCTCATATCAGATAAAGTGGACTACAAACCAAAGCTACTGAAAAGGGATAAAGAAGGACATTTCATACTGCTAAAGAGATTCATACATCAACAAGACATAACAATCATAAATATCTATTCCTCAAACAATGAACCATCTATGTATGTCAAACAAACCCTTCTCAACTACAAGAACCAAATGAACCACGACACAATAACTCTGGGTGACTTTAATACACCTCTCTCAACACTGGATGGTTCTTCCAAACAAAAACTAAACAAAGAAAACTAAACAAAGAACTCAATAATACAATTAATAAGTTAGACTTACCAGATATATACAGAATATTCCATCCAGCAATGAGTGAATACACTTTCTTCTCAGCAGCATGTGGATCCTTCTCCAAAATAGACCATATGTTATGCCACAAAGCAAGTTTTGGCAAATACAAAACAAAAAGAGATACTACCCTTCACTCTATCAAACCATAATGGAATGAAATTAGAAATCAACAATAAAATTAAAAATAGAAGTTACTCCAACACCTGGAGACTAAACAATACACTACTGAATGATGCACAGATAACAAGAGACATCAGAGAGGAGATTAAAAAATACTTAGAGGTAAATAAGAACTCCAGTACAACTTAACAAAATCTCTTGGACACTATGAAGGCAGTGCTAAGAGAAAAGTTCATTGCATGGAGTTCATTCATTAAAAGATGAAAATAGGGCTGGGGGTGTGGCTCAAGCAGTAACGCGCTCACCTGGCATGCGCAGGGCACTGGGTTCAATCCTCAGCACCACATAAAGATAAAATAAAGATGTTGTGTCCACTGAAAACTAAAAATAAATATTAAAAAATTCTCTCTCTCTCTCTCTCTCTCTCTCTCTCTCTCTCTCTCTCTCAAAAAAAAAAAAGAAGAAGAAGAAAATAAATGGCCCACATTACAGCTCAAAACCTTAGAAAAAGAAGAACAAACCAACACCAAAAGTAGTAGAAGACAGGAAATAATTAAAATCAGAGCATAAATTGATGAAATTGAAACTAAAGAAACAACTCAAAAAATTGACAAGACAAAAATCTGGTTCTTTGAAAAAAATAAGTAAAATTGACAAACCCTTAGCCACTAACGAAAAGAAGAAGGGAGAAAACTCAAATTACTAAAATTTGCAATGAAAAAAGAATATCACAACAGAGACCATTGAAATACAGAAGACAATTAGAAACTATTTTGAAAATTTATACTCCAATAAAATAGAAAACCTTGAAGACATCGACAAATTTCTAGAGGCATATGATCAATCCAAACTGAGTCAAGAGGACTTACACAATTTAAAAAGATCAATTTCAAGCAAGGAAATAGAAGACTCCATCAAAAACCTACCAATCAAGAAAAACCCGGGACTAAGCGGATTCACAGCTGAGTTCTACAAGACCCACAAGGAAGAATTAATACCAATATTCCTCAAATTATTCCATGAAATAGAAAAGGAAAGAACGCTTCCAAACTCATTCTATGAAGCTAGTATCATCCTGATACTAGCACATTAAGGAAAGCAAATTTCAGACCAATATCCCTGATGAACATTGATGCAAATCAATAAATGGGCCAAGGATCTGAAGAGACACTTCTCAGAAGATGATGTACCATCAATCAACAAATACATGAAAAAAATGTTCATCATCACTATCAATTAGAGAAATGCAAATCAAAAAATCTAAGAGTAGTAAAAACATACCTCAACATTGTAAAAGCTATCTATGCTAAACTCAAGGCCAACATCATCTAAATGGAGAAAAATTGGAAGTATTCCCTCTAAAAACTGAAACAAGACAGGGATATTCTCTTTCACCACTTCTATTCAACATTAGACAGATGAAAAAAATTAAAGGATTACAAATAGGAAAAGAAGAACTCAAACTGTCATTATTTGCTGACAACATGATTTTACACTTAGAAGATCTAAGTAACTCCACCAGAAAACTTCTAGAATTAATTAATGAACTCAGCAAAATAGCAGGATATAAAATCAATACCCAAAAATCAAATGCATTTTTACACATCAGTGATGAATCCTCTGAAAGATAAATTAGAAAAACTACTCCATTCACAATAACCTCAAAAAACAAAATACTTGGGAATCAACTTAACAAAAGAAGTAAAAGAGGGATGGGGTTGTGGCTCAGCAGTAGAGTGCTTACCTAGAACTTTCGAGGCCCTGGGTTTCATCCTCAGCACCACATAAGAATACATAAAATATTTTTTAAAAAAGAGGTGTAAGACCTCTACAATGAAAACTACAGAACACTAAGGAAAGAAATTGAAGAAGACCTTAGAAGATGGGAAGATCTCCCATGCTATTGGATAGGCAAAACTAATATTGTCAAAATGGCCATATACCAAAAGTACTATATAAATTCAATGTGATTCTAATTAAAATCCCAATGTCATTCCTCATAAAAATAGAAAAAGCAATCATGAAATTCATTTGGAAAAATAAGAGACCCAGAATTGCCAAAGCAATCCGTAGCAAGAAGAGTGAATACAATACCAGACTTTATACTACAAAACTATAGTAAAAAAATGGCATGTATTGACACCAAATAAACATGTAGACCAATGGTACAGAATAGAGGACACAGAGACAAACTCACATAACTACAGTTATCTTATATTAGACAAAGACACCAAAACATACATTGGAGAAAAGATAACTTTTTCAACAAATGGTGCTGGGAGAACTGGAAATCCTTATGCAGCAAAATGAAAATAAACCCCTATCTTTCATCATTCTCCAGTAATTAGAGAAATACAAATCAAAACTACTCTAATATTTTACCTCACACCAGTCAAAATGGCAGTTATCAAGAATACAGACAACAATAAATGTTGGCGAGGATGTGGGGGAAAAGGCACACTCATACATTGTTGGTGGGACTGAAAATTGGTGTAACCAATCTGGAAAGCAGTATGGAGATTCCTTAGAAAACTTGGAATGGAACCACCATTTTACCCAGCTATCCCACTCCTCAGTTTATACCCAAAGGATTTAAAATCAGCATACTATAGTCACGCAGCCACATCAATGTTCAGCAGCCACATCAATAGCTGCTCAATTCACCATAGCTAAACTGTGGAAGCAACCTAGATGCCCCTCAAGAAGTGAATGGATAGAGAAACTATGGTATATAAACTATTGTGGCATATATACACAATGGAATATTACTCAGCATTAAAAGAGAATAAAATTATGGCATTTTCAGGTAAATGGATGGAGTTGGAGAATATCATGCTAAGTAAAATAAGCTAATCCCAAAAACCAAAGGCCAAATGTTCTCTTTGATATGTGGATTCTGATCCATAATAGGGAGGGGGAAGGCATGGAAAAAATGGAGGAACTGTGATTGGGCAAAGGGGAAGGTGGGGAGGGTGCATGGGGGCAAGAAAGATGATAGAATGAGATGCACATCATTACCCTAGGTACACATATGACTGCACCTATGGTGTGATGCTACATCGTGTACAACCACTGAAATGAAAAGTTGTGCTGCAATTGTGTACAGTGAATCAAAATGCATTCTGCTACTATATATACCTAATTCAAATTAATTAATTAATTAATTTTAAAAAACATTACAACGAACCAACCACCATTATCTTCAAAAATAAAAGAATAGCTTGGGTTCCCCCCCCCTCCACTTAAAAATAGAAACAATAAATGATGATAAAAATTGGAGAAGAATCAAATACTATTTGGGGACCTTCCAGGCTTTTTTTTAAATATGTGAATTATTAAGTATTTAAATGATTACTATACCCACAATCAAGCTTCCCAGAATTAATCATTTATATGTCCACCCCTGACTATCCAGATTCATTAGTGCTCTTAGGAAAAGCCATGTCTTCATCTTCCAGGCCTAAGAAAGTGTTATAATTGCCACCATTACTTTACACATGAACTTGCCAATGCTTTGTCTAAATAGGATTAGACACGGCCAAATTTGGATATGGCCTATAATCCACTTGCTTTCAGAAACCTGATTCCAAACAATGTGTGGGATAGCAGAAGCAGATCTTTTGAAATGCAATTGGAAAAAGAAAAAAGATACATTCACTTTTAGTACAGTAATAAGAAAGAATAATAGCAAATAGCTATAACACACTTAGGGTATAGCCAGGCAGCCTTTCAAGTAGTTTATACACATTGTTTTTAATCCTCACAAAAATCATACAATACAGATGTTAAAATTACATATAAAATATTTTTCCTCATTTTGTAGATGAAAAACAAAACTGAGAAACAGAGAAGTCAAAGGCTTGCCCCAGAGCTAAATAGTAGAGCTGGGATTTGATCCAGCAAACTGGTTATAAGACTTTATTAGCTTAACCATTACACTGGGTTGCTTCTCCATAAAAACATTCAGGAATCATATTAATTCTGTGAAAGTTCTGGTTGTAATATAAACATTTGACCCTAATTTTGGATCAATGAGTATTTATCCTTTTTTTAATCTAACTTCCTCCTAGGGAAAAAAATGCAGCTCATGAACTGATATCCAGTACCAAAAGAATAAAGTAAGGATGGGGATTAGGTTTGAGGTTGCAGGAGCTTTGGGGAGGGAAGATAAATGAAGGTGAAGAGAACAAATCCTCAAGGGAGATGCCCTTGACAGTCTACTGTCTGAAGACAGAGCACCCATGTGGGATACGAGGTTGTAGGACAGCTTGAGCTGCTCATGATAAGCTGGGCAATTCACTAAGTCACAATGTTGGTATTACTGGAGGGCAAGCTTAGGCAGGTCCAAAAGGTGTTAATAACTCAGATGCAGAGGAGACCCAGACTCTGATTGTTGTTGAACTGATGTTCCCCCTCCAGCTATACCTACAACTTCATGAGAAATTTTCTATGAATAAATATCCAAAGAAGAAAAGACTTAGACTCAGTTCACAAATAAGTCAGAACAATATGTTAGTGCTGCTTAGAAATCTACCACTGCCACATTAGAGCCCCACTCAGGGATGCCCCAGAAGGAAATCCTCCTGTGTGACAGATTTCAAAGTGATATGCTTGGTTCCAGAGCTGGCCTGAGGTATGGATTACAAAGGCACTTAGACATCAATAAATGGTTTGGCTGATTTTTCACAGTCCTGAAGGCCAAAATCAGTTATAAGGAAATCTGGTGAAAATGTCTGTTTGGACCCATTCTCATAAATTGTGAATGTTTGTGCCTCATCCTAACTCTGTAGGGACATTTCAATAGTCCCATGAACCAAGTGGCTATGGTGGCAGAGATGGTAACTCTAAGAGGCCCAACAGCATAGGTTCTCTTCCACCAACTCAGTTCCAGCTACCTTCACTGCTATAGCTATAACAACCCCAGATAGAGACCAATGTGAAAACCTCAGTATCTTTGAACATCTTCCACTTTAAAGGGATAGCAATTGACCATTATGAGAATCTATACCTATTCCACATCCCCTGCATCTCCAGCATATAAAGGTTTATAAGGTGCCTCATCTCAACATGGCATCTCCCACTATATGACCTCAAAAGAATTTATTTTAAGGTAAAGGAGGTGTAACGATGGGCTGTGACCACAGGAGGCACTGGTCCTACTATGTATCCCGTTACCAGAAGTATCCAGTCTGACAGAACGATCAATGGAAGAGCCCACTGCTGGCTCAGATAGAGTCTGCTTGGGAACAACATCTTCTAGGGTTGGGGCACTGTTCTCCAGAATGCAAGATGTGCCCTGCATCAAAGACCTGTGTGTGCTACTGTGTCCCCAGTAGACCCCTTACCTGGATCTAGAAACAAGGGGTGAAAGCAGGTCTTATCCCTACTCTTTACAGCAAAATTTTTATTTCCTGTCCTTAAAAGTCAATCTCTGTCATCTGGGGTGAGAGCAGGGGGAAAGGTAGAAAACAAATTCTCATAAGGGTTCCACTGAATGGGAAACTTAAGGTTGTTGCCACCTGGTCAGAAACAAAACAGGTTTAAAAAAAATTACTTCCTGCTGAGGTCATCCAAACAGATTACCAGGAGGAATTCAGGTTGCTGCACACTATGGAACAGAAATGTTATTTTTCAAACCCAGAGGACTCAGTAGAGCACCCTTTAATATTTACATTGCAATGGATATTGATTATGTGTTGGGATCAGCTACAGCAGTAGAAACTGTGGTTTAGTTCACTCCCCTCTTAGTGTTTTTAGGGGGTTGCAATTGATGTGGATTCTGTGACCAGCTGATTCTGTACTTCCTATCAGAGTGAAAATGAGAACATCTTGGTTTTATAAAACTGAAAGCACAGTCCTGTAGCATGATAACCAGATGTTAAAGAGTGGGCTGTGCCGTATAAAACTTAGGCATCTCCCAGATCTGTCAGCATGATCTGCCTCCTGGGCTCATGGCCACTTCACCTTCTACCCTCCATGGCCATCTGGCCTTCTGGGTGAAGGTGAAGCTCTAGCAGGAGCAATGGCAGCCAAGTGGGCAGACTCAACCCATGCAGGTCCACGGAAGTTCCTTCTTCCACAGCAGCTGCCTGTTCAGGACAAGTAACAAGCCCAGAAAGACAAGGGACTGAATGCACCAAGGAGCAAATATTGAATGATAAGAGATGTTGACAACGAGATGAAGAAATGGGGGAAAGCTGTCAGAAATTACTCCCCCCTTCCTTTCTCCCAGGTACTGTGGGTTTTTTATGTCTTGGCTGGAAGCTCCCACATAATTGAGCACAAGGTTTTCTTATGAAGGTGTGGCCAAGTCAGTACCCACTACCTTCTGTCTGCTTCTCCTCCCTCTATGCCTCCTTCCCTTTGTCCCCTTACTCTTGATATCCTAGAAGTGCACCTCCCAATGAAGTCTCAGCACATAAACTTTGCCTGAGCTTCTGTTTTCTTGGGAATCGAGGCTGAAAATATGATGTACAAGATTTTTTTTTTTAATGTTATGTTGCTGTTGACATTAGGCCTATGAGGACCGCCTCAGCACTGAACATGGACAAAATTTTTATCTCGCCTTCATTCCCTAAACAATACAGTATAACAACTGCTTATATAATATTTACATTGTATTAGTTATTGTAAGGAATCTAGAGATAATTTAAGCATATAGGAGGTTATATGCAAATGCTACACCATGAAAGGCACTTAAACATCCTTGGATTTGGGTATTCTCAGGAGGTACCTATGGACACTAAAGGACAACTGTGTGTCAGACTGAAAGGGCTGCTTCAAATAAGTACTCCACTCTTGATTCCCATTTGGCAAATCATATCCTTTAAGTTCAAAGGGTTAAAAGAAGGCAAAACACCCTTGCAACAGAATTAAAAATATTTGACCTAAGTTTGATCCTAACTCAGCTATGAACCATGTGATACTGAATAATTCACTGAACCTCTCCGATCCTTATTCCCCACCTACATCTACAAAGACTCAACATGATTGGTTAAGCATGGGCTCTCAGGGAGGCAATTTACATAATGCCTCTAAGCTTCAGTTTCTCATGTGTGAAATGGAGCTGGTAATACAACCTGCATCACAGACAGGTTTTGGAAATTCAGTGAAGTCATCATTTATGCACAGTATTTGTAAAGTCTCTTCTCTGCTATTATCATCTCTAAAAGGTAAGAAATTTTCCCACCCAAAAGAGTTCTGAGGATTAGCTGCCTTCTCCAGGTGGCCATTGGAGCTCTCTGGGTTCTGTCTGAGCACCTGAACTACTTATTGTAGAGCCCAACATAACTGTAGATGTGTGTGTGTGTGTGTGTGTGTGTGTGTGTGTGTGTGTGTGTGTTTGTAGGAAGAAAAGTTATAACTGGTGTCTGGTTGTTCTTCCCTTCCCTGCTGGGAAAATCCTGGACTGATTTCATCACCTTCTCAGTCTGGCCTCTTTACTCTATGCTGACTCAGACTTGAGTCCCCATCCTGCCCAGCTCAACAAGCTTATCATTTCCTGACCTTTAATCCCCACCCCTCACTTTCACTTGCCCGAACTGCCCTGCCGAAAGCAGATAGGCAAAAACAACAATGATGTTTCCTGCTTTTATTCAAGTTCTAATTTGAAATAAATGCTCCAAAGGTCCAAATCTCAGGAGAGACATTCTTGCCCAAGAATTGGAAGGACAAATTCACACCAAATAACTTTGTTCTGCTTGATTTAAAGTGTCATGTTTGAAATAATTCAGTAATAAAGAAAATGAGTTTAGCAAAAAAAAAAAAAAGTCGTGTCAGGACATACTACATAAAATGTTATAGATCTATGTGAAAAAAAAAAATCTGAGTCCTTTGTTTGGCCAACGACTCTATTATCCTACTTATGTGAGAAGCAGGCACTCATCTGTCCCCTCAACATAATTTTGTGAGATGGAAGCCCATGTGCACCAGGATTTACTGAAATAGATTCAGTTCAATATCAATAGAGCAGTTATTCTTTCTTTGCACTTGATCCACAGTCCTGTTATCAACATCCCCTGGTCTCAGTGTACCTGGATGACAAGATTTTAAAAAACAGTGGGACCACTGGATTCCAAAGCCATCATGATTCAGCACAAATATGGTTCATGGAAGCTGAGTCCACAGTGGCCCCTTCCAGTCCGCATTATCATGCTGACCTTGCTCTGAAAGACTCCCAAGGTATCCTCCTCCCAAGAGATCCGCCTTTGAAGATTTATAATGGACATGAAACACCATAATTCATACAATTAATGGTTTGTTCTAGACATCATGCTGATTGCTACTGTTTGGCTGGATTAAAGGATGCCTGTTACCAAGAGAATTTCCAGCAATCTCTCCAGTTAATTATCATTTCCAGACACTTGTCAGAAAGACAACAGCAACAGAAGTTGCTATGTAATTGCCATTGTTTACCATAAATTGCAAGGTGCCACAGCTCCTGCATACTTGTCACTGTGATCACCATCATCATCGTCGTCATTATCAGTTTGTATTGAATGCCCACTTAAGTGCACTCTAATCCACCAAGCGCTCTCATGTGTCTTACAGCACAGCTTGCCAGAGAAGCCTCATCATGAATAGAGCATGCCAAAGTCTTATAGTTGTTTTAATATACTTAAAAAAAAACTTTTCACTCACTTTTGTAACCTAGTTCTATAGAAATACAGATATCAGCAAGTTTCCCTTTATTTGGTAATGTATACCTTTTGGTGTCTGACACATGTAGTCTCTCCAACTACTTCCTAAATAAAGATATGGGGAAAGTCTATAGCAAACATATTCAGTGAAATCTGAGTCTCCAGATGAAAATAAGGGAGATAAAAAAAAAAAGCAGCTAACACCTCTTGAGTGGTGTCCAAAGGCAGAGAATCCTGCTGCAACTAATATTATGTCCAAGGAAAATCAAGTCACAATTTTTTCCTGCTGAGAAAGAAAATCTCACAGAAAAGTGGACTCCCAGGAGCTCTCTAGAACATCATGTGATCTGACATGGGTATTAGTGCTTCTCCTGTTGGCACCATGTGCATGTATCAAACACGTTCCATGGACATATTCAGAGCTGAGTGTAATCCCCACCATTTTCTCTCCCCTCCAATAAATAGTGGAATATAAGCAGACTATATTGGCATCACCATAGGTAGGACCTTGAATTTGTTCTCATTCCTTGAAAACCAAAAATCAACTTATTCAAAAACTTTGGTTCCTAAACTCATATTAGTAATGAATTACTTAGAAATTCATTGCAACTAGTAGAGAAATTCTGGATGTTTTGGGCAGCAGCCAATGGACTACCTTGACTAGTTTTACCCTCTGAGCCAAGTCATTTCCTTTCATTATATTTCTGGGGTATTTTTATTATAATAAAAAGAGACAATTAAACAAGTGCTAAGGATTGAATGCTTATATACCTGCCAATTGCATATGTTGAAATCCTAATTTCTAATAATATGGTACCTAGGGTCTTTCAAAGGCGATTATGAGGTCAAGAGAATGGAGCCCTTATCATGGAATTAGTGCCCGTATAAGAAGAGACACAAGAGTGTTTGCTCCCTCTCTCTTTCCCTCTCTCCTGTCATATAGGGATGAAACAAAGATACAGTAGTCTGCAAACTCAGAAGAGGGTCCTCACATAGCTACAGGTACCTGGAGTTTGGAATTCCCAAGTTTCAAAACCATGAATAATGAAATCCATGTTGTTGAAGACAACCAGTATAGGGTATGTTGTTAAGCAGCCTGAGATGAAAAGATGAAGTCTTTTTTTTTTAATTTTTTAGTTGTAGATGGACACAATACCTTCTTTTTATTTATTTATTTTTATGTGGTGCTGAGGCTGGAACCCAGTGCCTCACACATGCTAGGCAAGCGCTCCACCACTGAGCCACAATTGCGGCCCCTTCCATCTCAATTCTAATCATTCTATCCAAGGTGTGATTTGGAGCCCTCTTTGGATTCTGAGGTTAGGAGTGAAGTCTGGCTATCCTGGGAAAAGCAAAATATGACCATGACTTTACCAAAGGTTTCCAAACTTTTCTGTGAAAAGTTTATTTTCTTCTTCATTCTTCCAGTAATGTCTCTCACATTATAGGAAGAAAGTAAACTAGAGACTTCTCTCAGGCATAAGAGATCTCATACATAATCTCATAAGAGATTATGCCTGGATTCCATAAGCTAACTCTTTTGAATATGTATTTCTTATTTTTTGTTGCTACTGTTGTTGTTTTGAAGTACTGCAGATCCAACCCAGGGCTGCACACATGCTGGGCAAGTGTTCTACCACTTAGCTACACCTCCAGCCTATGTATTTATTATTTACTGAACATTTCTCCATTCCACTATATTCCTGTTCAGTGTGTGTGGTTCAAGTGCACTAAGAATAGACATATGACAAAAGCCTTAGTTTTGTAGGGCTTTTGATTCTTATAGCAGTTTTGGGGACATGTACATATACATGTCAGAAAGCAGAATTGGCTGGGTTTCTTGACTTGGTTAAAATCATACATACAGGAGGCAAGGAAGATACAAAAATGCCCGGCTTTTTTTTTTTCAATTCAAATCTAGCATTTCCTCCGTTTCCCCCCAAAACTGTGAACCCCTTGATTTGTCATTAAATCCTCACCATGTACAGAGAAAGAGAAGTTACCCACCCAAGATTCTAAGCACAAGATAATGCAATCAGTCAGTGGAAGAGAGAATCCATCAGCAGCAACCATTATAAAAATGAACATGGTCACAGTTTTCTTACAAATATGCAAAATGTCTGCCAGGATAAAAGTAGAAGAGCAATGTCACAGTAGCCTACTCAATAATATTGATTTAATGGGCAAAAATTTCATGAGAGAGGAATTTCAACAAGAAAAAAAATTTCTCCAAGAAGAAAAATATGACCACCAAGTTTGTCTATGTGAAAGAAATACAAAATCAAAGAGGGACAAAATAATTTTAATCAGTAGAAAAATATTCTCTGATGAGGGACCAGGCTTTTTTTTAATCAAAACTTACCATAACTTAAATAAAATATATTCCAACATTACTCTTTTCACTTGAAATGGTATCTCTGCACTAATCCCTGACATTAGATATCTGATCACTCTAATCTAATTTAGTGTGACAAACATATTTTGTGTGTTCTCCATGTACTGGGCATTGTGCTAGGAATTGGAGATGAAAGGATAAGCAAAAAATGATTCCTACATTCAAGAAGAGGGATGAATGAGAGAAACAGGTTAAAAAAGAGTCCGGGATTGACAAGCAACAGGGTAGATGCTACTAACTGAGGGAGTACAAGGAGGAACAGGATCAGAGGAGAAATGAGAAGAGCTCATTTTTGGATGTCAGATCAGTTTGAAATACTTTTCACTACAAGAAACATTTAATTACCTTAACATAAAATCCAGAAGAATGCAGTTTCAGGCCACTAAAATGGTTCAGCAATACTGTCAAGGATCCAGGCTCAAACTGTTTCACCAACTTTGACATCTTGACTTTTTGACTTTGTATCTGTGAATTATGTTCCTAACATGGCTGCTATAGCTCCAAGCATCTTACTACAATCAGAAAATGTGTGCAGAAGGTAGTCCTCACCTTATCTGACTCCTTTATCAGTAAGGTCATATTTTCCCAGAAGCCCCCAGCAACTCTCTCATTTCCAGCTATAAGGGAGGCTGGGAAAATATCTAAATTTCCAGGCTCTACAGCCAGAGGTTAAATAATAAGAGGGTTTTGGATTATTGGCCACAGACAACATGTTCATTTAAGATTTTCATAAGCAGGTCAAGCCAGCTTTGGAGGGTTCACAAGTATATTCCCAATTTCAAGGACATTCTAAATCAACCACCAATTCACTATAGGATTCCCACATTTCACCACAATTGAGAGACTGACAAACCCTAGCGTTCCTAATAACCTTAAGGACATGGTAGAGAATCAAGAAGTATTCCTTTATTTACTGAATAAGAGAACCTAGACCAGAAGAAAATTTAATCTGAAAGATTATGGCTTTTTGGCTTCCACCAACAGCATCTGATTTCACAAGAATTCCTAAAAATGGCAAATTCCAGTGTATATGTTATTTACCCCCTTCAGTGACTCTAATGTGTTTTCTAAATCTCAATATATCAAAAAAATCAATAATTATATAAAATTCATTCATCCAGTAGGGAAGATAAATACCAAAAATGCACAAGCCTATTCTCCACTTTCCATCCAGTCATTACATAAAGAAAAATTTAAATGTGATTTTGACTGCTAACTAGATGTAAAGCATTTTTTGGTTCTAGAAAATAACACAAACATTAAACATTTAAGAACAATTTTTTAATTATAAATTGGCATTTTCTTTAGAAAATGTGAGTGGTCCAAGAGGCAACGGCAGAATAACATTCTCTTCTGAGTATTTCCACTCTAGCTTTCACATCAACTAGTTAGAGCCATGGTACACCTGTTGAATGTAAATTGCTTTATGAACAGCTGTTTCAACCTCAAAGTAAACAGGCTGGATACTAAAATAAGCATTCAGTCTGGGGCTTGCTGATACCATAACATCTGATTTCCCCAGACAGATGACAATACAAGTAAGTGTATTTATGTATACCAAACATCAGAGAGTTGAGGTTTTTTCTTAGACATCTAGGTTAACCCTTAAGCCATTTCTAGCTAACCCCTTTAAATTCAAGAAGGAGATTTGAATATTTATTATTAATGATTCATTTGTAGTCAACCATCTAAGGAAATTGCTGTATCAATGGATATATGTTCATTGGAATGTGTAAACAGTTTGAGAAATCTAACTCCATTCATTCCAAGAAGTTGTTCTCTTTACCAAAGTTACAGATTTCCAAAGTACAATTTTGGGGTGGGGTACCAGGATACAAGGCAATAAAATAAATAAAACACATCCTCCCTGGACCAAAATACTTAGACCTCCATCAAGGGCACCACCTCTAGACACATTCCTAGGCAAAACAAGTAAAGAAAGGCCTGATTTCTTTCCGTCTTTGGCACCTGCTTATTTAAAGGGCACAAGTGTGCGTACACACACACACACACACACACACACACACACACACACACCATGCCCTGCTCAGCCTTCTTTGGATGAGTTCCTGTTCCTGAAAAGTCAGTCCTACTTTGATTTACCACTCATTCTAAACTCTTAGTATTCTCAGAATCTGATCTTTCAAGAAATCAGAAAGAAAGTTAATTGAACTATGTTAGCACCAAGAAAAGGACTGATGAAACTTTTCCAAAGAGCAGTTGCATTTTAAAAGCATGACTTATTCCAGGCAGATGGAAATCTAATAGTAGACCTTCAGGCAAAATATGTTCTATCAGGGTCCCTTTCTGGTCTCCTCTAATCATAGCTTTCCGTACCTATAAAACAAGCTTGGTCAAATGTTTGCACTATTCTCCAGCTAAGGCATTTGACCAAAACAAAAACATTCGACAGTACACCCAGAAAAGTATTAAAAGCTAAAAACAAAATAGAGATTGTTTTTTCCTTAACTGCTGAGCAAGGTCAGCTAATGCCTGCATGAAATGTCACAGCTCCTTCTGGCGTGTACACTTCAAAGGCCTCTGCTATTAACGGGTCATAAAACTAAATGGAACTCTCAAGCACTCCTAGTAGATTCTCAGAAAGAAAGTGCTTGTCTGTTTGCATTTGGGAAACAAGATGTGCAAAGAGGGCTAATTTGGGAAACTCTTGATTATGCAACCCAATGGAGAAGAGCATCAAGCAGATAGGCTGAAATTGAGAAGCTAGACATCCAGTTGATTTAGAAACCAGATTCCTCATGCAGATCTGGGCAAATCTTTCTAAGCAAAGAAGACATAATGCAAATGCCCTAAGCAGAGAATAAGCTTGACTTGTCATAGAACAAAAAGAAGATTAATGTGCCAGACAAGGAGAGAATAAGAGGGATGGTAAAAGATGGTGAAATCACAGAGCCTGAGAACAGCCAGAAAATGCAGGGCTTCACAAGCAGATTAATTAACATCTAGGGGCTCTTATAGCTCAGTACTCAAAATTCATATTTTATCATTCAGGACCCACTTAAGAAACCAAAAATCACTTTGAAAGTTAAAAAAAATGGAGGACACTAGGGGCTGAGGGTGTATTAAGTGGTCGAGTTTCATTAACATGCATGAAGCCAATGGAGTTTTACTCAGTCATAAATTTATGGTATTTGCTGGTAAATGGATGGAAATGGAGAACATCATGCTAAGTGAAATAAGCCAGACTCAGAAAGTCAAGGGTACAATGTTTTCTCTCATAGGAGGAAGCTAGACCAAAATAAGGGGAAAAGGTGGGAGGGTAAATCCCATAAAAATAGAAGAGAGATCAGTGGAATATAGGAAAGGGGTTGAGAGGGAAGGAGGAGGGATGGGAAAAGGGAGGCACTACAGAATGAAACTGACAAAATTATGCTATGTATATTTATGAATATACCACAGTGAATTTCATCTCTATGTACATCTACAAAGCACCAATAAAAAAAATTTTAAATGAATAGAAGGGAGACAAATAGGCTGGAAGAAGGGGACGGAGAGAGGAGAGGAGGGAAAGAACAAGTATTGGGGACTGAAATGGAGAAAATCACATTCCCTACATGTATGATTATGTCAAAATGAACCCCAATATTATGTGTAACTACAATGCATGAATAAAAATTTTTTAATTTTTTATTTGTTCTGACTAGTTTTATATGACAGTAGAATGCATTTTGACACATTGTACACAAATGGAGCAAACTTCTCATTCCTCTGGCTGTACATGGTACACAGTCACACCAGCAGTGTAGTAAAAACATATTTATTTGTTTGTTTGTTTGTTTTTGGTACTGGGGATTAAACCCAGGGCACTTAACAACTGAGCCACATCTCTAGCCCTTTTGTTTGTTTGTTTGTTTGTTTGTTTGTTTGTTTAGAGACAGGGTCTCACTGAGTTACTTAATGCCTTGCTAAATTGCTGAGGCTGACTTTGAACTCACAACCCTCCTGCCTCAACCTCCCAAGTTGCTGGGATTACAGGCATGTGTCACTGTGCCCAGCTTGTAGTAAAAACTTTTAAAATGTGCAAGGCCCTGAGTTTAATCCTTAGCATTACCAAAAATAATTATATATAGAGAAAAAAATTATATACAAAAATTATATACTTATATGGGAGGGGGTAATGATTCAATAGTTAACAGGCCAGAAAGCAATGGTGAGGCCACAGGAAGAATCTACTCTTTCCCTGGAGCAGGAAGGCATTATTAGAGCCCAGATGGGAGGGCCAGGGCAGGGACTGCCATGTGGGAGCTGAGCATCAGGAAAGGGAGCTGTCTCATGAGAGACAAGCTTCACCCAGGACAGGGCAAGAGAGGAAGAAAAACCTGGCTTCTCCCCTACCATCCCATTCAAATCTAGCTGGAATTCAGTTGGCCAAACCTATCAGGAGGGTTGTGAGTTCAAAGTCACCATTCTCTGTGATATACAGCAGAGTAGGTCAAACGCAAGGGGTAAGGAATTCTGTCTGCCCTCACCTAGCCTAAGCAGCCAACTCCCCATTAAATCTGTTCTTGTCGTTCTGATTCTGCCTTTCTGGCCACACAACTCGAGGACAAAATAAGACAAAATTATTGCTGAGGCTGACTTTGAACTCACAACCCTCCTGCCTCAACCTCCCAAGTTGCTGGGATTACATAATCAGGGTGATAGATGTGTGGGAACCAGCAAGTCTCTTCACCCAATCAGACAGCGTTATTTCTAATGGATGGAGATGACTGATGACTGATGATGAAGGAAAATGTCAAACTAAAAGCCAAGTCTACCTTATACCTAAGCAAATGTTGGGAATTTTTTCCAAATCATTAAATGTACCAGTTAGTTATTCTGTTTCCATAATATCAAAGTGATGTAACTCTTCCTCCTTCAGTAACAATAGTCACATCTTTGGGGTTACTTAAGCCAGAAACTTGAGAATCCCAATTATCTTTTCTTTTTCTACCCTCACCCAATCCTCTGATGGCTTAGCCTCCAAAATACATCCCAAATCTATCCACTCCTAATGCAATATCCTCTCCATCTCTACTCCTAGTCCTATTCACTTTCACCTCTTCCTGGAAGCATGACAGATGGCCTCTCAATGCCTGGCCTTCTCTTATTCTTAGGCACTGCATCTTCCTCAACACCCTAACTAATTATAACAAATTTAAAAATTTAAAAATGTTTTTATTCACACATTGTAGTTACACATAGTATTGGGGTTCATTTTGACATAATCATGCATGTAGGGAATATAATTTTCTCCATTTCAGTCCCCAGTACTTGCTCTTTCCCTCCTCTCCTCCATCCCTCCCCTAATCCCCTTTTTCTAGCCTATTTGTCTTCCTTCTATTCGTCTATTGTTTTTTGTTGTGCTTTATAGATATACATAGAAGTGAAATTCACTGTGGTCTATTCATATATGTACGTAGCATAATTTGGTTCTCACAGGTAGCTCTTGTTTTTCACATTTCAGTTGCAAGGTTATCACAGAGAAGCCTTGCCCCATGGCCTGTTGAAAAACATCCATGGCAGGTGTACTATCATGCTACCCTGTTTTATTTTTTTCTTAGTATTTTGAGTACCTTAAGTTATTTTTCTCATGTTTGTTTTCTTCTAACCTCCTCCACAAAGAGGAGAGCCACCCGGGGCAGTGGCTACTACTAGACACCACTATAACTCCAACACTATAAAAAGTGTCTAGCAGAAAGAAGGCACTTGATATTTACCAAATAAGGACCTGATTCACCTACTCTCCCTATCAGATTATTTGTCTTGAACAACAGTTAAGACAATAGAGACACACTAAATTTATACATTATAGTTACATACATGTCTTTAAAAAGCATTTAAAAAATAAAAATGATTCCCCCAAAAGTGTTTTAAGCCAATTGACCTGTCTTAGTCTTGCTCAGCGGCTATGACTACGTATCATAGATTCAGTAGCTTGAACAACAGACAGAATTTTCTCACAGTTTTGGAGGCTGGAAATCTGAAATCAGGGTGCCAGCATGGTCAGGTTCCCAAAGGCCCAGCTCCAAATATCAGTACATTTGGGGTCAAGAAACAATTCAGTTCATAGCATGGCTAGTAGAATAAAATCCAGATGTCCCAACATGGAACATCAGGGCTTTAATGTGCTCACTCTCGGCCTGTCTTTCCAGCCACATTTCTTTCCACATCTGGATTCTAATCATGTCAAACTCTCTGAAAAATAACCTTCTTTTCCCACTTCTTGTGTTTTCAAATCCCCTTCCTCCTGCATGGATTGTATCTGCCTGACATCCTCCAAAATTTAGCTCACAGTTCTCCTTCTCATAGAAGACTCCCCACTTCAACCTATGTGGAGGTAGGCACTTCCCTTTCTGTGATTTTAGGGCATCTATTCCAGACCTTTCTATAGGATTTGCACATCTTGTCATTCTTATTAAAGTATATATCTATCTCAACAACTGGATTGCATGCTCTTTTGATAGAGTCTGTAAACAAGTCAAGATGGCGCCTGGCATTTTGCAGAGGGAGTAGTTTGTGAAGTAACGCCAGCGAGCCATTAAGTGTGGAGATTCCTTATTGGTTGACTGCTGTATCTAGTTTATGTTAATTAAGATCAGCTGTGTGGAATGTACATAGGGCTCTCACTCCTGCTGTATCAATGTACACAAGTTGTTTGTCACCCCCTCGGTTAGTTTGCTGCAGCCGGACTGCAACAGATGGTGGCCCATATGGGGAGCCCCGGGACCCTCGGGGGTAAGTGACAAAAAAAAAAGCTGCCCGTTCCTAGATAGGATGGGAGCAAATCTGCTCGTCCCTAGGCAGATAGGGCAAGAGGAAAAATGGCCATTTTGAGAAAATGGAGAAGATTGATACGGTATGTTTGTGTCTTGTTTTGCCTTAAAATGTTGTATTGTCTTTGTGACGAAAATCTGGAGGGGGTGAGAAGTAAATTACTAAGGGAAGAAGGCACCCCAATGGAACCAAGAATAGTTAGGGCATGTGTTGACGGAAGCCCAGGAACTCTAGTCAGAAAAAAGAAAGTTCAGAAAAAGAAGGATCATCAGGAAAAAAGTTGCAGCAAAAGGCTATTACTGAATCCTTTCGTTACTGGAGGGTATGTGAATCGGTGCGGTGGCTGCCAAGTGCTGGAGCTGGTCACTGCGCAGCAAGGACTTTCCAAGCGGCGGCAGCCGGCTCTTCCACTACTGCAAGCCCAAATCTAGACCTCACCTGGAGGCACAGTCTCGCAGGCTCTTGCTCCCTATGCCCGGAAGCAGTTTGAGTCCAGGACTCTCCCCAGGGCCATCTGGAGCTGCCCGGGAAGCTGCAGGCGGAACAGGGCCAGCATCCCTGAAGTTTGATCCAAGGCCAGTAACTACAATGGTTCTCCCACACCTGGAAGCTAATGAGTAATGAGCGCCATTAAGGCCTATTTCAAATGTAAAAAAACCTTGAGATAATGTACTAAATTGTCAGAAGGTTGTTTTCTTAGCGCCTGCTGGAATACTACAGGATTTTCTTTAACATCATTGCCGGAGTTCCTGCCTTCATCCCAGTGCCGGTAAAGACGAAGGTGGAAGAATTTCCAGTGTTGCTGAAAACCTGACGAGACTTCCGCTGAGAAACGGACGAGACTTTGGATCAAGCTAGCTGCCTGCAGAACTTACCTGGACTGTGATTTAAGCTAGCTGCCTGCAGAACTTACCTGGACTGTGATTTACCTGGACTGTGAGTTAATCTATTGAGACACTGCTTTACCTGGACTGAGACAACAAACTGTAATCTACAACAAATTGTAACTCCTTATCTTTGCTAACGGTGTCATTGCTGGTATAATTTTTCCAAGGGCTTCTTGCATGAAGCCATCAATTGGCTTGGTATTGTGGCATTTTGTATCCTCCCCTTCTGCTTGTAGCAGATTATTTATGGTGTTTGTGTAAAAACCACTATGGTCGTTATTTAAATTAAACAAAAGGGGGAAATGTTAGAGTCTGTAAACAAGTCAAGATGGTGCCTGGCATTTTGCAGAGGGTGTAGTTTGTGAAGTAATGCCAGTGAGCCATTAAGTGTGGAGATTCCTTTTTGGTTGACTGCTGTATCTAGTTTATGTTAATTAAGATAAGCTGTGTGGAATGTATATATACCCCTCCTGTCCTACAATAAACGGCTCCCACTCCTGCTGTATCAATCTACACAAGTTGCTCGTCACCCCCCCCCCCCCCCCCGTTAGTTTGCTGCAGCCAGACTGCGACACTCTTTAAGGGCAGAATCATATTGTATTCACATCTTCATTCTTGGCACCCAGCTTTTAAGTGATTAAACAATGTTTGGTTAACAAAGTAATAAATCAATCCTCAACTTAGGTTTCTGAATTCCTGGGTTCTAATCTCCAGAAAGAAGCATATATAAAGAATATGATACTCAAATGACCTGGATCTTGGTAGAGAGCAGTGTTCTGTATATGTCAGGTTTCTGCCACTGTGACAAAATGCCTGAGATAATCAACTGATAAGGAAGAAAGGCTTACTTTGGCTCAGTTTTGGAGGTTTCAGTCCATAGTCATTTGGCCCTGTTACTTTGGACCAGTGGCAACACAGTACATCATGGCCATGGTAGGAGTATGTGGTAGAGAAGCCTATTCACCTCATGGTGGCTAGGAAGAAAAGAAAGGCAGGAAAAGAAAAGTCCCAATATCCCCAACAAGGAAACACTCCCAGTGATCTATCTTCCTCCCACAAGCCCCCAAAAGCACCACAGCTGGCAACCACACCTTTAACACATGCCCCCTGGAGGGACACTTATCCAAACCATAGCAATTGTCACCACGCCTCACAATTCTGAACACAGATGACAAGCCCAAAGAAATGCTTCTTCACTCCTCTCCTCAGTGTTTTTTTTTTCCTCAGATTCACTTGTACACATTTTTGCTTGTTATAGGAGGAGGACACTATAGGAGTCTTTTTTTTTAATAAAGCTCTCAAATGGCAGGCATGCCACCGTGCTTTGAGTTTGCTCTTCTGTCACCTTGTGTAAATGAATTGAAATTATTTCTCTGATGAAATGCCTACAGCGTGTGTTCTCTTTGCCTGTGCAGTGAGGGAGGGAAAAGGCAGAAGCAACTTGTGCAAGTTGATGCCCTTCCTGGGACCCCCAGCTACTTTTCCTTCTTAAAAAGTCAGTAGCCATGACAAACCTCCAGGGAGCCCCAGAAAGCTTTGTGTGCATCAGCCATCTGCTTTGCTTCACAGCCCACGCCCCACCCCATCCAGAGGCATCAGGGCCTGCATCTGCCAAATTAGAGGAAAGAACATGAGCCTTCTTCCTTCTTCCCTGAAGCTACACTCCCCCAGCCAGGCTGCTGTGTCTCAGGAACTGTGGAGGGCTGCAGACTTGTCTTCATCCCAGTTTCGCTTCGTCCATTGGCTTCTTCTTCCTCCTCAATCAGCAACTGTGGCTTCATCTTGCTCCTTTCTGTTCTCTGAATTTGCACGAAGCCCTTACCCAGAATTCTCTGCTTGTGTGTCCCCAGTGTCTGCCATGACCCTCTCCAGTCCTGGCTTCAGCCTTGTCTCCTCTGACCTACTGCTGCTCAGGTTTCCACCCAAATTCTTTCCCCTCACTTCCCTCCAACCCCCAACCATCCCTTGCCTCTGCAGTTGCCTATCTCTGCTAGGGCCATTATCATAGGTGGATGAGGGAGAAATTCACACAAACTCTGCAAATGGAAAATAATTGTTCCCACGGACGCATTTCCACTTCAGCAACCCTATCAGGAGCACAAGGACTTATGCACATAAATATGTGCTTGGTTCTAAACTTGATTCTAGACTCCTGTATATGACCCTTGGTAAATGATAACAGAATGATGGCTAGAAAGACTCTTGATCTCATAAGCCCTTACCTGAAGCTTCCTCTACTTTATCAGTAGATGATAATTTAAAGTTTAAGAATTGAGAAGGAAAGACTGGGTATTACTTTCACTTTCAATAACACAGTTTCAGGCACATGGTAAGCACCAAAGGAAGGAAGTTAATTTTCACACAGGCACAATTTTTCTATGTAATAGAATCAACTGGGAGAAGAGGTTTCCCTGTAAAGGTGAAAAATCACTGGACTAGGAGTCAGGAACCAGGGGTGCTAAACTTGCCTCTGCCACTAATTTCCCACATGACCTGACGTTCTTCTCTAAGTCGATTCGCAGCCTCAAAATCTGAGATGAAACTCAGATTTCATCGCAGTAAGTTGAAACTTTCTCTCTTCTCAGTTTCCTGTTGCTTAAGTGATTTAATATCAAGCTGATCACACTTGCTCCTCTCTAGATAGATCTGGATCAATCAACTCCCTGAAATGTAGGGCCTCTACACAGGCTTTCCTAATGCAAGAAGTCAAAAGCCAACCAGACCCCGTAACCTGCTCCATATCAAGGAATCTATCTCCTTATTCAGGTACCTCTTTGACCTCCCTAGTCAGCCTCTAAGAAGGTTCTGGAGAAATGGCTCCAGGAGCCTCAAATGGCCACTGCAGATGGCCCCAAAGCTGGAAAAAAAAAAAAAAACAGGAAATGCCAGGCTCTGGGCTCTGAGCCCCCATTCTCTAAACTTCCAAAAGATAGAACCAGAATAAATCTATAATTTCCCCTCCAACTTAAAATTTTGTTTTTTAGTATAGCCATTATGGAAAACAGTATGGAGCACTCTCAAAAAAATTAAAAATAGAAATAACATATGATCCAGCAATCCCTTTGCTGGGTATATATCCAAAAGAAATGAAATTAACATACCAAATAGATACCTGTGTGTCCATGTAGAGCATTATTCACAGTTGGCAACATATGGAATCAACCTAAGTGTTCATCAAGTGATAAATGGATAAAGTAAGTGTGGTACATACATACCACGGAATGCTATTCAGCCACAAAAGAATGAAATCCCATCCTATGCAATAACATGGGTGGAACTAGAGATCATTATGTTAACTTAAATAAGCCAGACACAGAAAGACAAGCACCATAAGATCTTCCTCATATGTAGAACTTTAAAAAGTTGATTTCAAAGAAGTTGAGGGTACAATGGTGTTTACCAGAGGCTGGGGAGAGTGGGGGGAAAGAAAGGAGGAGGAGAAGCACTCAATGGGTACTCAGGTACAGTTAGAAAGGAACAAGAAGTGCTGTGATATTTCATAATAAGGTGAGTATAGATAATAACTATGGGTGCATTTCAAAATGCTAAGAGGAAGGATATTGAATGTTTTTGCAATAAAGAATGATAATTAGTTGAAGAGACAGGTATGTTTAACCTGATTTAAACATCATACAATGAATACTCATATTGAAGCATTGCATAATACCCCATTTTTTTGTGTGCGGTTTTTATGCTTTTATGTTTTAAGTTAAAAAGTTAAATCTGAGCTGCATATGGTAGAATGCCTGTATTGCATATGCAAGGCCATAGGTTTGATCCCAGCACCACAAAATAACAATCACAACAGTAGTTCTATTTTGTGTACTTTCTAGTCTTGTGTTACAGTGACTTTCTGATTCTGGCAATTTTTCCACAGCTCTGTGTCAGCCTCGGGCAGCAGGAAGGATAGCAGACTCCTTGGGGAGGCCAGAGCTCCTCACAACGGCATGAGGTTATACTTGAGCCGTTAATGCTCTCATTCACTCTAGAGTCTTTTATGTTGGTCCTCGGTGGAGGCCCCTGCTTTTAAGACACTTTTAAAAGGAAATAATCACTAAACCTTAGGTAGGGAACAAATGAAGCTGCTTAAGCTTTTTTCCTTCCTCTCCAGCCATTTGTCCCCTCTCTGGTGACCATATGTGATCATCCCCCAGAACACACAACAGGTGGGCAATACAATTTTTATCCTTCTGATGGGGAGGTTCTCCCCTGTCTCAGCCCTCAGAGAAGTCCTTGGGTCTGCATGACATTAGGCTACCAGGTGGGGGATTCCACATAGCCCTATAACCATACCCAACCCTCAGAAAAACAGGGAAAAGAAAATTGTCAAAAGGCTAAAATCCCAATTATACAAGGCCTATATAATATACAAATGGACAAAGCAAACATTTGTTTGATCTATTCAGAATTGTTAAATTATAACAAATTTTAGGGGAAAATAATTTTTAATCCTTGTTGAAAATAAGTTCTGAAGTCCATCTTTGATCCAATGTCTACTTTTAATCAATGAGAGGAAGAGCCTGAGATGTACCAATGACATAGGTATCCAAGGCTTTGCATTCAAAACATCTTCAAGATCTTAACAGTGACTGCCTACAAGGGGACTCAACCCACACCTTCCTTCCATAGCCAAGGACCTCTCCACACCCCTGGGACCCTGGCAGCTTCTTCCCTACCCACAGTCAAGACCTCAGAACCCCATAAAGATTTTCTCTCTCTAGCCTTAAACCCCATTTCTGCTTCTTGTCTCCACTCTGAGGGCCCTAGTCCCTCCCATCTTACTAGATCTCAGTAGCAATTGCTTCAGGTTATCTTTGCTCTATCACCAACCCCCTTTGGGTTTTGTACTTTGAATCGTTCCTGTGGATCGTGGCTGTCCTTCACACTGAATTGGGTCTACATTCCTACTTCTTTCCATGAGTAGTTAACACGGTGGATGAGTTCCACTCTGGCCCAGCTCTGGAACCTCAGCCTACTCCAGGTCCTGGAACACCCATGGACTGGTCAAGAAGGAGCACAGTGGTTGTGTCACACAAAATAACTCATGTCAATCAGTCTCCCCCAGAACCTAGAAACCTGTGGATTCAGGATTCAAGGAAAACCTGCTCTTTCATCCAACTCAAACTGGAATTCTCAGAGTGCGGGGGTCCCCTAATGGAAAGGTGACAAACAGGACATGCTCTGGACACTGTCTCCCTTACCCAGAGAAGCTCTTCCTACCTCTCATGTTTGTCTTTCCCTCCTGGTTTTGTTTGAAGGAAGGACTCCAACTTTTTAGTGTCAATCCATTACTTAACTTTTTCAGGCAAATGATTATAACTAATGTGAATCATGGCAGTCTTTTTATTATTTTTAATGTTATGGTTGCTTTCCTTTTTTAATAACTCAAAACTACTACTAAGTGGACATTTCTTAGACAGAATCTTCTATACCTACACTAAATGCAAACCCAGTAGTTTGGAATCGTTGCTGAGTGGGTTCAGTCACCCCTGCTTTTCTCCTTATTATCAGGGAAAAAAAAGAGAGCTCATTTTTTCTCAGCAAGATCTCTTTAGAGTGTCCATATTTATAACAACATAATTATAACCCATGAGAGATAAATAAAAATGTTAATGATTATTTTTCCTGAGAAACAGAAAGTCATTTGATGTTTGTGAATAAAATGCTATGGAAATGATCTCCAAAAAAAGATGCATTTAAATTTGACATTGACCTTTGCAGCAGTCAGCTCCAGCTTTTTCTCAGCTGGGAACAGTAGGTATATATATCTACACCTTTCAACAGCAAATCTGTAAATCCCCTTCATTATGTGCTGCCCTGAGCTGCCAGTATAATCCTCTCACAAAGATGCCACCTCCTCTTCACTGGTTAACACAGCGCTACAGGAGCAAGAGACAGAAGTGAATGTTCTTTTCCCCCTACAAACACAGAAGACATGGTTTTCTTCAGGAAAATCAGTGGGGGGGAAAAACTAGCCTTGGTTTCCCAATATTGGCACCTGACAGAAAGCAAAAACAAAACCAAAAAATTCCTTCAAGGTTGCCTCCCCATGACTCCATGTCCCCCAGAGGATGCAATTCATCAGGAGCCATCAAGAGGTGGAAGATGACCTCAAGTCTACACGATTCAATGTTGGTTCCCTTTCCTAAATTCAGGGTTCATGATCCAGTTACTCGCTTGCAAGAAATCGGGACACTTCATCACCATGAACAAGACCACAGAAGCAAGCCCAAGTTGATAGGGCAGGTTCCCTTTGCTATAGCAGCTGTAGAGCCTTCCCCAGCCTGGGGAGGGCTGTCTCTCTCTCCATCCAGTTTCCTAACTGATCTCCAGGTTCTTTTCAAAATTCATCACCTCTTACACTCATACATTGCTGGTAAGACTGCAAATCAATGCAACCACTCTGGAAAGCAGTATGGAGATTCCTCAGAAGACTGGGAATGGAACCATCATTTGACCCAGTTATCCCACTCCTCAGTCTATACCCAAAGGACTTAAAATCAGCATACTACAGTGATGCAGCCACATCAATGTTTATAGCAGCTCAATTCACAACAGCCAAAACATGGAACCAACCTAGGTGCCCTACAACAGGTAAATGGATAAAGAAAATGTGGTACATATACACAATGGAATATTACTCAGCCATAAATAAGAATGAAATTAAGGCATTTGCCAGCAAATGAAGGAAGCTGGAGACTATCATGCTAAGTGAAATAAGCCAATCCAAAAAACCAAAGGCCATATGTTCTCTCTGATATGTAGATGCTAACACACAATAAGGGGTAGGGAAGAATAGAAGTACTTTGGATTAGACAAAGGGGAACAAAAGGAAGGGAAAGGGAAAGGAATAGGAAAGACAGTAGAATGAATCAGACATAACTTCCCTATGTTCATATACGAATACACAACCAGTGTAACTACACATCATGTACAACCACAAGAATGGGAAGTTATGCTCCATGTGTATATAATGTGTCAAAATACACTCTTCTGTTTAATATGTATATATAAAAGAACATGTATATCTAAAAAGAACAAATAAAAAAATAATATTTATCACCTCTATTAACTGCTGCTTCTCCAAGACCACAAGAAATGTTAGAGCCCTTTTAGTAGCTGGAGTTCCTTTTGATAAGATCTAAAGGACAAAAATCTTATTGTACTAATCATATGCTTACGGCAGCCAGGAAGCAGAAAGATAGAGGAAGGGCCAGGGACAAACATAGTCCAAGTTGTAGTTATAGTTGTACATAGTGGTGGTATTTGTGTTAGCAAAGGACAACCATTTCTAGGAACAGAACCACACAATGAGATAATCATACATACAGAAACAAGAAGCTAGACACAACAGCTCTTTAATTATCTCCTGGATCCTAAATCCACCAGAGGTAGGTGTCAAAGAAATCATCCTCTGTGAGCTCCTTCCTTTGTCCTCTTTTTTTCCCATGGCCCCTTCACCTCTTCAACCTATTTCTCTTCTCCTGGGATTCTACCTCTTCTCCCCCTTACTTCTAGCAAGTAGGGAGGAGAGTCAGGCAGCAGACACTGCCCCGTTAGTCCTTCTGGGAGAGAAAGGGTGAAAACCTCTCTGTTCCCAGTCTCCAAGTGAAATGTCCTTTTCTTGTCCACATCAGTCTCTCTTATAGCAAAACTCAAGGTATTATCATCCAACGGTGATCTAAACCTTGTCACATGTTGCGAAAGAACTTCTTCATTGGCATGGGCTCAGGTTCCAGGGTGAAGCTCTCATGAGGAAAGAAGATGCGGAGAGAAGAAAAACGTGCCTTACCACACTTTGGAAAGAGTTCTGCGCCCAGAAGTAAATAAAAAATGTTTGAATTTCCCTTCCCTCTCTCAAGACCCCAAAAGGGGCTATTCCCACAGTTTGGACACCAGAATGAAAAAGACCCGTGCTCTGACCAAAATACCTGACAAGAACAACCTAGAGGAGGAAGATTTATTTTGACTCACAGCTTCAGAGGTCTCAGTCCATGACCAGCTGGCTCCAAGGCAGAAACATCCTGGTGGAAGGGTGTGACGAAAGAAGATTTCTCAGCTTATGGCAGCCAGACAGCAGAAAGAGAGGGGAAAGGGTCAGGGACAGATACAGTCCAAGGTCATCCCTCAGTGACCTACTTCTTCCAGCCACACTCCACCTGCCTATAGTTACCACTCAGTAGTTCATGCATCAATGTATTGATCCAGCAAGTGGATTATCTACTGATGTGGCCAGAACCCTCATCATTGCCTAAAAATGTCAACTCTGAACCTTGCTACATTGGGGAATCATACTTTCAATGCATGAATTTTCAGGAACATTCTAGATCCAAACCATAATATAGGGTAAAAGTTGCCTTTGACCCTGAGCTGGCAAACATAGCATAACATGTACCAAGAAATCAGAACTTTGCTATAGTCCACTGAGACTGGGGATTGCTTTCATTGCAGCATGACCTAGAAAAAGCTGACAAATATATAAATGGGCTGCTGCTATAACAACAAACAAAAACTTAATACTGTAGCATTGTCTTTGGGCTCAAGAGACAGGTGGTAAAGAAACTCATTTTGAAGCGGCACATCCACCTCTGAGCAGAAGCTTGACGTCCACTGCATAAGCTTATCACTGCTCTCTTTCTGTACCACGAGACCAAGATGGGGTCACCTCCTTAGCTAGATCCCAGAATGAAGAAGATACAGGGGGCTGAGCCCCAGAGCCATGGCTGTGTCATAACTGAAGAGTGAATCTCTGTTGTTTTCAGGACCCCCAATAAATCAGTAAGAATAGGTGCCTTTATACATTTTCATATCCGTGAAAGAAAAGGAGGGAAGATAAGAGAGACAGAAAGAGACGACGAGAGGAAGAAAATGTTCAGGATATCAACAAGAAAAATCATAATGGAAGAGTAGTGTTTGGCATATAGTTTATCACCAAGTGGACTCAAGCAAGTCCTAACTGGCAGGTAAAGTGAGAAAATAGGAGATTCCAGTGGAAACTGGGCAGACAGGTCGATGCAGGCGAGCAGCTGCTGCCCCGGGCCTAATTGATTGTGGTTCAGAAGGAGACATCACAGTGGAACAAGTGAAAAATCGTCACACTTACAAGCTTTTTGTCAGCAATGCCCCCAAGCAGATACCTTCCCTCCCTTTCCAAAAATAAGAGCACAAGCCAATAATCTGTATGGCAATGTAAGGACTTTGGAGAAAACTCAATTCTTTTCCCACAGTGTAAATGCACTTTGAAAACCTTTCCAAGTGTGAAATCCTCAGGAAAAGTTACAGTAAAATGCCATTGTTCATTTAAAAAAAAAAGAAAGAAAAGAAAAGAAAAAAAGAAACCAGAGTGCTTCTTTGTATGTGGCTCTGATGATAAACTGAGACACATTTTCACACCATCATCAAAAGAGATGGTAGGGTGCAGGCCGGGTGCTGGCACAAAAGGCAAAGCCCAGGTGAGAAGAAACTTGCTCATCCACAAGGAGCAAGTCTCCTTAAGGGCTGAGCAGAGCCGGACAACTTCAGGTGGGAAAAGGCATAAAAAGCTTTCTGATTCCTCTTTCCTGCTTGGCCCCTAGAGTCAAGGTTACCAGTTTCCACTCATTCTAACTCCACAGCAGGCAACCCCTCCATAGGTCACTACTCTTTCTTCCCCTAACAGTGCTGAGTTCACACTAATTGCTCTTCCTGGACACTGCGATCCTTTCAAGCCATCTCCCTGCTTCCCATCTCCCCCGCACACCCCCACCCCTTGTGTTCGTTCTACAAAGTCCGTCAGTGTCACCGACCACCTCTCGACGGCTATGGAATAATTCTCAAATCCCCACCCTGGCTTCCAAACGTCTCCCTAATCTGACCCAAGATTCTTCACACACTTAGAAATCTGGCCAAATTAAAGGATTCATCCCTTTATACATCCAACAGGGATTTGTTTGTTTTTCTTTTCTTTTTCAAACTATTGCCTTCCCCCTTTATTGCAAATGTTAATCTCCCTATTCCTTCAGACTCCAGCCCCCAGACTCTTCCTCCTTGTCCCTCTCCCTAACAAACTTAGTTCCTGCTTTACTGTCTCCCCCAAACTTTCAAAATGTGTCCAAAATGTGTCATTGTACTTTCTCTCTTCTTTTTCTCCCCTTTTTAGAACCACAAGCAATACCAGCAGAGGTTGGCAGATCCCTGGGCCTTCAGCAGGAGGCCAACATTGTCTTGATAGCAGGGAAGGGAAGGCAGGAAATAGGGCAGAAGCTCTTAGAAAAAATCACCCTGCGCGCAGAGAGTGTGGGAAGCCATACAATAGATAAAGCAATTTGCCTGATAACTGTTGTTCCAGGAGTGGAGTGGCACTTCCCATAATCCACAGGCTGCCTCTGGGTTTCAACCTCCAATGCAAAACCCCCAGATGTCCCCATGCCTTCCAGGGACAGAAGGTCAAGGCTCTTAAATAAAAGATCCTCTCCTAATTTCAGAGACAAGTTGTCCCAGGAACATCCATAGGGAACTCCAACAGTCTGCTCTGTGCCAGGCTCTTTGCCAAATGCTACACATGAATTATTTAATTCAGTCCTCAAAACGCATGCCATTTTACAGGTGAAGAAGCTGAGGTTCTACCCTGACCCTGTCACAGAGATCCAGGAGGCTGCAGCTGCCCCATTTCACCCCTTCTGCTTTGATAGGCAGAGCAGGCAGATCAAATGGCAGGGCGGCCACTTATCTTCTCCCCAGGAAGGTCCCCCTGAGAGACAATGTGTTTGGCACAGCCAGTGGCAGGCAGTCTCTTCTTAATCACCTATTGTCTCTGCCAACTGGCACTTTCAAAGCTCCTGAACTGATTGTAAAGCTCTAAGTGACTTGGTATGCATGATTAGTTTTGAGAGTAGGGACAGTTGATGCTGCCCATCTTGCATCTGCTGGCATCTTCTCCTCTGGCTTTGACACCTTTGATGATATCAGGAGTGATGGCATCTTCAGCCAGTGATGCAATCCAGTCATTGGCATTGGGTTTAGGCAGCCTACTGTCCCACAAGGGCAGTCCTTTAAGTCAAGTCACACATACTGTCCTTGGGGCACCTTTCACTGTCCTCTTCACATCCAGGCTCTCTCCACTCACCCTACCTCCAGTTGCCAATGCACCTCCTGAAGAACTACTCGCAGCACACCCTCTCCTGCTCAACAGCTCTCAGTAGCTCCTCATTGTCTTAATAATGATGGGCAATTATGGGTCCTTGTCCAGTGTGCACAGCCCTTTTGTTCTGAAACTAACAGCCTTGCCAGCCTCCTCTCCAGCTTCTTCTGTCCATGCATGTGCCCTGGACTCCAGTCAACCAACTCATATGTCCTCCAAACTCTTCAGAGGCTGGCAACGTCCTCCCTCTCGATTCCCCTCTAGAGGAAGCCCAAAACCACTTTCGCATTCAGCTAAAATGCTGAATCTTTTCAGAACTTCCTTCATGAGCTTTCTCCTGATGCCCCATCCTGGGCAGGACTTCTCCAGTCTCCGTGTCATTGATATCTCTGTCATTGTCCTGGCAACATTCTACCCCCAACTCTAGCCACTCATGTTCTCTTCCAACTCCCTTTAGGATAAACTGTCAGCTCAGGAGCAGACATCCTGTGCTCTCCTCCCCTTTCCCACACCTCCCACCCCATCACAACAGCAGGGAGCATGGGCCTTCCACACCGCAGAGCTCAAAACTGTCCATTCAACTACCTTATAAATTGTTAAATTAGGAAATTATACTTGATAGGGTTGTTGAACTGAGTTCTTATCCTGAGATTTTTTTATCCTGAAATTTGTTTTCTTTTTCCTCTTTAATCATGCTATCAATTGTTAATTGTCCATTTAAATATGGTAACAGTCTAGAAACTTTGTAAATATCTTTCGATATACCTGAGATTTAAATATTCTAGGTATTGCCAAACAAAATTATATCTGTGTTACGAAGATAAAATGTGAAAGAATCTGGAAAATAAATTTGTTTTTCTATCATGACTCTTCCTTCCTAACACCAAGGCTAAACACCAGCCTAAGAAAATCCTCTTTTGATTTCAAAACTTGTCCTCCAGGTTTCACAATTTCCTGGGTTAGAAAAATGATTAAATGCTTTTTGATCAAAAGCCCTCTGCTTGACTCTAGACTCCGTGGGGACAGAAATATATAAAAAGAGATGAAACAAAGGACATTAAGGCCTCCTCTGTTGGATTATGCTAATAAGAACTGGAAAACAAAGGACATCATCAAGTGAAAGGTCAACACACAAACTGGAGAAAATACTTGCAAATCATATATCTGGTAAGGGGCTTGTATATGGAATATATAAAGAATTCTTACTACTCAATGATAAAAAGACCAAATAAAATAACCCAATTATAAAATGGGCAAAGGATCTGAAGAGACATCTCTCCAAGGAAAATATACAGCCAATAAGCCCCTGAAGAGATGTGCCCCATCATTAGTTACAGGGAACTGCAAATCAAAACCACAATGAGATACCAATTCATACCCACTAGGATAATTAGGAGAAAAAAGTAAGATAATAAGCATTGGCAAGGACGTGGAGAAATTGGAACCCTCCTTTGCTATTGGTAGGAATGTAAAATGGTGTAGCCATTTGGAAAACAGTCCTACAAATATATTGCTGCCAACCTCCCAGCCTCATGTCCACACAACTTACAATCCAAGAAAAGCAAGAGAACATTGTTCATCTCTTTAGTGGGTAAAATTCTTAATTCCTGATAAAGACTTTGATTGGCCTGACTTAGGTATGTGTTCCTCCCAGGCAAACAGGAACACTATATGTGGAGGCCAAGGTGGTGAAGGCCAGGCATGAACTACATATAATTAGGTCAGAAGCAGTTTCCTGAAAGAAAAATTCTGAGGGATCATAGCAATAAATGCCCAAATACTGAATTTAAACAATGTTAGGTGCTGGGAGCAGAGATGCATACCTGTAATCTTTGCTATTTGGGATACTGAGGCAGGAGGGTCCCAAGTTCAAGGGCAACCTGAGCCATTTTGCAAGATCTGTCTTAAAATAAAATACAAAGGGCTGGAGACATAGCTCAGTGCTAGAGCACTTACCTAGCATGTGTGAGATCCTGAGTTCAGTCTCCAGTATTGCAAAAAAAACAAAAAAAGAATGTTAGGAACATTTTCCAACCAGAGAAATTTACCTAAGTTCTCTTCCCCAAGAGACCGACTTGGGAGAAATAAGTTTATTGAAAGAATATTAAAAAGCTAACAGACTTGCAAATAATTTCTGAGAATGAGGCTCAGAAACAAGAGGGAGAGCCAGCACTCATGCTAATATTATACCATAAAGCAACTCCTGAGCACCAATTCTACAACTGCTATCTTCCACTAGACCCCGGATGTCCCCACTGGCATCACTGCCACTCTGGGCCTGGAAACCGTATGGCTCAGTTGCTGTCCCCACTGGAAAGAATTCCTCCTGAGCGACCAGGTGTTCAACCAGAAAGCAGAAAAAAAGAGACTTCATTATTAAAGAATGAAGGTCATGGAGGATGAATTTGGGTCAGATTGATAACGTATCCTAATTGGTCTGGCACTGTCTCAGATATTGTTGATTGCCTGTTGCCTCATCCCTAACAGTCTAACATTTGTCTTGGATTTTATGTTTTTTTATAAAATTTAGTTATTGTCAAATGTTCTAATAAAATAATCCAGGAAGAGTTTGGTAGGCATTCACTTTTCATTTCCATGTCATGGGCCTGTCTGGTAGTAGTATGTGGGGTACATGTACATTCTCACATAAACACATGGATAGATCCAGAAGACAAGCAGCAAACCTCCATTTCTCCTTCATTGATTCTTTCCAGGTGCAACGGAGTTAATGCCTCCCTATAAAGGTCCAGCATGCTGGGAGCTGGTTACAAAAGGTGTGTTCAGAAGAAAGGCAGCTCTGAGGGCCCACTCCTCTCCTGGGTGAAAGCATTAGAAAGCTAACAGAATTCCCAAGAATTCCAGAGAATGAGGCTCAAAAAAAAAAAAGTGCTTGTTGCTGTCCTTACCAGCCTCCTGGCAGATCGGCCAGTCCTGCGCCAAAGGCTGAGAGAATTTAAAGCCCTTAGGATACCAGTCAGTGGCATCACATATGGGAGAAATGAAGACTGAGCAGTGTTCACATGGAGTGTATGAGGAGTGGTGTGAACTCTTGCTACAGTGTTTTTGTCATTTAATGTTTGGGGGTTCACTATTTAGTCATGCTTTTTATTTTTAAGTGCTTATAAATGCAAAATGTTAATTATTTAAGAAAGCTTTCACCATCCAAGTGTCCAGTTGAAGTCATAATCTGTATAGTCACCATAACAATGGCAAAAACTAGCAATATCTGCCAGTCTACCTCCTGAGCATTCAAAAATCAGTGAACACCTGAACACCCAAGAGAGTGAATCATGAAATCTCATTAAGTGATCATCCAGCCCAAACTCTAGAACCTCTGGGTGCTATGCTATCTTCTCTATCAGTTCCAGATATACCTCATCATCATCTGGTAACCTCCAAACTAAAAAACAAGCTAATTGTCCCCAACATCCCCAGTGCACAGTGTTGGAGAGAAATTAGAGGCTTGTTATATCTAGCTGGGAAATACTGAAAATTTTCCCTGACATGGCAGTGGAATCGTTTCCCATGTTAGTCTGGTAGCCCCTGTTCTGCTCTTGGAAAGTAGTTCTCTCACCTACTGTCTCAGTGCGGCTGGGTTGACCTTCTCGGTGATTCTATTCTTCCTTGTCCATTATCCTCCATGATGATGTCCCTGGTGGGTATAAAATAGGCAATAAGGTGTAGTGTAGAAAGGGAGGGTCTGGGAGAGCTCTCCAGTGGCATGAAGGTACACAGATATTCCCATATGATCCATGATAGGTAATGTCAACTGGCCAGATTTTTGAAGAAGTTCCTAGGACAAAGGCAAGGTGATCCTGAACTGAGGGCTGCAGGACAAATCACCCAGGCCAGGTACTAGGTGGGACTCACAACTGGGAGGACCTTTGAATCCCAACAAAATCAATTTTAAAAATGGATAATATCAGAAGCAGAAACTAGCATGATGCCCAGAGATAAAATAAGACCAGTCTCTCAGCAGACACCATATGGGCACACCAAGGACTGCCCTGAGGTACCAACATCCTGGAGTCACCTTAGATTCCATCTGGCAGGAGTAATATCAATGAAGAATATATGAAAGCTTGCATCATCCACAGAGACTGAGCTAATCTAAAAGGATTGCTTTAAGTATTGGAACAGTCTGAGTATACCATTTTGACCTAATATTTGGTTTTCATACATTACCCAATAGGGCAGGGAACTTGTGGAAACCACCAGATTACTTATGTTTGGTTTATACACAAACCTGTAGTGTGAGAAAATTTGCAACCACATCATAAAGCAAAAAGCTTCTGTGCTTACAGGCATTCTATCATTATAGTTTCATTTGCAATGAATTTTTAAGAATGTAAACAGTTGTGGCAGTACTTTCAGGAGTAAATTTCATCACTATAACATATCAAAGACACTTCCTACAGCAAGGGAAATGGGAAATTATGAGACAGTAAGATTTTTAAGTGTCATTTAAACTCCTTTGGTAAAGTGTGTGTGTGTGTGTGTGTGTGTGTGTGTGTGTGTGTAAGTGATTTATACACATTGATTTATGCTCATTGAGAAACACAGTTGTCAGAGACTAGTCCTTGGAAGAGAGAAGTAAGATGGCTAGAAGGGAGATCAGGAACAGGGCAGAGTAACCTTGGAGAGGGGCCAAGGAGGTTGCCCTGACCCTTTAGGGCTCCTGGTAGCTGATGCTGCTGGTGCCCAATACACACATATTTCCTCAGCCCAGAATGGGGGTTACCTGCAGCTTCAGTGGCGAGTTCTCATGCACCTGTTGGTGATTTTCTTCATCACACACCTCTGTCCCTCTGAAGTCTTTCTCTGGGAAGGTGCCCAGCTTGCATGTAGAACAATTGCTATGGTTTAGATATGAGGTGTCCCCCAAAAGCTCCTGTGATAATTCAGGAATGTTTGGAGGTGAAATGATTGGATTGTGAGAGTTGTAACCTAAGCAGCCCATCCTAGTTTGAAAGGACTAGGAGTGGTAACGGTAGGCAAGTGGGGCATGACTGAATGTGGTGGGTCACTGAGAGGGGAGGAGGTGCCCCGGAAAGAGTCATCTTCCCCAGGCCCCTTCCTCCACACCCTCTCTTTGCTTTTCTTCCTGGCTGACATGTTCTTAGGCACTTCCTTCAGCCAGAACCTTCTACCAGTGTGTGCTGCCTCACCTTGGGCCCACAGCAATGGAGTCGGTCCATCATGGATTGACTCTAGCCAAAATAAACTTTTTCTCTTCTAAGTTGTTGTTGTCAAGTATTTTGGTTACAGTAATGCAAAGCTGACTAACACAGAGGTGCATGGAAAGTGTTGGAGGTAACCCTCAGAGCTAACTCACTCAGCAGTGAGGCTGAGAGTTGGGAATAAGTACCCCATCTCTCTTCCCTGAGATGCTTCTAAAGTGTACCTTAGAGGGTCCCCAATGGCATTAATACTCATATCCCCACCATGGCTCTCCCATCCCTTACCTGCCCCACTTCTCCACTCCCTCATTCATATCCTTCCTGGGATAACCTCCCAAACCAAATCAAACACAGAGCCTTGTTTTAGGGTCTGGGTAACACATATTAGGAGAGCTAGATGGGGCATGGAAGGTGATAGGACCCACACACCCTAGCCGTGACCAAATTATGGAAAGGACCAGAAACCTCTTCTTCAAAGGTCGTAAAGGTCTATGTACCCCTTTGTTCTCTGAAGTTTTTGCTTTGTTTTGTTTTTGTCTTGTTTTGTTTTGTTTTTAAGTTCCAGACTGCCTTGCTTTGTCTATGTTTGGGGAAACAAAGAAGAGGGGCTTCTACTTAGGTGTGAATTGAAGCCTTAAATTTGAACAAGAAGAGCCATCCATGGGGGCTGCACAGTCAGACTAGAATCACAAGAATCAAGATGGCAGAACGTCAAAGGCAGAAGGAGCCTCTCTGGCCAGTCAGCTCCTGATAAGCATATGCTGTTTGTCGCTAAATTTTAGAGGTTATGCATTTTGCCTTCATAAGGGATATGTTTCCCAGAATTTCTGTTCCTCCTAACCCAGTATTTTCTTTTTTCTCAAAGAAGTTTTTATCATATGTCTACTGGTAATGAAATATATGGACAAGGAGGTTCAGAGCAATTTAGTCTGTGAGTTGGCAGAAGTCCCAAAATGATAGACTATGGTTGTAGGTTGGAAAATGGTGTGTGTGTGTGTGTGTGTGTGTGTGTGTGTGTGTGTGTGTTTTACTGTGAACATACATTTAGTTCAGCTGCTTCTTTATCTTTAGTTACAACAGTAAGGCACCCACTGAGATTGTTGTACTAACACAACACTCTTCTAAGAAGCCTTACCCAGCATTAATACTTTAGCTCACTTGTTGCAGCTCTCACACTGGGATAAAATGAGTGTGTAACTGATAAGTTGTGTTATTGTTCACCTTTTTCAGATAATTAATCATCTCTAGTGTGGTCAGCTATGCCTTCCTGCTGAGTTCAGTCATGTCTAGCCCTTTGATCTATTTTTTCCATTGATGTCTCTCTTTCTATGACACATGCTAATTAAATTTAGGTCAGTCCCTGCAGTATCTTGAAGAAAGGAATTTTGGAGAATGCTTAATGATAGAATATTTCTCTCCCTAGGTGTCATTCATTGTGGTACTGCATTATCAATGACCTGCTCTGCTTCTTAGAGCCATTGGCCTGTGTGATCTGGGTCTAGGCTCCAGATTCCATGGGTGCAGCAAGAGTTGGTGATTTATTTATCCAGAATGACTGAAAACAATATGATTATGAATTCTACAAGGCAAAGATTGTGATCGAGAAGGAAGGTAGAAACCTAATGTGGAGAAAAAGTCGCAAGACTCAGATTTTAGGAGACATATAGGTCTAAAGAAAAAGCTGGTCAAGAGGTTTAGACTGGGGTTTAGATTAAGGCCACAAAGAGCACAAAGATGCCAGGGCCCAATTTTGACACAGGCTAGTGTCTTATAGTGTTTAAGCTGCTATAACAAAACTACTATAAACTGGGTGGTTTATAAACACTAGAAATGTTCAAAATTGAGGCAGTAGCAGATTTAGTATCTGGTGAAAGCCCAATATCTAGTTCACTGATAGCATCTTCTCACTGAGTCCTCAATAGGCACGGGATCTCTCTGGAATGTTTTGTTGTAGTTGTTATTGTCAGGTTTTGCTGTTGTTGGTTTCTGTGGTTGTTGCTGCTACTTTGTAACACTGGGGATTGAGCCCAAGGGTGCTCTACAACTAAGTCCTCTTTTTTTCAGATTTTTTAATTATTTTTATTCTAATTTGTTATATGTGACAGCAGAATGCATTACAATTCATATTATACATATAGAGCACATTTTTCATATCTCTGGTTGTACACAAAGTAGTCACAACATTCGTGTCTTCATACATGTACTTAGAGTAATGATGTCCATCTCATTGCACCATCTTTCCTACCCCATTGCTCCCTCTCTTCTTCTCCCTCCCCTTTGCTCTGCTCTATCTAGAGTTAATCTAATCCTCTCATGCTTTACCCCCCCCCAATCCCATTATAAATCAGTATCCTCATATCAGAGAAAACATTTGTCAATTCGTTTTTTGGGATTGGCTAACTTCACTTAGCATTATATTCTCCAACTCTATACATTTACCTCCAAAGGCTATGATTTTATTCTTTTAATGCTGAATAGTATTCCATTGTGTATATATACCACATTTTCCTTATCCATTCATCTACTGAAGGGCATCTAGGTTGGTTCCACAGTTTAGCTATTGTGAATTGTACTGCTATAAACATCAATGTGGCTGTGTCCCTGTAGTATGTTGTTTTTAAGTCCTTTGAGTATAGACCAAGGAGTGGGGTAGCTGGGTCAAAAGGTGGTTCCATTCCCAGTTTTCCAAGGAATCTCCATACTGCTTTCTATATTGGCCACACCAATTTGTAGCTCCACTAGCAATGTATAAGTGTGCCTTTTTCCCCACATCCTCACCTACACTTATTGTTGTTTGTGTTCTTAATAGCTGCCATTCTGACTGGAGTGAGATGAAATCTTAGAATGGTTTTGATTTGCATTTCTCTAATTGCTAGAGATGTTGGACTTTTTTTCATATATTTGTTGATTGATTAATTATATATCATCTTCTGAGAGGTGTCTGTTCAGTTCTTTGGCCTATTTATTGATTGGGTTATTTGAGTTTTTTGGTGTTTAGCTTTTTGAGTTCTTTATATACCCTAGAGATTAGTGCTCTACCTGATGTGAGAGTAGTAAAAATTCGCTCCCAAAGCATTCTATTAACTTCACTGATTGTTTCTTTTGCTAAGAAGAAACTTTTAGTTGGAATCCATCCCATTTGTTGACTCTTGATTTTAATTCTTGTGCTGTAGGAGTCTTATTATGGAAGGTGGGGCATAATCCGACATGATGAAGATTTGGGCCTACTTTTTCTTCTAATAGGCACAGTGTCTTTGGTTTAATTCCTAGATTCTTGATCCACTTTGAGTTTTGTGCATGGTGAGAGATAGGGGTATAATTTCATTTTGTTGCATATGGATTTCCAGTTTTCCCAGCACCATTTGTTGAAGAGGCTATCTTTTCTTCAATGTATGTTTTTGGTACCTTTGCCTAGTATGAAATAACTGTAATTATGTAGATTAGTCTCTATTCTGTACCACTGTTCTACAAGTCTATTTTGATGCCAATACCATGCTAGTTTTGTTACTATTGCTCTGTAGTATAGTTTATGGTCTGGTATAGTGATGCCACCTGCTTCACTCTTCTTGCTAAGGATTGTATTAGCTATTCTGTGTCTCTTATTTTTCCAGATGAATTTAATGACAGCTCTTTCTATTTCTATAAGAAATGTCATTGAGATTTTGATTGGAATTGCAATAAATCTGGTGGCCCCCCATGATCTCTGCTTCCTCATGCCCATGCCTTTGTTTAATCCTCTCCCCTTTAGTGTGAGTAGGACATGTGACTTGCTTCTAACCAGAAAATATGGCAAAAGTTACAGGAGGTCACTCATGACCACATTCCATTATACAATCCTCAGTATCCTTGGATTCCACAAATTAAGATACAATCAAATATAATTTAGAAATGTTCTTCCCAAAATTTGTGTCTGTATTGAACATGTACAGACTTTTGTTATCATCTTACCTAAACAAGATAACAACTACTTACATGTATTTGCATTGTATTGAGCATTATAAATAATCTAGAGATGATTTAAAGCATACAGGAGGTTATGTGTAAGTTATATGTAAATACTATGCCATATAAGGGAGTTGAACAACTGTGGATCTGGTTGTCCCCCAGGGTCCTAGAACCAGTTCCCTATGGCTACCAAAGGACAACTGTATGACACCTTTTGCTAACAGACTCAGGAGACTCTTCTAGCTTGATGAATCCAATGGCCATGTTAGAAAAACCCACATGCCAAGGCATTGTGAGTGACCTTCAGGAGCTCATGGCAGCCCTCAAGAGCTTATGGCATCCTCTAGGTGCTGAGGGCCTCACAGGAAATCACGGCTCTCCGTCCTCCAATCACAAATAAATGAATTCTGCAAATATTTTCATCAACTTTTGTGTCATTATGATCAAAAGACCTGACAAGAACAATTAAAGGAGGACAAGTGTATTTTGGCTCTTAGATTCAGCGGTTCAGTTCATGGTTCACCAGCTCCACAGCTCTGGGCTCAAGGTGAAGCAGAACATCATGGCAAAAGAGCATGGTGAAAGAAAACAAATCAAAACATGCCAACAAGGGAGCGAAGAGAGAGCTCCACTCACTGGGGACAAAATATAAACTGTAAAGCCACACCCCCAGAGACCCACCTCTTCCAGCTCCATCCCACCTGCCCAGTTACCACTCAATCTATTCAAGTGTATTAATCTACTTGATGAGGTTACAGCTCTCACAATCCCACCATTTTACCCTTGAACATTCCTACATATGAATTTTGGGGAGACATCTCATATCTAAATCATAACAGTCAATAAACTGAAAGAACTTAAAAACAGGTTCTTTCCCAGTTGGTCTACCAGATGGGAATACAGTCCAGTTGACACCTGAATCACAGCTTGCAAGACCCTACGCAAGAGGACCCCACATACGTTTCAGACTTCTGACCCAAAGAAACTGTGTAAAAATAAATCTATATTGTTTTAACTTTTAAGTTTATAGCTATTTGTTATGCAGTGATAGAAAAGTAACAATAATTAAATGAATTGACATATGCCAAAGCATATCTGTTATATATCTATCTATCTATATAGATAGATATAGATAAGTATAGATAGATATAGATATATCTGTTAGATAATCAATCTTGAAGTATAACAAAAGCTTCATGTAGGCTTTACATGAAACAAAGTCAAAAAAAATTATTCCCATGCTTTAGGAAGTCACAGATAATCTTTTAACCAAGTCTTCACATAAAATTCTCCAATTTTCCTTAAAATCACAGCCTCTACTTTTTTATTCTGACAACTGTGTGAACTGCATAACTTGTATATTAAAGCCTAGAGTTTAAATGCTCCTCTATGGAGAACTATGAAAACAGCCTGGTTAACATCCTCTAACTATGGATCTGATTTAATAGGTATGCTTCAGCCCATGTATCAGCAGAGTTATCATTTTCATCATTTTCACTATTATCTTCCATGTTGCTCTAACTATTAAAAACGTTAGTGAGTGCCTGGGTTTCACGTCTGTTTTTCATCTGGAGACTTTTAAGTGGAAGTAGAGTGTCCATGTCAATATGCCAAATTTCAACTCAATTATAGGGTATAAATGATATGTCCTCAGTTTCCGTTACCAGTAATGACATTTCTTGCCTTCAATAGCAACCTTCCTTCCAAAATCCCCTGACCCCTGTGTAATCACCTCTGTGGCCCTGGGGTAGGGAATATGAAGCTTTTCCCTTAATCATTACAAGTCTTCAGTATGATGATTATAATAATGACCAGGAACTGAGTACCCTCTAAGTGTCAGGTTCTTTACAGACATCTAATTCTCAGATAAGCCCTACAAAGTAAATATTTTCATTCCTTTATATGTATCTAGAAACTCAGGCTTAGAAAGAACTTTATTACCTGAGGTTGCTCAACCAAGATTTTAAATCAGATATCTCCAATTTCAATGCTTGCTTTATTTTTTCTACACCATCCCAACTCTTCCAGCCCTGAAAATTGAAAATACATCATAGTAACAATTTAAGAATGCTTCCCAGTCTTTTTCAATTCATTAACATTCATTTGACTAGGCATGGAACCATGGTATGACCCACCTATGCTACTCATTGGTATTTATCCTGAAGAATTAAAGTCATCTTACTACAGTGACACATGCATATCCATGTTTGTAGCAGCACAATTTATAATAGTCAAACTGTGGAACCAGCATGGTTATCCATCAATAGATGGATAAAGAAAATGTGGTATATATACCCACTGGAATTTTATTCAGCCATAAAGAAAAATGAAATCATGACATTTCCAGGAAAATGGATAGAACTAGAGATAATCATGTTAAGCAAATTAACTCAAACTCAGAAGATCAAGGATCATATGTTTTCTCTCATATGCAGAAGCTAGAAAGGAAAAAGGAAAAGAAAGATGAGGGTGGATCTCCTAAAAATCAAAGGGAGATTGGGAAAGGAAAGGTGCAAAGGGGTGGAGTACGTGGAGTGGCAGAGAGAGTGCTGGGGAGAGACATTGGCCAAATTATGTTTGTATGCAACAACAAATCCCATCACATATAACTATAATACATCAATAAAAAATGTGGGGAAAAACATTCATTTAATGTGTCAGCCCTTTCTTGGTGTTATCTATATAATCATTAGCTCAGAAATAGGGTGGTGCCCATCTATACAGGAAAGAGGAAAAGATCCTAAATTAGTTAGAATTATATTTGTCTGGAAGTGGTAAAAGGGGAAAAAAAGCACAAAATTACATTGCCTTAAACAAAATATGAGTTTATTTCTCTTTCATGCAGTTACTGTATGGATTTTAAGATGCCTAAATTCAAAACTCAGCCCTCAGGAAATTTATGGTCTGAAGGAAAACATAAACAATTGCTGATAATGTGAAACAGAATGAACACTTTGTTGTAAGAAGAATCGAAGATACTGCTGCAGAACACAGAATTCTAATTGGCAGAATCCAAGAAGACTCCTTTGAGGAAGTAGCATTGAGTTAAGCTTTGAAGATGAATAAAATTTTAGTAGACAACAAAGGAGTTAAAGGGCTATGAGATGATAGGAGGATAAAAGGACTTCCTATGCTGGATAAATACCATGAACAAAAGCAAAGAACCACAAACAGTGCTAGTTCATTTCCACTTACAGAAGGGTCCAAGCCAGGCATGGTGGCACATGCCTGTAATCCCAGCGGCTCGGGAGTCTGAGGATGGAGATTGTGAGTTCAAAGACAGATTCAGCAACTTTGCAAGGCTCTAAACAACTTAGAGGGACCCTTTCTCAAAACATATAAAGGGTTAGGGATGTGGTTTAGTGGTTAAGCTCCCCTGGGTTCAATCCCTGGTACAAAAAAAAAAAAAGAGGGAGAATCAGAGAGAGGAGAGAAGGGTCTGAACCTTAGAGCACCTCCATTTTTGTTCCTCCAATATTCATTCTTTCTTTCATCATAGCAAGATTTCTGCTAAGTCCATGGAATAAAGACTACACTTCCCAGACTCTCTTGCAGCTGGTTGGATAGACTGTGTGCCTAAATTCTGATTAATGGGATACAAACAAATGTATCAAGAGGCAGGCTTAAGAAACCAGCTAGCGCTTCCCTGGCCTCCTCCTCTTCCTTCCTCTTCCTTGATGCATGCTTAAATATAGATGTCATGGCTAGAGTTTGAACAGCTGTCTCAAAACTTGAAATGTCCTTGAGCACAGACATCCCCAAGTCTTATCATTTCCACAGGACCTTCCCATGGGCCTAGTTTGGCTTTTCTATTTGGAATGAGGGGTTGGGTTGGAATACTATGCCTATCCCCTGACATCAATGATCAGAATATGAATGTGTAAGCCTGCTAATGCTGTAACTCTTAGAACAATGTTGAAAAGAGACACAAACTACCAGACATTAGTCAATTCTAAATTAACTCACATTATTAACTATGTCTTTTAAATATGTAAAGGAGGTAGACTTCTGATTACCATAGCACTTCTTTACATTCCCATTCCCCTCATATCTTCTTCCCACTCCTAGCTCTTCCCTTTCTCAACCTCCAAATCCCTGGAAATTCCCTCAGAAAACTCCTTCCAATAACTATCACCCTCATGCCCTTTCTGGTTGACCCCTCTGAAAACCCCATATTGCCTGCAGCAATATGGCAGGGACGTGTACCATGGCTGAGCTCTAGACAGGAGCTTCTCCATTTTATAAGGAACCCAAACAAGCAAGAAATTCAGCTTGTCCCACAATATATTTTTAAACATCTAGAAACTTAGTAAGAGGTAAGATTTTCAATCTTAATCTCTGATTCTAATCCCCGAATTATGTCCCCATTTCATTTAGAAGATGTATTGGGGTTCTCCAACAGAACCAAAAGGATATATAAAGATATGTACAAGAAAAGATTCATTAAAGACATTGACTTTTACTCTGATGGAAGTCATGAAATCTGACTGCCATTTTGCAAAGTGGAAAACCAGTGTATAATTCAGTCTGAGTTCTAAGGCCTGAGAACAGGAGAATCAGTGGTGTAAGTCTCGGTCTGAGTCTAAAACCCAAGGATCAGGAGCTCCAGTGTCCCATGGTAAGAGAGGAGGATGTTTCAGCTCAGCAGAGAGGATGAATTCACGCTTCCTTGTCTTTTTGCTCCTTTTGGGCCCCCAATGGATTAGAGGGTACCTGCTCACATTGGTGAGAGCAAACTTCTTTATTCTGTCTACTGACTCAAATGTTAATCATTTGAGTGATTGGAAGAAACCAATCCTTGAAGCATCCCCACAAACACACCCAGAAATGCTTAACTAGCCTCTGGCCATTCCTTAACCCAATCAAGTAAACACCAAATTAACCATCACAGAAGGCAATGGAGAAACTTAAAAAAAAAATAAATAGAAAATGTGTTCATCAGACAGTAGTGCTCACCTATCCATGACACTTCCTTTTCCTTCCTAACAATGCTAATTTTGTTCAGATTTGAGGAGAAAATGTGCTTATGGAAGTTTAGTCTCTGCCCAGCCTTTGAAGATGAATCACAATTAGCCAAGAGAATCATGTTGATCCCATTTCCTCTACCAGTGACTGGTTTGGAGTTAAGTATAGGACCCACTCATAGTTAAAAGAACCTGAGGGGAACTTACTAGGAACTTCGGAGAATGGTTTTTCTTTATGATTAAAAATAATAATAATAAAGGAAGTACCCTCCTTTTGTTTGAATTAAATTGTGGGAGGACCTGATGCTTGGAGCAATAACAGTTATTCTGTGGCCATGAGATAAAATCCAAAAGAATCACAGCGAAGCCGACTTAGAACCAGACATCATCTGTACTATTAAATGGTTAAACCTCAGAATCGGGTATTTTCGAATTTGTGGTATGTGAATAATAAACTCTCGTTTTTAAGCTCTATTAAATATTTTATTTCTTAAAACAAAACGTATCCTGATGAAATATTCATGAATGACATCTACTTCTCTTTTATTCCATATTGTAAGGTTATTGAAATTATTACAAATAAAATTATTGAATAGTATTATAAACAAAATCTATGCCCTGATTGATATATAATTATAAGTGAGACATAACATAATTGATAATGTTTGGTAGGTGCAAGTAGAGTTCATTGGAATATGAAGCTAAATCTTTTTTTATCTTTCTTTCTATTTATTTATTTATTTATTTATTTATTTATTTATTTATTTATTTTATTGGTTGTTCACAACATTACAAAGCTCTTGACATATCATATTTCATACATTAGATTGAAGTGGGTTATGAACCCCCAATTTTACCCCAAATGCAGATTGCAGAATCACGTCGGTTACACATCCACAATTTTACATAATGCCCTATTAGTAATTGTTGTATTCTGCTACCTTTCCTATCCCCTACTATCCCCCCTCCCCTCCCCTCCCATCTTCTCTCTCTACCCCATCTACTGTAATTCATTTCTCTCCTTGTTTATTTTCCCATTCCCCTCACAACCTCTTATATATAATTTTGTATAGCAATGAGGTTCTCCCTTCATTTCCATGCAATTTCCCTTTTCTCTCCCTTTCCCTCCCATCTCATGTCTCTGTTTAATGTTAATCTTTCCTTCCTACTCTTCCTCCCTGCTCTGTTCATAGTTGCTCTCATTATATCAAAGAAGACATTTGGTATTTGTTTTTTAGGGATTGGCTAGTGAAGCTAAATCTTAACAAGGGTATTCATCACAGCCAAGTTATTTTACAATGCCAGGAGGAAGTCTTTGTCATCTCATTTGCATTCACTTCTCTGACTATTGGCTGTCCAAGAAGAAGCTGGCAGCCCTGTGGGTGCCCACTGACCATGTGCCACACTCCTTGTGGTTGGCCTGGGAGTTGGTGTGTAAATAGATGGACAAATGCCAATCGAGGGAAAGAAGAGACATGTGATTATACAGGAAGATCTGCACAGAGATCGAGGGTGGGAGGTAAGACCCTTGTAGAAATGTTTCATCTTTTAACTTGGAAAATTTTAAAGTGAGAAACTAACCCCAAGGAGTCTGAACCTCCTTTTCCCAGCTCATGTCGAGTCTAAGTGCCTAAGGATACAGTAGATGTTCACACACAGCTTCTGCACAGTCATTTTTCATTATCATGGGATGTGGAATATCATATGCCCAGCTGTGTAATGCACCTGATTTAATGGCCAACAGATTTCTTTTAAAATGCCGTTTGTAGATGATTTCTCTCAGGCCTGCAAAGGACATAATGCGATAATGTGGTGGGAAGCACTTTGAGAGCTGCAAAGTACTCTAAAGATGTAGCGAATTTTATTATGACCTCAGATTTTTTAAAATTTTAAAATATTAAAGGGAGCAAGTGCTTTAGGACAGCCTTACCATCATCCCAGAGAGGCTGCCACTAAGACATTAGGACACCTACCTAGAAATAGATCTGTGCCTTTTAAAATGTTTAGAGCCTGAAATTCTGTTCAAGGAACAGAAAATGATCAAGACTCCTGCCTTCCTCTGTTTCTTAAAACAAATAGATATGTTCTGGACGCTCCCAATAATGGGCATTTAAAACAAGATAACCCCCTAGATCATCTGTAAAGTCAGAGTACCATCTGATCCCAGTGTTCTCGTCTTGTTATTCCCTATGGCAAGCACAGTGCATACCCAGAATTCAGCTCACCAGTTGTTCAGCAAATGTTGTTGAACTGAGCTGAATTCATGAAGGAATGTGTAACTCCTTGCCACTCAAAGTCCGTCCTGTGGACCAGCTATGCTGCATCACTAAGAGCTTCCTAGAAATGCATCATCTCCAGCTATATCCTAGACCTACAGGATCACTCTGTATTTTAACAAGAGCCCCAGGTGTTTGGTGCTCACTTTGAAGTGTGAGAGCATTGCTGTAGACGATGTCTGTGTTGTATTTGCACCCTATGTTCAGTTCTCAGGCCTGCCCTGCTTACAGCTCTGTCTGACAGCATGCAAACAAGCAAGCTTGCTAGGCAGGTGTGTGCCAGGCTGGCTAGAAGGGCAGGACCTTAACATCTTCACATGACAGTGAGTTGGCAGGTGAGCCTCAAAGTTTTCTTAGCCTTCCATAGGAAAATCCTGCAGCAAAAAAGTTCTCAGCAGTAGGAGCTCCAGCTTCCCACAGTTCCAACTCACTATGGGTTTTCTCATTTTCCTCTGTCTCACTTCCACAAACCTCAACACGGCTTCCTAGAATCACTTCCCAAATAAGCTCTCCTGCTTGTCCTCACCTCAAGGAGTGCTTCCAGAAGAACTCCACCTGAGACAGGTTACCTTCATTTCCAATGCTCTGTATTCTATTCCAGTCCCTCCTATAGCCCCTACTGCTGTCATATCAAAACACCACAGATAGGGTGGCTTAAACAACAGAAACTTTTTTTTTTTTACATTTTTGGAGGCTCTAAGCCCAAGCAAAGCACCCACACAGTCGTTTCTCAGGTGGGCTCTACCTGGCTTGTGGATGGTTACTTTCTCACCGTGTCCTCAAGGCAGGGAGAAAGCAAAACAGATCCCTCTTCCATTCCCTCTTTCTTTCCCCCCCACCCCCAGCACTGGGGATCAAACCCAGGGCCTACCACTTGCTAGGTCATCCTCTTCCAAAAGACCACAGTCCTATCAGATTAGGGCTCCCTGCTTGTGACCTCTTTTAACTTTTAATACATTCCTGTCTCCAAATACAGTTACATTTAGTAAGAGAGTTACACCATACTAATTTAGAAGGAGCTCAACTCAGAACAGAGTGTCCCTTATTTTAAAAGATAAAGAATCTGAAGCTTCAAGAAGTTAAATAAACTCCCAACAGGTTGATGGGAGTGTATGTATCAAAGCAAGAGGGAACTCAGCCATCTGGCTTCTAATTCCAGTTCTACCACGAAGCTTTCTTCCTGGGCCTGTGCTTCACTGAAGGATTGAATGTTGGATAAGGTGATCACCAAGGAATGGTAAGGCTCAGTCCAGGCAGGTCTCCTGACTCCACATCCAGGGTCCTTTCCAACACACCAAACGATTCTCCTAACAATGTTGTTGGGAGCTTTGAAAAGCAACAGCAAAACCCAACAAATTATAACATTAAACTAAAAGATGTACCTCACTCTTTTGTTTCTCAAGCCTAAATCATTTTAATTACAACCAATTCATGACAATTCACACTAATGAAAGAGAGCACTGATATAAATAATTCAGAAACTCACTAATAATCAGTGCAGCTGTAAGATACTCCTGCCAAAGGAAACATCCCCGGAGGCTGCCCAGGCTGGGAAGGTGGTGGGCAAGACTCCCAGCACATGCAGATGATCTGCAGCCTGGAAAACAGCCTGCTGCCAGCCTCAAGACTCGGGTTTAGGGAGGCATAGTCAGATTCAGACCCTTCTGTGTATTGGGGGAGAAGGCATCGTGAGCACGTGTGGATAAAAGGCCAAGAGGGTGACTGTGAGTTTTCCAAAGCTGACAAAACAGGATTCCTGATGCTAACTGAGTCCTACCTCTGCTTTGTTACTGGAGCTCTGTCTTGAGCTCCCCTGGTTCCATTGTCTCTCCTGGCCTTAGATATTACTACAGGAACCTGATGGAGCCCAATAAGAAGCTTCAGCTAGCCACTGGGCAACTGAACTTGCTTCAGTATTCTCAAAAGAAAATGAGGGCAGTCCAGCAGCACCCTGAGTGTATCCAAACACATACTCTTCCTCTCCTATTTCTTGCCATTCTTTCCTTCCCAGGAATATGGTATAGCAGCAGGAAAAGTACCTCAAGTGGACCTGATTGAGAAACACATCTTTGCCCTGGACTTTGTTCATTAAGCCAGTTTCTGGGCTTCCTTGATTCACAGAAGAACAACTTTTTAAAGCACAACAGCCCTCAAAAACATCAGTAGCCACATGAGTTTTATGCCAAAACATACCCATGCTGGGCACTGGCCACAGGCATGTAAATAGGTTTTAGTTTAGATAAGGCATCAGATATTTGTACAATGTGACCTTGAGTCTAACCCTCAAGATTTGAAAATGCTGGATGAGACGGAAGCACAGAGAAACCGGAGCATGCAAACCAAGACTGTCATTGGTGCCCAGATATGGGGTGACCAAGCTCTCACTGACCCAGACTTCCTATTGACAATCCTATTGACCATTGTGTGATCAATGAATCATTGGAGCTACAGAATAAGACGCTATCTGCATCTGACACCTCCTGTGTCCCTTTTCACATGCTCTTGGTCTCCCTTTTTACTCCAGTCCTTACTGAAGCAATCAGCTATGCTAGACAAGAGCTGAAAGCACTGTATGTCAGTCCCTGACATTGCTTACCTTCTCCTCTGGGCTTCTCTGACACTGCCAAGCCTCCTGAGGTGTCTGCAAACAGCCATTCTGATCACACCTGTGGATGGACATCGGAGGGAAGTAACACCAGAGAGCAACCCTTGACCACTGAGGGATGCGAGGCAACAAACTCTCCACTCTTCTGCTTCTCAAACAGACAATTCTGAGCTGTAATTGACGTAATTCTCAAAAGTTTCCTGAGAAGATCAAGCCCTGGTGTCCCACATGGAAGACTTTCATGTACCCTTGGATTAGCTTCCACCCACTCCCATGGTTCCTTGCATAAAAATCCTAATCACAAGCCCTTATCTTAGGCACTGCTTTCAAAGAGACCTAGGCCAAGAGAGTTGTTACCAAAGAAACCCTACAAAACAGCCCCTCAGGATGGGGTTCTGGGGCTAGATCTCATGGTCAGACTGAGATGAAGACCACACAGATGTGGGGTGGTAATGACCCCTGTGATGCAGAGAAATGTGACGACCAAGATACTCCTCTGATGGACTGAGGTAAGGAGCATGTGGAAGACCAAGCACTGGTCTCGGTGATAGCAGTGACCCTTGCATGGTGGGGCCCAGGAAAATTATGACTGGGAAGCTGCCTGGTTTTACTTAATTTAGAAAACTAGACCAAAGAAATGATGGTCTCCAGTTAGCAAACTAAAAATTCAAGGCATACTGTGAAACTCAGAAAGTCTTGTTTGCAAAGTTTAAAGAGACCCTGAAATCCTACAGTCTGTGCTGCAAACTGAGTATAAGATTAAACCATAAGGAGAACAGAGCTACAAAGAACAGTGAATGTTAGCCTCAACAGGTCTCCTCTGTCAAAGTGAGAGCGCCCATGCAGAGAGTGAAATTTTGAGACATGGAAGAGACTCAGCCTCAAGATATAGCCAAAGATCAAGGAAGAAGGATCTGTGGGCTCCTGTTCCTGAGGACCCATGAAGTAGCCTCAGAACACTTAGAAACAGCTTGGGAACACTTGACGTGGGCCCAAAGGCAGTGGGTTCTGTCATCCTTGTTGAGGGTATCTTAGTAAATATATCATTACTTTCATCGTATTCATAAAAAAAAATATTCTTGGCTTTATTACATTTAATATCATATTAAATCTATATGTTTTGATTTTTGAGGCATTTAAAAAAAGAGAACTTAAAAAAGGAGTATCCTGATATATACGGAAAAAAATAGCTTTAGAATCACTCAGATTTTTTTTAAAAACATGAACCATTTTTTTTTAGTTGTAGTTGGACACAATATCTCTATTTTATTTAGTGTTATGTGGTGCTGAGGATCAAACCCAGGGCCTCACACGTGCTAGGCGAACGTTCTACCGCTGAGCCACAACCCTAGCCCCTAGAATCACACAGATTTTTAAATACCAAGCTATTCTACATACTATCACTCTTGAAAATATGAATTTCCATATGAGCAAAATGGGGATAATCTTGTGAGTTCTTGGGATATTAAACAACATAAAACATGCAAAGTTTCTAACACATAGGAATAATTCAATACATGTGTCTATATTATTATTATGTATTATTATTATCATCATTATCATCATCTTCTTCTTCACTATACAAGTAAGCAGTATCTTCCAACATAAAATGAAATGAAAATTTGCAATTGTCCATATCAAATGTTTAGTAAAACTAAGGAAATAAATAATTCAATTTTCTTGTACAAGATGGAAATTTCCTCATTTCAAGGGTAAAATAAGTGATTTTTCACAATAGTAGAACTGAAGCAATCTTAAACTGACCTATTTTGCATGTAATATGTGAATCAGTTAAATTAGAGTAGAAACCTTTGAAAGTTTGGCTTAACTTTTATGGCATTAAACTGCTAAAAATTTGAACTGTTAATAGTTTTTAATAATTATCATCAAGGTTTTAAAGCTCCAAAATTGGCAGCAATATTCTTTTACACTTGAGTTTTAGTTCCAGAGCATAATATGGAACAGAGATTTGGCTACTGTCCAGGACATATGATCCTGTAGACAGCTAAAGAGGCCAAAAATATCCTCTTCTGTAGCTAAACCTACAGCTATAGACTTTGTATTGGCCGTTTTATCCTGAAATTTTCTAGGCAATAATCATGCCCACAAACATGGCTAAGAAGAAAGCTTACAGAAGCCCAAAACACATAGTGACAAACAATTGCATAATTTGATTCACAAATCTATTAAAAAACAGCCATCTACAAGGGATGAAACCATTCTTCTGTTTTTTGGAGGCTCCCTTCACAGAGACCCTTTGTCGAGCATTTCATAGGACCGAGCCCTACTGAGAAAAGCCTTTCCAGAAAAAAGGTGCAACTCAGCTACCAGGTCTTATGCCTTACATGAGTATGTTTGGATTATTTCAAAATAATTTTAAGTGAATATTTTCCCCATTTAAGAAAGAAAGTACAAAGCACAAGTCATTTGAAAAGCAATACTGGTATATTAGAAAAGATGACAGGGTGGATGACCATAAAAATAAAAACCCTTTAATTGACTACATTATGCTATGTGTATGCACAAGTATTTCACAAAGAATCCCACTTTTATGCGTAATTATAATGTGTCAATTACAAATAAATTGAAGGAAATCAGTAGAGGAAAGAAGTGAAGAGTGGAAGGAGAAGAAAAGGGGGAGTAGTGGGAAATGAAATTGAGCAAATTATGTTATATGCATGTACAAATATTTCACAGTTAATTCTACTATTATGTATAATTATAATACACCAATTAAAACAAAAGTATCTTTCCTTTTTATATGGAAAACACAGTGCTAGTCATTCATTCAGTACATTCATGAAAAGGTATATTATGCACCAGTCTTAGGAACTTAAAAGACAAGCAAGACACAGTCCTTGTCTTCCAGAACCTCATACTCCAACTCTATCTAAAAACTAATTGATAAACAAAATATCATAAAGTGACAATTAAAATATATATTACCTCAAACACATCTTTTTGGTAGTTAAAAGACAAAAATCTACTGTTAGTGATTTTTTAAAAAAATTTTTCAGTTATACATGGGCACAATATCTTTATTTTGTTTATTTATTTTTATGTGGTGCTGAGGATCGAACCCAGGGTCTCACACGTGCGAGGCAAGCACTCTACCACTGAGCCGCAACTCCAGCCCCCTGTTAGTGATTTTTAAGTAGAAAATATATATTGTTATTAACTAAAATTATGATGATATACAATAAATTTATTGAACTTATTATAGGCTCCAACCAGAAATTTGACCAACATCTTCCCTGTGCCTTAACCAACATCTTCCGGGTCTCCTCGCCCCCAGCCTCTGGTAACCATCATTCTACTGTTAAGAATAACTTTTTCAGACTCCCCACATAAGTGAGGTCATCTAGCACTTGTCTTTCTGTGCCTGGTTTGTTTCATTTACCACAATGTCCTCTAGGTTCACCATGTCACTCCAACCTAATTGATTTTTTTACACATGAAACATGGGAATAATAAGAGGTACATACATTAGCCAAACCCTAGAGGGTTTCTCAGAATGCCTGGATCAGGAACATCCTTAAATAAAAGCACTAACTATATTGTTTTATTCGTTGAAGAACTGTGATGTGATTATAGAGTTGAAAAAAAATTTTAAACTTATTTTGGGAGGCAAAAGAATTGAGCAAGTTACTCACGATAAAAGAGCAAGTAAGAAATTTAGAAGTTATTTCTATTGCAGTCATATTATTTAGTTTACATAGACCAACTTATTTGAAAGAATATTGACCAAAACCCCACCAATGTGGCTCTGCCTCTAAGGAACTTTGGGAACCAGTAATCACAGTTACCCATGTGTTATGATTAGAATCTGAGATATCCCCCAAAAGTTCATGTGTGGAAAACTTGGTCCACAATACAGCAGTGTTCAGAGACCCAGGTTTGGGGGAGGTGATTGGATCATGAGGGCTCTACCTTCATTAATGGATTAATCCAGCGATGGATTAATGGCTTAACTTTGCACTGAGAGATGGTGGAAACTTCAGGAGGTAGGGTCTACTGAAGGAATTAGGTCGCAGGTGGTGTGACCTTGAAGGGTGTATTTGTTCCTTGGCCTCTCCCTCTTCTTTTCTCTCCTCTTCTTCCTCTCTTCCTGACCCCTTATTCTTGGCCACCATGAAGTACAGGTTCCTCTGCCTTCCCTTCCACTATGATGTCCTACCTCACCACTTGGCTCTATGACTATGAACCAAAACCTCTGAAACTGTGAGCCAAAATAATTTTTTTCTCCTTAAAGTTGATTTTCTCTGGTATTTTGTCACAGTGATAGAAAGCTTACTAACACACCAAGGGTTTGTACTGTGGGTCCATTTCTACCATGTGCTTAGAAAACAACAATATTCAGCCAATCTAGAGAGAGAGCCTTGGTTGCTAGACTAGGCAACCCCAAGAAAAGAGGAGTGGCCTCCTACATTCCTAGCAGATTTCAAAGTCCTGGTTCCAGTTCCACATGAGACTCCACTGTCCTATCTGCTTGAGGGGTAGGAGGTAGTCCAGAACCATCCAAAAACTTAACTATAACTTAATCATAACACATCACTTCAGCAAGACCAACTTGTTCATTGACCCCAAAATACCTCTGGCATTTATTTCTAAGAAATGCAAGTTTACCATATCCTTTCAACATCCCAACCAATCCATACCACACCTGCCCCAACCCAAGCTTCTCGGTCTCAGGAACATATTCTCCAACCTCCATAACCAACATGACTCAGTAACATTTAGATAACTTCTGGCAAGAGACTGACGCTGGAAATAATTTTTTAGTTTCATTTTATAAAACAGCATCTCCCACATACACTGCAGCATGAAAGGTCTTTGAAATTCAATATTTATTTTACGCTTGATACACACTGTAATTTGGACTAGACACATTTTAAGTGCTCCATCCTCACATTTGGCCAGAAGCTACCAAACTGGCCACTGTAGCTCTAGAGTTTGAGCTCTGCTACATCCTTACCATGTTACCCTGAGTAGAAAACTTAATTTCTTTTAACCTCATAAAGTTGTTTTGAGTATTATATAATATAGTACCTGCAAATCCTTTGATAAAGTGCCTGTGGAAACCTCTCAATAAATATTAACCACTAATTTTATCACAAAATATAAGGGTCAATTAAACTGAAGGGAAAGTCAGAGAAAGTTCATGCTTTGGTGCCACTCAATAAAAATACACTTAAAATTAAGCAACAAATGAATAAGAACTCTTACGTCTGCTAGAATTTCTTTGTTTTGTAGTGGTGAAAAGCTGGTTTGGGATTCACATCCTAGTTCTGTTATTCACTAGCTGTATGAAATTGGGAAATTTATTTAACCACATGATACTTTAATGTCTTCAATGCCTTCATTTACAAAATGAAAATAGTAATGGCTTTTCATCTTACGTGATTGGAGTGAGGATCAAATGACTTTGTAAATGTAAAGCACTTAGAACAGGGACCAACAAAAAAGAGAAGCAGTAGCTGTCGTTGTCATTATTGTCATCATGTTATTATCATCATCGTTCCTGTTGTCACCCTGCCATCCTGGTAGTTAACGGCACTGTAATGATTGGGTCTTAGCTTCTCAGCTTTCACTAAACCCACGCTTGACTTGCAGTTGACCCCAAATCAAATAATCTATTGTGCACATATTCGTGAATTTCTCTATTCAATCTATGGTGTCACAAAAGGGCAAAAGTGTAAGGACAGCAGACTAGTTAGAAACATCCAGTTCACGTACATCACAATCCATTTCGCCATTACAAGTGCCAAGAAATAGAATTAAGTTGCCGCCACTAAACCTTTAAAATGGATATCAGATATTATTTATTGGCTCTCCCCACTCTCCCATCCTCTTCTTCACATTCTTCCACCCTATTCACTCTCAAGGGCTACCATCCTGGGAATTAAATGTCACATACTCAATGGCCAGCACAGTACAGGGTCTGGTTTGGTTTATAACAAGGAGCGTATAAAGCCACTCAAGATTTGGAAGGCAGAACGGAGATGGAATTACCCTTCTTCCTCTGCCATCCAGGCAGACAGGTGGGCTTCATCAGTGGAGGGTGTTAATAACAGCTTCCATGTTCCCTTGAAATTTGGCCCCATGTGGTAGAGGAGCCAGTGGTGATGTCCATTGGTTTCCGACCCTTGAGTGGCATCAGCAGATTTCTCTGCTCATCCTTTTGCTTCTTCTGCTCTCTCAATGATTGGTGTAGTATAGGTACCTTGTTCCCCATATTAAATCTTGTTCTGTGTGAAATACCTAGAATGATTTCTTGACTGCACCCAGGATGATATTACTGCTTTTCTCTGAAAATTGATCTTGACCCTTTAATCTAGCTGATACCTCTAAGAGAAAAAGGTAGTAAATGTCATGGATGACTTTAGAAGTTCTAACTCAACGGCAGAGTTTAATTTCAACAACAATGGTGACAATGATGAAAAACAGAAGTCACTGCCATTCTAAGAGGCAAAGTAAACAAACTTATCTTTTCCATGGCTCTCCGCCCATCTCAACCAAAAACCCATCTGACAAGTCCAAGCCCTTAATCATGAGATTGTATCTACTACCTTCTATCGTAATTGCAAAATGATGATCCACTGGGGCACTGTAAGGGTCCGGCGAAACGTCGGAGGAAGAGACCACAAAAGACTGTCTTATGCAACAGCAGAAGGGAGGGTTTATTTGGAGACCAGCATGCTAGGGCCCAGAGCTCTCTATAGCAAAGAGAGATGGAGCCCGGAGAACAGCTTGAGCAGAGCTTATATACTTTCCCTGGAGAGGGCAGGGAGAGAAGTTACATTTTGTAGTTTGGCAGTTGGGGACAGCTCATTCTGGGAACAAGATTAGCAGACAGTTCTTAAGATTTCAACAGTGTTTTGTTAAGCATATAGAAAAACGGAGTGACAAGTACCTATTTTATTAACCTTTCCGGGGGCACTAGACTTGGGCCACGTCAATACTTACACTCAGACTCCAATATCAGTGCCGTCCCCATGGAGAGATGTCAGATCCATAACTACTCAGTTTAAAATCTTGCTTTCTTGACCACAGAAGACAATGGCCATGAATTAGTATGATCATTCTCATTTCTGGGAACAGAGAAGCTAATGCTCAAAGAATCTACAGGCCCAAAATAAGTCTGAGTTTAACATGGATTCACTTGATCCTAGATTGAAATGAACATGTGCTATGATTCCAAGCTGTGATTTTGAAAACCATGTATCACAGGAAGAGTTTTGCTTCACTCTAATTTAGAAAATCTTATCCCAAAGTAGCCAAGTTTCTCACTCTCCCAGGAAAAAGACCAGGAGTAGAGCCCTTTCTTAGGGAGCCAGGTTTACCAGCCACGTAATCAAAGAAGCCTATTTTACTAAGCTCCTTTTGCTAATAGAGACACAAAGCAGATGAATGAAGCAGCTGGGATTAGAACTGAGTGTTCTTTGAGGCTCCGGACTCTGTTTCCACAGCAACATCATACCTGGAGAAAAAGCAGTCTGTGATGAAGCCCAGCATGTCTGTCTCCATAACAACAGGATCATGGCAACTTGGCTGTGATTTCCCCCTCTTCCTCCTCAGCAGTGACCATGGTAACAATGCCATACACTTTCATTTACGGAATAGACAAATGTACACCTCTGAATTCCTTTGATGGATGTCCTAGATCATATTTCCCAGTTGTTGACCCTGAGATTAGAGTTTGTGTGCAAGTAAGTTATTAAAGTGCTCCAAAGGGAAACCAGAAAGGTAGGACCAAGTGGTACAGAAAAAGAGAAAGGCTGCAATACCACCTGGACACAGTCCTACAGAGGGTAGCTTCAGCCTAATCCTGTGAGGGAAATCGGAGTATAAATTATCCCTCAGAGCTGCCTGACTCATCTGTCATCATTAAGGTCTACCCCAAGGGGAGGTAATTCCCTTGTACTTTTACCTTTTTACCTTTCTGAAAAATCAGGCTCATCAGGCTCTAGGGACAGAGCATTTTGGAAAAAGGTCACAAGTACTGGATTTGAAAAGCACAGTAAAACCAAGTGGTGCCCAAAAATGGTGATATAGTGTTCAAGGGGTTCCAAGTGTAGCAGCACCAGTATCTAATATGTTGGAGAAGCACGGATAGGCAGATGTAAAAGAAAAAATGAAGTTAGCCAAACCTCTCTCACACATCTCAGATGGTGTTTGCGTGGAGTTGCCTAATATGGGCTTTAAACAACTAAAATCAACTAACAGCTACTGATGACCCATATTTGTCTAGCACCAGAGTGGGAATTACAGAAACATCAAGCAACAGGACACCTGGACTCATGCTACCTAGAAAAGGACATGCTTTGGTGCGAGAAGCAGGAAATTAGGAGTTGTACAGCTATTCAGCATGGCTTCAATGATGACCACTTGATGTGGACATCAAAAAGAGGACCCAAGTTAACATAAGGAAAAAAAAAGATGCTCAAAGGGATTGTCCCTCAATCCTGACATCCAGTAATTCACAACCTGAGTTTTGATCCTGCCCTAATCCTAATTTTTTCTGTGTGATCTAAGACAAGTTAATGTCTTTCAGTATGAGATGTTTCTTCTGTAAAATGAAAATATTAAAACCACTCTGGACTTCCACTTTTAGGCAGATGAGTTAAACTTAAATTTCCCTATTCCTCTCATTAGGTATAACTAGAAATTCTGGATGTTATGTCTAAAACTAAGAAGATTCTAAAAGGTGGAGAGAAGAAAGCAGACCGGTTAGGGACCTGAGAGCCCAAGAAATAACACAGTGATGAGATTCCTGGAATCTTTTCTTTTTCTTTTCTTTCTTTCTTTTTTTTTTTCTTTATATGTCACAGACTTGAAACTAAAGAAACTGGCAGCCTAGAAACACCAATGAGCACAGGGAAAACAAAAACAAAAGCTTCTCTCTCAGCCAAAGGACTAAAGGAGCAATCTAGCAAGACACAAAACTTTTAAACAGTAACTACTCTAATCCAGCCAAGTACCACAGAAAATATTATGACCCAACCAACACCCATGCCAACAAAATCAAAGTCTATTCAAATTCACAGTTTTAAAACTTCCAAAAAGGAAATCTCCAGACCCAAATGGTTTAACCGGAAAACTTTATCAAATGTCTAAACAAAAATTAACACCAATTCTATACAATCTTAGTTTGTGGAAGAGAAAGAAACATTTTTAATTCATTTTAGAAATCAAATACTGCAGTTATACCCAAACCATTCAAAGCCATTTCACAGAGAAATACAAGGAGAAGTAGAAGGAAAGGAGGAGGAAGAAGAAGAGGAAAAGAAGAAGAAAAAGGAAAAGGGATAGGAGGAGGTCTGGTTGCAGTGGTGCACACCTCTAATGCCAGCTATTTAGGAGCTGATGCAGGAGGATAGCCTAGGAACTTAGTGAAACCCTGCCTATCTCAAATTTTTAAAATGAAAAAGAACTGAGGACATAGCATTGCAGAAGATGTGCTTGCCTAGCATGTGTGAGGCCCTGGATTCAATCCCCAGTGCTACAAAAAAGAAAAGAAAGAAAGTCAGTTAAAAACCATAAATAAATGTATTTTTCTTCCTCATCTACAAGATTTATTAAACATTCAAAAACTAATCAATGTAATCTAGCATATTAACAAGCTAAAAAGAAAAAAATTCACATGATCATATTAGTAGATAGATAAAATCATTTGACAAAATCCAATGTTCATTCATTATAAAACTCTAAGAAAAATAGACATGGAGGAGAAATTCTTCAACTGATAAGGAGCTTCAACAGAAGTCTTTGTCATTAACCTTATACTTAATGTGACAGACTGAATGCTTTAACTGAATTCAGGAACAAGGTAAAATTTTCCATTCATCACTCTCATTCAACATAGTGATTTGTCTATGCAGAAAATTCCAAGAAATCTAAAACTAAAACAAAACTCTCACAATTAATTAACCATTTTGGCAAGGTCACAGAATAGAAAATAAATATACAAAATCAATTGTACTTCTACATATGAGTGATAAACATGTGGACATCAAATTTAAAATATAATAACTCATACTTGCTCAAAAATTTAAATATTTAGGTATAAGCCAATCAAATCATGTTTAGGCTTTCATTATGAACTGAATATATGTGTGCCCCCAAATTTATATGTTGAATCCCTAACTAACGATGTGATGGCAATAGGAGATGAGGCTTTGGGGTGGCACTTAGGTTTAGATGATTTCATGAGGGTAGAGTTCGTATGATGGTATTAGTACCATAACAAGAAGATACCAGAGCTCTGTTGCCACCATGCAAGGACACAGCAAGAAGATAGTTGTCTTTAAGATATAAAAGAGAGCAGACAACCTCCACCTGTCCTCCATGTGAAAGGAGGAGCAGCAGAAGACCCCATAGAAGCAGAGCAACCATGCATACATGGTAGGACTTGAGCTCCATCTACCATCTCTTTGGGTGGCTTTTCCCACTGGCTTCCATCTAGTGACAACAGCCAGGACTTACAAGGCCATCATCCAGGTTCCTGCAGGCAAGGAATTGGTAAGCTGCACGGACACTATAAGATTATAAGGTAGAAACTGTAATACCTCAAATCCACACTGCTAGAGAGGAAGACACACAAACAATATGAAGAAACAAGGGAAGAAAGTGCCCAAAACAAACCAAGTTGATACAATAATAGATTCCACTGATAGCACAGTAGATGAAATGTCAGAGAAGGAGTTCAGAATGTATATAATTAAAATGATATGCGAAGCAAAGAATGAATTAAGAGAGCAAATATAGGCAACAATTGACTTCTCCAACAAAGAGATAAGATAGGAAATACAGGTAGCAAAAGATTACTTCAAGAGATTGAGACCCTGAAAAAAAAAGACAAATGGAAATCCCTGAAATGAAGGAAACAATAACCCAAATAAAAAATTCAATAGAAAGTGTCAACAACAGACTAGAATACTTGGAAGACAGAACCTCAGGCAATGAAGATAAAATATATAATCTTGAAAATAAAGTTGACCACATAGTAAAGATGATAAGGAAACCATGAACAGAACATCCAAGAATTATGGGATGATATGAAAAGACCAAATATAAGAATTATCAGGATAGAGGAAGACATAAAGTTATAAACCAAAGGAATGCACAATCTCGTCAATGAAATAATATCAGAAAATTTCCCAAACATGAAGAATGAATTGGAAAATCAAATACAAGAGGATAACAGGACACAAAATGTACAAAATTACAACAGATCCACACCAAGGCACATTACAATGAAAATGTCTAGAATACAGAATAATGAGAGAATTTTAAAAGCCACAAGAGAAAAGTTTTAGATTACATATAGGCGAAACCAATTTGTATCTCAGCAGATTTTTCAACCCAGACCATCAAAGCTAGGAGATCCTGGAACAAAATGTATACCAACCAAAAATCTTATATCCAGCAAAATTAAGCTTCAGATTTGATGATGAAATAAAAACCTTCCATGATAAACAAAAATTAAAATAATTTACAACAAGAAACCTACACTACAAAACATCCTTAGCAAAATATTCCATAAGGAGGAAATGAAAAACAACAATGAAAATCAGCAAAGGAAGGAATCACACTAAAGGAAAAACCAATCAAAGGAGAAACCAACTCAAGTTAAAAACTAAAAATAAACGAAAATGACTGGGAATACAAACCACATCTAAATAATAACCCTGAATGTGAATGGCCTATACTCATCAATTAAAAGACATAGTCTGGCAGATTCAACGAAAAAAAAAAATATCCAACAATATGCTTCCTTCAAGAGACTCATCTCACAGGAAAAGACATACACAGACTGAAGGTGAAAGGATGGGAAAAAACATATCATTCACATGAGTCACATGAACAAGCAGGGATTTCCATTTTCATATCACATAAAGTGGACTTCAAACCAAAGTTAGTCAGAAGAGATAAAGGACTTTTCATACTGCTTAAGAGAACCATATATCAACAAGACATAATAGTCATAAATATCTATGCTCTAAACAAGGGAACACCTACATATATCAAACAAGCCCTTCTCAATTTCAAGAAGCAAATAGATCACAACACAATAATACTTGGTGACTTTAACATACCTCTATCACCATTGGATAGATCTTCCAAACAAAAACTAAACAAAGAAACTATAGAGCTCAATAATACAATCAATGAATTAGACTTAACAGAGATATATAGAGTATTTCATCAATCATCACACAAATACACCTTCTTCTCAGCAGCACATGGATCCTTCTCTAAAATAGACCATATATTATGCCAAAGAGCAACTCTCAGCAAATACAAAAAAATAGATACTACCCAGTATTTTCTCAGATCATAATGGAATGAAACTAGAAATCAATGGCAAAATAAAAAATAGAAGCTACTCTAACACCTGGAGACTAAATAATATGATATTGAATGAGCAATGGATAGTAGAAGACATCAGAGAGGAGATTTAAAAAAAATTCTTAGAGATAAATGAGAACACTGATGCAACATGTCAAAATCTCTGAGACACAATGGTAGTGCTAAGAAGAAAATTCATTGTATCGAGCTCATTAATTAAAAGAATAAAACGTCAACATGACCTAACATTACATCTCACAGCCCTAGAAAAAGAACAAATCAACACCAAAAGTAGTAGAAGACAGGGAATAATTAAAATCAGAACTGAAATCAATGAAATTGAAGCAAAAGAAAAAATTCAAAAAATCAAAAGTTGGTTCTTTGAAAAAAATAAATAAAACTGATAAATCCTTAACCATGCTAATAAAGAGAAGAAGAGAGAAAACTCAAATTACTAAAATTAATGGTAAAAAAGAAAATATCACCATAGACACTAGTGAAATACAGAAGATAATTAGAAAATCTATTTTCTAATCTATACTCCAATAAAATAGAAAATCTCAATGACACTGACAAATTTTAGAAACTTTTGATCTACCTAAACTGAATATGGAGAACATACACAATTTAAATGAATCAATTTCAAGCAAGGAAATAGAAGACGCCGTCAAAAGCCTACCAACCAAGAAAAGCGCAGGACCAGATGGATTCTTAACCAAGTTCTACAAGACCTTCAAAGAATAACTAACACTAATACTCCTCAAATTATTTCATGATATAGAAAAGGAGGGAACTCTTCAAATTCATTCTATGAGGCTAGTATCACCCTGATATCAAAACTAGACAAAAATACATCAAGGAAAGAAAACTTCAGAACATTATCCCTAATGAACATAGCGACACAAAAATTCTCAATAAAATCCTGGCCAATCACATACAAAAACATATTTAAAAGATAGTGCACCACAATCAAGTGAGGTTCGTCCCAGGGATGCAAGTTTGGTTCAATATATGGAAATCAATAAATGTAATTCATCACATCAATAGACTTAAATACAAAAATCATATGATTATCTCAACAGATGCTGAAAAAGCATTCAATAAAATACAGCACCTCTTCATGTTCAAAACACTAGAAAAACTAGGAATAGTAGGATCATACTTCACCATTATAAAAACTGTCTATGCTAAGCCCCAGGCCAACATCATTCTAAATGAAGAAAAATTGGAAGTATTCCCTCTACAAACTGGAACAAGACAGGGATGCCCTCTTTCACAACTTTTGCTCAACATAGTCCTTGAAATTCTATCCAGAGCAATCAGACACACAAATGAAATTAAAGGGATACACATAGGAAAAGAAGAACTTAAACAATCACTATTTACCTACGACATGATTCTATATTTACAAGATCTAAAAAATTCCACCAGAAAACTTCTAGAACTAATAAATGAATTCAGCAAAGTAGCAGGATATACAATCAATACCCAATCAAATACATTTTTATACATAAGTGATGAATCCACTGAAAGAGAAATTAGGAAAACTACCTCCATTCAAAATAACCTCCAAAAAAAATAAAATACTTGGGAATCAATCTAACAAAAGAAGTGAAAGACCTCTACAATGAAAAATAAGAACACTAAAGAAGTATATTGAAGAGGAAATTAGAATATAGAAAGATCTCCCATGCCCTTGGTTAGGCAAAAATAATATTGTCAAAATGGCCATACTACCCAAAGCACTATATAGATTCAATGCGACTCCAATTTAAAGACCAATGTCATTCCTTATAGAAATAGAAAAGGCAATCATGAAATTAATTTGGAAAAATAAGAGATCCAGAATAGCCAAAGCAATCCTTAGCAAGAAGAGTGAAGCAGGAGGCATCACAATACGAGACCTTAAACTATACTACAGAGCAAAAATAGCAAAAACAGCATAGTATTGGCACTAAAATAGACATGCAGACCAATGGTACATATTAGTAGATACAGAGACCAACCCACATGAATAAAGTTATCTCATACTAGACAAAGGCACCACAAAATACATTGGAGAATAGATAGCCTCTTCAACAAATGGTGCTGGGAAAACTGAAAATCCATATGTAGCAAAATGAAATTAAAACTCTATCTCTTATCATGCACAAAACTCAACTCAAAGTGGATCAAGAATCTAGGAATTAGACAAGACACCCTGTGCCTAATAGAAGAAAAAGTAGACCCAAATCTCCATCATATCAGATTAGGCCCTGACTTCCTTAATAAGACCCCTAAAGCACAAGAAATAAAATAAAGAATCAATAAATGGGATGGACTCAAACTAAAAAGCTTCTTCTCAGCAAAGGAAATAATCATTGAGGTGAAGAGAGACCCTACAGTATGGGATCAAATTTTTACCACATGCACATCAGATACAGCACTAATCGCCAGGATATATAAAGAACTCAAAAGACTTAATACCAAAAAAAAAAAAAACCCCAACAGATAAATGGGTTATGGAGCTGAACAAACACTTCTCAGAAGAAAATATACAATTGATCAAAAAATATATAAAAAATTGTTCAACATCTTTAGTAATTAAAGAAATGCAAATCAAAACTACTCTTAAGATTTCATCTCACCCCAGTCAGAATGGCAGTTATCAAGAACACAAGCAATAATAAGTTTTGGAGAGGATGTAGGGAAAATAGTACATTCATACATTGCTGGTGGGCTTCAAATTGGTGCAACCACTTTGGAAAGCAGTATGGAGATTCCTCAGAAAACTTGGAATGAGACCACCATTTGACTCAATTATCCTACTCCTTGGTCTATACCCAAAGGACTTAAAATCAGCATACTATAGTGATATAGCCATACCAATGTTTATAGCAACTGAATTCACAGTAGCTAAACTGTGGAACCAATCTAGATGCCCATCAATAGATGAATGGATAAAGAAACTGTAGTATATATACACAATGGAATATTACTCAGAATTAAAAGAGAATAAAATTATGTCATTTGCAGGTAAATGGATGGAGTTGGAGAATACCAGACCTTAAGGTCACAATACCAGACCTTAAACTATACTACAGACAATAGTAGCAAAAACAGCATGGTATTGGCACCATGTATAAATTTCTTTTTCCATTCAGCTATTGATGGGCATCTAGGTTGTTCCATAGTTTAATTATTGTGGATTCAGCTGCTACAAACATTGATGTGGCTATGTCACTATAGTATGCTGATTTTAAGTCCTTTGGGTATATGCTAAGTGAAGTAAGCCAATCCCAGAAAATTAAAGGCCAAATGTTTTCTCTGATTAGAGGATGCTTATCTATGATACGGAGCAGGGGGAGGCACAGAAAGAATGGGACAACTTTTGATTGGGCAAAGGGAAGGGTACGGAGGGGTTATGGGGTTAGGAAAGATGGTGGAATGAGATGGACATCATTACCCTAGGTACATGTATGATTACACAAATGGTGCATCTCTACACTGTGTACACCAGAGAATTGAAATGTTGTGCTCCATTTGTGTATGATGAATTGAAATGCATTTTGCTGTCATATACAACTAAATAGAACAAATAAAAACAATAATAATAAAAAAGATAGGAAAAGATGGTTGGGGATGTAGCTCAGTAGTAGAGTGTGTGAGACCCTGAGCTCCATTCCCAACAGCCCTAGGCAGGAAAAATACTGGTAAAGTTTAAAAACAAATTAATAATAAAGAATATTGTTTTGGAATGTATATACACACACCTATGTATGCAGGTATGTATATGCATATGCCATGTGTGTGTATGTGTGTGTATGTGTATGTATACTTACTGTATATATGTATGTATATATGTTCTCACACCACATATCTATTATATATAATAGGTAGGCTGATAGATAGATACATGGTAAAACTATTTTTAAAAGAAAGGCAATGACAAATACAAATTAGGATTACTATTATTTCCAAGGAAAAGCAGGGCATTAGGGTAAGGAAAGCACACAGGCAGGCGCAATTTTTACTGTTGTACTTCTTGAGTCAAGTGGTGGGTTACAATTTAAAATGGAAAATCTTTGGAAAAAAAAGAATAAAAGATAAACTACTAGATTGGAACCAGAAAAAATCAAATACAAAAAAAGTTTAATATTAGATAAAAAAAGAACATAAAAAAAGTAAAACATGTGGCATAAATAGAGGTTATATATAGGTATTAGGAATAACAGACCAAAAAGATTTCAGTATATACTTAATAATACAGTTTATAAACTTAAACATATATGAAACAATAACTGTCAGAACTCAGAGAAATTATTAAATTATTATTATTATTAATTAATTAATTATTTTTTAACTTACATTTTGTCCTTGACCACTCAAGCTGCTATAATGAAAATGCCATATGCTAGGCAGCTTATGAGGAACAAAAATCGATTTCTCTCAGTTCTTGAGGCTGGAAAGTCTAAAATCAAGGTAACAGCATATGTGGTTTCCGGTGAGGGTCAGTTTTTCATAAACTGTATCTTCTCACTTTGTCTTCACATGATGGAAGAGACAAGACCAGTCTCTGGGGCTTCTTTAATGAAAGTACTAATCCCATTTTGGGGGGTCCACCCTCTTGACCTGAGCAACTCCCCCAAGCCCTACTTCTTATTGAGAAACGGGTTTCAACTTGTAAATTTTGGGAAGACAAACCATAGCACCAATCTGAGAAACTGATAAACTAAGTAAAGGGGGCAGGAAGAAAAATACAGAGTAGTTTAATCTCAAATGAATAGATATGTAAACCAAAACCCAGAGATATACATAGGACATTATCCCACACTCAGAATACATGCCCCAAAACTGCCTATGTTGTAGAGCACTGAGGAAACCTCTATCCAGATAGTTAGATATTATAAATACTGATGTAGTATCACACTGATTGTGCAAGGATAGCAATCAATGTAATATAATGTCTGAAGCTAAAAAACATGTTACTAAACATAGAGGCAGAAATTACATAACCCATTCCAAATGGAGTTTGGGGCTTTCTGAGATTTCTCTCAGTTCTTGAGATTGGGAAGTCTAAAATCAAGGTAACAGCATATGTGGTTTCCGGTGAGGGTCAGTTTTTCATAAACTGCACCTTCTCACTTTGTCTTCTCTTTTATTTCATACATTGTTACCATTCACACTTGAAAAAAAAAAAGTGGTAGGTGCTTCCAAATCTGATGAAGAATTTTTTCAAATTAAGGAACAAATATTTCACTTTCCCCTGAAGCTTTCAGAAAAGCACAGGATGTTCTGCAGCATACAACTGGCCTGACAGCATCATTTTAACAAAGATTTGTAAGACACCTAGAAGTCAGAGATCGTTGTTACCTCCCTGGGAAATAGTTCCTCAGCTCTCAGAAGCTGAGAATGCTGAGGGTTGTCTTATGATGTGTTGCCTTGGTGATGTGTAAATTGGCATCTTGAAAATACAAATAATTGTTGATTTTCTTTGTTAAGCCAGAACGAGGTCATCGGCACTTAACGTGCCTAGTAAAATCAAGTAAAATGCCTTTCAGATTGAAAAACTCATCTTATTTAAATAAGCGAATATCTCCAATGTTAAACAAAATCACCGGGACAATTATAAGCTACTTAGAACTGAATGACAATGAAGCACTATATATTAAAAATCTGGGAGATTCACCTAAATAGCACTTAGAGAGATTTTATATCTTTGAATATGTTGAAGGAAGATTAAAAACAAATTATGGGGGCTGGGGATGTGGCTCAAGCGGTAGCGCGCTCGCCTGGCATGAGTGTGGCCCGGGTTCGAGCCTCAGCACCACATACCAACAAAGATGTTGTGTCCGCCGAGAACTAAAAACATAAATATTAAAAATTCAAAAAAAAAATTATGTCTCTTCCTCTTCTTCATCTTTCCATTCTTTGTCCTTCCTATCCTTCCTGAAAAAAATCAGCCCTAAATATATTAAATGAACTCAAAAGAAGTAGGCATCCACTCCTTAGGAATGGAGAGAGGGCGAGCCAGTGGCCCAGAACCCAGAGCGGGAGCCTGAGGAGTTTAAGAAGGTGAGCAGGCAGGTGAGGGCCCCCCCTCATCCTATGGAAGGCAGAAGGTTACCTCCAAGCCCTTGCCTCAGGATTTAGAGCCTGGACAGGGCGAGGGCTGCATGCTCAGGGCATCTCAGCATGGGAATTGGAGGAGGGCACAGCCAGTAGGGTATCCACACGGAGCCTCCAGGGCTTGGCCACAGGGATGAGAAATCAGTTCCACAGAGGGGATCGATCAAAGCAGCAAATACAGGGTGTCTTCAGTTTTAAACTATAATAACTTCTGCAGCATAAGTTCTACAAACTTGTAAAAAATAATTACAATGTTTAATTAAATTTCTTCTATAATAATATATTTGTATACTTTGAGTGCTATTTAATTTTAGATTTTTGTTTTAATCACTGGTTGAAGAGGGCAAATGTTGACTGAGACAGAAAGATCAAATTAAAAATGCATTATTAAAAAATCACAAAAATAAATAGGTGAAACGGAAGTTAAATAGATAAATCTTCAAAATGATGATGGAAAGGGAAAAAACTAGATTACACCTGTGTTGTTGGATCGGAAATGAAGATTTGATGCAAATTGTGGTTTTCAATTTATGAATAAAAAAATAGGTATATTGTGTGTGTGTGTGTGTGTGTGTGTGTGTGTGTGTGTGTGTCAGAGAGAGATGGACAGACACCAATATTCACCAACAGTGTCCATAAGCTGGCATTGGAAGCAGAGTTACCTCAACATCAAGAGGCATATCTAGCTCCCAGATAATATCATTCTCCACTATGGATACCAAGACTTGTTAGAGAAATGGCTGACTCAGGGCTGGGACAAGACAAATTCAAAGATGATCCTATATCGTATTGTTGTGGAAAGCAACCATGGCACATGTTGACAGAAAACACATGCTATCTAGAGGACTTCTACTGACAAGCTGGGGACATTCTGAACATCAAAACAAATAATAATAGGGAAAAATTATAACCCATTGAGTAAAATAGGCAACATGAGTCCATACTAGTATAAACAAATCAACAAGTAAATTGGGACTTTAATGAAAAATGAACTATGTATTATGTAGTTTCAAATGACCTCCTGCAAAATATTAATCAAAAACAACAAGAGGGATAACTTCACAGTGGAGAAGTCTGGTGGATGCCATGTTAATCAAGCAATCAAAATTTATATGGTTAGTAGTGGAAAAACATGATGCATGTGTCATGTGATAGGACACAATGAGATTAGCACAGTGTTCCTTCTATGGTGTTCCTGTCAGAGATGCATAACCTGAATCTAATCATGAAGGAATATTAGACAAACCCAAATGTAAGAACATTAACAAAAAAAACTGTAATCTTCAAAGTACCAAGGAGATGAACATCAAGGAAAAACTAAGGAACTATTCTGAAGAGACATGACGATTACATGTAGCACATGATTATGAACTGGTCTCTTGTAATAAAGGACATTATTAAGACAATTTATAAAACTTGGATAGATTCTGCAGATTGAATAGTAGTAATAAATCAATGAATTGGAAGGTTGTTTGTGGTTGTGTGGGAGAATATCCTTGTGTGTTTGGAATATATAACGAATGGCTCCTTTTTGCTCTGGATCCTTATGAGCAAGGAGTGTTATTAACTTTGCATGTTTTCCAGTCTGGTGGTTATTAAGAGCTATCTCACTGTTACTTTCATTTGTGTCTCCTGACTACTAGTGAATTCAACTACCTTTGATATGACCTTCGCCATTTGGGGAAAAAAATACACACACAAGCATGCATATGTAAGAATGTGTACACACACACACACACTACAGACTTTTGGGGTGTTTGGTCTTGCTTGAGATGTTTTCCATCCCTAAATTGTAGTTTATTTTTTTACAATTCTCTTGCAGAATTTTCATTATGATTTCTTTTCTTTATTTACATTGTTAGTGATCTTGAAATTTTATTTGTATATGGTATAATATAATGTTAAATTTTACTTTCTTCTAGAATTAGTATTTATTAAATAATTCTAATCTCTCCAAACATATTAAAATACCAATTTTTGCTTTTTAAATTCTCTTATATGCAAAGATCTATTTCTGCCCTCTCTGTTTTGATCTCTTGTCTACCTGTCAATTCCTAGACTACTATCACATTGATTTGATTTGAATGGCTTTTTAGGGTGTTCTAATATCTGATAAGAAACACTCTCCTTTGTCAGTCTATGCTTTTACATTTTTGACTATTATTAAGCATCTATTCTTACTCCCAAACTTTAAGGTAATTTTACCCTATTCCAAAAAGATTTTTTAATGCCATGTTGGTATTATGATCTAAATCTCATCAAGTTTATATTAATTTAGGAGAAATCAACATTATTACTATATTGTCTTCTCATTTGAAAACATTATCTCATGAAAATCAAAGGGGGATCAGTAGAGTAGAGGAAAGAGGTCAGAGAGGAAGGAGTGAAGGGAAAGAGGAAATACTGGGGAATGATATTGGCCAAATTATATTGTTATATTGTGTGCATGTACAAATATGTAATCAGAAATCCCAACACTATGTACATTTATAATACACCAATTAAAAATTTTAAAAGCAATAAAATTAAAACCTCACCTTACCATTTATTCAGATCTGTTTAATATCTGTGTGGTTTGGATATCAGGTGTCCCCCAAAGGCTCCTGTGTTAATGCAGGGATGTTCAAAGATAAAATGATGAGAATATGAGAGCTATAACTTTATCAGTCCATCCTAGTTTGAATGACTGAGTGGTAATTGTAGGCAAGGGGAGCATGGCTGGAGGGGGTGGGTCACTAGGGTGTGCTCTGGAAGGGTGCATCTTCCCTGTGCCCCGCACCCCTCAGCTTCCTGAGCCTGCCACATGACCAGAGCATCTTTCACCTGCTGGGTCCTTCCCTCATGATGGGCTGGGTTCACCTTGGGCCCCAAGCAATGGAGTCGGCCATCTGTGGACTGAGACCTCTGAAACCATGAGCCCCAAATAAAATTTTCTTCCTCTAAGTTGTTTCTGTCAGGTATTTTGGTCACAGTGATGCAAAGTTGACTAGAACAATATCATAAATAAATCTGTATAATTTTCTTCATATTGTTCCTGTGCTTTTCTCTTGAAACTTATTTATAAATACCATATCTTATAACTTATATAAATGCTATTTTTTCCATTTATTTTACTCAGTGCTTTTTATTAGGAATTTTGAGTGACTGACACTTGTATATGAATCTGTGTTGATCACCTGACCAAATTTTCTCATTAATTTTTGTGTTTTTATTTACTGAAGTCTTGAATTTCATCATCAGCAAAAAAATAGTTTTCTCTATTCTTTTCCAATATTTATACCAATTATTACATTTTCTTGTGCAGTAGTACATAGCAATGATAATAGTGAACATTCCTGATCAGTTCCCAATTTTAATAGGAAAAATTCTATGATTTGATTTTAGAATAATTTTGCTGTCATGTTTGGTACACAGGGTTTCTATTTAATTCTGTAATGGAACTGGAAATAACAAAGCCCACCAGTAGTTAGTGAGTAAACAAAGACATAATACATAATATCATAGGGGGAAGTCATTTATAGATTAAGGGCATGCATGACCTTCAGTCTGGACAGTGCATAGTTTTCTACCATCAAATAATTGTTTTTCTACTACAAATGACTGAGATCTCCTAACATTTCATACCACAGGAACTGGGTGAATGTTATGAGTATTTTGTAATGGAATGAAATGTTTTTATTTAGAGAAAGAAAGGAAACCTGGTCTGGCTAACCATTTAGTTGGAGAGTTGTTTGAAGTCACTTGGTGAGCAAGTTCAGAATACTACATTTTGTCATAAAGTTCAGGTTGCTATAACAAAATGCCATAAACTGAGTGCACAATGGAAATTTATTTTTCACAGTTCTGGATGCTGGGAAGTCAAGACCAAGGTGCTGGCATTGGATCTGTTGCGGGCCTGTTTCCTGGTTCATAGACAGCTATGATTTTGCTTTCTCCTCTCATGGCAAGAGTAGGAGGACTCTCTGAGGTCTCTTTTGAAAGGGTACTAATCCTATATATGAGGCACCACTCTCAAGGTGTTCTAGTCTCCCAGTGGTCCCACCTCCTAATAAGGAGTTAAGATTTTAACATATGAATTTGGGGAATCAGCAAAAACATTGTTGCAGTAGGAAAATTTAATTTAAAAAATAAGACAAATAATGATTGCCAGATAAAATGATGTCCACAAAGAATTTCCTTCTGTTACTATTTTACTTATAGTGTAATTGGGCTGTTTTTGCATGAAACTCTTGATTCTCCTACCTCAGCATCCCAAGTAGCTGGGATTACAGGTAGGCACCACTATGCCTGGCTCTTTATAGTTTAATTGGGAACAGCTGATAACTTTTAGCAAACATTCTTCTATATATATCAAAACATATTATTTGCTAACATAATAATGTTGCTAGATTTCTTGCTATTAATCCATTTTTACATGTCTAAAATAAAAATACTTGATCAAATGTATAATTCTTTTTATTTTTTTTTAATGTTTTTTTTCTTTTTTTTTTATTGGATGTTCACAACATTACAAAGCTCATGACAAATCATATTTCATAGATTAGAATCGATTGGGTTATGAACTCCCATTTTTACCCCAAATACAGATTGCAGAATCACATCGGTTACACATCACATTTTTACATACTGCCATATTGGTGACTGTTGTATTCTGCTACCTTTCCTATCCTCTACTATCCCCCCTCCCCTCCCCTCCCGTCTTCTCTCTCTACCCCATCTACTGTAATTCATTTCCCTCCATGTTTGTTATCCTATTCCCCTCATAACCTCTTATATATAATTTTGTATAACAATGAGGTCTCCCTCCATTTCCATGTGATTTCCCTTTTTTTCTCCCTTTCCCTCCCGCCTCATGTCTCTGTTTAATGCTAATCTTTTCTTCCTGCTCATCCTCCCTGTTCTGTTCTTAGTTGCTCTCATTATATCAAAGAAGACATTTGGTATTTGTTTTTTAGGGATTGGCTAGCTTCACTAAGCATAATCTGCTCTAGTGCCATCCATTTCCCTGCAAATTCCGTGATTTTGTCATTTTTTAGTGCTGCGTAATACTCCATGGTGTATAAATGCCACATTTTTTTTTATCCATTCATCTATTGAAGGGCATCTGGGTTGATTCCACAGTCTAGCAATTGTGAATTGTGCTGCTATGAACATCGATGTGGCAGTATCCCTGTAGTGTGCTCTTTTAAGGTCTTCAGGAAATAGTCCGAGTAGGGCAATAGCTGGATCAAATGGTGGTTCCATTCCCAGCTTTCCCAGGAATCTCCATACTGCTTTCCAAATTGGCCGCACCCGTTTGCAGTCCCACCAGCAGTGTACAAGAGTACCCTTTTCCCCACATCCTCACCAGCACTTGTTGTTGTTTGACTTCATCATGGCTGCCAATCTTACTGGGGTGAGGTGGTATCTTAGGGTGGTTTTGATTTGCATTTCCTTGACTGCTAGAGATGGTGAGCATTTTTTCATGTACTTGTTGATTGATTGTATGTCCTCCTCTGTGAAGTGTTTGTTCATGTCCTTGGCCCATTTGTTGATTGGGTTGTTTGTTTTCTTATTGTCTAATTTTTTGACTTCTTTGTATACTCTGGATATTAGGGCTCTATCTGAAGTGTGAGGAGTAAAAATGTGTTCCCAGGATGTAGGCTCCCTATTTACCTCTCTTATTGTTTCTCTTGCTGAGAAAAAACTTTTCAGTTTAAGAAAGTCCCATTTGTTGATTCTTGTTATTAACTCTTGTGCTATGGGTGTCCTATTAAGGAATTTTGAGCCCGTCCCCACAATCTGTAGATCGGAGCCAACTTTTTCTTCTATCAGACAGAGAGTCTCTGATTTGATATCTAGCTCCTTTATCCACTTTGAGTTGACTTTTGTGCATGGCGAGAGGAGGGGATTCAGTTTCATTTTGTTGCATATGGATTTCCAGTTTTCCCAACACCATTTGTTGAAGATGCTATCCTTTCTCCATTGCATGTTTTTAGCTCCTTTATCAAATATAAGATAGTTGTAGCTTTGTGGTTTAGTCTCTGTGTCCTCTATTCTGTACCATTGGTCCACCCGCCTGTTCTGGTACCAGTACCATGCTGTTTTTATTACTATTGCTCTGTAATATAGTTTGAAATCTGGTATCGCTATACCACCTGATTCACACTTCCTGCTTAGAATTGTTTTTGCTATTCTGGGTCTTTTATTTTTCCATATGAATTTCATGATTGCTATATCTATTTCTACAAGAAATGCCATTGGGATTTTGATTGGCATTGCATTGAACCTATAGAGAACTTTTGGTAATATCGCCATTTTGATGATGTTAGTTCTGCCTATCCATGAACAGGGTATATTTTTCCATCTTCTAAGATCCTTTTCTATTTCTTTCTTTAGGGTTCTGTAGTTTTCATTGTATAGGTCTTTCACCTCTTTTGTTAGGTTGATTCCCAAGTATTTTATTTTTTTTGAGGATATTGTGAATGGAGTGTTTTTCCTCATTTCCGTTTCAGAAGTTTTGTCGCTGATATACAGAAATGCCTTTGATTTATGTGTGTTGATTTTATATCCTGCCACTTTGCTGAATTCATTTATTAGTTCTAGTAGTTTTTTTGTAGACCATTTTGGGTCTTCTAGGTATAGAATTATGTCATCTGCAAATAGTGATAATTTAAGTTCTTCTTTTCCTATTTTTATGCCTTTAATTTCTTTCGTCTGTCTAATTGCTCTGGCCAGTGTTTCGAGAACTATATTGAATAGAAGTGGTGATGGGGGCATCCCTGTCTTGTTCCAGATTTTAGAGGGAATGCCTTCAATTTTTCTTCATTCAGAATGATGCTAGCCTGAGGCTTGGCATAGATAGCTTTTACAATGTCGAGGTAAGTTCCTGTTATCCCTATTTTTTCTAATGTTTTGAACATAAAGGGATGCTGTACTTTGTCAAATGCTTTTTCTGCTTCTATCAAGATGATCATATGGTTCTTATCTTTAAGCCTATTGATGTGGTGAATAACATTTATTGATTTCCGTATATTGAACCATCCTTGCATCCCAGGGATGAATCCTACTTGATCATGGTGCACAATTTTTTTCATATGCCTTTGTATCCGATTCGCCAGAATTTTATTGAGAATTTTTGCATCTAGGTTCATTAGAGATATTGGTCTGTAGTTTTCTTTCTTTGAGGTGTCTTTGTCTGGTTTCGGAATCAGGGTGATGTTGGCCTCATAGAATGAATTTGGAAGAGCTCCCTCTTTTTCTATTTCCTGAAATAACTTGAAAAGTATTGGTATTAATTCTTCTTTAAAGGTTTTGTAGAACTCCGCTGTATACCCATCCAGTCCTGGGCTTTTCTTGGTTGGAAGTCTTTTGATTGCTTCTTCTATTTCATCTATTGATATTGGTCTGTTTAAGTTGTGAGTTTCCTCCTGACTCAGTCTGGGCAAATCATATGACTTAAGGAATTTATCGATGTCTTCACTTTCTTCTATTTTATTGGAATATAGGTTTTCAAAATAATTTCTAATTGTTTTCTGTATTTCTGAAGCGTCTGTTGTGATATTGCCTTTTTCATCCCGTATGTTAGTGATTTGAGTTCTCTCTCTTCTTCTCTTTGTTAGTATGGCTAGGGGTCTGTCGATCTTATTTATTTTTTCAAAGAACCAACTTTTTGTTTTGTTAATTTTTTCAATAGTTTCTTTTGTTTCAATTTCATTGATTTCTGCTCTGATTTTAATTAGTTCTTGCCTTCTGCTACATTTGCTATTGTTTTGCTCTTCCTTTTCTAGGGCTTTGAGATGAAGTGTGAGCTCATTTATTTGTTGGTTTTTCCTTTTTTTGAGGAATGACCTCCAGGCGATGAATTTCCCTCTTAAAACTGCTTTCATTGTGTCCCATAGATTCCGATATGTTGTGTCTGTATTTTCATTTATCTCGAAGAATTTTTTGATTTCCTCCTTTATGTCTTCTGTAACCCATTGATCATTCAGTAACGTATTGTTCATTGTCCATGTGATGTAGGATTTTTCCTTCCTTTTTTTATCATTTATTTCCAGTTTCATTCCATTATGATCTGATAAAGTGCATGGTATTATCTCAACCCCTTTATATTTACTGAGGGTTGCCCTATGGCATAATATATGATCTATTTTTGAGAAGGTTCCATGTGCTGCTGAGAAAAAAGTATATCCACTTGATGATGGTTGATATATTCTATATATGTCAGTTAAGTCTAGGTTATTGATTGTGATATTGAGTTCTATAGTTTCTTTATTCAACTTTTGTTTGGAGGATCTGTCCAATGGTGAGAGAGGTATGTTGAAGTCACCCATGATTATTGTGTTGTGGTCTATTTGATTCTTGAACTTGAGGAGAGTTTGTTTTATGAACGTCGAAGCTCCATTATTTGGTGCATAAATATTGATAATTGTTATGTCTTGTTGGTGAATGGTTCCTTTTAACAGTATGTAATGTCCTTCCTTATCCCTTTTGATTAACTTAGTCTTGAAGTCGATTTTATTCGATATGAGAATGGCCACACCTGCTTGCTTACGAGTACCGTGTGCTTGGTATATTTTTTCCCAACCTTTTACCTTGAGCCTGTGTATGTCTTTTCCAATCAGATGTGTCTCCTGGAGGCAGCATATTGTTGGATTTGTTTTTTTAATCCATGTTACCAGCCTATGTCGCTTTATTGGAGAGTTTAAGCCATTAACGTTTAGAGTTACTATTGATATATGGTTTGTACTTCCTGCCATGTTTGATTATTTATCTCTTTTTTTTCCTAATTTAGTTTGTTTCTCCATGATTAGCTTTCCCCCCATCCTCTGTCTTTACCGAGGCACTTCCCGCTGATGGTTTTGGTTATTGTTTTCCATTTCTTCCTCATGTAGAGTTTTGCTCAAGACGCTTTGCAATGCTGGTTTTCTGGCTACAAATTCTTTTAGCTTTTGTTTATCATGAAAGATTTTTATTTCGTTGTCATATCTGAAGCTTAATTTTGCTGGATACAGAATTCTTGTTTGGCATCCATTGTCTTTCAGTGTTTGAAATACGTTGTTCCAGGATCTTCTCGCTTTCAGCGTCTGTGATGAAAAATCCGTTGTCAACCTTATTGGTTTACCCCTAAATGTAATCTGCCTCTTTTCTCTTGTAGCTTTTAATATTTTCTCTTTGCTCTGTATATTGGATAGCTTCATAACAATGTGTCTTGGCGTTGGTCTACTGTGATTTTGTGTGCTCGGTGTCCTGTATGCATCTACAATTTGTATATCTGTTTCCTTTTTTATTTCTGGAAAGTTTTCTGTAATTATTTCATTCAGCAAGTTACTCATTCCCTTGGCATGAATCTCTGTGCCTTCCTCTATCCCAATGACTCGTAAGTTTGGTTTTTTTAAGTTATCCCAAATCTCTTGGATGTTTTTCTCGTGATTTTTTACCAGCCTATCTGAGTTGGCTAGACTCTTTTCAAGATGATATATTTTGTCTTCATTATCTGACGTTCTGGCTTCTACTTGCTCCACTCTGTTAGTGATACTCTCGATTGAGTTTTTAATTTGGTTTATCGTTTCCTTCATTTCTAGAATTATTGTTTGATTTTTTTTTATAATCTCTATCTCCTGATAAAGATGCTTAACTTCTTCTTTTATCTGTTTATGTAATTCATTTTCAATGTGATCTTTAAGGTTCCTTTCCATCTGTCTAAGGTGTTCCTTGAGTTCTTTATATGGCCATTTTTCTGATGACTCCAGGTCCTCCTGAATATTTAGGCTGTCTTTCATTGTTTGTACTCCTTTTCTTCCTTGCTTTTTTATGCTCATGATACTTCTTGTTCTGTTTGACTGCTGAGTTACTGTTTACTCTTATGAATTTATTTGATGCTTGGGAGGAGAGGTATTAGAAGGGAAGGGAAGAAGTCACTAAAGAGAGTGAGTGTAGGCAGTTGGAATTCAAGAGAGTCGGAATAAGAAAGTTGAAAAGAAATGAAAAGACAAAAGAAAAAATGTGAGAAGAAAGAGAGAAAAAACGAAAAAATAAAAATTTAAAACAAACGAAAAAAATTATAATGGTAATAAAAAATGGAAATTGAAGTTTAAAAAAATAAAAGTAATAATAACAGAATAAAAAGAATTAAAAAAAATTGAAACCATTAATAAGAAAGTTAAAGAACAGCAACAACATCAACTACAAAAAGTGAGAATAAAAAAAATACTAATAACAATCATTTAAAAAATAATAATAATAATAAATGCAGTCATAGAGCTCGATTAACTTCTCTTCCAGTAGGTGGAGCTATGCCCACTGGGCCAGGCTTCTCCTCTTGATAGGTGGGAACCAATCACTGTGCCTCAGCTCTTCTTCCCAGACTGTGCGGGTCACCAGTCCTGAGTGCCTAGGTCCTTCTCTTTTGGTTCCTCAATCCAGGCCCCACTCACCTGTGACGCTTACCACATTACTGGCTACACGCCGGGTCTGCTGCTCCTGGGAGCCCTGTTTTCACGGATGCCTGGGCACACCCTTTCCGTTTGCCTCCCTCGGACCCTAAGTTTGTAGGGCTTGGGGCTGAGGACCCCCAGCGAATTTGTTTGCCCTCAGGTAGCAACTCCCCTGGTAGCTGGTGCAAGGGACCTCTGTTGTCAGCCCTGGTGGGAGCGATAGCCGGGGGTTCTGCGCCGCTAGTCCCACATCACTCCTGATTCCCTGGGTCTGGCTATGGTGCTCAGTTTGTGTTTTTTTTTAACCTCTGTGAGATCAGGTGGGCCGACTAGTTATTTCAGCGGGGTTGTTAGTGCTGAGTCACGAGAAGCAGGCGATCTGGGGCTTAAACACAGCAGATACGTGCTCAGTGTGTGTTTTCTGAGGGGCCCAAAGTGTACGCCCTAGCTCCACGTCAGCTCAGCATTGCCTAGTGATCCTGAGCAAATAGGCTTTAGATAATTTACAGCTCCCTATGCCCGCGCAGTTGAAGAGGTCAGAGACTTGATCTCTCCACGCCTGCTGCCATGTTAGACCTCCTCAATGATATTCATGATACCCTTACAGTTTCCTGGCATAAGCAAGATCTTGGGGTTATACAAACTGCTGCTTCTGTTTCCAGTCCAGTTTTCTAGAACTGAAACCCTGCTGCCGTCGCCTCCACCTCTGGGCCGCGCTCTTGGGCACCGCGCTTGTCCGCGACCTTAGCAGCGCCGCCGCGGCCTCCGCTGCTCCTCGGCCCGGTGCCTAGCTCCCGGGGCCCAAGCGGCTGCCGCCGCGGCTCTCCAACCCCCTTCTCCGGAGCACGGGTCCCCTCACAGGGGGATGCCAAACGACCCTAGAGCAGGCTCTGCCCCAAGGTGCAGCAGGGAACAGGCGACCGAGGCGCTTGAGGCCATGGTCCAGCCTTCGGAGGACAGGGCTCGGCACGCAGCCCAGTTCCAGTCTCTAGATGCGGCAGCTGGACCGTGTAGACAGGGCCATCAAGACAGCATGCCGAAAGCAAATGGCGGCTCCCGCGGAGTGGATTTTCGGCCCTGAAACCCCAGCCCAGCCAACAATTTCAATCCACTAACTCTCCCTGTATAGACAATATTCAAAAAAAAAAATGGGTGGGGTGTACTGAGCTTTCTTTGCCTCAGGTACTTACAATCCACTGCTGATTACCCATTCAGCTTCTCTTCCGGGAGCGAAGTGAAAGAGGAAGCAGATGGGTGCAAAGCGCCCACGGCTCAGGAAAGCGTCCGGGAGCCAAGCGTCTCTTTTTCAATCTCTTTGTTTTTTCTGCTGCTTGGCCGGGTGGTCCACTACAGACTAATGGTGAAAGGAGCTCTAACAAGCTGCGCAATGTCTCGATTAAAGCCGCTGCTCTGAGCACCAGGTTCAGCACTTCAGCAACCCCCGTACGCAGCCCGGTTCGCTATTTCATAAAGGCTTGGTTAGATTCCCTTCACGTCGCCTCCTGAGCTGGGCGGGCGGGGGGCTGTTTGACATGCGGGCGGGGACCCTTCTTGCCGCGCCGGGCCCAGCCGCCCGGGGCCGTTTGCAGAGCCGGGCAGGCGGCGCCGGCGGCCGTTTGGCGGCGGCCGGCAGCGGGACTGGACCTCTGCACCGCGTGGCCAAGATTCACTCGTCTGGGACAAACTGTCACCTCTAATAAACTTACTAATTCCCGGCAGGTCTCCTTTCAGCGGAATTTTGCTAGAAGTTCCTCAGTAGGTAGAATCTAGGTGTATTAATGGGTCTTTCTGATCCCGTTAATGTGGAGATACTGAAAGTGCTGCTTCCTCACCGGCCGCCATGTTGGGTCCCCCCTAATTCTTTTTATTTATTGCCACATTATTTCTTTAATACTACTTATAATTTTTTGCTTCTATATTCATAAGTGAGGTTTATTAGAATTGTCACTTCTTCAAGTTTTAGTATTAAAGTCATGATAGCTTCAAGAAACCTTTTAGAGAGATGTCTCTTCTTAAATGGCCTGGAATCACTTGAAAAAACAATGTAGTTATTCATTTTTTAAAGATTAGACAATCGCTGTGAATTTATCCTTTCCTGGAGTTTTAAAAAATAGATATTTTATCACCTTTTCAGTTTTCACCAACAGTCATTTTCCATATCTTCTTTATTGTTGATTATTTGTATCTTCTAGGAAATAAATTATTTCCTTCAGTTTTTCAAATTTGTTATAATGAAATTGCTAGCAGTACCTCCTAGGACTCTTTAATTTCTCTAATATCTATGTCTCTGTCCCCTTTCTTATATCTAATCTAGTGTATACTTTTTCTCCTTTTCTCCTTAGGCTCAACAAGTGGTTTATTGATCTTTTTTTAAATTATTTATTCTATTTCTAATTCAATTCATTATTGTTTTATCTTTAATTCTTTTCCTTCTGGTTTTTATTGTTTTTCTAATTTCTTAAATGAATATTAAGAATTTCTATATGTAGCCTATCTTCCTCAGTACTAATAAAAATATTTAAGGTTATGTATTTATCTTTGGGTATGTATAGCTTTTGCAGTGTACATTGATTTGGGCATGAACTACTCTCTGTTTTTAATCCTTCCTAGAAAACTTATAATTTCCCTTTTGACTTATTTAGAGATTATTTAGGTATATAGCCCTTCATTTAATCCTAGTAGTGAAGAAATTTTAGGTCATCCATCTATCTTTTTGTTTTTACTGGATTATAACCCAAGAATATGACATGTAAAATCTTTACTTGTCAAAATTTGAAGGTTTCTTCAATGTCAAGCACCTCAATCTTTATAAATCATCCATTTACAAATGAAAACTGAACATTCTCCAAACAGTTTAAATTTCAACAAATGACAATTAAATTACCAAATGTCTTCTTTGATATAATGAGAGCAACTATGAACAGAGCAGGGAGGAAGAGCAGGAAGAAAAGATTAACATTAAACAGAGACATGAGATGGGAGGGAAAGGGAGAGAAAAGGGAAATTGCATGGAAATGAAGGGAGACCCTCATTGCTATACAAAATTACATATAAGAGGTTGTGAGGGGAATGGGAAAATAAACAAGGAGAGAAATGAATTACAGTAGATGGGGTAGAAAGAGAAGATGGGAGGGGAGGGGAGGGGGGATAGTAGGGGATAGGAAAGGTAGCAGAATACAACAATTACTAATAGGGCATTATGTAAAATTGTGGATGTGTAACCGACGTGATTCTGCAATCTGCATTTGGGGTAAAATTGGGGGTTCATAACCCACTTCAATCTAATGTATGAAATATGATATGTCAAGAGCTTTGTAATGTTGTGAACAACCAATAAAAAAAAGAAAAAAAAAAGATAAAAGGTTTTCATCAACATAGCCAAAGGATGCTAAGACAGGTGTTAACTGAGTCAGGAAGCCAGATCTGCAGCCTGATCAGGTGTATTTGATTAAATATAAAGAAGGATTAGTAGTAGGAACACCATATATCTTTTTTGCTAGGGACCTGCTGGTTTATGACTGTTGTTTTAATAATTATTAACAGCATCCTCTTTCCCTTTCAGAAGTGTTCTGGTTTGGGTGTGGATTCTGAGGAGTTCTTTACTGTCAAGCAGAGACCATTATCTAGTCCTCCATAATATTACCATTAATGTTTTATTATCAATAAATATCATTTTCACTTATTGGTTGCCTGTAATGCCGGGCCCTGAGCTACATGATTTATTGCATTTCTGATCTCAGGATATTCTCACAAAGAATCCTCTGAATTAAGGCTATTTTCATTACTCTATTATAGATATACTCAGAATCATAATCCCTGGACACAGCACTCCAAATCTGTAATTTTGAAAGCTCCTGGAGTCCAATACTTCTGTCTGTGGTCGAACATTTGGGAACTGTGGTGTTGATCCATATGGGGAGTGGGACATGGGACATGGGAGAAGTGAAGACAAGACACAGGAAATGCATCCCACCACATTCTAAGATGTGAGATGGACATCTCCTTACCTTACAGGTAGTGGGGTTATCAGGGCTGAGATTCAGTGGTAGAGCGCTCATCTCATATGTGTGAGGCCTTGGGTTCAATCCGCAGCACCACATAAATAAAATAAAAAGGTACTGTGTCCGCCTACAATTAAAAAAACATTGAAAAAAAAAGAGTGAGGTTATTGAGACAAGTACACAAAGGCTCCCCAAAGGTATAAATAAACTGGTATGAAATAAATTAAATGTATTAAAAGTAGCAAAAAATTCAGCTCTTCTGTGTGTTCACTTAATTGGATTACTAAATATCTTTAATTGAAAGAGATGTTGAAATCTCCCACAATTATTGTGTCTTTGTCAAGTTCTCCCCGGTGTTGGGGGAGGTGTTAATTTTAGAGAGAGCAGCTGGGGAAGACTAACCCACGTTCTCAGGAGCTGAGAGGTCAAGTCATGGAGTCAACTGGGAAAAGAGAGTGCGGGCTGGGGGCCACAAAGTCTCTCATCATTCAACCTCTGTTTCTTCCATGACACAGAGTGTTTAACAGTGGAGTGAGACACAGAGCCCTGCCTGATAATGAGTTAGAACAGTGAAATAAAGTGAGAGTCAGCCTCAGAACCCTTGGTTCTCTCTTGGGTATGAACACTGTTAACATCGTCAGTGTTTCTGCACAGCATTATGTCTCTTCTCTACAAGGGGTGAGGGAATGGGTGAGACAAAAGTGAGTTTCTCTCTATATGTGACCTCCTGCTTAGTCCCCCGATAGAACCACTCTAACCTCACCCCTGGATACAACAGCCTCTTCACTGGCCCCTTGTCCCTTGCTTCTCTCCCATCTACCCTCCAGACAACCATTCAAGTAAATTAGATGAACTATCCAACTTAAAATTCTCCAGAATTTCCCACTGAAAAATATCAACACTTCTTACCAATGACAGCAGAACTGACCACCCTTTAATCTCTCTAAACACATCTCACTCTATTCAGTCCCCAGCCCTGGGCTCCCATCACTCCTTTTTTTTTTTTTTTTTCTCTCCCTGAAGTTGCCAAACTTTTTTGCACAAACATGCCCATGCAATGCATCTGCTGCACCTTGAGCTTGGAATGCTGTGCACCTCCCAGCCTGCCCATCCCATCGCTACATGCTTTCCTCCTTCCCAGTGTCTACTTCTCACCTCCAATGTCACCACTTCAGAAAGGCCTGGTGGGACTAGCACCACCCCAGACACTCCTCCTCACAATATTCTATTTTATCTTCCTCATAATACTTATTATTCACTCATAGAGACCTTATTTCTGCATTTGTTACCTGTCTTCTTCTAGAATAAAGTTCCTTCAGGGTAAGAACTTCATGTGACCTAATCGATTTAATCACTGCTATATTCTCAGTGCCTATAAGAGCGCCTACTCATAGTAAATATTCATCAAATATATAACACTAATAGCCATTACTTTCTGCAAAAAATCCAAATGTCTTATCATGGCAGTACACTTCTTCTTCACATAGTGTTGGCTCACATCATCAACCTCAAACCTTTCTTCTCCATCTTCTGCATGAAGCCACTGGAAATCAATGAAGTATTGCTGGTCTGATAAACCTAAAAAGTAACCCTAGGGGCTGGGGTTGTGGCTCAGAGGTAGACTGCTTGCCTAGCATGCCTGAGGCACTGGGTTCAATCCTCAACACCACATAAATTAAAATATTGTGTCCAACGATAACTAAAAAATAAATATTAAAAAAGAGTAACCCTAGTTATATGCATGGTTTATATAAACTTATTAGCACAATCCAAATACCAAGAAGGAAGATGAGAAGGGAAGAATGGACAAGGCAGAAGGGAGGGAGGGAAATGCATTTCTATGTGCTGGGCCTGTGTCAGGGTGGATGACATTTACAAAAGCACCAAAATAAAAAGTTTATTTCTCATAGAAGAGGATTTGAATCAAGAGACAAATGAGAATAAAGAACAGGTGAGCTTTTATTGCACATAGAAAATTACAATGCAAAAGAGAATAAAATCATGGCATTTGCAGATAAATGAATGGGTTGGAGAAGATAATTCTAATCGAAGTCAGCCAATCCCAAAAAAAAAACAAATGCCAAATGTTTTCTCTGATATAAGAGGCTGACTCATAGTGGGGTAGGGAGGGGGAACATGGGAGGATTAGAGGAATTCTAAATGGGGCAGAGGAGTGAGAGGGAAAGGGAGGGGGCAGGAGATTAGCAAGGGCGGTGGAATGTGATGGACATCATTATCATCATTATCCGAAGTACATGTATGAAGATATGAATTGGGTATCAACATACTTTATATATAAACGGGTATGAAAAATTGTGGTATATATGTGTAATAAGAATTGTAATGCAAAAAAAACAAAGTACATGTATAAAGGCATGAATTGGCATGAACATACTCTATATACAAAGATATGAAAAATTGTACTCTATATGTGTAATAAGAACTGTAATGCATTCTGATGTCATGTATTAAAAAAAATAAAATCAATGAAACTAAAAAAAGAAAGAAAATTACAATGCAAGATAGAAGATGTTGTAAGTTTTATAAGAAAGGCATTATAAGGCACTGATAATTTGCTGTGGAAATTTTAAACAAATCTCCAACTAGATAATTAGTTTCCCAAAATCAGCCATCACCTACCTTTCTTCCTCTCTCTCCTTCCTTCCTTCTTATCTTCCTTACTTTATTTTTGTGGAATCCCCATAATCTTTATTATAGCATTCCTCATGCAGTGGGAAATCAGTAAATGCTTGCTGGGTAAATAGATGAGTGTTCAGGGTTTGTGGGGAAGAAAGAGGGTGAGAAATGGGTAGTATATGGCAAGGAAAAGTTGATGCCTCCTGCTATGAAATCAAGAACATCACCTTGGAGGCAGACATGAACCCATCCTTGCCAAGACCAGGGTCAGAACCAAGACTCAGCCTTGGTAAAAAGTAGAAAATGTGTCCTGCCAAGAGTGAACGTAAGCCCATAAAAGCATCCATTAATGTAGAGCAAAAGAAACCTGTACCTGGCCCTCTGATTGAAGCTATTGCATGCTTTCAGACCAAAGAGATAATTTTCAAGCACAAGAGCAGAAAACACTTAATATAATGATTGGCCAAAAAGCACAATTATCTCTACTAACCTCCCACTCCACCACAGGCAGAAATATGGCTGCCTGGGTCAGAAATAAGGGTGCAGTGAGAATGAGCATCAGCTGGAGGGAATCTGCCTATTTCAACTATCTATGGAAATGCATTCCCAGAGCATCTGACAAATGATGCTGAGTGCCTGGGAACGGCAGGCTGATAGGGACAGGCCACCCATCAGTTCCTGCTCTGCTTTAGTGTCTGAGCAGCACTTTCCTCTGGGCATGTCAACAGCACTTGTCTCTCTATAGATGAGCAGCAAGTACAGATGTTTAAAAAGTCAAAGCATATTCTCAGTTTAAAAGCAAGGGGAGGAGACGAAAATAAAGTTCTTTAAAAATAGTGAAGAAATCAGTCTTCTTTCCCTCCCTCGCTCTCCCACTCTCTCATTTCTTCCTTTCTCTCTTCCTCCTTCCCTCCCTGCCTTCCTTTTTTCTCACATGAAAAGTCCCAAGCACTCTGTGACTATGAACTCATTAATCCTTGTAACATTTCTATAATGTAGGTGCTTTAAACCTCTATTTTATGAGTAAGGCAGCTAAAGCATAAAGAAGTTATATGGTTTGCCAGGGTCACAAAGCAAAACAAGAATTCAAAATACATAGGCTGCCCCCAAATGCCAGTGCTATTTCAATTCTCATGGTTATGACCTGCTGGTAACTACCCTAGAATCAAAGTCTAAAAGTAAACGTGAGTAATTGCAGCAATGGAGAGATGGTGGAGGAAGAGCAAAGAAAAAAAGATCACTTTGGTTCCAGAAAAATCTCCTGAAAAAGAGGAAGGCTTATCAGGCCCTCAAAGCTACCCAGGCAAAGCAGATACTTTTGGCAAAGAAGGAGAGAAAAGGAAAAGAATTCAGATTTAAGCGACTAGAATCATTCCTACATGATTCCTGGCAGCAGAAACGTGACCACGTGCGCATCAGACGACTAGAAGTGAAACCTCATGCTTTGGAAGCACCTGATAAACATTCCTTGGCCTTTGTTGTATGCATCCAAAGGATTAATGGGGTGAGTTTACTGGTGCAGAGAAGCACTGTAAGACTAGGTCTGAAGAAAATATTTAGTGGTGTCTTTGTTAAAGTCACACCCAAAAGCCTAAAAATGCTACGGATAGTAGAACCTTATGTGACCTGGGGATTTCCAAATCTGAAGTCTGTCCGGGAACTCATCTTGAAACGTGGATAAGCAAGGGTCAAAAATAAGACCATCCCCCTGACAGACAACACAGTGATTGAGGAGCATCTGGGGAAGTTTGATTTCATTTGTCTGGAAGACCTCATTCATTAAATTTTGCCTCCCTGGGGAAGCATATTTGGGAGATCTCTGGATTCTTGCACCCTTTCCACCTCTCTGTTGCTTGTCACGCCACCAAAAATAGAGTGGGTTTCCTCAAGGAGGTGGGCTTACCTGGCTAGGGGTGAATGCATCATTCAGCTCATCCGCCAGCTGAACTAAACCCAGAATATCTGAAAGCAGTGCATCCAAAGCATGTGTTTCTGTTGGGTGGAATTGTTGTCAAGTATCTTCACAGAGGATTATTTTCTGCCTTAAGAAACTGGAAGGAAGGGATTGGGGAAGAGACAGTAGGCTAGGATCATGGCAGGCACCTCTCATCACAGCCCAGTTCCAAGGAAAATTGTTTTCCACGTTGACCACCATCCCATGGAGAAAGGAGCCCTACTTTGTCTCATCTTCTGTCCTGCGGTTTAATATTGGTGAATGAATAACCCAGGCATGTATACAAGTCTCCCTACGCCTCTTGCAGCAGTGGACCAAGTTCAGGAGCATACTTGAATCTAGGTGTCCCAAGAGACTTGTTTTGAAAAGATTTAAAATACTTGGGAAGAAAGCACAAAAACCAAGTACTCTTATGTCCCTGTTGTGAGTCCATGTTCCACCTTTCACCTGACAGCTTTATGAACTGTCAGAGTTGCCTTGGCTCTAAGTGTATAGGAGGATTTTCTATCCTATCCTGCAACAGACTTAAGTTCCCTTCACGAGCTCAGAGGTTGAGAAAGGAGGAACCCTTCACCCTGAACACAATGTACTCAAAATTTTGCCTAGAATTTCAGGGTGTTCATAGACCCTTCTCTTTCAGGAGTCACACATCTTCTCTGAGGAAGTCTTGTTCTTATTAGCATTTCGTCACCCAGGCCGTGATCTTGCTAGTCTTCTGGTTCCATGACCTGCAGAAGACCAAAGTTTACCCAACCAATTGTGTTTCTGTAAAGAGCATAATGGCCGGACAGGTGCAGTGGCACACACCTGTAATCTCAACAACTCAGGAGGCTGAGGCAGGAGGATTACAAATTCGAGGCCAGCCTCAGCAATTTAGCAAGACCCTGTCTCAAAAATGTAAAAAAGTGTGTGTGTGTGGAGGGGGGGTGTAGCTTAGTGATAAAGCACCTCTGGGTTCAATCCCCATTGCCAAAAAAAAGAATAGAGTGATAGTTTTTCACTTTCTACATCATCTATAACTACATTACTGATTATTTTCTCTCCTGGGATTCAGGATGCAATTTCCAGGTTTCCCTGATCAGCCTTCTCCTTAAAATCCAGATTGGGAAGAAGGGAGCCATTTTCTTGTTTTGGCATGAATGAAATTAGCACTATTTTGACTTTTTAGGACCCAGGCAGGCAACTCAGTTGGATTTCCACCCCCACTTATTCTGGACTTAGGAAGTATTGTCCTTTATCTTTCTAGTAATGAGGGAGATCAACAAGGCTTCTGAGGATGCTAATCCTGAAAAAAATAGGTACTATTTATTTTCACCATATTTACAAATGAAAAACACCAGTAACACTCTAAATGTTCAGCATCTATAAATTGAAACACTGTTCAAGACACCTAAATGATATTTACAGAGATTGTAGTATTACAGGGATATGTTTGTCCTATGAAAATTAGCAAGATATAAATATAGATTACATTATGATCACAAACAGGGTTTTTTGGTTTTGTGTGTGTGTGTGTGTGTGTGTGTGTGTGTGTTTAATGCTTAGAGAAGAAATTATAAAGAAACAAACCAAAATGCTCAGAGAATTGTCTTTGGGTAGTACAATTAAGGTCCACTATTTTTTTTCCTTCTTTTCTACAAATTCTAAATTTCTATCATGAACATGTACTACTCTTAGCATAAGAAACAAAAATGGCTTTAAGAAAAATTGTCAGTGTTACATTGGCAATCTTGTTGCAGCTATCTTAGACTATTCAATCTGCCACATTTTACATCCCCCTTGGTAAGCCCATTTGATTATCTGGCTCTGAAACAGTTTCCAATTATCAGCAGGTCAAACAGTACTTTTCCTGCTTAATACTATCATCTATTTGGTCCTGTACACCTCTTAGAGTCCACATGGTACCAAAACTCATAAGTATAGCAATGGTGATGCTGGCTTCCAGATCCCTGCCCTTACTACTTGACCTCTTAATCTTTCCTGTAACCCTTGCTATTCCAAAATGTATACATAACATTTGTAACATTAACAAAACATTGATCATATACTCTTGAAAATACTCTGTCTTCACAGACTTGACCCAAGAAATACATTAGACTTTATCCTATTTAAACCTTGCCACACAAACCCCATCTATCCCCATTTCACAAACAGGCAGATATGAAATATGTTGGCAACAGACATGCTTAATTAAATTTTAGAACTATTTAATGATTGCACATTCTCAATATTGGTTTGTGTGACTATTATATAATTGACAATAAAAGTCCTCCTGTCAGTGTCCTGAAAAAGCTCTTACTTTTAAATACCAGGTAGGGAAAAATCATTCTGCACAGGTTTCTGTCACTAAAAACATTATGGCACCCTCTGCTGTCAGGAAACAAAGTATAAGGGTACCCTGGGTTGGGGGTTTTTTATTGTTTGTTTGTTTTTTTCCTGGAAGATTCTATAGCATCCGTGTACCATAGGCTGTGTCAGTCATCCAGATGTAAAAGTATAATTAAAGAGAGGAGGAAAGGCACTGGACTTCATGCAGGCAAGATACTAAAGGTAAAAGAATGAAAATCCAATTAGTGTGTGTAGTTAAATAGTAGTAAAGGGGAAAGGCAGCTATATAGAGAATCTCAAGACTTAGCAGATATCAAAGACATCAAAATACAGCTACCTTTGTCTAAGTAAGTAAAATTAATCTTGACAAATAACTCATGAAACACAGAAAGGTTAAATGTGTACACAAGGTCACGCAGCAAATTAATGGTTGAGCCAAGATACAAATTCCAGCAATCTGTCTCCAGAGCCTATATTTTTAAGCATTTTTTTTGCCACTACTTAATAAATAATTAAGACTACTAATGAGCAGTCTTAAATATATCAAGAATTATTGTTAGGGATTATTTCTATTATCTAAAAGAAAACTGATTCCTAGGAAAATTTCTTGCCCCATATTAAGCAGAGAAATTAAGAATTCAAGTCTCCCATCCACAATTAAGCCATTCTGAAGTTTAAGATTCTTTTCCCTTCTATATTTAGAAACAAATGTGTTATTTTGAGAAATAAAATTTCTTACAACAACCTGAAAAGTAGCATCCCTCCTTATAACCCCATTACAGCACCTATAGCAGGCTTGAAGCTTATGCAGCCTGTTTCATCCGGCAGCAAAGTCAACTGAGCAGAGTCACTCAGAGTATTCCAAACACAAAGAATGGTTCACTCGCAAAGTGACAGGGGAGTAGAAGTGGGGAGAAAATAGGTTTTTCCTTGTAAAGGGCAGAGCAACCAGTTCCCATCCTCCTCAGTGAAAAAATGAACTTCTAAGCCAAGAGGACAGGGGGTTGGAGAACTCTAGGCTGCAGGCTGCAAGGAGCAGGATGAAACTGTGCTATGGTCCTGGAAAACTGCCTGTTCTAAGAGACCCTCAAGGCAGAACAAGGAGCAAGTCCCAAACCACTCAAGGCCTTTTGTCCCTAGGAAAACTTCCAAGACTTCCCTGCTCAGAACCCAGGTGATTAAAGGTGACCTAGATTATTCCAGCCACTGGAATTTGGAGAAATTGGTACAGCTCCCATATGCTGGAAATTACCTCAATGCTACAAACAGGAGGGGCCTGAGCGTAATATCTACTGAGGCCCCACATGCACCAGCACAGTCCCTAGCCTTCCTATTTAAACCTTGCCACACAACCCCAAACATTCCCAATTCACAAAGAGTAGTGTCTAAAAACCCAAGAATCATGGTCACACACCAGTGTATATTAGAATTCAAATCTCTCTCTGCTTCCAAAGTTAAGCCACATCTATCATATCGAGCTGCCTGTGCAAAACATGATTCCTGAGACTGGGAAACTCGGAAAGTTGTTGCTGGGCCTCTACTCTGAAATTCTAGACCAGCCTTGAAGGTCAATGCTTTACAGCCTGATTATAAAACCACTGTGATGGGGAGGGAGGGAAACCAGCTTGGAGAGGATGCCTCCCCTATTTACTTACCTCTCCATGGTTTCCCTTCCCCTATCCTAGATGACCTCTCTTGATCTGTAGGTCTTAGGTAGGTGTTTCTCAAAGGGCACAATCCTATTATTCCAGCATCCATTTTATTCACATATGGAATACAGATGCTGAAAATAAATAACTTGTCCTTTGCAGGCCTTCTAAGAAAGCTTGGGCAAATCAATTGAAGTTTTCTGGGTTTCAGTTTGGTCAGGCAAAATTAGACTAAGTTGGACTGTATGATGTCTAATTCCCTTTCAACTCTCAAGTCTGATTCTTTTTTTCTTTTTTGTTTTTTTTTTTGAGAGAGAGAATTTTAATATTTATTTTTTAGTTTTCGTCAGACACAACATCTTTGTTTGTATGTGGTGCTGAGGATTGAACCCAGGCCGCATGCATGCCAGGTGAGCGCGCTACCGCTTGAGCCACATCCCCAGCCCTCAAGTCTGATTCTTTAAGTTTAAACTAAATCCATTAATCTTCACAATGAAATAGCCCCAAAGAAACACATCAGCTCATAAAAAGAATGATTTATTTCAACAAATACTGCCATGTGCCTGGGACATCAATTATTTAATCAAAAGATTTAAAGTGCACAGATTTAAGAATGGCCAGCACTACTTCATTCCTGAGATGAGAGAGGAAGCAGGTCTTATCTGATGCCACAACCAACTGTCCCCAGAGGTCAGGCCAATTTTAGTCTTTTCTAGGAAAAAGTTATTTATCTCATCCACCACAAGTTACCTAATGCACAAGGACTGATTACCTTGCATCCATAGATGCCAGGTCAATATGAGGGCTGCATCAGGGTCTTTGGAATGAAAATCTCCCCATCTTCTTTCCTCAGCTAATCAAACAAAATTCTGCCTACTTAGGCAGTATTCGGGAAGAAAACATTCATCCTTCATCTATCCCATCAGAGGAAACTTATTGTGAAAAAGTCATTGCATTACATGGCCTAGGCACTTTCAAGGCACTAGCCTTCCCCAGGCAACTGCAGTGCTTGTGACTTGACGCATCACTCTCCAGGGGAGAGCACCTGTGGAAGTAGGCCTGCAGCCAGTGACTGGGTGGGTAAGTCCAATTTAGTGCAAAGAAGTGCAAACTCAATTTGATTGCGGTTCCAAGCCACAATCTCCTTTCCAGTTTTATCATTGATATCTGCCTCCCACATCTACATCCCAATTGATTCAGAACTCCAGAGGAACACAGCCCTTTAAAATTATAAGAGAAGGCACAGATCGCATTAAGTTCAATATCAGATACTGTACTAGAAGCTCTAAAGGAATTCAGAATTCAGTAAAGAAAATTACCATGTAAATAATTTAAGTTAAGAACATAAAAAAAAGAAAAAGCCAACTGTGTGACCCCGGAGATCCAGGCTGTCTGATTCCAGCGGCCTGCCCCGCAGCTACAGAAGGCGAGGCGCCGCAGAGAAGGGACTAATTAGTAAGCAGGGAGATAAGTGGCTGCGACAACACAGTGGAATCCCGCCAGCCAAGCCCGCACTGACCCCCGGGCTGAGTTCGGGATTTCAAACGGGGAAGGAAGCGGTACAGTCCCATCCCCCACAAGGGACACTCCACTAAGGCAATCAGCGGCCACCATCTTGGAGAGCTGAAGTATCCACCGCCACTCTCCGACAGATTGCAACAACAAAACAGGTGTGTGTCACTCAGCTCAGCCCCCATACATAGGGGGATTTCGCATAAAATCTCTCCTAGACTTTCCGGGGGAGGGAATATCAGAGTGAGCCTGCATAAAGACTAAGGGGAAAATAGAGGCACCTGACCTTCAAACCCCCCCCCAATCAGCAGCCAAAACAAAACCTGTCTAGCCAGCGCTGGGGGAGGGGCAAGCAGAAAAAATCAAAACCATAGAGTGCCGGGGATCCCAAAAGCCAACTGTGTGACCCCGGAGATCCAGGCTGTCTGATTCGCGCGGCCTGCCCCACGGCTACAGAAGGCATGGCGCTGCAGAGAAGGGATTAACTAGCAAGCAGGGAGATAAGTGGCTGCGACAACACAGTGGAATCCCGCCAGCCAAGCCCGCATTGACCCCCGGGCTGAGTTCGGGATTTCAGACGGGGAAGGAAGCGGTACAGTTCTATCCCCCACAAGGGAAACAAAACAATAGAGTGCCGGGGTTCCCAATAGCCACCCTCCACACCCAACAAACGGCAGGCCCAGAGTACAGTTTGAACTGCCGAGAACCATCACTCAGGGGAAATCTGGTCTAGCAGGAGAAACCAAGACTAGCAGGAGAAACCAGGGGACTAGAGGCAAGGCCCTCGCGACTGGGCGGCTGTAAACTGCAGACCCGCCGGCGACAGTTCACCCACTGCCCACGTAACTGGGCGGTAGGAGAACGCCCGCCCGCTGGCGACTGATCACCTGCCTGCGGCCTGTGATACTGGGCGGCTGGAGACCGCCTGCCTGCCGCGACCGGGAGCAGAAACCAAACAGAGACAGTCCAGTCACACACCCCCATTAGGACACCCCGGCAAGGAGACTGGGGCCCGTCATAGCAGAGTAGTGTTGTCACTGGAGCTCGGACGTCGGAATTCCTTCCCAGCAGAATCCACGTTAGCAGGCATAGTTTAACAACACAAAGGAGAGACATCAGAGTAATACAGACACAAAACAAAGCTATAGAAGAGAGCAGAAACACGACAATCAAATAGAGCTGGAAAGTAACGTGGACAACATGAGAAAACAAGGGAAAAAAGGATTACAAACAATGCAAGACAACTCAATTCTTCTACAGGAGGACATAGAAACATCAGAAACAGGGATAGGGAAAGAACTCAAGGCATACCTAACTCGAATGGAAAGGAATATTAGAGAAGACATGAGACAGCAAGTTCAAAAAATAAAAGTATATTTTGAAAATGAATTAAACAAACAAATTCAAATGGCAAAGAACGAGCTCTACCAGGAGATAGAGATCTTAAAAAAAATCAAACAATAATCCTAGAATTGCAGGAAACTATAAACCAAATGAAAAACTCAAACGAGAATATTACAAATAGACTTGATCAAGTAGAAGTCAGAACATCAGATAATGAAGACAAGGTTTATCAACTTGAAAAGAATATAGTCAACACAGAAAAGATGCTTAAATCCCACGAGCAATCTATTCAAGAGATATGGGATGTCATAAAAAAACCAAATTTGAGAGTCATAGGGATAGAAGAAGGCACAGAGATTCAAACCAAAGGAATGGACAGCATATTAAATGAAATAATTCTAGAAAACTTCCCAGAGATGAAAGATGGAATGGATTGCCAAATCCTGGAAGCCTACAGGACCCCAAACATTCAAAACCATAATAGACCAACTCCAAGACATATAATTATGAAGATAGCCAACGTACAGAACAAGGAGAGAATATTAAAAGCTACGAGAGAAAAGAGGCAGATTACATTCAGGGGTAAACCAATTAGGTTAACGACCGATTTCTCATCTCAGACTTTGAAAGCGAGAAGATCCTGGAACAATGTATTTCAAACGCTGAAAAATAATGGATTCCAACCAAGAATACTGTATCCAGCAAAATTGAGCTTCAAATTTGACAATGAAATTAAAATCTTTCACGATAAACAAAAGCTAAAAGAATTCGCAGCAAGAAAACCAGCTCTGCAAAGCATTTTGAGCAAAACACTACAAGAAGAGGAATTGAAAAATAATGCCCAAAACTAACAGCAGGAGGTATCTCAGTAAAGGGGGAGGAAAGTAACCAAAAAGTAAAACTAGCCAAACTAAAATAAATAAATAAAGAAGCATGACTGGAAGTACAAATCATATTTCAATTGTAACCTTAAATGTTAATGGCCTAAACTCACCAATCAAGAGACATAGGCTAGTAACCTGGATCAAAAAAACAAATCCAACAATATGCTGCCTTCAGGAGACTCATATGATAGGAAAAGACATAAACAGGCTGAAGGTAAAAGGTTGGGAAAAATCATACCACTCACATGGCCCTCGGAAGCAAGCAGGAGTGGCCATACTCATATCGAATAAAATCAACTTCAAACCTAAGTTAATCAAGAAGGATAAAGAAGGACACTATATACTGTTAAAAGGAACCATCCACCAACAAGACATAACAATCATCAATTTGTATGCACCAAACAATGGAGCTGCAACGTTCATAAAACAAACTCTCCTCAAGTTCAAGAGTCAAATAGACCACAACACAATAATTATAGGTGACTTCAACACACCGCTCTCGCCATTAGACAGATCCTCTAGACAAAAACTGAATAAAGAAACTACAGAACTCAACAGCACAATCAATAACCTAGACTTAACCGACATATATAGAATATATCAACCATCATCAAGTGGATACACGTTCTTCTCAGCAGCACATGGATCCTACTCAAAGATAGACCATATATTATGCCATAAGGCAACTCTTAGTAAATATAAAGGCGTGGAGATAATACCATGCACCATATCTGATCATAATGGAATGAAATTGGAAATCAATGATAAAAGAAGGAAGGAAAAATCCTACATCACATGGAAAATGAACAATATGTTATTGAATGATCAATGGGTTATAGAAGACATAAAGGAGGAGATGAAAAAATTCTTAGAGTCAAATGATAATACAGACACAACATACCGGAATCTATGGGACACAATGAAAGCAGTTTTAAGAGGGAAATTCATTTCTTGGAGTTCTTACCTCAAAAAAAGAAAAAACCAACAAATAAATGAACTCACGCAACACCTCAAAAACCTAGAAAAGGAAGAGCAAAACAACAGCAAATGTAGTAGAAGACAAGAAATAATTAAAATTAGAGCAGAAATCAACGAAATTGAAACAAAAGAAACCATTGAAAAAATTGATAAAACTAAAAGTTGGTTCTTTGAAAAAATAAATAAGATAGACAAGCCCTTAGCCATGCTAACGAAAAGAAGAAGAGAGAGAACTCAGATTACTAACATACGGGATGAAAAAGGCAATATCACAACAGACACTACAGAAATACAGAAGATAATTAGAAAGTATTTTGAAACCCTATATTCCAATAAAATAGAAGATAGTGAAGATATCGATAAATTTCTTAAGGCATATGATTTGCCCAGATTGAGACAGGAAGACACACACAGTTTAAACAGACCAATAACAAAGGAAGAAATAGAAGAAGCCATCAAAAGACTACCAACCAAGAAAAGCCCTGGACCGGATGGGTATACAGCGGAGTTCTACAAAACCTTCAAAGAAGAATTAATACCAATACTTTTCAAGCTATTTCAAGAAATAGAAAAAGAAGGAGCTCTTCCAAATTCATTCTATGAGGCCAACATCACTTTGATCCCAAAACCAGACAAAGATACTTCAAAGAAAGAAAACTACAGACCAATATCTCTAATGAACTTGGATGCAAAAATCCTCAATAAAATTCTGGCGAATCGAATACAAAAACATATCAGAAAACTTGTGCACCATGATCAAGTAGGATTCATTCCTGGGATGCAAGGCTGGTTCAATATACGGAAATCAATAAATGCTATTCACCACATCAATAGACTTAAAGACAAGAACCATATGATCATCTCGATGGATGCAGAAAAAGCATTTGACAAAGTACAGCATCCCTTTATGTTCAAAACACTAGAAAAACTAGGGATAACAGGAACTTACCTCAACATTGTAAAAGCTATATATGCTAAACCTCAGGCTAGCATCATCCTAAATGGAGAAAAACTGAAGGCATTCCCTCTAAAATCTGGAACAAGACAGGGATGCCCTCTATCACCACTTCTATTCAATTTAGTTCTCGAAGTACTAGCCAGAGCAATTAGACAGACAAAAGAAATTAAAGGCATAAAAATAGGAAAAGAAGAAATTAAATTATCGCTATTTGCGGATGACATGATAATGTACTTAACAGACCCAAAAGAGTCTACAAAGAAGCTGCTAGAGTTAATAAATGAATTCAGCAAAGTGGCAGGTTATAAAATGAATATGCATAAATCAAAGGCATTCCTGTATATCAGCAACAAAACCTCTGAAATGGAAATAAGGAAAACCACTCCATTCACAATATCCTCAAAGAAAATAAGATATTTGGGAATCAACCTAACAAAAGAGGTGAAAGATTTATACAATGAAAACTACAGAACCCTAAAGAGAGAGATAGAAGAAGATCTCAGAAGATGGAAAAATGTACCCTGTTCATGGATAGGCAGAACTAACATCATCAAAATGGCGATATTACCCAAAGTTCTCTACAGGTTTAATGCAATGCCAATCAAAATCCCAACGGCATTTCCTGTAGAAATAGACAAAGCAATCATGAAATTCATATGGAAAAACAAAAGACCCAGAATAGCAAAAGCAATTCTAAGCAGGAAGTGTGAATCTGGAGGTATAGCGATACCAGAGTTCAAACTGTACTACAAAGCAATAGTAACAAAAACAGCATGGTACTGGTACCAAAACAGGCAGGTGGACCAATGGTACAGAATAGAGGACACAGAGACTAATCCACAAAGCTACAACTATCATATATTTGATAAAGGGGCTAAAAGCATGCAATGGAGGAAGGATAGCATCTTCAACAAATGGTGCTGGGAAAATTGGAAATCCATATGCAACAAAATGAAATTGAATCCCTTTCTCTCGCCATCCACAAAAATTAACTCAAAATGGATCAGGGAGCTAGATATCAAATCAGAGACACTGCGTCTGATAGAAGAAAAAGTTGGCTACGATCTACATATTGTGGGGTCGGGCTCCAAATTCCTTAATAGGACACCCATAGCCCAAGAGTTAATAACAAGAATAAACAAATGGGACTTACTTAAACTAAAAAGTTTTTTCTCAGCAAGAGAAACAATAAAAGAGGTAAATAGAGAGCCTACATCCTGGGAACAAATTTTTACCCCCCACACCTCAGATAGAGCCCTAATATTCAGAATGTACAAAGAACTTAAAAAATTAAACAATAAGATAACAAATAACCCAATCAACAAATGGGCCAAGGACCTGAACAGACACTTCTCAGAGGAGGACATACAATCAATCAACAAGTACATGAAAAAATGCTCACCATCTCTAACAATCAGAGAAATGCAAATCAAAACCACCCTAAGATACCATCTCACTCCAGTAAGATTGGCAGCCATTATGAAGTCAAACAACAATAAGTGTTGGCGGGGATGTGGGGAAAAGGGTACACTTGTACACTGCTGGTGGGGCTGCAAAATGGTGAGGCCAATTTGGAAAGCAGTATGGAGATTCCTGGGAAAGCTGGGAATGGATCCACCATTTGACCCAGCTATCGCACTTCTCGGACTATTCCCTGAGGACCTTAAAAGAGCGCACTATAGGGATACAGCTGCATCAATGATTATAGCGGCACAATTCACAATAGCTAGACTGTGGAACCAACCTAGATGCCCCTCAATAGATGAATGGATAAAAAAAATGTGGCATCTATACACAATGGAGTATTATGCAACACTAAGAAATGACAAAATCATAGAATTTGCAGGGAAATGGATGGCATTAGAGCAGATTATGCTAAGCGAAGCTAGCCAAGCCCTAAAAAACAAATGCCAAATGTCTGCTTTGATATAAAGAGAGCAACCAAGAACAGAACAGGAAGGAAGAGCATGAGGAAAAGACTACAGTAAACAAAGACGAATGGGGGGAGAGAAACGGAGAGAGAAGGGAAAGCATATGGAAATGGTAGGAGACCTTCAATGATACATAAAATTATAAGAGGTCATGAGGGGCAAGGGGGAGGGAAAAAAAGGGAGAGAATTGAACAACAGCAGGGGAGGTAGAGAGGGAAGATGGGAGGGGAGGGGAGGGGAGGGGAGGGGGGATAGTAGGGGATAGGAAAGGTAGCAGAATACAACAGTCACTAATATGGCATTATGTAAAAATGTGAATATGTAACAGATGTGATTCTGCAATCTGTATTTGGGGTGAAAATGGGAGTTCAAAACCCAATTTGAGTCAAATGTATGAAAGATGATATATCATGAGCTATGTAATGCTTTAAATAATCAATAAAAATAAAAAATAAAAAAAAAAGAACATAAAAAAGCCCATCCAAGATTCAAGCAAATGCTGTTGTGCTGCCAAGTGAGAGGCGTGGCGAAGTGGGTAGTAGACAATCATTCAGGATCACCAGGGATGGGTTTCCAAAAGAAATCTTCTGATGTGAGATAAGGTCCTCTGAGAAGACACAGAATTTTACCTTATTTTCAAGGTTCTCCAGGCTCCAGCAGACTCAGCTTCTTAGGGCCTCTACACACTTGAGAGGAACCAATGACCAAGTCCTACCTAAGCCAGCTCTACTGGCAAAGGCTGGAATTACAGCAACCTCTAAACAGGCTACAAGGTGTTTGCCATTCATAGCACATTCTGAATTCTGACTAGAAAAACCGAATAAGCATGATGAGGAAAAGGACAAAGAGTGAAAAATGGGATAGGATAATTGGAAGCAGGTGGATGATAGCAGGAAGTTTTGACTCCAATTTGAACATCATATATTGTTTGCCTCAGGAAAAATAAGTGAAAGCAATCAGTTTGATCTTATCAGAGGTTTATAAGTCTAAGTGCTTGTCAAGCCCAAAATACAAAATATGGGTAAATCCTTACTGAAATAAAAATGGCCACCACCACCCCCAAAATAAATAGATAGATAGATAGATAGATAGATAGATAGATACGGCCTGCCTTAGACCAGGGATCCCAGGCATCACCCACCTCATACCAGGCCTCTGCTAATTGACATCTATAAGAATTTAGGCTTGACTGCTTATTCTAAAAGAGAGAAAACACAAGTCACAGGCTTGCACACCACCCAAAGACAATACTTTTGTGATCCCTATATGGCATAACCAAGCCAAAAATTTGTTGCGAAGAGGCCATTTCAAAGAACTCCCTACTGAGAGAGTCACTAAACATGGATGTTAGAAATTAGTCCAAGCATTTTGTATCCATCACACATCTACCTCTCCTAGGTTAGGAATAACTTGAGGTCACTCACTATGTCTTATTCATACACTTTATAACCAAGCTCTAAATTGTCTCTGGCATGTAACTGGTCCAAAATAAATTTTGTTAAATGGAACAAATGAACCTATTAGCCAGATTTCAGCATGAATAATTGATCCCTGTCTTCTATATGATCAAAGTGTGATACCATCACATATATTAGTCAATATTCAATTAATAAAATTTCTGGGGGACCTTTTCAAAGAGTCTTTGTCCATATATGTGCACACATTTCTAACCACATTCACAGATACCGTGAAAACTTGGGAACAAACTATTTTTACATCTCACTAGAAATTAAACAGATTCTTATGAGTATCTCTATAAAGCTAGATGCTAAAAAAAGGTGAAAGGCTCCATCATTGTGTGAGAAAATAGGTTCTTCCTCTTACCTCCCCCACCTTAGGTTAGGGTCCTCCACAGCATACTTCCTTTACCACCCCTTAGCTTTCCTCACCATTATCTCCTGTGTTTATATATATATATTTTTTTTTGGGGGGGGGGGTACCAGGGATTGAACTCGGGGGCACTCAACCACTGAGCCCAATTTTGTATTTTATTAGAGACAGGGTCTCACTGAGTTGCTTAGTGCCTTGCCATTGCTGAGGCTGGCTTTGAACTCGCGATCCTCCCATCTCAGCCTCCGGAGCTGCTGGAATTACAGGCATGCACCACCACACCACGCCCACCAGCCTTTCCTGTGTTTATCTTCTACAAGTCACTACCAGTAGCTATAGCTCCTTCAGAGTTGTAGCTCCACCCGCTAACCCAGCTTTTATCTATGGTGAGTTTTATATACATTGTTTAAACGAGAAAAGCAAAAATTGAATCATAATAAAGAAAATGTTTAAGTCCTTTAAGATTAGAAAAAAGTGCTACAGAGTTTAAAAGAGAGTGAAGTTACAAAAGAATCTGAGTATTAAATGACATTTATGGAGAAGGTAAACATTGAGGTGGACCATGAAGACTAGGCCAGCCTTTTCTTTTTATACATAGATGAAACTAGGCCAGCTTTTGACTATATTTTTTAAGAATGGTTGCTCCAGGGCTCAGGTTGTGGCTCAGTGGTAGAGCGCTTGCCTAGCACGTGTGAAGCACTGGGTTAAATTCTCAGCACCACATATAAATAAATGAATATAATAAAGATCCATCAACAACTTAAAAAAAAATGGTTGCTCCATAAGGGAACTGTACAAGCAAAGGCAAGAAGCAAATTAAAAAGGAGGCGAGTTTAATATATGTAAAGGAATAACAAAAAATAAAACTAAAAAAGATAAAATTGGAACTACACTATAAAAATTTCAAAACAAAGACTCTGGGCTTAATAAAACAGTAGGGAATCTATATACTATGCTGACCATAATCATAATAAAGCCTAAGCACAGGAAAAGTAATACAGCAGGATGGACATTAAGGCGAAATAAAGTAAAACCAGATGTAAGCCCATGTAGGTGTGAGACTGCTATGAAAATAAAAATGGATGTATAAGGACAAATAAGGGCAAAAAGCAGTCTCACCAGTGGGTTAACTGGACAAACACAAGGGGGAAAACCCACTGTCAAATGACAGTAAGAAACAAGCTTGCTTAGTAAGAAATAAACTCAGGTAAATATGATGAAATAGCAAAAATAAAAAGAACTTAAAAGGAGATGATTAAAGTGGCATAAAGTTCTTTTAAAGATAAGCAAAATGAACAATCCTTTGGCCAGCTTAAAAAAAAAAAGAACAAATTATAAATCAAGAAAAGAGGAGACAAAACAACAGGTATTACAAAACTACAAAGAATGAGTCCAGTATGAATAAGCACATACCTCCAAATTAGAAAACCTAAAAGAAATAGATCAATTACTAGGAACATTCAACCTGCAAAGACTGAATCAAGAAGAAATACAACAGTCACTAATATGCCATTATGTAAAAATGTGAGTGTGTAACCGATGTGATTCTGCAATTTGTATTTGGGGTAAAATGGGAGTTCATAACCCAATTGAGTCAAATGTATGAAAGATGATATATCATGAGCTTTGTAATGTTTTGAACAACCAATAAAAAAATATATAAAAAAAGAAGAAATAGAAAATTTAAACAGACCAACAACAAGTAAGGAATTGAGTCAATAATTTAACCCCTACCACAAAGCCCAGGACCAGGTGACTTCACAGCAGAATCCTGCCAAACATTTAAAGAACTAATATTAATCCTTCACAAACTCTTATAAAAAAAAAATCAGAAGAAATATTTTCAAACTCATTTTATAAGGTCATCATCATCCTGATAACAAAGCCAGATGAAGACACTATAAGAAAGGAAAATCATAGACCAATATCACTGATGAATGCAGATGCAAAAAAATCTTCAAAAAATAATAGCAAACCAAATTTAATAGCACATTAAAAGGATATTCAATATGAACACAGGGAATTTGTCTTGTAGTGCAGGATAGTTCAACACATGAAAATGAATAAATATAATACACCTAACAGAATGAAAGACAAAAAAACAAATGATCATCTCAATAGATTCAGAAAAAGCATTAAACAAAATTCAAACTCCTCTCATGATAAAAAGAAAAGTGAAAAATTGTTAATAACTTAGGCTAGAAATAATGAACCCAAAACAAAAAAAGCCATATATAAATAGCCCACAGTTAGCATCATATTTAACAGTGAAAAGCTGAGGTTTCTCCTTGAATATCAACAACAAGACAATGATGCCCAGTCTCACCCACTGTTTTTTTTTTTTAACAGTATAGAAAATTCTAGCCAGACCAATTAGAAAAGAAAAAGAAAATCCAGAGGTATTTAAATATAAAGAAATGTTTGCAGATGACATGATCTTATAACAGAAAACTCTTATTTAAAGATTTCATCTGAAAAATATCAGAACTGATAAATGAAGAAAAAAAATAAAAATCAAGTCCATTCATAATCACATAAATATTAAGTACATACATACATACTTAGCACTGTTACCAAGAAGGTGAAAGGTCTGTATACTAAACACTATAAAACACTGATGAAAGAAATAGTAGACAATACAAATAAATGTAAGGTATACTGTGTTCATGGATTAGAAGAATACTGTTAAAATGTCCATAACTAGGGCCTGGGGTTGTGGCTCAGGGGTAGAGTGCTCACGTAACATGTGCGAGGTGCTGAATTTGATCCTCAGCACCACATAAAAATAAATAAATAAAATAAAGGTATTGTGTCCAACTACAACTAAAAAAAAAAATTCATAAACACTCAAAGGGATCGACAGACTCAACACAATCCCTATAGCAATCCCAATGTCATTTTTTACAGAAATTTTAAAAATAACTTAAAATTCATATGAAACCAAAAGACTACTTCCAATAGCCAAAGCAATCTTGAGGGAAAACAACAAAGCTGAAGCACCATACTGACTGATTTCAAAATCTATTACAAGGCTAAAGGAATCCAAATAATATGGTACTGACAAAACACACACACACACACACACACATATTAAAAATGGAACAGGACAGTGAGCCCCGAAATAAACCCACACACCTAACATCAATTTATTTTCAACAAAACAAATACACTCTGGGGGAAGGGACAGTATATTCAAGAGGTGGTGCTGGAAAAACTGGATATCCATATACAGAATGAAACTGGAACCTTATGTCACACCACATTCAAAAATCAACTCAAAATGGATTAAAAACATAAACATACGATTTAAAACTACAAAACTTCTAGAAGGAAACAGAGTAAAACGTTACATATTTATCTGAGCAAAGATTTATTTGATAGACTCTTAAAAGCACAAGCAACCAAAGCAAAAATATATGGAATTCCATCAAATTAAAAAGCTTCTGCAAAACAAACAACTGATAGAAGATGAAACAATCCACAAATTGGAAGAAATTGCAAACCACTGAACCTCATAAGGTGCTAATATTCAAAATAGATAAGGAACTCAATAGCAAGAAAATAAAGAAGCCAATTTTAAAATGGAAAAAGACCTAAACATACATTACTAAGAAGATATACAGATGGCCGGTAAACATTTGAAAAAATTATCATGTTCAATAAGCATCAGGGAAATGCAAATGAAAACCACAAGAGACATCTCCTCACACTTGTTAGAACGGCTATTACAAAAAAGGTGAAAAATAAGTGTTGACCAGGATGTGGAGAAAAGGGATCCTTTGCACACTTGGTGGGAATGTTAATTAATAAAGCCATATGGGAAACAGTTTGAAGGTTCCTCAGAAAACAAAAAACAGAATTTCCATGTGACCCACAATCTCACTTCTAAGTATGTATCTAAAAGATTTGTAATCAGAACGTTGAAGAATGACATCCGCACTTCTATGTTCACCGCAGCATTATTCACAATAGATATGAAATCAAAGTATCCATCATTGGATGAATGGATAAAGAAAAAACATGTACACACAAACAATAGAATATATTCACCTATTAAAAAAAAAAAGAAAATTCTATTATTTGTGTTTACATAGATGATCCTAGAGGGCACTATACTAAGCAATCCAGAATAAAACCGAACTCAAAGTAGTAGAGTAGAATGGTGGTAACCAGAGGCTGAGGGAGAGGGATGGCCAGATAAAGAAGAGATGCTGATCACAAGGTTTAAAATTTCAGTTAGACAAGAATAAGCTTTAATGATGCTATTGCAGAGAATGGTAATTACAATAAATAATGTACTGCATTGTTCAAAATTACTGAGTATATTGTAAGTGTTCATCACATAAAAATGGTATGAGAGGCAGACTTATTAACTATCCAGATTTAATCTTTTCACAATGTAAATCAGAAGGAATATTTTCAAACTCATTTTATACGGTCATCACTATCCTGATAACAAAGCCAGACAATAACTAAGCACAGGAAAATAAGCAAAAATATCACACTGTACCCCAAAAGTACATAATATATAATTATTTGACATATTAAAATTTTAAAAACAAAAAACAAAGTGTCATAGTTCTGAGCATCTATCATATCAAACTAATTCATTTCAAATCAGTCTATTCACCTACTGGACCCCTATTAAGTGTCAGGTACTTATAAATTGGTTCCTTAGTTCCTAATTTTAATTCATGACCAAAATTTAAAGAATATCATACAAAGCTCCATGTATTGGTTAAGAAGTAACCAGAAACTAAAAGATTAAAAATTAATATCTTGATACATATTTCTTTAATGACAAAAGAAGTTGATAATTAGCTATGCACCAAGAAACTCATAAACACTGAGCTACTGATTCTTAAAATAAGTAAACAATAGATAACAAATTTTGTGGCAGGGCAACCTGACTTATTTTAGGGACACACAATTCTACTAAACCTTATTTCACAAACTATTATTCTACTAAAGATCAAGCTAAGTGTTTAACATTCCTGTAAGTTTTTAAAGTCTTCATGTACAATAAAAGACAGAAGTTTCTGTTAAAATACTAAAAGTATTTATTCCTGAGTGTTTTACCTTTGCTTCTTTCCTACAGCAAAAATATTTTTAAAATTAAAAAAGTAAAAGAAAATTAAGTATTAGATTGCATATTATTATATATTATCATATGCTAAGAGACTGCTTTTATTCTGATTGTGAATAAGAATTGAAGCATTTTAAGCGCTGGGTTGACATATCATGGACATATCCTTGAAGGAACCCTGAGTACCAAAGCCTGGGCACTCTGAGGGCAATTGAAAACTGTTCCAAGTATATGATTGGATAGAATTAATAAGTGATTGCATATTATTTTGTATTATCTTACACAAATTTGGATCCTGAATTGCAGATAAAATCAGATTTTGAAATAAGACATTTCTAAAAACTATAGTCACTGAAAAATAGGTCAATCAAATAAATCATGAGTTCTTCAAAAACAGATGATTAGCTATCAGGGGTATTTTAGCACAATGGAAGTTAGGGTCAAAGACAATGTGGTATAGTGAGTTTGAAGTCACAGACCTGGATCTGATTCTCAATTCGCACACTCAGTAACTTATTTACTCAAGTATGTTAAATTCTAAAAATAGTTTAGCAGGATGAGGTAACAGAAACAAAAAGCATTACATCTGGAAAACTAGTCTCTCCTTCTCTGTACACTGGCCAGTAAGTAATACCTGGCAACATCATACACCTTCTCCAAATCAAGACAGCACTGCTACCCTATTCAGGCCAAGGAAACACATAAAGGGAGAAAACACAAAGAGTATAACACAGAAGATATAAAGATTGGTGCAATAGTTTAGATATGAAACAACAAAAGTCTGTTAAAAAGGGTTGCTCCCTACCCTGTAGTGCTACTTAGAGATGGTGAAACCTTTAAAAGGTGGGGCCTACTTGGAGGAAGTTAGGTATATGGGGGCATGAACCTGAAGGAGGTATAAGAACACTGGCTTTTTCATCTCCCAACTATAATGTTCTGCATTACCATAAGCCCCAAAATAATTGAGCTAAGTGACCTTGGACTGATCTCTGGAACTGTGAGCTGAAATAAACCTTTTCTCCTAATAAGTTTATTATCTCATGTATTTTATCACAGCAATAGAAAGCTGGCTAAAATAATGGATAACATAAAAATCTGAACCCCAATATTGCTACCTTTATCCAGGTAAAGAGATTTCAACCAAAGAAAAGATAAATGTACCCAAACTGTTAGGATTTCTAGTTATTAGACTATCTTCTTAAACATAGAAGATTCAACTGGTGTTTATTAAGTACTCATCAGTGAACATACATTTTACTTCCTAATGCTACTACTGAATACTGACACTACTGCAAAAGTTGACTAGATTATCAAGAATGTTAACTTTGTTCTTGAATTAAGAAGTATATTTAATTCCATTACACAAGCCCCCCAAAAGTATTACAAAAACAGATCTTGCCAGGCATAACCAATACAAGCCTTTAGGAAAGAAATAAACTATTCATTTACAACAAGGACAAACAAGGATGTGCTAATCAAATATGTGCAACACTAGAATGTACCGCCATCAGGGCAGGGACTTCTGTCTTTACTGTTCACTGCTGTCTGCAACATTTAGAACCATTTCTGGTACACAACAGTTATCCAATAAATACCTGAAGGATGACTAATTCTTTGAAAAATAATTTTGGGCCACCTACATAAATTATTTTCAATATTGCTATTTAAGCAAGGCTTTGAGAAAGTCACAGTATTTTACATAACATTTTTCTAACTGCTCTCATAAAAGAATAAAAGAAAGGAGGATTTATTTTAGCTTATGAAACATTGTCGTTATGAGTCAAAAATACACAATCTTGAGAAAAAAACTTCTATAAAAATCTTTTGATATAATTTTATTAGCATTTATTACATCAAAATTCACTTAGAGGATTCTAAGGACTGTCTTAGAAAAATTGAAAGCATAATTAGGTTTAAACAATTAGGTAGAACTTATTCTCATTATAGCACAGCCCTTCAAGTCAAGAACACTACTGAGAATTAAGTGCAGTTCTATCAATTCTGTGCACACAGTGTCACTTAGTTCCATGAAAATATAACATACTTCTATGAATATGTATATCAATGGCAAACATCATTGGCTTCCAAACAACTGACACTAAAGGATTTCCAATCAAAACACAAGCACAGAGGCTTTCATCCAATAAAGAGCTATGATAATTCTATAAAGAGACCCTGAATCCATAAGTACTTGTAATATGATTTTATGCTGTGACACTAGTACAAAACACATCAACTCCAATGCACAGATTATGACACAGTATAACATCAGCCATTGAGCTTTTTCTGTATCACAAAAGCTGAGTTTTCCAGTGAAGTATAGGCTGCTTATTGCTGATCTAGTGAAATTCTACGTCCTCCAGCTTGAGCAGTATTGTAGGATTCACAGATCTTACATTTCATGCCTAAAATATGGAACTGGACTGTAGATCGTCCATTGCAGTCATTGCACAGAATCTGAAAAGTGAAGAGATGAATTCAAGGTAAGTACTTTAAATGTTATTGATATAAGTGGCCTTGTCTGCTTATAACAATCTCTTGACAAGCCTATTAAAGATTCAAAGATACACATACTTAAACATTTCCACAAGTAGAAATCTCTTTTTTCACTGAAAACTCTAAAAAAGTATTAAAAACTTCAAACTTAGAAAATGAAAATACAGTGCTGGTATTAGTGGCACAGGCCTGTAATCCCAGCTGCACTGGAGGATGAGGCAGAAAGATCACAAGTTTTAGGCCAATCTCAGCAACCTATCAAGACCCTGTCTCAAAATAAAAAAATAAAAATAAAAAAATTTTAAAAGGAGTGATTTCTAAAATTGAGTAGAGACAGGAGACTCTCATCTCATCTCCAAAATGACAATAAAACGCCCTTTAATAAAATTCATCTCTTTTGGTGCTAAGTGAGCTCATGAAAAATTAGGCATTAATCTAAAAACAGATCAATATCACCACTACGCATTAAAAGCATTCATTTCAGTCATACCATCATAAGCAGAAAATTTCCAAATTTGCTTTAAATTATAATTTGGAAAACTATTCTTTTAAAAATACTGTCTAAATGTGGAAAGATTAGTGGTTGTCTAGGCCTGAGGAGCCTAGTGACTACTACTGGAAACAGGATTTCTTTGGGGGGTAATAAAAATTATTACCCTAAATTTATGGTGATCTTTGTACAATGATCTAAAATTATGGTGATCTTTGTACAATTCCATGAATATACTAACAAAGGAATGAGGTGTGTACATGAATTATAACCTAACAAAGCTATTATTTTAAAAAAAGTCTACATGAAATAGCACACTTCAGTCTCTAGTAAAACATCACATGATTCTCACTAGTCTAAAAATGATCATCTTTCACTGCCTTAACAATTCAATTTCCCACATGAATTAAAAACTTTTCAGAGTGAATAAAATTTTTAAAAATTGGTTTTATTCTTGTGTGAGGAAGTATTTTATATGTGCCAAAATTATTAAAGCATCAGAAAGCAATTTAGCTTTCTCATTCTGATCTATAACTCAACACTATGCTAAGAACAGAATAGTAGAGCTGCACATCTCAATTAGTTGAATAAAGATGGTCATTTTCTGTAAAGCAAAAGGCATAGAAATACTTCTTATACTTTAGGTTATAAGCTAATTAGTTAAGACCAAATAAAAGAAGACTAAGATAGAATAAAAAGGGTAATAAACATCAAAAAACAAAATTTAAACTTCAAAAATCAGAGAACATGTTCTCCTTCAATAAACATTTGAAATAAATACAAATAAAAATGAAAATAAAAATAAAACATCAGTGATCCACCTCTATCCAGTTTCATTATTGACTGGCAGGTAATGTGCAAATAATTCAGAATAAAGTTTTTGCCTGCCATCTAGTGTTGGGAAAAACCACACAAAGGTATTCTTAGGACTTTTTTCTTGGGTTTGAGCTCAACACAACTAAAATTTAAAAATCATTTTGTCCTTCCCATTAATCATCACATTGCAATTTATATCAAAGTAGTATTTTCCAGACAAATCTAAGTAAAAGGATAAAAATTTTTAAGAGTATCAATAAGAAACCTGAAAAGTTTTAAGAACTGATTCTACTCACATCCACAGTCATGTTCTGATATTCTGATGGCATAGGAGTCTGTGCTACCTCATCATCCAGCTGTCTCCAGTACCGAGTCATATCTAAAGCAGAGTGCATACATAATGGACATCTGTAGCCTCTGGAAGAGACAGAAAAGTTATTTTCTGAATATTTAATGAAGGGTATTTCAACTTGAGCATATAAGAAGATGCAAGCTAACTGGCACATAAGCCATCCAAGATAAGGCATTATTCTATAAAATTTATTCTATTTCAAGAAAAATCTCTGTAGGAACCCTTACGTTATAAAAGCTTTAAATTAAATCCAGTATCTTACAGTATTTTTAAACCCTAAGTCTTTTTCCTCAGTTTGCTAAAATGGAGAGAAATTAGTTCACAGTCTTCGTAAAATATATTTCATATACTTAAAAATATCAGTCAAGCTATTCCTTAGTTAAGCAACCTCAGGTTCTTAATACAGTCATGCAAGGAAGAAACTGTATTCCCTAAAAGATCATATTATTTCCTTTCTAAAAATTTGAAAAAATGTTTCCTTCTGTTTGGCTATTAAATAACAATTTCGGATCATCAATTCATAGAACAAAATACATTATACAGTCTCTTTTTTCCTAACTACTTCTCATATCATTTTAGTTCCAGTTTTAGATAATTTCTTTGCCAATTTTCTTTGCAGTTTATTACTGGACCAATACAATAACCAAACAAAAATTTCAGCAACATTCCTCAGTGTCTTTCAAGCACCATGAACAGACTGTGTTTCCTGATAAGTATACCTACATAACAAGAGATATTTATCTCAAGTTGTGGAAGAAGATAAAGCATAATAGAGACGATAGAGACATGGGGACAAATGTATAGCTCTATATCTTCCAAGATGCCTTACCTGGTTTAACACTATTCACCTACTTACTCATGTCAATTTAAGTATATGCCATGCCTAATACAGTGTGAATAGCAGTCATGTCTGCCTACCTCCCTATCCCCAAAAGCACACACACAAAAAAAATCTCACAATTACTTAAAATCTCAAATACTCACTCTTTCAGCATTTCTTCATAGCATGTTCTGAAAGAAAAAGTAATATTGTTTCAGTAAAAACAAAAACTCTCTTCACTATTTTCAAACATCTTTGAGGGAAAAGAAAGTTATTTTACCTATGTAAAAGATGTCCGCATGGCAAGACATGAGCAACAACACGGGATGTGTGAATGTCCTATAAAGAAAAAAAAAATGTTAGTGCTTGTTTGATGACAATATGAACATCAAAGTATTCTAAATTCAAGAAGAAAGATTTCCAAAGTGAAAAATATTTTAAGCTTACCTCCAAACATATTGGACAATTCTGCCGGGAAACATTTTCAATACACTGTTTTAAAAGAGAAACATTAACAAAAGCTTAAATAGATAAAAATGCCAGATATAATAGTAGTAGTAATAATAAAAATGATAGAATCAACTTACTAAAAACAATAGGTAACCCTAATACACATTTCTTGTATGTCAGATAAAATTAATAATTCCTTGATTTTCACAACTATGTCAGGGCAGACACAATACCTAAAACAAGGAAAATGTTCAATAAATCTGCACTATTCAGAGTACCTTCATTAAAAAGATAAGGAAACTGAATCAGAGAATCAAGATACTTACACTCAAGCTCCAAAGATAATGATGTTTGGAAGCTCTCTATTTTATATGTGTTTTACTACAAAGTAACTGCCCAAAATTGGTATGCTAAGCCAATAAATAAGAATATTAATAGTAAAAATAATAGCTCATACTGAGATTTACTATATGCTATTTGTTAAGTAAAGTACCGCATAAACTCAACTAACTCTCAACCCTAGATGATACAGGTAAAATTATAACTTCATTTTATAGATTAGAAAGGCCTAGAGAAGCTAAGTAACTGACAAAGTTGCACACTTAGGAGGCAGAATTAAATTTGAGTCCCAGAAGACTTCAGAGCTTGAGTTCTTAGTTTGGTAAGGCTTAATGTCTGACTACATGAAGAAAGAGAAGGGAAAGCATCACACCATCCCTTGCTTTTAATGGAAGCACCTGAAAAGAACTTACTAACATACAGGCAATACAAGATAACTTACAAAAAAAAAAAAAGAACAAAAAAATCATAAAAATATGTATAGCTTTTTAAAGACAATGGAGTATAATGCAGAGTAAAGTCCTCAAAATAATAAATTTTAAATCAGGAGATTGTAATCTTTGCTCTAACATTTATGAGCCCCTAAAATTTTGGACAAGCCACCACTTTTTTAGTCTTATGTTCCTTATATATAAAATAAAACTAATAGATATTTCATTTTGTTCTAAAGTGTACTTCACAGACATTTTAAGATCTCTGCAATTAAAATGTATCTGACAGCTTTGAGTTGATGAAATGTAAAAGATGCTGTAAGCGTGCAATGAATTGGTTGTGTGCACTTACACAAACTCTACACATGCTTTGGAGCATAGAACAGCACCACAAGAACACAATCTATAAGAGGCTATCAACTTCAAATTCTCTCCACTACGTTATCTAGCTCTCACCCTAAAATTAAGTTTATAAAGCCAAGTTCAATCTTTAACAAATTCACTATCTACTAATCAAGTACCTTAAACCAGGACTGAAAATCTTGGAATTCTTCTTTAAAAGCCCCAGTTCTTTTCCCCCAATTTCCTGTTACCATCTCCTACATGTTCATTACTCATCTTTATTATTTAGGCCAGGTACTATCTAAGATTTTATTTCTACAAGAACCTCTTTTCCTTGTCTTCTACTGAACCTAGTTGAGTGCTAAGCGAATTACTTCAAATACTTTCTTTCCAATCTCTAACACACACACACAATGTTGATACTCACTGTTCTCCCTTATCTGAAATTTCCTATACCTGTAAAATATCATTTATACTTCACTCCACACCAATTCCCCATTCTCCAAATTCATATAGTAGGTAGAATCAGTACTATAAATTCAAACTTTTATTAGATAGTTTTTAAATACTAAGGGAGAGCCTGGGATTATAATAAAATACCTGTATCCAGATTTAAAATATTTGTCTTAATTATGGAAATATAAAAAACTTTCTAAATTTTCATAGAATGTTCAGTGAATAAGTTACACTGCTCAGTATTTTTCCTGTAAATCACAAAAGCAGCACCAATGATCAGAATCTATAAACCAACTTAGAATTTATCAACATTATGCTAATAACTGGCCTCAGCATTCTTACACTACAGAAAAGAAATTGTACAACATCATATGTTCAGGTGTGTATTTTAGAATACCTACTTAATACTGCTTTTTTAAAACATAACATATAGAGTTGTACTTGCTAATATCTGAAAATTATCATACTTCCAAAATATATTAGAATTTAAGCTGGTTTTTAAAAACATTGCAATATTTTAAAAATTATGCAAACTGAATTATATACCTTATGTTTTCCTTGAAGATTCATAGCTAGGCATAAGTTACATTTCAAACAGTGGAAAAAATCTTCCTTTGGACCAATCCTAACAAAACATATGAAAGCCAAAAGATTAGATTATTTTTCACTACAGTGACAACCTGAGGAATACAGGGTAAACCCCCATCTCGCCAATATCCCTCTCCAAAATTTAGCACTGTAAACAGAATGGTATCTACCCTTCAAGGCTTTCTCTTTTCCCTATAAAATGAACTTATAGGGAGAAAAAGAAGTGTGAAAGATACACACAATTTGCATTACACTCCTTACATAAGTAGATTCTTTCCATATATGCTGTTCTACAACTTTTTTACTTAGTAAAATAATCCTCAGGATAAATTGTTATCTGTATAAAACTACTTCATTCTTAATAGCTACAAAGTATTAACATGGTATGGATATATGCTAAATTTTAAGAATGTTCTCTTATTCATATAATTTACAATCTTTTGCTACAGTGATACCATAAACACTCTCATCTAGATAACACTTAGCCTACATTTTGATTATTTTTTGCAAGATTCCTAAAAATGAAACTATTGATTCAGAGGATATTAGATCATTAATTGTGATGCAAACTGCTCCAAAAAGGCAGTACTAATTTATATTTCACCAACTGTGCATGATAGTATCCTTGGATCCCATAAACTCACCAGAACTAGTTACATATACAACAGCCTTTATAAAATATGCAATTTTAATTTGTGTTTCTCAAATTATGAGAAAGAATACACTTTAATGTTTATGAACCATTGGATTTTTTCTGTAGATTATCTGTTGATACTCTGCCTATTTTTTTATTTTACTGGAGTATTTGTCTTTTACCAAATTCAAAGAAGGTCTTTATATAGCCCAGATATTAATCTTTTTCATTTGCATTTGTTATGTTTACTTTTCTGGTCTCATCTCTTTGTCATACAGCCGTTTCTCCCACCAAACCCCAGACAGGGTCTCACTATGTTGCCCAAGCTGGCCTCAAATTCTTGATCCTCCTGCCTTTTTCAGAAAACTCACTTCAATTGCCTTAGCCTTCCAGCTACTTGGGACTACAGGTGTGTGTGTCACCATGACCAACTATAGTCATTTTTAATTCCCACGTACTAAAAATGGCATCAAATGTTTCCCTTTTACATCTTATGCTTTCTGCCTATTATTTAGGAAAAACTTCTGTAAACTACAAATTATAAACACATCCTCCTTTGTCTACTAATACCTACAGATTTTCATTCATTTATTTTTCCTCAGTCCATTTGAGATTTGTTACATATGATCCAGATGACATTGCTAGTTGTTCCTACATTTCTATTCTCTGCTCTTTCATGATAATAGAACATTTAGCTAGGCACTGAGCTTTTTGGAGTCATCTTAAATAAAGGCTATTTTCTAACCTTTTTGGAGGTTGCAAACAGAAGAGAAAAAAAAAATTTTGTGTGGTACCCTTAAGAAGAAAAGGTTTGTCTTCCCTTCACCTACCCACCTTCCACTGGTCAGAATATAAACCATTAGACTATACAGGCAAGAAAATGTCCTAGGGACACATGAACAAGAACATGTAAAAAAAAAATACTGGGCTCCTGTTAACTACATAATTTAGACTTTTCCATGAGAAATAAACACCTACCTTGCTTAAGCCACTACTGTATGTTTCTTTCACAAGATGCTAAAACTACAATCTAATGAAAATACAGAGTTTTAAGAGTCAATTTTTTGTTTCCCAGAGCGGTGAAGAGTTTTGCTGAATGATATTTCAACCACAAACAAAGCAGAGTGTTCTCCTTGAGAACACAATGAATTCATGCAGGTTGAAGCTGCTAGCACAAACTGCTTTCTGTTCGGCATTTGCAAGCTCTTCTGGGCCAGCTCATTCAAAGCCCAGTTCAGCCCTTTCACAACACAGTGCAGGCACAATATTTAACGTGAATTAGCAAAAGAACCTTTGTTAGTAGGTCAACAAATTTGGTGGGTGGGGGAAACAAGGAAATGTTAAGGGGATTCTTTCAACAAAGTTTTATTGAAATCTTTTTGTTAAACTTTTTCAGAAAATTCACTTCAATTGCATTTGCCCACTCCCAAAGAACAGGCAATTAGCAATGGCACAGATAATCAATTATCCTAATACTCTTTCCTCTGATTTAAAATGTCAGTTATTTATAAGCATAAATGTGTATCATCTTTAAATAAAAACGTAAGAATTCACACACTAATAAGATTATTTTTTAAGTTATGAGAGGGTTTCCAACAATGCTGCAATTGCACAAGTATCTTTTACTTGTCTTTTAATCGTTTTCATTTAAAAAACAATAGTAATATTTTGATGGTCTCGTCACTTCTGGAAAAAGATAGTATTTATCAGTCAATCTTATTCAATTTTGCTCAGAGTATCTTTTAGCAAATTTTTAAAAAATCAAAACAAGAATTCTACAGCTCTTGGTGAATTTTCATTGTGCTATCAGCACTCAACAAAAACAACTGCAGAATAGACATTTCAAAGATTTTGAACGATGACAACAGATATAATACCACCTGAAATACCCACTTGAAGTGACTCTAAAACTTGAGTCACAATTTTATAGTAGTATAAAATATGAAACATTTTTATTTGAAAATTTCTTAGGTACTCTACACTTTAACTAGACATTACTAATTATGTTCCAGTGAATGTAAAAAGGACTTTATAACCAACTATTAAAACCCTAAAAAGTCTTTGAGAAAGGATCTAAATTAAATTCAGCCTTTATCAAATCTTTATAATTGCAAAAGCTTTTATCATACAACATCCAATTTGTTGTCATACCACCCCAAATATACCCAATCTCATCAACTATACAACATCCATTCTGTACTCTGGGTCAGTTGTTTTTATAATCAATTCTATTTTAAAGATTAATAATTTATGACATTATTGAGATCTTCTGAAGAACAAGGAGAAAATGTACTTTCTTGAATAAGCTAAATTCATTCCATTTTATAACTACCATATAGGTTGCTGAACCCTTTTATAAATTTGATTTACATGATCTTAATGATCTTATTTTTCCTATACCTTGAAACATTCTGATATTTCAGTATCCAAGAAATTTTTTCACACTACTTATCAATTTTTCCCACTATCCCAACCAAAAGACTAAAATGGGAAGTATGGTTGGAACATCCAAAAGAATGATATACTATTAAATTAATCACTCCTGCAAGATCAGTTTGTTTTTTGTTTTTGTTTTTGTTTTTTGTTTTTTAATGCTGTGCTGTATCACTATCAAGAAGGTATTAAGAGTCTGGACACAGTTGAAATATCAGAATTTTTCCTTTTTCACCCTTAATGGCAAGTAGAAAAAAACCAACAGAAGAAATTTCAGACACAGAAAATAAATGCAAAGAGGCAAATAGCAACATTCTAATCTGGAGTTTCTCTCCACCGCTAATATTTTGGGCCTGATAATTTTTTTGTTTGGGGGGCGCGAGGTTGGCCTCAAACTTTCAATCCTTCTGACTCATCTCCCAAGTCACTGGGATTATAGGACTGTACCACCATGCCTGGCTAGAACAGAAAAATGTTGTGGTAGGGAACTGTCTCATACACTGTATGATCTTTAGCAGCATCTTTGGCCTCTATTCAATAAATGCCATGGTATCGCCGCATTCCTGGATGTGACAACCAAACAATGTCTCCAAACATTGCCAAATATCCTCTGAGGGAAAAATCATTCCCAGTTGCAACCATTGCTCAGGACTCTAATAATGATGATAAAACTGATGCTCTAATCAATAAATCAGATTATGGTTTTCAGATGATGATATCCTAGATGAACAGTCTCAGTCAGGAAAGGAGAGGGGCTAGAGATACAACTCAGTGAGAGAGCACTTGTGTTTCATGTGCAAGGCTCTGGGTTTAATCCCCAGCACTCTCCCTCGCCCCCTAAAAAAAAAAAAAAAAAAAAAGAGAAAGAAAAGAAATGAACCATGTATTTCTAAGAACAAAAGAATATATTATGGCATCCTCATCTAGTCACATCATTTATTAGGAAGGACTTCAAATCACAATTTAATAGGAAGAAATTCAAATCACAAATATTTTGAACCAATAATACCATTTCATTTTGCTAAAAGGACATGATAGTATTTTCCTATCTTTTATGTTTTTACCCAAAATTTACTTAATATGGTTTATAAGTGGTCGAATGCTGAAGACAGATATGTATGCAAAAGTATTTAGAAGGAAACAAATAATGTTAAAATTTTTTCATTAAAAAAATTCTGCAATTAGGGAACAAAGAACACATTTTATGTCCCAATGTTAACTATATTTAATATTCCAAAGTTAAAATTTAATATAGCTACACAGTAGTTGATGGGAAAATTAAATGATTATTACAAGAAGAGGCATGATAAAACTTTTTAGAATAATGTAAGAGATATATAGATATAGGTAAATACAGAGATATCAACAGAAAAAGATATCAAAACTCACTGGACACTTCAAATAAATGAATTTTATCAGATGTAAATGATATCATAGTAATGTTGATTCTAAAACATCGATTGCCCAGGTATATTAGAAGTATTAGAAAATAATATTTACACACAGTACCTACAAATTCCACAGTTTTCACAATGATACTGCTTCTTATCTTTGTCAAACAGATGGCAAATACTGCAATAATATTCTCCAAACAATGTGCTACACTCTTCACAAGTCTGTTGGGCCTAAAAAAGACATAAGTAATTTAAAATTAGAGTAAATTTCAGAAAGTCAAGGGTCATGTTTTCTCTCATGTGTGAAAACTAGAGAGGAAAAAGGAAAAAAAAAGGTAGGGGCAGGGGATCTCATGAAAATCAAAGGGAATGGGGGCAGAAACAATGGTGGAATGAGATGAAAATCATTACCCTAGGTACATGTATGACTGCACTTGTGGTATGACTCTACATTGTGTACAATCAGAGAAATGAAAAGTTGTGCTCCATACATTCTGCTATCATGTATAGCTAATTAGAACAAATTTTAAAAATAGAGAAAATTCAAATTGCTGATGATCTGATCACCTGGAAAATCATTGCTAACTTTTCAATGTGTTTCTTTATCATACACTGTACAAAAAAAAAAAAAAAAAAAAACAAAGGGAGACCAGCAGAGTAGAAGAAAGGGATCACTTGGGGGGTGGGGGAAGGAATAACAAGGAATGATATATTGTTATACCATATGCATTAACGAATATGTAACAACGAATTCCACCAGTATGTATAATTATAATGGACAATAAAAAATACAAAAAAATTTACTAAAGTATTTTGAACTACTATTTGAATATCTAGAATTTGTTGAAGATTAGCTTCTTTTAAGTTTTTAAATATCTAACATATTGTTTACTCCAAGAGTTATGTCTAAAGTATTATTTGCAATTTTAGTAATATTTTTCAAATCTTTAAAAAAAACAGAAATATGACATAAAATCTTACATGTTGAATTTTTTCACAGTTTATACACTGCACTTCCTTTACTTTAAAGCGGTCTAGCTGATGATCTTCATTGTTATCATGACACAACCGGCAAGTATAAAGCTTGTCACAGCAAGGCGCCTAATACCCAGGGGAGAGAAAGAGACAAAAAAAGCAAGAGAAGACATGTTTACTATGAAAAATAGAAAATTTCTTCCTCCTCCTGGAACAAGGGCAAAGAGTACAATCAATGGATCAGTTGCTTAGTTTCATTGTTTCTCGGACTATTTTATTTTATTTTTATCATTATTTTAATGATTCCCTTCAATATCTGTATGTTTGTATAAAGTTAAAAATAATCTTACAACACAAGAATTAAGAAGGATGGAAATACCTAGATTGACAATCTACTAAAAACAATAGTCAGGCTACCCATCTTGGACATGCATTTACATACTTCAACCCCTACGCATAGAATATTATACTTTTGTTTCACTAATATTCATTAATCATCAACTATCTACTTAATACTGCAGATGCAACAAATGAAAGAGCTCTTATTTTCAAGAGTGGCAAAGACTGCCAGTTGTCCACAAAAAGCTACTCTTTCCATCCTGGACACATGAAAACCCAGCTATACTACAGCTGGATCACACAGACATAATATGCCCTAAAACATGGAATGGTGACATTCAACAAAGCTTCATCACTAATTGGGACCACTCATCTTGGAATTGCTAAGCAGAAATAAACTTTTTTTATTCTTTAAACATTATTGTTGGGTTTTTTCATTAATTTCACCCTAAATAGTATATCAAGAGATTTTCAGGGGCTGGAGTTGTGGCTCAGTGGTATTGCACTTGCAATACCATGTGTGAGGCACTAGGTTCGATTCTCAGCACCACATATACATTAATAAAATAAGGTCTGTTGACAACTAAAAAATATTTTTAAAAAAAAAAGAGAGAGAGAGAGAGACAAATTTCCAGATCAAAACTATACTGTAATCTTGCTGGCTAACCAGTACAAGCTAACCCGGTACTATACTATAATCTTGCAGATCCTCTCACTCTGAAGACTTTCTATGCCATGATATAACCACAACATAATTCATTCTTTAAAGATTTTAATACTTCCTTTTTTTCCAACACTGTTCTTGTCCTCAATCTTAGTGATCTACATCCTTGCAAAGAGAATCATTCCAATAGCCTGAACTCTCAATTCTTTGCCTTCCTTACTTTCAATGGCCTAGTCCTCCAACCCTCCTCACAGAGAGTTATACCTCAGAACATTGTTCTACAGGGTCTCAGGATGCCTTTATCCTCTTAAAAAGTATTAAGGAGCCTAACACACTTTTCATGTTAGGATTATGTCTTTGATATATTCAAGCGACAGGCTTTAAAAAAAATTTTTTTGGTACCAGGGATTGAACTCAGGGGCACTCAACCACTCAGCCACACATCCCCAGCCCTATTTTACATTTTATTTAGAGAGAGGGTCTTACTGAGTTGCTTAGTGCCTCACTTTTGCTGAGGCTGGCTTTGAACTCAAGATCCTTCTGTTTCAGCCTCCCAAGCCACTGCGATCACATGCATGAGCCACCACATCTGACTGAAATATTATTTTTGAAAAAATAAAAGTAACAAGTCCATTACATGTAAGACAACAGGCTATAATGAAAAATAACTATTCTTTCCCCCTAAATAGCTGGATTCACATATCTGTTTCTGCATTCAATCAGCTGTAGTTGAAGCAAATGAAAAAATTCTGGTCTCACACAAATATGTAAGTTGAAAAGTTTTTTAATAGCCTTTTCAGAGAATTGTGGATATTCTATACTACACCAAAACTTAATAAATCTTAAAGGTTGGCAGTAACACAGAATCTGAAATAATACCAATAAAATTTTCCTTCTTTTTTCATTAAAATTCATTATCTATCTTGCACTTGGAATTAATATTTTACCCATGCACTGGTCATTTGGAACACACCAGTGCACTTAGTTATGTAGATCTTCCAAATTTCACATTTCACGTGCAATCAAAAAGTTACATTTATGCTGGCAATATGGCCCAGTTGTACAGAGCTTGCCTAAGATGTATGAGCCTCCAGGTTCAATCCCCAATATTGCATCAACAACAACAAAAAATCATTAAAAAACTTTAGGTATTGGGAAGCTTTCAAGCTCACAAAAGCTAATAAGGGTTTTCTAAAATTCTAGTTTTTGCAAAAAGCTTAAATTTTATCACTGGCAACAAATACTGTCAATTGTTTTTCTTGTATTGAGTCTTGACTCTTTTGAGACTGTACCAAATGCCAAAGTCTAAATCAGGTTTTTGGTTTTTTTCCAAGTTTAAAAAAAAAAAGTTGTTTCAAGAAAAAAGCAACTAGCTCACTTCACAATCCAATTGCACAAGAGCTTCTTCCTCAAGACAACCAAAGCACTTGATAAAAACCTTCCTTTTTGTCAAAAGGGCATTTTTTAAAATGTGTAGTATTAGTTCAGTACCACAGTCTGATTGATGCACAGGTGCTAACAATTTTAATCATTGCCTTTCCACCATAAGTGCAAATGTCAACACACTGAAATGAACAATATTCTAGTGTTCCTTAGAAAGTAGTTTTGTCCTCACAGTCTCAAGGTGGTCCATTCATTACACTCTGAAAACCACTGCTTCAGAACAAGGACTATATCTTCTTTACATTCAATTTCAAGCATGAAAATCTCTAACCACTACCTCCTCTTTCAAAGTAACTCCAAGTCTCCCCTTTTGTATTCCCTAGCTCTCTCCTCGCTCTTCCTCTACATGTCTGCCAAATCAACCCGAGTTAAATTCAACTCTTTCCTACTCAACCTAAATCAGAAGCAGCTGACCATGGTTAGAGAAAAACCACCAACCACCACACTGTCTGGTCTCCCTTTTAAGTCAAAACCACTCAAAAAGTAGAATCTTACTACCAGTTCCTTAGTTAATCCCCTCATTCTTCTAGAGTCAAAGATCTAGAATCTAGATGATCATTTCATATCTTCTCTCTCTTTAAAACTCTAAAACCTCTTCCTCCCTCTTAACCCTTGTTCCTTCACTATTAAACAGAAGTAATCAAAGGAAAACATCCTTCCAGAACTCTTATCAACCAACTAATATACTTCATCCTCAGCCTTCCCTTCCTTTACAAAGAATCTTTAGTCAGTTCATTCTTCAATCTAAAGTCAACCTCTCCACTTATGCAAAGGATCTCATCACCCTTTGGCTACTCAAAGACAGTACCCTTATGGTTTTCCCTCTTCCTCCTGGATTATATTGTTCTCTACTAAATTATTTTAAATATACAACATGCTGTAACATCTCCTATCCTGAAGTGGAAAAAACTCCGATCCCGCAGGTTTCTTCAATATAGAAAAATTTGAAGAATGGTCTGTGTTATTTTCAGTTTCACTTCCATTCTCTCTTGTACCCACTCCAGTCAGGCTTTATCCTGATCTCTCCATTACAATTCTCTTGGCAAGATCACCAGTGCTGACCTCTTTGCCAAATTCAAACATTAATTCTCAGTTCTTATCTTACTCAAACAGCTCCACTTAATCGAGTTGATCATTTCCTCCTTGAAACTCTTCATTTGGCCTCTGATATTTAAGGAAGAGGAGGGGGAGAAACAACAAAGTTCATGACACTTGCTCAGAGCCAAGAATTTTAGTGCTACAAAATTTAGATTCAGTTATGTTGTTTCTTCGGAAAGGTTCAGGGCAAGATATTAAACATTAGGTTTTAAACATCAAGTATGAAAGAAGACTAGAACATCTTAATAAAAATGTAATCAGAAGGATAGCATTCAATTTCCTTACACATCTGATGAATGACCAACTTTGAAAAAGCTTCAATCAGTGCAGTGCAACAATGATCACCAAACTATAGCCTACATGGGCTGTCCTCACAAGCCTGAGATTGCCACTTGCTTCTAATTACTGTGATCGGTAATAAGCAGAGTTGATTGGTAAAGTGAGAATGATGTGGATATTCATGATGGTGGTAATTAACACTACTCACTCCAGGAATGCACCTACTAAACACTACACACACACTTTAATAGGTAGTACTCTTACTTTTTCTAAGATCCCTATTTTACATGCTAACTAGCTCAAACATCACAGAAATATTAAGGGGCAGAGATAAGACTTGGAGATAAGGCTGCAGGACTCAAGCTTGCTTTCTTTTGGAGGATGAGGTTGCTGGGAGCTGAGCCCAGGGCCTCGTTGGCCTCCCGCATGCTAAGCACATGTTCTAGTAATAAGCTACACTACCAGCCCAAAAGCTCAGGCTTTCTTGATAAAATCTTTATAATGCTTCTTCCAAGAAAAATCATGAAACTTTAGTTGGATGGGTGCCAATTTAAAAAGCTCTAGATTGACTAAGACGTCTTCTCAAAGTAAATAGCAAAAATAACAATACATTCTAGGCACTTTCTATACCGAATTTCCAATTTAATGGTTACCACATGATTTGTCTTCCATCTCACACCTACTGTTTCTCATTGACAGGTTTAGGCATAGGCACTGACTCTAAAATGAAGCTGGCAGGCTGTAAAGTTTTTTTACTCCAGGAATTGAAATTGTATTCCGATTCTCCACTTGCTTATCCTCATTTCATCATACACTTGAAAGGTGGTTCTGGAGACAAGCCTGGTTCAGGCCTGACGCTGCCTCGGTCTACTTCCAACAGCAAAAGACTCACAAACCCATTGGTAAACTAATTTCGTGTAAGTCCAAGGTCTTACCAAACAAGAAGGGCTTTGTTTGCAAAGTACAAAAACAGAAAAGAACCGTGGGGCTTATGGTCGCCCTGACAAAAACGTTCTCTACTAGTGGAACCTAGTTCCAGATGGAGGCGCTGGTATCCTGACAAACAGCTCAACCTCAAACAAATCTTAAGCCTAACCGCTTTGCCCATCGCGTCCCCAGCCTGACCCAGCGGAAGCTCGTCGGAGAAAAGCCCACTGAAGTCGTCACCTTCAGGAGACATCCTCTGTCATAGTGCTCGCAGCCCCGCTGCCCTCGCTCTTGGCTGCGAACGCCATCTTCCTGTGCAGTTGCCGCCATCTCCTCCACCTCCCCTCACACTCCGCAGACCCTTCCCCCGGGTGGAAAACCACGCCCAGAGAAGAAGCGTCGCTCGGATCCCCCTCCCAGCCTCAGCTGACACCAGAATAGATATGGCGGCCGATCACGTGACCAGGGGCAGCCGGATTTCCGGTTCCCGGGGCTATGGGGCGGAAGCGAAGGGAGACGCAATCTCCGTCTTCGACGTTAGTCGTCGTCTTCGCTGCTAACGGTAATAACTCTTAGATTGGCTCTTTTCCCTTGGCATCGCCGCCCGCCCAGGTCCCGGGGCGTAGTTCGGAGCGAGGAGGACCGCAGCGGTGCAGAGACGCCTGGTGGCCCCTGAGGAAGAGACTGTGTCCGGCCGCATCGGCACCTGTGACTTGATGGCCCCTCCCTCTCTCCCTCGGGCGGCGGAGCGCCTCGAGAAAGGGGCGGAGCTCGGCCCGTGGCGGGGCCCGGAGCTCGCTGCTGATGAACTAGAGCTGCTGCTGCACCACGTTCCAGTCCCTTTTCTTGCTCTTTCATTCTTTCAAAATATGCATTAGCATTTATCATGTGCAGGTCCCCAGCCAAGACGAGAGGACAAAAAGTGAAAAAAAAAAATAGGCATGCCTACTGTTCCTTGATGGAACTGACAGCGAGTGGGGTTAAAAGACAATCAGAAAATTCCTGCAGTAAATGTAAGATTTTTAATTTGGAGAAGTACTTGTAAGGAAAAGTGTGTATTCTGAGAGATCTGATGTTAGAGGGGATCTGCCTTAATCCAAGTTTCAGGGAAGATTTCCCTGGTGAGGCAGACAGGAGCTGAAAGATGAGTAGCAGATAGTATGCCAGGAGATAGCAAAGGCTTAGGGCAGACAGACTCTGGGCTTGTAAGGAGATAGAAGGAAAATGTATATGTCTACAAAGATGAAATCATACTCTCAGGGGACACAGATAAATATGTCCTATTAATAAAATGCCAAGCCCTTAGAAAATTTTATGAGCAAAGTTGCTGGCAGATGTTGGATAAAAATACTTGCCTTTGGCTTTCTAATATGATTTCTTGTTTCCTGGAAGGTATTGGGAAAGGTAAATATGTTCCCTTTAGCTTTGAAGTTACTAACTCTTACTATTTTAATTTTCTTTCAGTTCTGTTATGAGTTGCTAAAATCATGGTGAAATGTTGCTCAGCCATTGGATGTGCTTCTCGCTGTTTGCCAAATTCCAAGTTAAAAGGACTGACATTTCATGTGTAAGACTGCTGTAGTTAAGCCAAGTTCTTTTGACTGTATTAAAAAGTAGACTGTTCTACTTAAGGCTTCAGTTTAGAACTTTAGTTCCCAAGTTCTTTTCTTTTTCTTTTTCTTTTTTTTTTTTAATATTTCTTTAGTTGTTGATAGACCTTTATTTATTTATACTTGGTGCTGAGAATCCAGTGCCTCACACATGCCATGCAAGTGCTCTACCGCTCAGCCACAGCCACAAACCCCAAGTTCTTTTTAAATAACCTTCTAGTTAAATTTGACACCTGCACACTTAAAAGTGTAAATTATAAGTAATTTAGTGTAAAAGTTTTAAGATAACCACCAAGGTATCAGAGACTTCAACAAATATCATCAAACTCATTTTTGCTAATGTAATTATTCTGTTTAGCATTGTATTTTCTTTAAAGAAGTTTGATGTTTACATGTAGTTTACAATCTGAATGAAGAATCTTAGCTTAAATATATTCTTTTCTATTTAGAAATAGATCAGGCATAGGTTGTAAAATATAAATATGAGTTCAGAGTGAGTGTTCTTAACTGCATTCCAGAATAAACTAAGATGAGCCACATTTAGTATTTTAGCCATTCCTCTGACAGCCATAAGAGAGAAATATAGAATTTAATAATTGTTCAGTTCCTAAAGGTTTATTTTGCTGCTTTTGTGCCAAGCACCATACTGTTTTTCTAGAGAAAGAACTGCTAGCTACTTCATTAGGTATATGGAAATAAAAAAATAAATATGTGTACCCTGCTTTATTCCAAAAAGATTTCAACCAGCTTAGAAAATTGGGAAAGACAAAATTATTGGCCTCCAATTCTCTCAAAATATTTCTGATCTACAGAACTTAGTCCTGCAGCTAGCTGTTCTCTGGATACATTCACTAAGCATTTATGGACCTGCTCTATATTAAATTCTATACTAAGCAATTTTCTAATGCTGACAGAAGAATGAATGTAAAAGGGCCCTATTCATGAGAAATAAATTCTGGATATTACTTCAGATAGGAAAAGACCCAAGTGCTATTCCTTATCATCTATAGATGAAGAAAATTCTTCAGTTGCTAAATATCCATTGGAACTTTTCTTCCATATACTCTCAGAAAAATTTAAATGAAGTCCATTTGGCTACAGAATGGTTGGCAGAAAAATCTGGATATTAAAACTTAAGTTACGCAGCACGAATCATAGTTTCCTGAATATTGCAATTCTCAAGAGTAATAACAACCTAAGGAATCAGTTTAGCCACATACATAGAAGACAGATTTAATTCAGGCATATATCAATAGTGTTTGTTTTTAAAATATTTTTGTATTTTTTCCTAGATTCCCCACAGATGAAAATGTCAAAAGAAAATGGGTTTTAGCAATGAAAAGACTTGATGTGAATGCTGCAGGCATTTGGGAGCCTAAAAAAGGAGATGTATTATGTTCAAGACACTTTAAGAAGACAGATTTTGACAGAAGTGCTCCAAATATTAAACTAAAACCTGGAGTCATCCCTTCTATCTTTGATTCCCCATATCACTTACAGGTTTGTTTACAAGATGCTGCTTGTCATCAGTACTCACTTTCCATGGTACCTTGAAGAATTTGCACCATTCTTTGCCTACATTTTTATTGTTTGCTTATTCATTTGAAGCACATTTTGGGGGTTTTTTTAATTTACAGAGGGCAGCTTTAGCTTTCACGATATATGGTAAGAATATTTTATCAGTAGCCACTCATAAATATTGGTTCATTCCTATAATGTGGTAAAGTGGACTAACTTTAGGAATTGGCATAACTCTTTGTGTCTAAAAAGCAGGGGGTTAACTTAGAAGGTTGAACAGAAATTCCAAATTAGCAGTCCTCAAGAAATCAAGAGCTAAATTACTTACAGGTCCAAAGTATACTTCCATGAGCAGCCACTACACAGAAACTTAAAGCCTGGATAGGACAAAAAAAAGAAAAAACAGGAGAGAAGGATAAGAACAGAGAAATAAAGGAGAAAGAGGTCAAGAAAAGAAAATAGAAGAATATTTTTGTCTCCGTGATTGTGCCATGGGTTAGCTGCCTCCTCCCCTCAGTATCTCTTTACATAGATATGTAAGAATGTACTTACTTCCAAAAAGTATGGACTGACTGATGGATTCAAATATGGAAAACTCAAAGAAGTATGAAAGGTATTTCCTTCCTGACAGCTAAAAATATTATCCAGACATGCACCTGCTCCCATGCAGTCTTGGTCACTCTCTAAAGCTGGTTACATTCAGTGCCTGAGTGATTACAGACTGCCTCACTTTCTTCCATGTTAGTAAATGTACAAAATCTTATGCAATTTGCTTTAAAGATTTTTCCTACCAGCAAAGAGTCAGCTAGCTATTAAGTAAGATAATAAATAAGCCATAGATGCTAACTTTCAAAGACTGTTTCCTTATAATAGATTTTTCATAATAGGAATTTACGTAAAGAAGCAAAAGATTAAATAAAAAGAATAATCAGATCAGAAATAATAATGTAAACACTTGGATGTGTAGCTTTCCAGTCATTTGGATGTATGTTTTGTATAAACTCATCTATGTTTATTTAGATAATGTTATAGAATTTCAGTGTCCTTTATTTGCTTATTTTATTTTGTGTTTTTTACATTTATATAGTGTTTGCTGTTTCAGGGCACCATTCTAACCATTTTACATATATATTAACTCAGTTAGTCCTCAAAACAACCACATGAGGTAAGTGCTGTTGTTATTCTCATTTTATCACTTTAGGAACCTAAGACCCAGAGAGCTGGAATGCCTCCTGTAGAGTTACACAGCTATAAAACAGCAGAGACTAGATTTGAAAATATGCATTTGAGTTCTGGAATTCACTCTTAACTACTGTTCTCCATGATGTTAAATACTTTCCCACAACAATGGCTTTCAAACTTTAGTCTACATAAGAGTTATCCAAGGAATTTTTTTAAAATACAGACTCCTATGGCCCACTCCCAGAGAACTTAATTCAGTTTCTTTGGGTTGAAGTCCAGGCAACCGTACTTTTTAACAAGCATCCCACATGATTATACTGCAGATTATGATCCCATTTTAAGAGAAATCTATGTAGAATATCATTCTTTTTAATTTAAGTTACTTATATGTGTGTGTATGTGTATGGAAAAATGAACACACCCTAAATGTGTAAATCACCAAGTTTTCACAGAGTAAATATACTCATCAAGCTCCCCTCAGAAAAAATACAACACAGAAGCTTCCCTTATGGTCTTCCTGAGTCACTATCCTCTCAGAGGTAACTACTATCCTGACTTCTATCATTATTGGTTATATAAATGTAGTCTTACCTACGGGTTGTACTCTGGCTTCTTGAGCTCAGTCTTTTATGTGATTCATCTATGTTGCATGTGATATTTGTCCGTTTATTTTTGTTGTTATATAGTATTCCATTATATCAATAAACAAATTTCTCCATTCTGTTGGTAAACATTTGAATTCTTTTTTTCATTTTGATGCTATTGTAAATGCAACCGTGAACATTTTTGTTCATGTCTTTTGGTGGATTTATGTACACATTTTTTATAGAATACATGTGTAGATACGTCTGTTAAAAATGAGACTTGCTGGATCCTGGGATGTGTATGTTTAATTTAAATAGATATTGCCATAGTTTTCCAAACTAGTTTCACAAATTTACAGTATCATCATATAAAAGTTCCTTGGATTCCTCTTGCCAATATTTGGTAGTGTCAGCTTTATAGCTCTCATTTAATGACCATAGAGCAGTTAATCCTGCATATAGGCACAATAGTTTATATAATCAAGCCTCACTATTGCATATAAGCTATCATGTAACAGCAGGGAAATGAATATTATTGAAGTGAGATTTTTATTCTTATCCTTATTTTATTGAACTAAATTCCTGGAAATGAAGTTGTTAAGTCAGGATTATGTAGGTTTTTAAAGCTTTGCTCTTGATACATATCTACAAAGACTCACTATAAAACTTACACCAGCCTACTGGCTATGCCAGTGTGTTTACCCGCCTCAATTCTTAGTATAACTTATTTTATTAACCTTTGTGAAAATTTGATAGGGGAAAAAATGAAATCTTAATGTTTTAATTTATCTTTGAATATTGGTGATTTCTACATGTTTTTTCATGTGTTTATTAGACATTTATATTTCTTATGAGTTACTTATCCAGGTCTCCTTGTATCTTTATCTTTTTCTAAGCTATTCTTTGAAAACATTGAGAATGTTAATCCTTTAGCTGATATCTATGTTGCAGCTACCTTTGTTTATCATTAGTTCTGATTATGGCATGTGTTTATTTTGTCTTGATTTTTCAATTCAAACTTTTTTATATAGTCAGTTGAATATAATTTCTTGTGTTTTATGATTTTAGCCTCTCTATCTTAAGATGATATAAATATTCCCTACATTTTGCAGGGGTCACCGTATTGTTTATTTCAACCTTCAAACAACGTAAGAGGTGACAATTTCTGATACCAAACCATGCAAGTAACAAGAACATATTCCCTACATTTTTATAGTTCCTCATGGTTTTCCTTTTTACATAAATTTTCAGTACATAGAATTTCATTGTGGTTTATTGTATATAAAAGATATAACTGCTTTTCTTCAGTCTAACACTCTCCCAACTAAGTGATTTCAGCACCCTTTTTGCTTTTCTTAACTGCTTGATTTTTACAATGTGATTTATAACCTTTTTGTACTTATTTAGAATGCCACTTTCATCCTAAAGGCATTTATGAACTTGATCTACTTCTAGATTTTTCTGTCTAGTTCTAAGAAAGCACACTATTTTAGCTATTATCACTGTGTATTGTGTTTTTATTGACTGGTAGAGCTCATTCCTTCTCATCACTCTTCATTTTTTACAACAGTTCGTTTCCAGATGAACTATCGCGTTGTTTTCAGGAAGTCCTTTTAAAGTAATCTGAGTGGAATTTATTGACTTCTAAAAGCAATTTTCCATGAAAATAAATGTATTTCTTTCACTACACAAAGAAATAAGAATTTGAGAAAAGATAGACTGTCTCAGTGATTGTTACTAACTATTCTTAACAGGAGAAAAGAGAAAAGATTCATTGTAGAAAAAACTTCACCCTCAAAACCCTTCCAGTCACAAACCACAGTCACCAGCTTGTTGGTGCTTCCTCATGTATTGAAGAATTCCAATCCCAGTTCATTTTTGTAAGTAAAATTGCTTACTGAACTAATGTTAATACTTCCAAGATGAACGTGTCCTATCCATTAAAATCAGACTTTTTCAGAATCTTGGCAAAAACTGGGGATTTAAGTGTTTCCGTATTTTTTAAATATGTAATATCTCCAAATAGTATTGCTTCCCAGGGCCAATTTATATGTAGACAGAGCAATATAGAAGTAGTTAATCCTTTGGTTACATAAATATGTAACCAATTCAAAGATTGCTCTCACAGGGATATTTCTACCAAGAAAATAATTCTTAAATATATGTTTTCTGTACGGAAATATCTAATAAAAATAGCTATGTCATTAGATTTCCTTGGGGGGGGGGGGCCATACACATATAAAGATTCAAGCTTACATTCATTTATTTGTCTGTTGCCTTTTTAATGTTACAGTCAGATCTAGAATATAAATTTGTCTTACTATAGCTTTATAGTAATTCTTAAAACCAGGCAATATTAGTTTTTACACTTTATTCTTTTTCAAAAGTTATTGTAGCTATCATGTATTCTTTTTAGGCATTTTTATGTGAGTTATAGAATTACTTTGTAAATTTCTACAAAAAAACTGCTGGAATTTTTACTAGTTTTGTGTTGATTTTATAGATCCATTTGGGAAGAATTGACAATAATAGTCTTTCAACACGTGATCTCAGAATATCTCCATTTATTTAGGTCTCTCAGAGTTGTATTATATTTTTCAGTACATAGGTATTCCACTTTGTCAGATGTATCCCTTAGTATTTCTTTTGGATGCTGTTATAAGTGGCATTTTGTTTTTTTGCTGCTAGAATGTGGAAATATAATTGATTTTCCTGTATTGATCTTGTATCTAGCAAACTTGCTGAACTCATTAATTATAACAGGTTTTTTGTAAAAGTTATCAGATTTTATAGAGATTAACACAGATCATCATATCTTCTGTGATTAAAGAGCATTGTAATTCTTCCTTTCTAGGATGCCTTTAATTTCTTTTTCTTGCTTTATTGTACCACCTCGAACCTCTTGGGCTATGATGGATATAATTATTAAGACCTGATCTCAATGCCTTGTTCTTGATTTTAGGAAGAAGGCACTTAGTCTTTCACTGTTAAATGTGATCTAGCTATGTTTTTTATAAATGCTTTTTATTGGGTCCAGTGCCCTTTCGTTCCTAGTTTGCTAAGCAGTTTTATCAGAAATGGTTTTCAAATGTGAAACCAACCTTTTATTCATGGAATAAACCAAGTGGTGATTCATTATCCCTTTTATATATTGTTCAAGTTTAACTCAATATGTTAAATTTTTAATTTTTTTTGGGGGGGTACATACAGGAGAGAGATATAACCTGTAGTCTTTTTTTTTTCTTCTTGTAATATATTTGTCTGGTTTCAGTATTAGAATATACCTCAAAAAATGAGTTGGAAATATTGCCAACTTTTTCAATTTGCTGGAAAATTTTGTGTACAGTGATTCTATTTCTTCTGGAAATATTTGATATACTCTTCCATTGAATCTGTCTAGACTAGTGGTTATTCTTTATAAGGAAAGAAAACTTCTTTAGTAGCTGTGATTTCCAGTGAATTTATCTATTCGTCACAGTTATTCATAAACATTTACTTATTACTCCTTTTAATACCCATAAAATCTTTAGTGATGTCATATCTCTCATTTCTGATCACTTTTGGTAATTTATTTCTGTTCTTTTATATTATTGATCAGTCTTCCTAGAGATGTAACAATTTCATTGACCTTGTCAGAGAACTAGCTTTCATTTTCTTTCTTCCTCACTGATTTCTATTCATCTCTGTTACTTCCTCTTTTGTACTTATTTTAGTAAAATTCACATCTTTCTAGTTGAAGTAGAAGTCAAGTTCATTGTTGAGTCTTTTTTTCTTTCTAGTGTAGGTATTTCATATGATAATTTCCTGCAGTATTGCTTTAGTGGTATTGATTACTCCAAAACTATGGTGTTCCACAAATTTCTTTGTTTTTCATTGTCATTTTCAAATTATATTTTAACTTGTTATTTGAACCATGGGTTATTTAGAAATGTATTATGTAGTTTACATTATTGAGAAATTTACCAGATATCATTAATTTCTAATTTAATTCTATTATGGTCAGAAGATGTACCTTGTATAGGTTGAACATTTCTAAACTTATTGAGATGTATTTTATAGCCCAGAATATGATCTGGCTTGATAAATGTTCTGTGTCTATTTGCAATGGATGTGCATTCTGCTGGTGTTACCTGGAATGTGCTATAAGTTTCAATTAGGTCAAGGTGATGGATGGTGTTGTTCAAATCTTCCTAATTCTTACTGAATTTCTGTCTGTTTTTATCTGTTTTTGAGATAGGGATGTTAAAATCTTCTCAGATAATTGTGGATTTGTGTAATTTTCCTTAGAAGTTGTCAGTGGTTTTGTATGTTATACTTTTCAGTACTGTTATCAGGTATATAAACATTTAAGATTGCTATGTTTTGATAAAATAAGCCCTTTATATTTAAGAAATGACTTTCATTATATCTGGTAGAAGACCAGGTCTGAAATTTACCTAGATAATTTAATACCCACTGTACCTTGCCTTATTATTATTGTTCTTGTTATTTTTGAAGTGCAATTTTTTGGGCAGGATACACTTTTCAATCTTGCTCTTTTTATAAAATCCAATCTGATCTTCTCTGCCTTTTTATTTGGGTTATTTAGACTATTTTTACTAAATGTGATGGTTGATATAGTAAAGATTAAATCTGTCGTTTTCTTATTTCCTATTTGTTCCTATTCCTTTTTTCTCCCGCTTTCTTCTTTTCTATCCTCTTTTGGATTAATTGAGTAATTCTTATGGTTTTATTTCATCTTCTTTTTTCACTCATAAGCTGTAATTCTTTGTTTTATTTTAGTAGTAGTTTGTAGGTTTGTAACAATACATCTTTACCTTATCACAGACTACATTCAAGTCATAGTGCATTTACATGTAAATATACATATGTGTGGATATGTATATGCATATATATATAAATATATTATAGTATACTTGCAGTTCTCTCACAGTCCTTTTGCTGTTGTTGTTTTTACCTATGTTATAAACTATGCACTGTATTGTTACTATTTTTGTTTGAACAATAAGATTTTTTAAGATATTTTTTAAAAAATAAGAAAAAATTCTTATATGTTCATGTAGTTCCCATTTTCACTGCTTTTCAATCCATCTGGTATCATTTTGCCTGAGGGACTTATTTTAACATTATTTATGATACATTTTTGCTGGTAACATTACCTCAGCATTTCTGTGTCTGAAAACATCATTTTTAATCTTCATTCTTGAAAATTACTTTCACTATATATTTAATTATGGGTTGATAGTTTGGGGGTTTTGTTTTTAGAGCTTTTAAAAATGTTATTGCATTGTATTCTCATGTGCATTGTTTCTTTTTTAATTTTTTTTAAGTTTTTGCTGGACCTTTATTTTTTAATTATTTATATGCAGTGCTGAGAATCAAATTCAGTGCCACACACATGCTAGGCAAGTGCTGTACCACTGAGCCCCAACCCCAGCTCCTCACATGCATTATTTCTAATAAAAAAAAGCTCCTATTATATTTTTTCCTTCCTTTTTTTTTTCCTCCTCCTTTTTGCCTTTTTGATTTTCTTGGTTTAGCTTTGTCTTGGTTTGTTTCTTGTGCTTGGGTTTGTACTTATTTCTTGAATTGTTGAAGGGTTTTGTTTTTATTTTTAATCTGAGCTCATATTTTCTATCAAATAGGAAAAATTTTGGCCACAAATATTTCTTCCTATCCCAACTTTCCTTTCTTCTCCTTTGGGGGAATATATATATTGGGCTGTCTGGAATTGTACTACTAACTGTTCTTTTTTGTTTTGTTTTTTACTATTACCTCTTTCTCTCTCTCATCCATTCTCAGTAGTTCCTTTTGTTGGATCTTCACATTCACTAATCTTTTCTTCTGAAATATCTAATCTGTCACTTTCTCCAATGTATTTTTCACCCCATACATTGTAACCTTTAACCACGGATGTTCTATTTGAGTCTTCTATACATCTTTCACGTCTTTACTTTTTTAATGTATGTAATACAGTTTTTAAAATAACCTTAATTCCCTCCTGTGCCAATAATTAACATTTATATCAATTCTGAGGTTGATTTTCATCAATCAGTTTATCTGTTAATGTGGCTAATTTTTTTTTTTTTTGCTTGTTTATATACTTGGTAAATTTTGTGTGCTGCATGGTGTGGATTTTAATTTTCTGAATGCCAGATATTTTTGTATTCTCTCTTCTTGAGCATTATTTTTGAATACAGTTATTTAGAAACAGTTTGGTCCTTTCAGATTTGTTTTTCTTGGCAGGATTAGAACAGTGTTAGTCTAGGACTATTCATTATCCATTACAGAGGCAAGATCCTTTCATGTACATTACTCAGTGTTCCATAAATCTTACAGTTTCACATCTGGCTGCTGGTGAATAGTATCCATACCCTATGAGAACCTTGCACTGTAATATTTTCTGATTGTTCTTTCCTCACCCTTGAGTAGTTTTCTCACATGCATGTACTTATCTTAATCAGCACAGTATTCATGGTGAAGCCTCTGAAGATCTCCAGAGATTTCTCTCTGGGAGGCGTTCTCCTTTCTAGTACTTTCTTATTAAATTTTAACCACCTTGGTATCCCTGGATATTTGACACTCTCTCCTCAACTCTGCCTGCCAATCTCTGCATGGGTTTCCCCTCCTTATACCGAGACCTACAAACTCGAAAAGCAATAAGCTGGAGCAATCATGAGACTCACCTCTTTGTTTTCCTTCTGTCCACGATAGTAGGATAACTTCTTTGCCCAACATCAGTTAATCTTCAGAACTGTCTTTCAAGTCTTTTGGCTATGCATTGTTGTTTTTGGGTAGGAATCAGTCATCTCTTTTACTTCATCTCGGCTAGAAGCAAAGAACTGTTCACTAATTTTAATATTAAACATCACCTTTTCAAAATTATAGTAACTGTATAAAATATGTGTTTTTCTCAATTTTCAAATGAAAATGGGAAAAAAAATGTATACCCAGCACACTTAAGTATAACCATAATAAATATTGAGAGGAGTTAAATTATCTCTTTAAAATACCAAGACCAGAGTCCTTTCTAAATACCTAACGCACAACTTTAGGACCTGCTCCAGTACTCTTTTCATCTTTTATAAAGTGAAAATTCATCAAAAGTAACTCAGGGCTGGGATAGCTCAGTGGTAGAGCACCTGCCTAGCATGTGTGAGGCACTTGATTCAATCCTCAGCACCACATAAAAATAAGATATTGTGTCCATCTATAACTAAAAAAAAAAAAATTTAAGAAAAATAAAGAGGATTAAATTATTTTAAAATAGTAACTCAGTTAAAAAATTAACAATTTAAATGCATATGATAGATAAAAATTAAGCTTATCATTGCCAAACTTAATGAGTGAAAGCTATATAGTTGTAGTGTCATGAAGTTCATAGCAGGTATGAACCCCCAGATAAGAAATGCTTCCCATCCAAATGTTCTGTACTCATGTAAAAGAGAAATCTAGGCACTCTGATTTTTGTTACTACCCCCATCCTCTTCCTGTATTCTTTAAGCCTTCAAGTATCACCAACTTAAAGACCTCTACACTTCATAAATGAAGAAACAACTGAAGCCTAGTAATAAGCTTTTTTTTTTTTTTTTTTTTGGTATTGATGATTGAATGCAGGGGTGTTCAACCACTGAGCCACATCCCCAGCCCTTTTTTTATATTTTATTTAGAGACAGGGTCTTGTTGAGTTGCTAAGTGCCTCACTAAGTTGCTGAGGCTGATTTTGAACTTGCAGTCCTCCTGCCTCAGCCTCCCAAGCTACTGAGATTACAGGCATGCGCCACCATACCCAGCACGTTAGTAATAAGCTTTTATCTTACTACTTGTGTGTATGACTTAATAACTTGGTGTTTATGTTTTTAGGAACATAGCTACAGTGTAATGGACAGTCCAAAGAAACTTAAGCATAAATTAGATCATGTGATCAGCGAGCTTGAGGATACCAAGGAAAGTCTACGGAATGTTTTAGACCGAGAAAAACATTTTCAAAAATCATTGAGGAAGACAATCAGGGAATTACAGGATGAATGTCTGATCAGCCAAGAAACAGCAAATAGACTGAATGCTTTCTGTTGGGAGTGTTGTCAGGAGAGCATAGAATGAGACTATATTTCATGAAATAATTTCATGTTCTACCTAAAATTGACCTTGATACAACTTTCTAGAAAACAATTCTCATGTACCATCACTAAACAATATCTATCATTGACAGTACTTTGGATTCTCTGGAGCATTATGCATTATAGTTGTTTTCCAAAGACTTTTTTGAAGATGTGCAGAAATATTATAGTTATCATGTTTTTGTGTGACTTCTGACAATTATGTTTTTACAAACTTAAATTAGTGCCAAGTCAGTGTTGTAAGATGTTAAAATCTGAAGAAAATTCTACAGAAATAAGAAAATGACATCAAATTAGCTACATTAAGATAAAATAACAGGATCTAAACACTTATTCAGTGGCATCAGATTTTTAGCTTCAGACAAATACCATGAATAGGTTTTATGATAAGTACATTGAAATTTTAGAAGTATTTTACTAAAAAGCAGAATTCATTTATAACACACATCCATCTTGGATCTTTTTATAAGTCTCATTTTACTGCCTATACCACTGACCCTGAGAATAGCACCTGGTAAAGATTTTCTGTATTTTAAAATTATTAAGAGCCAATTTAAGAAGACCGTTCATGAGATCTGTTTTTCAATACAGTATATCATTCCTCCTCGTGAGAGATACTTTGATGTAAACCAGAATAGTTTGAAAACCAAAACAAAAGGGTCATAAATTTGATCTTTAGATTGTTAGTTGCTTTAACAGCTCTCAAATTTTGCTTCATGACTTATTTCATAAAGGTATATCTTCAAAATCTGAATGCCAGAATTAGCTGAATACTTATAATGCTGCTTTGTATTTTATAGAAGGTACTATTGCTGAAATTTTAAAATATAGAATAAATCATTAAAAATAATAAATGGGTCCTCCAATGGAAATAGGAACTAGAGGAGTGGATTTTTTGTTCAAAGGATTTTATTGAGAAAAACAGGTATATAAAATAGTTTTATAATAGATTCTTACCAAATATACAAAAGAATAACTCTTAGCTATTTTCTGAATGATCCAAGTGTCAGGAATTTATTTTCTTTCCTAATTTCTTACTAAAACAACTGGAATTAAGAGCTGTAAGTACAGCTCTTAAAATAAAAATATTGGCCAAAAGTCACACTGTACTCTGAGGCACATATAAGTGAGCCTTAAGTTCATGCTATAATAGTGAGCATTTGAGTATCAGTTGTTTTGTTGTGTTAATAAGAAATGAACTGCATTTTGTGCTAATTTGTTCATGGTAATTTTATTTGTGTTACATTAATATCAATAAGGATGTGGTCACTTGAGGGGTTTTTTTGTATTTAAGAATTTCTGTTTTAATGCATGTTATATTTTTATATAGGAGTCCAAACTTTCCCTCTAAATCAGATTTTACCCACATTTGAAAGATAAGCATAATGCTTAAGAGGAAATCACTTAGATTTCCTCTTTTTACTATCTAAAATCTTTCATTACTTCATTTATTTTAATTTAATGAGTACTCTAATGAAATGTTTGGGTAAAATCGTAGGTTTTATGGAAATACTTTGATAGAAATTGAGACTTTTTCTTTAGCCTATTCCTAAACATGAATTAAAGCAAGTGAGTGGATAATGACAAAAAGTAAAAATCGAAACACAGTATCTCCAAAGTCCATCACTTTATTGGCTACTTAGATTAAGGAAGCCTGGAAGACATTTTCCCTACTTTTTAGTCAGGGCCCTTACCACCTGCCACTCAAAACAAATATGTAAACAGTATGTACCTCAGTTCTCTGTCCCACAGATTCTAGTCCAGTTCTTCTGGGAAGAACTGTCCTGTATGTTGTAAAACCACATCATCCCCCATCCAACCAAGGCTGCCCCAAGGGTTCTCATTGCTTTTTAAAGCTTGTAGTTGCCACTAAATCCCAGAGCACACCAATACTACCAGTTCAACTTCAGTACCAAATCAGAGTGAAGGACTTGATGTGGTATTTTTCTTCATATCAGGTTAAATTTCTGAAAATAGACTTTGGTTGCTATTTCTGAAATTTCTGAAAATAGACTTATGGTTACACCATAGTCTTCATTTTGAGAAAACATGAAATGTACTAAATATATATTTCATATTAATAAAAAGAAAATTCTTATAGAAATAATTGAGTGAAAAATCTATTATTTATTTGAAAAATAAAATATTTTCTGTAGTAATGTGTCGTGACTTTTTTCACATTTTTCCCTCCATCAGTAACTCTTAAGATGGGTATTCCCAGTTTATAACCCAAGTGACAGTCTTGGATCAGACCACAATAAGAACTGGCCATACAACCCCCCCTCAAAACTTACAGACTTTCATGTCATCCAGTGTATAGGCAAGAGCAATAATATTCCTAGGTGTGAAATAGACTACCTTCAAAATCCAAAGACATCTATCAGGCATTTGTGCCTCTTTCAGAGTTGGACATACAAATTATAGTAATTTGTCTTCACTTTAGAGAAGATGTCCCAGAGTGTACCACATCACTGGACATACCTCCCCCAAATTTTTACTGATATGTAGGCCTCTTAAAATTTTTATAGATTTTTATTTCACTCTCTAGAGTATGGATGCTTTATCTAGGCCTCCATTTTATTAGTCACTTCTTGCTCATCTCATTGGATTAACATAATCCATCCTTGTAGTAATCTAATTTTCTTTAGAATGTGTATCTGGTCTAGGTTTCTTAATAACAAGCAATAGCATTAACATCTTGGGGCAAGACTACATACTGTTGTCCATTCCATGTGAATATGAACTGTTTCTGATCCTTTTATAGGGATCAATCTAACTTTTGCAGAGGCAATAGTGGTGAATCAAATGGAGTTATGATGAAGGCTACCACTGCAGCATCTTGTAGCCCCATAGCAAATCCACAGAAAACTGAAATAGGGGGATAGTATGCAAAAAAGTGTTAACACTAGTCTTAGGAAGGCCTATGGGATTGCAAGGTTGGGGAGGAGGGACTTGAATTTGGGGAGGGATCCCATCATTCCCTAACTGATAAGAGTGGCTCACTCTACCTTAACTAAAAAACAACGTGGTTTATAATTGACATCCGCTTGCTTTCCAGAATCTGGAATTTTGGAATGTGTCATGCAAAGTGTGCCTCTATGACCAGCCCCCAGGAAAACCTTGGACATTGAATCTTTCACACACTTCCATGGTATACACCATTTCATATAGTCACAGTTTGGTGCTATAAGAATTAAGTGTGTACTGTGTGACAACATTGAGAAGGGACTCTTGGAAGCTTAACATCTGATTTCCCCTAGACTGTTCCATGTGTTTTCCCTTTGCTGATTTTGTTTTTTGTATTTTTCCCCTGCAATCCTAGCCATATATACAACTATATGCTAAATTCTGTGAACCTTCCCAGGAATCATCAAACCTGGGGGTGCTTGGAGACCTCAACACAGGTGTCCTTCTGGAATTGCTTGTCATAGTCTGCATTTAAAAAACAGAAGATAAACTAAGCAATCTGCAAAACTATCCAGAAACCTAAAATAATGCCTTCCTATAGTCCTGGCACCCTGGCACTATTTTTATTGGGCTATTCTTACATAATGTCTTTTATCCTAAACAGTCTTTAAAGTACCCTCCTCCCTTTTTCTCCCTGAAATGTGTGTGTATATAATCCTCCAAACATTGAAATCCATCCAGGTACCTTCAGTATGACACAAATCCATCCAAACTCCGTTCCAATTGGTGGGATTTCACCTAGAGTTCTCAAAAGAGCAATATCCCTGCCTTGAGATGGCTCAAACAAACCCATAATTCATTCACAGCCCCCAACAAATGTCCTGGAGAAACAGCTGTCTGTCCCCTGCTCCCATATCACTCATCTTCCCCAGTTGTGCCTCTGATCATAGAATTGTGCCTGATGCACAACAGGAGTTGGTGGAAATGGACATGGAAAAAGAAAATGTTGAATCAGAGCCAGGAAACTCGGGAGCAGAAGTGGCAATTTGTAATCTAGGAGCCACATGGAAATTGATGGTGAACATTAATAACAGCAGATGAAGAGGAGACACTATGGACCTAGTACATTTATCAGTTCAATTTTCAAGTATAGGAACTACATTACCAGAGAATGTACTAGACATTGGAGAAACAACAAAGAAAGACGCAGTTGCTGTCCTCAAGGAGGATACAGACTGGTAAAAGAGTTCTAAAAGCCATAATCCAGGAATGCTAAGAATTATTATCTCAGGAGGATAACTTATTAAATTCTGCATTTGTCTTCACTGTGCCCTGCTTTGATGGACAACACACATACTCAATAGATTTATACCATTACATGTTGAAGTATTTGTTCATTTATTTTTAAAACTTACCTTGTCAGGCACATGAAGAAGTATCTACTAAAATATTCCATGTAATAATCTATGGCATTGACTGGTTTCAAAGCCCCATGCACTATCATGAAGGATACAGAGATGGATAAGATGAAGGCATTCACAGCCTCTCTTTCAGGTCCTGCCTGGGCAAGGGAATGGGTACCCATCTGATGGATGGGCTGGCTGCAAAATAAAAGCTATGAAACTAGCACCACAAAATAAACACAAAAGACCAGAAACATATCTTAAAGAGTGAAGGCAGTGACAGATTAAGTCAACCAGAGGGGTACAGCTTCTAACAAAGAAGGCACCTGGACTTGCTTTATTATGGCAGTACAGATCAAAAGGGATCTATAGGGTTAAGCTTTCAGTGTGGGAGGAGTCTTGTCTCAGGGCTTGCTTCTTCATGGAAAACAGGATATGGGTGAGGATAAGGACTCTTAGTGGGTCACTCTCATCTCGGGGACTGTGCTGGAACGTGAGCGGTGAACTAGAACAGGGCGCCAAAGTGAACTGGACATTCTGGAACCGGTGGATTCTGCCTGGGAGTTTCCAAGACCTGCCTTCTCGGCCCAGTGGCTAGAATGTTGCGCAGTTCACCCACAGCTCATGGATGACTTCTGCAGCAACCCACAGGGTCATGCAGATATATCTCATACAGATATTGTGGCAACTAAAGGTATTGAGAATGAAACTGGCAGAGCTCAAAACTCCACACTGAAGCGTGAGTGTGTCAGCATGCACACCTACTAAATCCTGTCTCAGAACAGGATTCTGTTAGCACCTTCATCGGATGTGAAAATAGATACCGGGAGTTGACCTGAGTTCAAATCCCAGGCAGGTCTGATCTTTTTTTTTTTGGTGGGGGTGGGGGAGTCTGGATGTAGAGGTTCTGACCATGGAAATGTACAAGGCAGCGTTCCTTTAGTGAGTAAACTCGGGGAGGTGGGACCTGCCGATACAATACACCTTTGGTATATTTTGCAGTCTTTTCCAGGCACTCTTGAGATAACCAATGCATGCTTGGCTAAGCACATGTCTAATCATAAGCAAAACATCTTACATTGTGACCAAATGTAACCCATTGATATAAAGCCAGCCACTCAGATGAGCAGCCATTTTGCCACTTAGCCTTTGCTGCCTCTGCATCTTACTTCTGTCTCCTTTTGTTTTCTTTGCTGGGGGGTACTGGGGAACTCAGAGGCACTCAACCACTGAGCTACAACCCCAGCTCTATTTTTTGTATTTTATTTAGAGACAGAGTCTCACTGAGTTTCTTAGCACCTTGCCAGTTGCAGAGGCTGGCTTTGAACTCTAAATCATCCTGTCTCAGTCTCTGAGTCTCTGGGATTACAGGAGTGTGCCACCGCTTATTACTCATGGGATCTAATAAAATAACTGAAATTCTCTGACCATTTACAAAGTAGATGATAATATCTTTGTTACTCAGTTGTGGAGAAAAAAAATTATTACATATAAAACACAGACCATACAATGAGCCTTCCATGTATTGTTGTCTTTCTTCCTTAAATCCTATCCCAGAAACATGGGGAAAAGAATAAGAACAAGAAGAAGGGCAAAAAGCAAGAGAAGAAAACACATTTAACAGGAAATGATAGTGGTATAGTCAACAGGGACCAGATAGGCTATTTGTGCCTTAAATACCCTTCCCTTCTTGTGGCAGTTCAAAAACAGGCAAGGAACGTTGACCTATTTAAAAAGAAATTTTTATTTAATCACCACTCTTACTAGGTATGCTGGTGCACACCTGTAGTCTCAGCAATTTGGGAGGCTGAGGCAGGAGTACTGTAATTTCGAGGTCAGCCTCAACAACTTCTCAAAAAATAAAAAGGGCTGAGGATGTATCTCAGGAGTAAAATGGCTCTGGGTTTAATCCCCAATAACAAAAAATAAATTAAAAAATTACCATCCTCCTCTCCATCCTCCCACCCCAACTCTGACAAGCTATGTAATCCATCTTAGACATGTTTAATTCATTCACCCATTCATCCAACTTTATAAAACACTTTAAATAGGGCTACCCAAAATGTGGCTCACAGACCAGCATAAGAGTTAAGGAACTTGCACCAGAATGCAGATCAACTACATCGTGAAGCACACTGTTTAATTCAGTCAACATTTTTTTTATTTATATAAGTGAAACATTATGTTGTTTGACATTCAGCAACAAATGTTTATCTCATTCTTGGACCAGTCAGAAAAAGTTCACAGATTGGCTACTTTGAGGAGCGCTGTCTCAGAGTGGCAAGTCAGTAAACAGGCAATATTTGAACCCACCTAAACTATGGTTTGTGGTCAATTGACAGCAGAGGAATTCCCCACAGATTTGTGTCGGATAATAAATTCCCAGATCTTGTGGCAGAGCTTAAGCGTTTGAAAGGTAACATCACATCTGACTCAGCAGATCTGAGCTTCATGATTCTCAAAACAGAAGTAGTTTTATTAAATAAAGAGTAAGCTGTACAGACTGTGCAGTATGCTAACCATAAATACTAGTGATGAGTACCTTGTGAAGAAGGCATTCAGCTATAGACTTGCAGTAAATCTACTCAACATTCAATTTCAGTAAAGCTGAAGGGTACTGGTATTTATTTAAAAGGTAGATTTCATAAAGGTACAAAATGTTGACAAGCTACATAGAAAGAATTTGCCTCTGAATTTCTGGGGATTTTTCAAATTTTTTGGTTGCCACTCTTACTATGACACCTGTAAATGGGTCTGAAAAGTGGGGAGTATCTTGATTTTTGAGATACACATTTCACCTTTTGGTAGCCATCACATTATCTGGCCATATTTCCTTGCAAAGATAGGAAATGGTTTTAACTAGAAACAAGATGTGACTATCCAAAGGCTCAAATTCAGCAAGCCACCATACAGACTGATAAATTTAAGAGTGAAATGCAACTGTATTCTATAAGTTAAAACTAAAAACCATTTTAGCAAGTTATTTTTAAATGTACCTGATGGCAAAAGGACTCTGCTTGTGCCCAAAATGGGTTGTGTGAGGATTATTTGTAAGAAAATGGAAGGAAACCCAAATGTCCATCAAATGATAGCTGAGTACATAAAACTATGGTGAGTCCATAGAATCAAATAGTAAACAAGCAACAATTCCAAAGGAAGATTAATTTATATTTATCAACATGGGGAGAAATTTAAATGGGGGGAAAAAGCACAGTTTATGGACAACTCAAAATAGTACCTCATTATATAACATTGCTTAAAACAGTTACAAAACAATTTCTATATCTGTGTATAGATATAGATATCTACATAAATACAGATACATATATATGCACAACATATGTAAGTGTATAGAAGAGGAAATGGAAGAATATATGCCAAATTATTAAAAGTGATTACTTTTCCAGGGGGGTGCATATACTTCCTGTGAGGCAGAGAGAGAAAGATGGATGTGGTAGAGGGAAAAAAGAAAAATGGTAGGCAGAAAGAGAGGGAAAATTTTCTTTTTTTTAATTACAACAATTTGTTATCATTTGAATACAATTTATCCCTACCAAAACTCACATTGAAAGCTTGTCCCCCAATACAGCAGTGTTGGAAGTGGGGCCTAGTGGAAGGTGTATGGGTCATGGGGTGGAGCCCTGAAGGGATTAATGTAGTTCCCTTGAGAGGGGGTTCATTATCAAGAGAACTGACTATTTTAAAGCATCCAGTCCCTTTTGTCCCCTCCCCTCTTCCATTGTTGCCATCATGTTATGATGTAGCATGAGGCTCTCACCAGATGGGACCACTAGATCTTGGAACTTTCCAGCCTCCAGAACTGTGAGCTAAATAAACCTCTTTTCCTCAGAAATTCTACAGTCATAGGTGTTCTGTTACAGCAATAGGAAAGAGACATTCTACAAATTTAAACAAAACCATTTCAACTCTAAAAAACTAAGGGCTGCTTATTATTACTTTCATCATTTCCCTGGGACATAGGCTGAAGTTAGTTCCAAGTCTTGAATTACTACCATGTCCTGTGACACCTGGATATTTTAAAGAAATCTCCCAAACCCCTGCCAGCTTAACTATTGAGATTTCTACAAACCACTGTCTGGGGAGGTGTGGTTACAAGGTTTTACTTAAGTTAGCTCTGACAGGTGACCTAAAAGAACCTGAAAAATAACTCCAACCCCTGTAAAGAACATTTAGATAGTTTAGCAACTTACTTATTACCTCAGAAAACTAAAAACATGCCTTCTAAATCCTGCTGAAAAGTGTTAACACACACTCATAGAGCTAATCAGAATTTTCATAAATCCTCATATTTCTTCCCTTCCTTTGTTTTGCTTCAGATGTCTATGTTCAAGAAGAAACATTTGTTTGAAGAAGAAAAATATTATTTTCGGTAACACTGACAGCTAACCTATATAAGGTGTCAATCAAAGTGTTTACGGTTTTATTAACTCATTTAACCCACAACAACCTGTAAGGTAGGTAACTGTTGTCATTGTTTTACAGACAAGGACTTAACAGAGAAAAGTAACTTGTCCAAGGTCTCACAGCTGGTTGAATGATAAGGATAATGAGAAGAATTCCATTATTGTTCACTCAGATCTGCAATGCCAGGCCCAGAGATTTCAATTCACTAAAGATTGAATTGTTGTGGAATCTTCACAAGGTGTTGAAGGCCAGACTCCAATCATTCCATTCAGAAGCTCCAGCAGGGGCATGTGGAGGCCAAAGGTTGAAATGTGAACTCATCCTGCGTCTGAAGCTGAGGGGAACCCAGAGTTACTCATCACCACAATCTGAATTTGTCTGATGCTGCTGACAGGCACAAATAGAGCGGTTGAGCACTCAGGGTGAAGTCACCTTACCACACCCACAGGCAAGACACTCAAGTATCCGTGGGTACAGGAATCTGTCTAGTAACCTGGTTTCTCCCAGCCGGCAGAAAGGATTCATGGAATGAGAAAAAAAAAAAAATGATCTTGATCTTTGCTAATGCTTCACCCAATCTAAAATAATGTTCCACTCCATGACTACATCAATAGTCTATGATCAAATACAAGAGTATAAAAGTTAATCATTCTTTTTTCCACTTTTTAATACTTGGCTTAATAAAGAATTTTCATTCTACCCAAATGGTTATGTTTCAGAATTCATTTTAGCAAACCATCTGCAAAATAGAGCTGGCACATGAGTTCAAATGGTATTGTCAAAACCTGGTATCTCTCCACTTTGTTAATCACGAAGTAATCACAAAGCCTCTCGGGTAGGTGTGTCTCCTGACAACTTCAAGTCTAAATGCAAAATGTGTGCTGTCTTTCTAGTCACTCATACAAATGCCCCAGGCCTGCTCTTGACTTGGCTTAATTGACTTGGCTTGTGTTAAATGCCTAAATCATGTGCTGTGGCCACAGAAATGCTATGTTATGACTGGTAGGCATAGGTTACCCCCCAATTCTGGAATAAGGAAAGTAGGAAATGAAGATTTTGTAGGAGAAACTTAGAATTGGAACAGGTGTTGGACTGACAGGCACAAACATTGGCAGTGAAAATGAGAGAAGAAAATGGTCTCTGAGAGGGATGGTGGAGGGGCATGGTTGCAGAATGAAGATTTTTTTTTTTTAGCAAATCTCTTCATTGACATTTGTCCACAGGAATAAGGGGAACAGTAAAGAAGTATTTCATCCTCGTTATGACCATCATGGTAGAGAAAGCTGCCTTTAAATATACAATTGGGTCTACCAGGAAATATACAGAATTATTTTATCATTATATTTGGCTTAGAAACTAAATTCTATTCCTAATCTTTTGACAGAATGGCTCTCCAATTCACTAAGAACCAAATTCCTTCACAGTGTTCATTCATATGCTTATGTACTCACACAGTCCAAATCAATCTACTGAGTATCTGCCACATGTAAAGCACTGTAGGTCACCCCCAAATAAATTATACCCTTGGGAGGTGAATCTTTTAAGCAGGGGCCCACCCACTCACTCTCTCCCTGTGGGCTGTTGCTCTGTAAGATAGGTGACTGTTGTCATTGTTTTACAGTCAAGGACTTAACAGAGAAAACTTGCCCACACTAGCCCAGTGAGTTAGGGCTATGGAGTTTTTGATGTTTTTCAGAGAAAATAAAAACTTTTGCAGGGCAATTTTCAAAAACTTTTTTATAATATTGTAGTTCCAAACAAAAAAAGTGTACTTAACCCTAATGGCAAAGCCATATATCACTATCAGACCTAAAAATATTTCACAATAATCCCTTAATATCATCAAATACCCAGTCAGGGTTTCCCCTGTTGTCTTAATTTTTAACTAGAATTTATTTATTTGAAAATGAACCTAAATAAAGTACAAGGATTATAATTGGTTGGTACCTCTCTTATCTCTCTCTCTCTCTTTTTTTTTTTTTTTTTGGTAGTTGTAGATAGATAGCATGCCTTTATTTTACTTATTTTTGTATGCAGTGCTAAGGATCAAACCCAGTGCCTCATATATGCTAGGCAAGTGCTCTGCCACTGAGCCACAGCACCAGCCCTGTTATATCTCTTTTATTCTACATCTCTCTATCTGTCAGGAGCCGTGATTTGAATTATGGTATCTGATTGTCCGGCCACAAAAGTGTTCCTCTGCTAGGAACTCTTGGTGCAAAGGTAGGAGTGAGACTGCCCAGTTGCCATGGTGACGCCCTATTCAAAAGAGGTTCATGTTTGCCACAAGACTATCAGTCTTGACCTTGAGTTCAGATACCAGCTGCCAGTGGTAAAGAATCATGAGCACGGGGCTGGGGATGTGGCTCAAGCGGTAGCGCGCTCGCCTGGCATGCGTGCGGCCTGGGTTCGATCCTCAGCACCACATACCAACAAAGGTGTTGTGTCCGCCAAGAACTAAGAAAAAATAAATAAACATTAAAAATTCTCTCTCTCTCTCTCTCTCTCTCTCTCTCTGTCCCCCTCTCTCTCACTCTCTCTTTAAAAAAAAAAAAAAAAGAATCATGAGCATAAGTTGATAATTTTAATTGGGCCACTAGTCTTCAACCTGCTTGCTTTGAAGAAGCTTTCTCACAGAAAACCCTTTTGATGTTAAAACCTATAAAATAAACATGCTGAGCTAGCTCTGGGTCATTACATCTCCCTCAGGGTGTAATGAACCACCTGGTCTCAGCTTTCTCTCTGTGTGTGTCTGTCTTTTCTAATCCCCCATCACCCCTTGAAGGGTTTCTAAATTAAGGGTGGTGCAGGTGGAAGCACCTATTTCCCTCTTTATATTTATATATTTTATTTAAGAATATTTTCCTTTTCTCTTCTTTTTTTAACCTTGATGGTGGGAACCAAAGCCAGGTGCTCACACATGCTAGTCAAGAGCTCTACCAGAGCAAACTGAATCTTTTGTGCTATAGTACACGAGCAAATTTTAAGGATACTTTCATAGAATGTTTGCTGAAATAAGTTGACAGCAAAGGGAACAAAACACACCCGACACAATGATTAAGGGCAAGAATTCTGAAGCTAAATTGCCTGGGCTTATAGCATAGCTCTGCCACTTGTTAGTCACTTGACTTAACTCTGTGCCTCAGTTTTCTCATTTTGAAATAAATGAGGATGACAATCGTACCTCACGGAGTCAATGTCATTTGATTTTGTTTTGGTTTTCCACAGTACTTGGGATCAAATTCAGGGCCTCACACATGCTATGCTCTACCACTGAGCCACACTCCCAGTGCTCATTGGGTTGTTTTAATGAATGGGTGATTTAATTATATCCAATGTTTAGAATGTAGTAAATTAAATATAGATGAGAAAATTAAGAGGTAATAAGGCTGATTGGTCCAAGGTCTTCTAATTAATTGGTAGGACGGCAGGGACTAACATACTGACTTATCCCACTAATTTAATTTTGGGTTTCACACCATTGATAAATGAGGGCTCTGACCCTGACCAGGATGTTACTCTCTTTGTTGTTAAATCACTGGGATGAGGGCTGGGGATGTGGCTCAAGTGGTAGCGCGCTCGCCTGGCATGCGTGTGGCCCGGGTTCGATCCTTAGCACCACATACCAACAAAGATGTTGTGTCCGCCGAGAACTAAAAAATAAATATTAAAAATTCTCTCTCTCTCTCTCTCTCTCTCCTCTCTCACTCTCTTTTTTAAAAAAAAAAATCACTGGGATGATTTTAGGATCCTTCTCCAGGTCTCAGTCTCCCAATCTGAAAAATGAGGGAGTTGGAAGTGTGGCTAAGATACATGAAACCCCTTTTAGGAGAAATCCCAGCAGACAATTTCCCAGCAAGACTTGCACAGAAATTATCCAGGCCACAGAAATTAGTCAGCTGCACCTTCATCTGAGCGCCAGCCACAGAACATTTACATCCCCCCAAAAGAGCATCTATCCTGGCCAGCCTAAGGCTTCCCTCAGTGTAGCTCAACTCCCCCAAACACACACACACACACACACACACACACACACACACACCACACACACACACACACACACACACACACACACAGAATCCTGACTCATGGTGGGCCTAAGGGCTGCTCCTCGGATTACTGGATTACTCGTTGGAGCCCCTTGAGTGTGGGACGTTTCTTTGAGGCCACTGCAGCATTTCAGTTACAAAAGGGAGAGTAGCTAATGCTGTTTAGGGCAGTTCATCTTTGCTTCTCCAAATCCTAGCAGCAGAACAGGCCTTTCCCACAGCAGTGGAGATAAGACTGGCAGGTAAAGCAGACTCACCCTCAGGCAGACATCCTATTAGTCCTTAAGGGCCTGAAAGCCAAAAATGCAAGCTAGCCTGAAGCAATGGAGTCTGCCAACCTCTGGAGTCAGACTAATCTTCTGAAACCATGAGCCCAGAATAAACTGTTCCTCCTCTACGTTGTTCTTGTTCTTATTAGGTATTTTTGTCAACATGATGAAAAGCTGACAAACAGGGAATTACAGGTAATAAAATGGGGAAACCAGAGAAGCCAGAGTCCACAAGTGTCAGCAGAAACAGCCTCACTCCCTGACTCAGCTGCTCAACTCCCTGCTTTCTGTCCCCCACCCTGAGCAAAACTGCTCTGGACATAAGAATCTCCTGGCACATCATCAAGCAGGCTGCAAGGCAAATCCTACTTAGAGTCCAGATATGAAAACCTCACTTCTTTACTGTTGCAGTTTCATGGAACTCACCCCTTAGACATCTCTCCACAGACTCTTCAAACTGATCTTGGGTTATACAGTTACCTAGTATTTCTGCATCCTCCAGAAAAGACTTTTTTTTTTTGGTACTGGGGATTGAACTCAGGGGTACTCAACCACTGAGCCACATCCCCAGTCTTATTTTGTATTTTATTTAGAGAAAGGGTCTGAGTTGCTTAGTGCCTCACAGTTGCTGTGGCTGGCTTTGAACTTGTGATTCTCCTGACTCAGCCTCCCAAGCCACTGGGATTACAGGAGCGTACCACTGTGGGTGTGCTATCGTGCCTGGCAAGAGATTTTTATTCTTCCAATAAAATGCAAATATATATATATATATAAAATCACAAAATTTTTAATTTTTGACCATATCATATTCTCATCATCTGAACATACCCAACCCCAGTGGTCAAATGCTCAGACCAAAAATTATAATGTTATTTATGATTCACACTCTGTAAGGGTCCGGCGAAACGTCGGAGAAGGAGAGACCACAGGAGACTAGCTCCATGCAATGGCAAGGGGGATTTATTAGGGATCCGTTCCAGCGCGCTGGGGCTTCGTGCTCACTCAAGAAGGGAGAGCAGCCCAGAGCCCAGAGCAGAGGTCACGCAGAGCTTAAGTACACTTTTTGGAGAGGGTGGGGGGCTTTGCATACATCAGAACAAATCATCTTGAGGCGCGGGAAAATTGAACAACAATTCTGATACATGATTAGTCCATTCATTGGCGGGAACAGTTTGGGCAGGGGTGATTGGTCACTTCTAAACTGGGTACACATTCAAACTGATTGGTTCTTGTGACAAAGGGCCTTGTGACAAAGCTGCACAGGGCCCTAGGCTGAATGGCCAGTAGGGCGTTGTCTTAACTATCTCAGGAATCTGGGTGTAACAGAGGAACTTAATAATACCTAATCTTTTACATTTTAATTCAAGCTTTCCAGCTTAGAAACTTTACCCTTTCAACTCTACTTCCAATTCACCAGGAAATCTTGTCCAATTCAAACTCCAAAGCATGCCTGGAATGTCTCATACCTCTATTGCTACCAACCCAATCTGAGTCACTATAATCTCCCTCAAGACTACTGCAGCCCATCTACTATAACTGGGCTTTCTTGCCTCCAACAATCTGTTCACAAGGAACAGAGCTGTCATTTTAAAATATAAGTCAGATCATATCACACCCTTTTTATTTAAAACTCTCCTGTGGCACCCTGTTTCACTCATTAGAATGATCCAGCCTCATGTTACTCTTTACCCTCTTCTGCCTTTCCTTGACCCAGCTAAAAAGCTCTCTGTGCTATTGTATGTTACATGCCAGTCCTACTTTTACCTCAGGATCTTTCCACAGTCTGTTACCCTTTGTCTGATTCATTCTTCCCCTAGAAGCCCACATGCATAATTTCCCCACCTCCCTCAACTCCCTGTTCAAGTATATTCAAATTAAAATTCCAACCTCCCCATATTTCTTCCCTGATCATCCTCTATTTTTCTGTAACACATATTACAGAATGTTCTAACATATTCTAGCATGCTAATAATTTATTCCTGTGTTATATTTATTATTTATTCTTTATGACCACCATACTAGACTGCTAACTCCATTGAAGCAAGTATTTTTGTCTAGACCCCAAGTGCCTGGAATATCATGAGCACCCAGGAAGTAACTTGAATGAATGAAGTGATGAGAGTTAAGTTCGAATACCCAAGACAAACCCCCTCAGTGCCAGGTGCTCTACTTCTCTAGGTTGGGAACCTGGGACAAGTTTCCTAAAAAGTTCAACAGCACCTTTTTAGATTAGTAGTCCTTCTGTTATAGTATGTACCACTACAGTGTATTGAAAATATTTGGCCAAGGTGATATAGATACAGCACTAGACAGACTAAAACATTTGTTTAGAACAAGTTATCCTGCCAAATCTGTCTAAATCAGAAGAACCTTCAGTCACCAACAACTATTTCCTGGTATCCTCCCTCATAAAATAGCACCATAGGTATTGCTATGTTTATTGCAACCCCAAGCAGCAAATAATAAAAAGTGCTCTTTTTTATTTTTCACAGCAACATGGATTGTTTTATTCCTGTTGAAAGGCATTCTGGGTAACAAACACATACTGCAGATTGATTATTTGTGAGGGGAGGTCACATGACAGCATAGGTATACTACACACAAACTAACAGAACCTGTGACAGAGTCACTGCTACCATTTCCTAATCCTCCTTGTAATAACTCATCCCTGCCCCATAACCAACCACATGACCCAACTTGGCCAACCAGAGTTCTTCCCAAGGACTTTCTAAATTGTACTGACAAAAAAAAGAGCTGTTCCTCACAGGTTAAGCCACAGGACATAAAACGAATGAGTTATTTAAATAAGAACATAAATGCACTAATGAATTTTGTGCCTTAAAGATTTTGTTCCTTTGTTTTATAAATTTCAGAATAATAGTGGCAAATAGAAAATATGTTACTTTGCTTTTGTTAGAGAGGAAAAAAAGAAACAAACAACAAACAAACAAACAAACAAACTAGGAGTGGTGGCACACACCCAGTGACTCAGGAGACTGACAGGAGGATAAAAAGTTGAAGGCCAGCCTCAGCAACTTAGCAAGACTGTCTCAAAACAAAAAATAAATAAATAAATAAAGGTCTGGGGATGTAGTTCAGTGGTAGAGCATCCCTGGGTTTAATCTCCCATTTCACAAAAAAGAAAAAGAAAAGAAAAAACTTCAAAAGAAATAATACAGATGTCTGTCAAGTAAAAATGAAACACTGTGCAGTAGGTAAGTAATTAGGTGGGATCTAGTTTTACTGGCATAGCAATATGTCTCCAGCACAGGGGACCAGACAGACCATATACTACACTCACAGTTGTAAAATTACAGATGATGTTTCTGTGCTTCATGCTCCTATAGCTGGCATACTTTTTCTCTCATAACACTCAAAACTCTTCATGTTACTCCTGGGTTAATATGTCCCTGCCAGACTGGAAGGAACACTAATGTAAGCCCCCACCCCTTGACCCGCCTCTGGCCTTTGAATAAATAGAGTCAATAAAGAGTCCTGAAGTGGGTTGATCCAATGAACCGAGCCTGTCCTGGATGTTTTGTGATTCCATTTCTAACTGCTGACAAGTTATCACTTAATTATCTGATCTAACCAGGTGTGGCACCACCAGCCAATCATCCCAGCAACTTGGGAGGCTAGGGAGGAAGGATCACTTGATCCCAGGAGTTAGAGATCACCCAGGATAGCATATAGAGGGGAAAAAAAGATAAAACTCAAAAAAAAAATAATAATAATAACAAAAATATTATCCATTCTAGAACTTTGCCTGAGGAATTCATCACTTCCTTATTGTGAGTGTTTGCCTTCTAATTTATCCTGATTGAATGATGGAATGATTGGTACCTCATTAGATTATCCTTGCAGATTTCTTACACTGCCTTTCAAAGCTGGAAAGTATATTTAATTTTGCTTTTTCTACAATGTGACGGGACATGCTCTGCTCAAAGTGGAGGTCATTTGAGTGACTGGATGATTTGGCAAGTATAACCTCCTAAAAATTAATTATAAATTAGGGTTATTATAATTTGATAACCACCACAAACACTCCCTCCTTTCACAGGCCTGCCTCTGTGTGAAGCTTTATGTCAACTATCCCCTTTATTCACACTCCTCTAAGGAAGCACTTGCCATAGTTTGAATCCTGAATGTCTCCCAAAGGCCCATGTGTTAAAGATTTGGTCACCAGCCTATGGCACTATTGGAAGGTGGTAGAACTTTTGGGGAAGATAGTAATAAAAGAATGATCACTGAGGGATGCAAGTGATATACTAGAACCCCGGCCATCTTTCTCTCCCTCTTTGCTTCCCCTATATCTTTTTTTTTTTATTGGTTGTTCAAAACATTACAAAGCTCTTGACATATCATATTTCATACATTAGATTCAAGTGGGTTATGAACTCCCATTTTTACCCCAAATACCGATTGCAGAATCACATCGGTTTCACATCCACATTTTTACATAATGCCCTATTAGTAACAGTTGTATTCTGCTACCTTTCCTATCCTCTACTATCCCCCCTCCCCTCCCCTCCCATCTTCTCTCTCTACCCCATCTACTGTAATTCATTTCTCTCCTTGTTTATTTTCCCATTCCCCTCACAACCTCTTATATGTAATTTTGTATAACACTGGGGGTCTCCCTCCATTTCCATGCAATTTCCCTTTTCTCTCCCTTTCCCTCCCACTTCATGTCTCTGTTTAATGTTAATCTTTTCTTCCTGCTCTTCCTCCCTGCTCTGTTCTTAGTTGCTCTCATTATATCAAAGAAGACATTTGGTATTTGTTTTTTAGGGATTGGCTAGCTTCACTAAGCATAATATGCTCTAGTGTGATCCATTTCCCTGCAAATTCCATGATTTTGTCATTTTTTAGTGCTGCGTAATACTCCATGGTGTATAAATGCCACATTTTTTTATCCATTCATCTATTGAAGGGCATCTGGGTTGGTTCCACAGTCTAGCTATTGTGAATGTGCTGCTATGAACATCGATGTGGCAGTATCCCTGTAGTACGCTCTTTTAAGGTCTTCAGGGAATAGTCCGAGAAGGGCAATACCTGGGTCAAATGGTGGTTCCATTCCCAGCTTTCCCAGGAATCTCCATACTGCTTTCCAAATTGGCTGCACCAATTTGCAGTCCCACCAACAATGAACAAGTGTACCCTTTTCCCCACATCCTCGCCAGCACTTGTTGTTGTCTGACTTCATAATGGCTGCCAATCTTACTGGAGTGAAATGGTATCTTAGGGTGGTTTTGATTTGCATTTCTCTGACTGCTAGAGATGGTGAGCATTTTTTCATGTACTTGTTGGTTGATTGTATGTCCTCCTCTGAGAAGTGTCTGTTCAGGTCCTTGGCCCATTTGTTAATTGGGTTATTTGTTATCTTATTGTTTAATTTTTTGAGTTCTTTGTACATTCTGGATATTAGGGCTCTATCGGAGGTGTGGGGGGTAAAAATTTGTTCCCATGAGGTAGGCTCCCTATTTACCTCTCTTATTGTTTCTCTTGCTGAGAAAAAACTTTTTAGTTTAAGTAAGTCCCATTTGTTGATTCTTGTTATTAACTCTTGTGCTATGAGTGTCCTATTAAGGAATTTGGAGCCCAACACCACAATATGTAGATCGGAGCCAACTTTTTCTTCTATCAGACACAGAGTCTCTGATTTGATATCAAGCTCCTTGATCCATTTTGAGTTAACTTTTGTGCATGGTGAGAGAAAGGGATTCAGTTTCATTTTCTTGCATATGGATTTCCAGTTTTCCCAACACCATTTGTTGAAGATGCTATCCTTCCTCCATTGCATGCTTTTAGCCCCTTTATCAAATATAAGATAGTTGTAACTTTGTGGATTAGTCTCTGTGTACCCTATTCTGTACCAATGGTCCACCCGCCTGTTTTGGTACCAGTACCATGCTACTTTTGTTACTATTACTCTGTAATATAGTTTGAAATCTGGTATCGCTATACCGCCTGATTCACACTTCCTGCTTAGAATTGCTTTTGCTATTCTGGGTCTTTTATTTTTTCCATATGAATTTCATGATTGCTTTATCTATTTCTATAAGAAATGCCGTTGGGATTTTGATTGGCATTGCATTAAACCTATAGAGAACTTTTGGTAATATCACCATTTTGATGATGTTAGTTCTGCCTATCCATGAACAGGGTATATTTTTCCATCTTCTAAGATCTTCTTCTACTTCTCTCTTTAGGGTTCTGTAGTTTTCACTGTATAAATCTTTCACCTCTTTTGTTAGGTTGATTCCCAAGTATTTTTTTTTTTTGAGGATATTGTGAATGGAGTGTTTTTCCTCATTTCCGTTTCAGAAGTTTTGTCGCTGATATACAGAAATGCCTTTGATTTATGCGTGTTGATTTTATATCCTGCCACTTTGCTGAATTAATTTATTAGTTCTAGTAGTTTCTTTGTAGACCCTTTTGGGTCTTCTAGGTATAGAATCATGTCTTCCGCAAATAGTGATAATTTAAGTTCTTCTTTTCCTACTTTTATCCTTTTAATTTCTTTCGTCTGTCTAATTGCTCTGGCCAGTGTTTCAAGAACTATATTGAATAGAAGTGGTGATAGAGGGCATCCCTGTCTTGTTCCAGATTTTAGAGGGAATGCCTTCAATTTTTCTCCATTCAGAATGATGCTAGCCTGAGGCCTTGCATAGATAGCTTTTACAATGTCGAGGTAAGTTCCTGTTATCCCTAGTTTTTCTAATGTTTTGAAAATAAAGGGATGCTGTACTTTGTCGAATGCTTTTTCTGCGTCTATCAAGATGATCATATGGTTCTTATCTTTAAGTCTATTGATGTGGTGAATAACATTTATTGATTTCCGTATATTGAACCATCCTTGCCTCCCAGGGATGAATCCTACTTGATCACGGTGCACAATTATTTTGATGTGCCTTTGTATCCGATTCGCCAGAATTTTATTGAGGATTTTTGCATCTAGGTTCATTAGAGATATTGGTCTGTAGTTTTCTTTCTTTGAGGTGTCTTTGTCTGGTTTCGGAATCAGGGTGATGTTGGCCTCATAGAATGAATTTGGAAGAGCTCCCTCTTTTTCTATTTCCTGAAATAACTTGAAAAGTATTGGTATTAATTCTTCTTTAAAGGTTTTGTAAAACTCCGCTGTATACCCATCCGGTCCTGGGCTTTTCTTGGTTGGTAGTCTTTTGATGGCTTCTTCTATTTCATCCATTGATATTGATCTGTTCAAATTGTGTGTATCCTCCTGACTCAGTCTGGGCAAATCATATGACTTAAGAAATTTATCGATGTCTTCACTATCTTCTATTTTATTGGAATATAGGTTTTCAAAATAATTTCTAATTGTCTTCTGTATTTCTGTAGCATCTGTTGTGATATTGCCTTTTTCATCCCATATATTAGTAATTTGAGTTCTCTCTCTTCTTCTCTTCTTCAGCATGGCTAAGGGTCTGTCGATCTTATTTATTTATTCGAAGAACCAACTTTTAGTTTTGTTAATTTTTTCAATAGTTTCTTTTGTTTCAATTTCATTGATTTCCGCTCTGATTTTAATTATTTCTTGCCTTCTGCTACATTTGCTGTTGTTTTGCTCTTCCTTTTCTAGGGCTTTGAGATGAAGTGTGAGCTCATTTATTTGTTGGTTTTTCCTTTTTTTGAGGAATGACCTCCAGGCGATGAATTTCCCACCCCTGCTTGCTTACGAGGACTGTGTGCGTGGTATATTTTTTCCCAACCTTTCACCTTCAGCCTATGTATGTCTTTTCCAATCAGATGTGTCTCCTGGAGGCAGCATATTGTTGGATTTGTTTTTTTAATCCATGTTACCAGCCTATGTCGCTTTATTGGAGAGTTTAAGCCATTAATGTTTAGAGTTACTATTGATATATGGTTTGTACTTCCACCCATGTTTGATTATTTATCTTTTTTTTTAATTTAGTTTGTTTCTCCATGATTAGCTTCCCCCCGCCCTCTGTCTTTTCCGAGGCACTTCCCACTGATGGTTTTGGTTATTGTTTTTCATTTCTTCCTCGTGTAGTGTTTTGCTCAAGACTCTTTGCAATGCTGGTTTTCTGGCTGCAAATTCTTTTAGCTTTTGTTTATCATGCTGGATACAGAATTCTTGGTTGGCATCCTTTGTCTTTCAGTGTTTGAAATACGTTGTTCCAGGATCTTCTTGCTCTCAGCGTCTGTGATGAAAAATCTGTTGTTAACCTTATTGGTTTACCCCTGAATGTAATCTGCCTCCTTTCTCTTGTAGCTTTTAATATTTTCTCTTTGTTCTGTATATTGGATATCTTCATAACAATGTGTCTTGGCGTTGATCTACTGTGATTTTGTGTGCTCGGTGTCCTGTATGCATCTTCAATTTGTATATCTGTTTCCTTTTTTATTTCTGGAAAGTTTTCTGTAATTATTTCATTCAGCAGGTTACTCATTCCCTTGGTTTGAATCTCTATACCTTCCTCTATCCCGGTGACTCGTAAGTTTGGTTTTTTTATGTTATCCCATAACTCTTGGATGTTTTTCTCGTGATTTTTTACCAGCCTTTCTGAGTTGGCTAGACTCTTTTCAAGATGATATATTTTGTCTTCATTATCTGACGTTCTGGCTTCTACTTGCTCCACTCTGTTAGTGATACTCTCATTTGAGTTTTTAATTTAGTTTATAGTTTCCTTCATTTCTAGAATTATTGTTTGATTTTTTTATAATCTCTATCTCCTGATAAAGATGCTTAACTTCTTCTTTTATCTGTTTATGTAATTCATTTTCAATGTGTTCTTTCACTGTTTGAATTTGCTGTCTCTTTAAGGTTCCATTCCATCTGTCTAAGGTGTTCCTTGAGTTCTTTATATGACCATTTTTCTGATGACTCTAGGTCCTCCTGAATATTTAGGCTGTCCTGCATTGTTTGTACTCCTTTTCTTCCTTGCTTTTTCATGCTGCTCATGTTACTTCTTGTTCTGTTTGACTGCTGAGTTACTGTTTACTCCTGTAAATTTATTTGATGCTTGGGAGGAAAGGTATTAGAAGGGAAGGGAAGAAGTCACTAAAGAGAATGAGAGTAAACAGGTAGAATTTAAGGAAGGGGGAATAAGAAAATTAAAAAGAAATGAAAAGAGAAACGAAAAAAAATAGAAAATAAAAAAAAAATTTAAGAAATAATAATAATAATTAAAAAATGAAAATTTAAATTTAAAAAAATAAAATAAAAATATTTTAAAAAATATTTAAAAAACAACAAAAAAAGAAAATGAAAAAAAACCCAAATTAAAAAAAAAATTAATAAATGCAGTCTTAGAGTTTGATTAACTTCTCTTCCAGTAGGTGGAGCTGTGCCCACTGGGCCAACTTCTCCTCTCAATAGGCAGGAACCAATCACTGTGCAGCAGCTCTTCCTCCCAGACTGGGCGGGTCTCCAATCCTGAGTGCCTAGGGCCTTCTCTTGTGTCTAGTCACTTCCCCACTTTTCCTCAAGCCAGGCCCCGCTCACTGGTGACAATACTGGCTACACGCCAGGTCTGCTGCTCCTGGGAGCCCTGTTTTCATGAACGCCTGGGCACACTCTCCCTGTTTGCCATTCCCTCAGACCCTAAGTTTGTAGAGCTTGGGGTTGAGAACCCCCAGCAAATTTGCTTGCCCTCTGGTTGCCACGCCCCCGGTAGCTGGTGCAAGAGACCTCAGTTGTCAGCACTGGTGAGAGTGGTAGCTGGTAGTTCCGCGCCGCAAGTCCTGCGCCACCCCTGATTCCCCCGGTCTGGCTGTCGCACTCACGGGAGAGCTGGGACGGGGGAGGGGCCCTTAAGGTTTCCCCACTGTGTGGAGAGGGATGGCTAGGGGATTACACACCGGTCGCCGCTGGTTTCAATGAAGTTATCTCCTCCGCTGCGTTCTGGTGACGTCAGTTCTCTGCCATGGTGGTATCCCATGCAAATGGTGACAGTTCGTTCCCTTTGCCAGGTGACCAATGCAACGGGTGGGTCCTGACTGTCTCTCCCAAGCCCCGTTTCAATCCTGTGGCCACTGCTTATGAAGGCTCGGTTGGCATTTACCTCCATAAGTTCAGAAGGGCTGACCAGTTGTTTCGGCGGGATCATTAGTGCTGAGTCACAGCAGTTTGGCTGCGAGAAGCAGGCAAACGGGAGCTTGAATTCAGCCGATCTGGGCTCGGTGGGTATTCTGAGAGGCCCAGACTCTTCGCCCCAGATCCACGTCAGCTCAGCATTGCTTAGCGATCCTGAGCAAACAGCATTTAGACAGTTTACGACTCCCTATGCCCACGCAGCTGAAGAGGTCAGAGACTTGATCTCTCCGCGCCCGCCGCCATGTTGGATCTCCCCCCTATATCTTGTGGTGACCAGTTTTGCTCCATCACACACTCCCTGCCTCACCCCAGGCCCAAAGCAATGGAGCCAACTAACCATGGACCTGAGCTTCCAAAACTGTGAACCAAAATAAACTTCTACTTCTTATAAGTTGATTCTCAGGTATTTTGTTACAGCAACGAAAACTGACACAGTATTGCAAACCCCACTTTACAGATCAGGCACCTAAGGCCTCAGGGACTCACCACTGCAACTCCACTAGTAAGAAAAGGAGTCAAGATTGGAGTTTTTCTAACTCTGAGGTCCAGATTCTTAATCATTCATGAGCACCACCTCCCATTCCCCCATCAGCTGACAGTCTTCTCAGGAAATCAACCAGGTATAGGTACACCATGTCCATGTTGTAGACATTTTGGTGAATTAGAGGGAAACCTGAAAGGACAGCTTACTAAGTTATGCTCCCAGGCTTTCATGTTATTTAAAACAGAGACTGTGATGGAGACAAAGGAAGATAGATAGTTTTCTGACTATGCTGCCCTTGCATCCTGGACAAAAGCAGAGAAGGATCATAAACTCTGGGTCAGAAACAAGAGGAGCTTCTTAACACCCCCATCCCACTGGGTCAGGAAGCCCCAGGACAGTGCCCTCCGCCCTCAGTCGGCTCCAGAGTGGGAAGCAGTGTTGAGCATTGCCTAGACAGCTCCCTTCTCCTGCAGAGGAAGACTGATTCACGCCGCCAGTAAAGAGAAGGCACCACCGTGGGAGTAGATTTGAGGGATTAAAAGGATAGCAAGGATGTGGTTGTTCAAAATCAAGGCATGATGAATGATGCTTGGCTGTCATAACAAGACACTTCTTGTTGATACATACTGTCTGGTATGTCCTTACGGATTTGTTGCCCTCACACCACAGACCCAGATAGCTGTGGTCCACTATGCAAATGCAAATTACCTCAATCAGGCTGCTGGTGACTCACCAACTCCCATTTAAAGCAACATTGGGGTTGGAGGCAGTGAGAGTTCAAGGTAGAAACCATGGCTCACAGACCCTGCTTCTCCTCCTGGTCACTGGTCTGCTGGTTGGTAGTAGCTGTGGCAGAAGGTAAGGGTTTGGGTTTTATTCTCCTATGGGCCTATTAATTAATAAGATATCTGAAAAGATAAAACTGGCTCTGTGATTACACATTCCCATAAGCTGAAAATGTTTATATCTGCTTCCATCAGCCTGTGTGCTTAAAGACAATGATATATTTTATCATCTGAAGACTTGGATCCTAATCTCAGCTCTAGCTCTGTGACTTTGATACTCATAACCTCTCTGAGCATCAGACTCCTTCTATGTGAATTGACTGTCTTAATAACATGCATTGCTATGGGGGTTGAAAGGACCAGGTGAACTGTATGTGAAAAGCTCTTCACACTAAAAACTGCACAAGCACTCATTATTGTCATGAAGCTAACAATTTCTACCTTGAATTGCAGTGCTGTCCTCTTCTCTCCATCTCTAGCTGTGCAGTAATTTGTACAAGGCTGGTGTTCAGTCTCTGTTTGCTTAAATTAATCACATCTAGTGATCTGTGTCTTGGTGCTCTCGAGGTGAATACAAGTTTTAGGATTATTTGAGATTAATTTCTCCACTGTTTCAATTCTCTCTCCTTTTCCCCACTACCAAATATCCAGGTGACCTGAGCCTTAGAATTGGTGTGTACACACACCCGTAAGGAAGGAGAGGGAAGAAAGAAAAAGGGGAAAGGAAGGAGGAAGAGATCCTGGAGGCCCTAAATTTAGCATTTTTTCCCCCACATACAGTTCATCGTAGTTGCTGTTCAGGAAGGAGAAAATGGAGTCAAGCAGATGCTTCACCCCCTCCTGTGCCCTGGTCTGGGGAACTCTGCTGGGGCTGAGGCAAACCCTACTCATCCCTCAAAAGCATCCTTGCTCATGACAAATTAGACATGGGTATAGCCCTCAGAGCTGGTTGTAGGACACCCAGAGATTCCCTTATTAATGTCTGCAAAACTCAGACCATCAGAAGACATATATTATAAATATCACTTGCTCCCAATCCCCAAGGCAAAGTCCCAGTTATTACTTACTAAAAGTAATATGTAAAAGACGCATTAAAAAACAGATTTAGCTGAGACAGGAGGATGGCAAGTTCAAAGCCAGCCTCAGCAAAAGCAAGGTGCTAAGCAATTCAGTGAGAGCCTATCTCTAAATAAAATATAAAATAGGGCTGGGGATGTGGCTCAGTGGTCAAGGAACCCTGAGTTGAGTTCAATCCCCTACCTCCCTCTTTCCAGTTTATGGGTAATATGTAATCATTGAGACAATTTTGTCACCTTCTCCACTTTTCAGGAGGCTTTGTAAATATGTAAACAAGTTATAATGACATTAGAGCTTCTTTTTAGTCGTATATAAAAGACAGCAATTCCAAGCACAGTGGCCCAGGCCTGTAATCCAAATGACTCGGGAGGCTGAGGCAGAGGACAGCAAGTATAAAGCCAGCCTCAGCAATTTAGTGGGACTTTGATTCCAAATAGAATTCAAAAAGGTCTGGGTATGTAGCTAAGTTGCTAGAGTGCTTAGAGAGCATGTGTGAAGCCCTGGGTTCAATCCCCAGTAACACACAAATAAATAACTAAATAATAAAAGATATCAATTGAAATGTGAGGTTTGGTTTCTAAATTGGGCAGACCTTCCCATCTAACTTCCCTCTATCCCAGCACTGGCTCCTGTTTGTCATTCACTTATACATATTCAGTGTCTACCAGACAGGGTCATGTGTGGCTCTTCAAACTTATCCTCTTTTCTCTCTCCTCTGTGACAGTGGCTGTGGCTGCTCCCTCTTCCTGATTTCACACCTGTTTATTGAAATTCTGCTTCAAGTCTCAACATTTAAATGCCACCCTAATTTCACCTTCACAAAATCTTTCTTGAGACACATAATTTTAAAATTGCAATCTCTGGGGCTGGGGCCATAGTTCAGTGGCAGAGCACTTGCCTAGCATGTGTGAGGTACTGGATTCAATCCTCAGGATCACATTTTTAAAAATACATAAAATAAAGGCATGCTATCCATCTACAACCACAAAAAACTTTTTTTAAAAAAAATTGCAATCTCTTTCTTTCACACTCACACACACATATACCTTTGAATTCTTAAAGCAATCTGTACATCACCCACATACATTCAGCTTTCCACTCTGCAGTGCAGATCTAGATATCTGCAGCATCACTGCATTTCTCTGGTGCAGGGCTGCGTCCTTACCATCTCTGTATGTGCACAGCATCTCTCACGGTAACCTGAACACTGTTGAAATGACTTGACTTATAGCACAGAATTGAAAGAGGCCTGTGGAACACCCTTGGGGCTCCAAATTCTATATATTTAAAATTACAGATTTGACCACAATAGCCAGTCATTTTGTGAATCCACAAAATGAACGGAGCTGCAGTTATCGTGAGAAAATTAAATAAACTCAGAACTTATATTTCTTTTGGGTTCAACTCTGAAAGCATATGAGAATTCTTCTAAGAATCCATGTGCACTGTAATGGAATACTGTATACTTAAACTCCAAGTACAAAGCTTACTTCTCTAAGAACCAGTATAGTTCACTACAAACCAGCTATTGTCTGCCCAAATAACCACAGAGTAGAGGTAATTATAACAAAGATCTTCTCCTCATTACCCTTTTTAAAAAGTGCTGGTTGTTGGTATGCTATGAATTTCATGTCTAGACAATAATAAACCCATTTAAAAGTGATATCCAAATTCCAAGAAATATTTTGACTTTCAAATTATGCTCAAATTTTAAATATATAAAATGTTCTGAAACTTGATTTAAACACTGAGTGCCACAAAAATATCAGAGGAAAATTCAGTGTCTGCTCGACAATTCATTGAACTCATCAAGTACACCTGTAAACCAGGAACTATTCTAGGTGCTAAGGATATTGGCAGTGACTATGAGTCAACAATTATTTCTTGGAAATCCTTCCTTCCTTCCTTCCTTCCTTCCTTCCTTCCTTCCTTCCTTCCTTCCTTCCTTCCTTCCTTTCTCTATTTATTTATTGGTACTGGGAATTGAACCCAGAGCACTTATCACTGAACTTACCTCCAACTCTTTTTATTTTGAAATGGGGTGTCACTAAGTTGATGAAGATCTTGCTAAGTTGCTGAGGCTGGACTTGAACTTGCAATCCTCCTGCCTCCACCGCCAGAGTTACTGGAACTACAGATGTGTGCCACCATGCCCAGTGAAGGCCTATTCTTATTACATCTGTATTCTTTTGTCCTGTCCTTAATGCAGAGATTATCTATGAGATATAACCAGATGGGCCTAAGATGGGCTCATGCTAATAGAATCTTTTCATAATGTTCATGATTAATAATAATTCATAATCTTCATGATTATTAATAATAATAGCTAACACTAAATGTATACCATGTGTCAGGCAATACTCTGAACACTTTATACATCTTAGATAAATTCACAAGTTATGAGATATGTAGTGTTATTTTCTCCCTTTTACAAATAAGGGAAAAGACTCATAGAGGTTAAGGAATCTGTCTATAGTCACACGGTTACAGAACTCAGGGAGCCCAAGCTTTTCAACACTATGTTCTCTGCCTCCTGACATGTTTGTAATGTACATCAAATGTTTGACCTACTCTGGTCTCATTACGCTTGGAAAACTCTCATCTTTGTCACTCAGTACTTTGATGGCATTCAATGTCATCAAATGCTTATTAATCATCACGCTGTCCTTGAGAGGTAGGAACATGGTAACTTTTCCAATTGTAAAAATAGATTTCTTTCGCTCAGTTCAGTTCTACTGCAGGCATGGGGCTAGGGTTGAGACTGCCATCTACAAGATGTCCATGTAGATATTTCATGGGAGCAGGATTACCATTACCACTGAATGGTAATCACACGATTATGCGAGTAGATTCACCAGATGCTATGCAAGTAGGTTGCCAGGGACATTCAGCAGCTCCAGGTAGGGAAGTCTTCCCTGATGAGACCAAACTTGGAATTCTTTTTTTTTTTTTTTTAAAGAGAGAGTGAGAGAGGAGGGGGGGGGAGAGAGAGAGAGAGAGAGAGAGAGAGAATTTTTAATGTTTATTTTTTAGTTCTCGGCGGACACAACATCGTTGTTGGTATGTGGTGCTGAGGATCGAACCCGGGCCGCACGCATGCCAGGCGAGCGCGCTACCGCTTGAGCCACATCCCCAGCCCCCAAACTTGGAATTCTAACAGGAAATCCAGGAAAGTAGGGCAGAAAATAGTACTTTAGGCTCCTGGAATTAACTTTTTAGAAACCCAGGACTATTGATGACTTTTTCCAAAGTAGCTTTGATGGAGTAGAAGATACAGAGTCAGATTCCAAAGGATTAAATAGTTATCATGTAAATTTTCCTTTAAAGAAATAGGAACCAAAGTTCATGGCAGAGCACCTCAGTTTTCTGTCTGCAATATGAAGCTAAATAATCTATTTAGAAAGGTACAGAGATGACTGGGATTATAGCTCAGTGATAGAGCACTAGCTTAGCATGTGTGAGGCACTGGGTTCAATTCTCAGCACCGCCTATAAACGAGTAAAATAAAGGTCCATCAACAACTAAAAAATATGTGTAAACAAAACAATTTTTAAAAGATAAAGGTACAGATAATTCTTCAAATGTGAAAATTTTGAAGGAGATTTGAGGAGATAGCAAAGATTATGAAGACAGTATGAACAGTGCAGAACAAGGATAAAGAAAAGAATAATGAACAGAGCTAACTCAGCCAAAGGTAGAGTCATGAAAAATATCACTCAGATGTGTGGCCTTCCTTAACTTTGTAAGATGTAACGGGGTCCCAAATCGGTCCCTGTGGTCCCACATTTTAGAACACATGTGCTACCAAGCAGATAATGACCCTGTGTATAATTTGCTAGAAGAATGCATTTTTACATGGTCCTGCCCACATTCTTGGGTGGGTGGTTGGGGCAAGCTTGTTCCTTGATTTTGAATCCTTGGGAATTCCCAGAAAGAACACTAGATACTACTGGAAATCCCACAGCCTATTCAGGTTCCAAGATATGAGATGGACCCAAGGGGCAGGTGTGTTGATTGTTTTACAGCTGGAGTGGTTTAATAAATAGCAGAGTGCAAGGCCTAGTTAAGCTTCATTTTATAACAAAATGTCAAAATGGGGATTAATAATGAGGCTGGCATCTCCCCTGCTGACTAGATTCTGGGTAGAAAGTTTTCATGCCACAAAGATTCAAAACTTATCACAAAGAGTAATGTGGGGTTTCATCATCTTATGAAGCTCAAAGTGTGTTTGCTAGTCTAATTTCATCACAGGATTACAACTCAATATCCTGACTGGGTATGGGGAAAGGGTTGGCATTTTATTCAAGGAATGGATACCCATTCAAGCTAGTTTTAAAAAGAGTAGAGCAAGAGTTCAGTAGTAGAGCATGAGCACATGCAAGATCCTGGTTCACTCCCCAGTGCCAAAAAATAAATAAAACAGAGAGAATAGAGTTGGAGGTGGAGTGATCATTATAAGGATATCTTCAAGAACCTTAAGTATAATCAGCTGAGCCTCAGAGGGACCAACCCTGGAAAGTCAAGAACCAAGGCTAGTCCCATCAGCAAGCACTGTTACCATATAGTCAGTCTCTCTCTCTCTCTCTCTCTCTCTCTCTCTCTCTCTCTCTCTCTCTCTCTCTCTCTCCCAAGCCTTCCCCAGTTCACTGCTTCTGTATCCATCCTGGCATCTATCCTTCTCATCATTCATATGGCCAAAGCCTGACACTCCAGCCCCTGCCTTCCAGTAACAGCTTTCACTATGTCTTTTTTTGCTATAATTAATTCTCCAGGGAGGATCCAATTCATCATTGACTAGCCAATAAATTAGTTTAGGGTCTATCCACAATCCAATCAGCCGTAGTCAGAAGGTGTGAAAGATGGACCATTCCAGAGGTTGTAGATAAGACAGTATTTGGAAGGAACTATGTAAGCATATCCACTACAGCCCAGAAACCAAGGAATCTAGTTCTTAAATGCATCTGCACTCTCAGCTTCCTGTGGTGGTTCATGTTTCCATCACCCATGCCTGGCATTCCTTCCCAGGCCTGTGTGGGTGAGCCTCTGCTGGAGTGAAGAAACAATTCATTACAGGAAAACTTCCTTTTCACTGCCAACTTGGATGGGTGATTTAGTCAAGGGAAGACCTTGAAGCTGGAACCTAACCACATTTCTTCTTAAAAATGAATTGTGTCCTGGTCCTCAGCACTCTTTCTTCTGCTTATAGATGCCCCTCCCTTCCTAAGGAATGACTTTACTGACTGAGCAGGGAAAAAGAAATTTTAATGTTATTTTTATATTCTTAACATTAAAAAAATTTTTCCTCATGAATTTTCTTTGTTATAATTTACACATAATAAATTCCACAAATCTTAAAGTTACAGCTTATTATATTTTATATATACATACATATATGTGTATGTGTGCAAACATACATCGTGTATAGAGATTTATATGTGTGTATGTGTATACTTACACATTTATACGTATGTGTGTATATGTGTGAGACGTAGATAGCTCCATTTAGAAAACCACCCAGATTGAGATACAGAACATTTTGAGAGTTTGCTGGTTACTCTTTCCACTAAACAATTCCTACCCTAACCCTGAGCTCAATATTATTTGACTCTTTTACCACAGTTTCACTTGCTGTATTCTTTTGCAATATGTATCCTCTTTTGTGTCCAACTTCTTTTGCTTAACATAATATCCATGAGATTCATCCATATTACTGTGCGCATTAGTAGATTTTCCTTTTCCACAATGAGTACTTTTCATTGTATGAATATACACAGTTTATTTAACCTTTCTATTGATGGACACCTGGATTGTTTCCAAGTTTAGGCTATAATGAAAAAGTTTGCTATGAACATCCTTGAACTAGTTTTTTGTCTGTTTGTTTTTGCAAACTTTTGCAAATAAAAACTTGGGTCAACTCCATAGAGTGGAAATGCTGGATTATAAGGTGTACCCACATTTCATTTTATTGACCTTGTTTCCATCATGCTCCAAGACATCTCTATTTCTTGTTCTATCTTTCTCCCCTGCACCCACATTCAACAATCTATCTTGCTTCTGCTTCTGTTACCAGGCCTTTTTCTGACTCCTATTTTCCTCCCTACAGGACAAGAAGAGGTTGTCACCCCACCAGGAGGCTTACAACATATAAACCCTACAGACTGCCAGATCTTTACACTCACCCCTCCACCCACCACGAGGAATCCAACAACAAGGGTCCAGCCCATTACGAGGACACCCAAATATCCCTTCAGTCGTATTACACAAAGAAGGCCTAGAATCTATCCTGGGTTTCAAAACAGACATTTTATCCCTCCAAGATGCAACCACCGTTTCCACTTCCAGCCATTTCCCTGGCCACATGGTCGTCTTAATTCTCGTAGATATTTCCTTGGAAGAAATCTCCAGAGTGAAAGTTCATCTGAAGAAAGCAGAGAGAAAAGAGAAGCCAAAATATACTGAAGCAAAAAGAGCCGATGTCTCCAAAAACATGAAAATATTTTTGCTATCTCTTTCCAAACTAAAATTATTGGATTAGAAGATGAAGTAACCTAAATAATATTGACTAGAAATTGTCATCAATGAAGATATTGGATTTGGGTTATTTTTGTTTGCAAAATAGGACAGTAACTACATCATTATTAACCTACAGGAAATTAATGAAAACAAAATCTTCAAATGGGCTGTTCCAATAATTCCTATTCATACCAAGATTCCAACTGAATTAGCCTCCTCTTCTAAATTAGAGTGAAGAGTATTTAAAAAGAAATAATTATGAACCAAATGAAGACATTAAGATCCTCTTTTTTATGTTCATTAGGTGAAGTTTGCAAGGTGCAACAAAGTGAACTTTAAAATAAATTATTTAAGATTAAAGCAAAAAAAAGGTCAGGGGAATCAGACTATAGTGCCGCAGTCTTGGCTGGGCACAGAATCACGAGCCAATCAAGCAGGAACAAAACTTTATTTTGAAAAAGCCGCTAACACTCTCAGCGCCAGCAAGTCAAAAACCGGTCCTCCCACGAGGGTGTCCGACCGGAACCGCGCGCCGACCGGAACCCCCGTCTCCTCCGACCTCCTCCGGAATTCCCTCCTACTATCCTTCCCCAACCAATGGGAACTCTCCAGCAGTCCCGTAAAGTCCCGTAACTTGAGTCCGGTAGCAGGCCAAGGTGAACAGCGGGAGTCCAGTTTGCATATGAATGTAAATTTTAACATAATCATCTCAGTGGCTAGCTGGCGTCACTTTACAACCAAAGGTGCCATACATCGTATATATGCTTGTGGCTCCTAGCATCTGCCCCCTTCTGTTTAATTAAGCAACAAGCAATGTGGCTAGGGACCGTGCCTGGTAGGTTGTCCAATTTAACATATGGTTCTTACCCGTCATGGGAGAACTGACCTTTAGGCGTCAGCTTCCTGTCTTAGGTTGAATCCACTGTAATCAGAGCAACCCGTCGCTGACTACCGGTCCAGCATACAGCCATGCTTGTGGATAGGCCTATGCACCAGTGGGGGGGTGAGGTTCTTGCCTCACCTCTGTTGGCCCCCAAATTTTGCCTTGGTGCCAGTGGGGGGGTGAGGTTCTTTGCCTCACCTCTGTTGGCCCCCAAATTTTAGACCATCACTAGTAGAAGGGAGGAGGATACAGAAATGCCACGACACCAAGCCAATTGATGGCTCCTTGGAAAAATTGCGTCACTGGTGACACCATCAGCAAAGATATGCCAGTATTACCACAATAAACATGGGGTGAGCTGGCAAGGAAATTGCATCACTGGTGACACCATCAGCAAAGATATGCCAGCAGTACCACAATTCGGTGCACCAGATGATATTTTACAATGTATACAACTGATATATAGTCCAGGCAAGTTCTGCAAGCAGTTCAAATTGGAGGAGTCTATCAATATGTCCATTTCCTCCCAAAGTAAATCAAGTCCTTGATTGAGCATTACTTGTTGAGTTATATTCATTGATGCATCAGTTTATACAGTTTACTGTGATAGCTATCATAGAAGCTGTAGTTTGGTTTTATCTCAGTCTTCACCGGAATTGGGATGGAGATGGAAATTCTGGCAATGATGCTAAAGAGACATTATCCTGAACAGAGTTATTAAATATAATGAAAAGGAATGGTGAAAGTAAACAAACAGATCTGTTAACCATCTTTAACAACAATCATAAACAGCTGTTCACCTAATTTAAATTAAACCATATAAATCACGTGAATAAAGAAAAAATTCGGATCCATTTTTTCATGAGCGCTCCTCATATAAGAAATATGGACATACACACATACAGACATACAACACAAAACAGAAGTGTGCACACAACATACAACACATAAGACAATAGTAAATAAAGGCCTTGTAACTATACTTAGGTGAAATCTCCATTGCAATGTTTAAAAACTCCACAGTCAAAAAAAAAAAAAATAAATAAATAAATAAATAAATAAATAAATAAAAAATAAAACACAGTCAAAAAATAAAACTGATCAGAAAAACATTAACCTAGGTTTGTATGAGCTCAAAAATAAAATAGAACTTTATGATGTGGAAAAATGCAATAATAAAATAGATACTGAAAAAAAAAACCTTGGTTAATCACTGTCGCAGATGTAAGAATAGCCAAGCTGGAGCTCTGGATGTCAGCTGTTATGGATTTGAGTCAAATCATCTTCTTTTTCTGTAGAAATTGTTTTAGTTAATCTCTCTGGAATCCAAATTGGTTGCTGTTCATCCTGTGGGAAAACACAGACAGCGCCCCGATTCCAGACTATCACTGGATCCGGGCCTTTCCATTGTCCTGTTAGAATATCTTTCCAAAGTACCTTAGGCTTATGTACATTTTTGGGGTACAAATGTCTTTCCGCAGCACTAAGTCCCGATGAATCTAAATTTAAAAAGTTTAGAGTAAAAAGGGTTATTTTAAGTTTATCTTTGGGGGATATATACCCCTTTCCAATTCCCTCCTTTTGTTTTAATAAGTACATTTTAATAGTTTGATGAGCTCTTTCAACTATGCCTTGTCCTTGTGGATTGTATGGAATTCCTGTTATGTGAGTAATACCAAATGATGAGCAAAATTGTTTAAAAGAGGAGGAAGTATAACCAGGACCGTTGTCCGTTTTTAACTGTTTTGGAACGCCCACAGTGGCAAAATTTTGTAAGCAATGAGCTATAACATCTTTAGTTTTTTCTCCGGCATGAAGGGAGCCCATCAAAAATCCGGAAGAGGTATCAACTGTAACATGTAAATATTTTAATTTTCCAAATTCTGGCAAGTGTGTGACGTCCATCTGCCAAATATGGTTAGGTATTAGTCCTCTAGGATTGACTCCAAGATTAACTTGTGGTAAAAATGTCACACAATTTTGACATTGTTTTATTATATGTCTGGCCTGTTCTTTAGTTATTTTAAAACGCTTTTGTAAAGTATTAGCATTGACATGGAACCTTTTATGAAAATTTATAGCTTCTTCTATTGTGGAGAAAATATGTATGTCATGTGTAGATTTATCTGCTAGTTCATTGCCCATACTAAGGGCTCCAGGCAATCCTGTATGTGCCCTGATATGACCTATGAAGAATGGATCTTTTCGGTCCCAGATTAGACTTTGTATAGCGGAAAACAAAGAGAAAACAGTAGAGGAAGGGGAAATCCTACCAGCATCTTCAAGGGAATTAATAGCATTAACTACATACTGACTATCAGAAAATAAATTAAATACAGAATCTTTAAACATCATAAAAGCTTGTAATACTGCATTAAGCTCTACCTTTTGAGCTGATTGTTTGGGTACTAAAAATGTAAAAGTTTGATCAGGAGTAACTACTGCTGCTGTACCATTGTTTGACCCATCAGTGAATATATTTGGAGCATTTATGATAGGGGTTTTTCTTGTCATTTTTGGAAAAACTACAGGATGCTTAGACCAAAAAGACAACAAAGGATTAGATGGTAAGTGATTATCAAATGAAACACTAGTTTTACACAGGATTATTGCCCAAGTATTTAACTCATTAGCTAACTCATCAATTTGATCCATAGTATATGGAGTAATAATTTTATTGGGAGAAATCCCAAACACTCCCTTAGCTGCTTTTATTCCTTTGAGTATTAATTGTCCTACAGCCTCAGGATATCTAGTAAGAATAGTGTTAGGGGAATAAGATAAATGTATCCACAATAATGGACCTTCTTGCCAAAATACTCCTGTAGGAATATTTTTTGTTGGTAGTACAATAAATAATAAAGGCAAACTTATATCAATTCTATCCAAATGCATATTTTCCATATATGTTTCAATGATTTTTAATACTTTTCTTGCTTCAGGCGTTAACATGCGGGGTGAATTTGGATCTGATGGACCTTTTAGAATATCAAATAAAGGTCCTAACTCTCCTGTTGGTATGCCTAGATAAGGCCTTATCCAATTTATGTCTCCCAATAACTTTTGAAAGTCATTAAGTGATTTGAGTTGATCTACTCGTATTTGAATTTTTGGTGGACGGACCATGGTTGAGGATAATAGAACTCCTAAATAATTAATTGGAAGATTTAATTGTACTTTATCTATTGCTATCTCTAGATTATAATTTTTCAATAAATTTGTAAGTGTGGCATAACATTCTAGTAATGTGTTTTTATCTTTATGTGCCAATAACACATCATCCATATAGTGAAATATTTGTAGTTCAGGATTTTGGTTTCTAAGTGGCTGGATTGCTTTATTAACATAAATTTGACACATAGTTGGGCTGTTAGCCATCCCTTGAGGGAGTACTTTCCATTCATATCTCTGATCAGGACCTTCATGATTCAGTGCAGGGATAGTAAATGCAAAATGTGGACTATCCTCGGGATGAATTGGAATTGAAAAGAAACAATCTTTAATATCTATAACTAAAACATGCCAGGTTTTTGGTAAAGCAGACAATTGAGGAATCCCTGATTGAGCAGGTCCCATAATAACCATCTCATTATTAATGGCTCTTAAATCTTGTAATAATCTCCATTTACCAGATTTCTTTTTAATGACAAAAATGGGAGTATTATAGGGGGATACGGAAGGTTGTATATGTCCTTCCGCTAACTGTTGTCTGACCAAGTCATGGGCTACTTGTATCTTTTCTTTAGTCAAGGGCCACTGAGGAACCCACACTGGTCTTTCTGATTTCCAAGTAATTTTGATTGTCTCAGTGGCCCTTTCTGAAAACCCAATTCATGTCTATTTATTTCTTGATCTATTTGAATAGGTGCTGTCATACCTTGTTCTTGTTCTCTTAATCTTTTTTCTTTCCTAAAGCCTTGTTTAGCCCTAGTAGTGGGCGCGTTAGGATTGATGTTATTTGTTAATGTCAATCCTAATTGATCTAGGACATCTCGTCCCCATAAATTTACAGGAAGATGATCCAATACATAGGGCTGTATAGTTCCTTCACATCCTTCAGGATCCCTCCAATCTAATACCATAGCACTTCTATGGGGATTTGTTGCCACTCCTAGGCCTCGAAGCGTTTGAGTGGCTTGTTGTAATGGCCAATATTTTGGCCATTCTTGACGAGAGATGACACTAAGGTCAGCTCCTGTGTCCAGCAGCCCATTAAAGTCATGTCCTTGAATATTTAATTTTAGCATTGGGCGAGAATCTAAATTCAAAGACAGCATAGCCCAATCTACACCTGTGGAGCCTAATCCCTTGGAACCTCTTTCTACATTACAACTGGAAAATTTATCATGCAGGCTGGGTATTATTAATAACTGTGCTATTCTATCTCCTGGTGAAATTACTGATATACCTCTTGGAGAACTAGCTATAATTTTTATTTCACCTTCATAATCGGGATCAATTACCCCAGGACTTATCATAAGTCCTTTTAGTGTAGAAGAACTGCGTCCCAATAATAAGCCTACTGTTCCCTGGGGAAGAGGTCCTTTTACTCCTGTGGGAATGATTTGAATTCCCATCTCTGGGGTTAGTACTGCTCTGGCAGAGGCGCAGATGTCCAGCCCTGCGCTCCCTCTAGTTTGTCTGATGAGGGATTTAATGGATAATGCGTCCTGGGCACTACCTTGATGGGGCTGTTGGGTTCCTCCATTGCCCCATATATTTGTGGTTTGGGGCCCCGGGGCATTGGGCCCTCTAGTCCGTTTTTTGGCAATGGAGCTTGATACCTTTCTCCACGATATCGTGGGTAAACACTTGGTCCTTGTTCGTTTTTTGATAACGGAATACCCTCTATGGTGGTTTGAGAACGGCATTCATTAGCCCAATGTCTCCCTCTACGGCATCGTGGGCAAATACCTGGTATTCTATTCCTTTGATATCCAGCTTTGTTAAACCCTCCTCTTATGGGGCAACTCCTTTTAAAATGTCCTGTTTGATTACAATTATAGCATGTTCTTGGCCTGGCATCTAAAGCCTGTTGTACTGCTGCTAAGACTTGCCCCTGTTCATTAATGTCTCTACATAATTTAATATATGTGTTTAAATCCTCATGTCTCCATGGTCTAATGACCTCTCTGCAGCAACGATTTGCTTGGTCATAAGCCAGTTGTTTTATAAATGGCATTACCTGTTCTGTATTTCCAAATATCCTAGAGGCTGACTGAATAAGTCTATCTACAAATTCAGCATAAGGTTCATTAGTTCCTTGTATTACCTTAGATAATTGACCTTGTAAGTCTCCATGCCCCTGTAAAGTTTTCCATGCCCTAACTGCATCTACAGCAATTTGTGCGTACACACCAGGGTCATATTCAATTTGTTGTCTTTGACCCTCATAAGGTCCCTTCCCCAAAAGCATGTCCATATTTCTTTGAGGGTACCCAGCTTCTGCATTTCGCCTAGCTGTCTCCATGCAAAATTCCTCATTGGCAACCTTCCATAACAAATATTGTCCTCCGTTTAGCACAGATCGACACATGTTAGCCCAATCTGCTGGTGTCATGTCCAAGTTGGTAACAGATTCAACCATGCTTATTGTGAAGGGAGCTTGCGGCCCATAGGTCGTTACAGCCTCCTTTAATTGCTTTATTGTTTTGAAATCTAAAGCACGGTGAATTCGTTGCCCTCCTGCCTGCTCAAGTACAGGGCATGCTAATCTTTGGGGTCCTGCCTCAGAATTCCGTCCATCAACTACGGTAGTTGAGGGCCGCTCAGCGGTAGATGGAGCTGTTGGCTGAGTTACGCCCTCTGGTGATAGAACGGAGTTGGTAGCAACCTCCTGTTGTAATTCTCCACCTGATGGCTGCTTGTCCTCTAAGCTTGCTTTCTTTAAATTCTCCTCTGTCTGACTAGCTTGAGAGACCTTCTCTTTTGCTTGACCTAGCGTTTTTTCTACCATAGTCTGGACCTCTAACAATTTACTTAACAGTTTTTCGGTTTGTTTTTTATTGGATTCTAATCTACTATAACCTAACCCAATAAGGTAGGATAAAACAAAGCCGAAGCAGAATGAAACAAAGACGGAGCAGACAATGGTTGTATCAATTTTCTCTTTCTCAGGGCTGAATAACTTCAAACCTTGAGCCAACCATTTTTTCCAGTTCGCCTGAGAAAATTCTAGGGCTAGGGAGCTCGAAATAAAAACAAAATAAATCAAAACAAGAACACATTGTTTTCTGAGAAGGTCATCCATCCTGTCGCCTTCCCTCAGGGGCGAGCAATTTACTCACCTCTAAGCTTCAGGCGTTCCCCGCACGGGCCGCCAAATGCCGCAGTCTTGGCTGGGCACAGAATCACGAGCCAATCAAGCAGGAACAAAACTTTATTTTGAAAAAGCCGCTAACACTCTCAGCGCCAGCAAGTCAAAAACCGGTCCTCCCACGAGGGTGTCCGACCGGAACCGCGCGCCGACCGGAACCCCCGTCTCCTCCGACCTCCTCCGGAATTCCCTCCTACTATCCTTCCCCAACCAATGGGAACTCTCCAGCAGTCCCGTAAAGTCCCGTAACTTGAGTCCGGTAGCAGGCCAAGGTGAACAGCGGGAGTCCAGTTTGCATATGAATGTAAATTTTAACATAATCATCTCAGTGGCTAGCTGGCGTCACTTTACAACCAAAGGTGCCATACATCGTATATATGCTTGTGGCTCCTAGCACTATAGATACATTTTATAATCATAAACTGAATTATCTAGCTCAAATAATTATTTTTAACTGAAGTTTCCAAATTTACCTTAATGTTAACTTTTAAGCAAATGATGTGATTCAGTTTATAAGTATTTTACTGTTTCTTTTGTTGTCATAATATAAACACTAGTTGAAAAATTTATCCTCAAACTTTCAACACAGAACTATGTTCAATGCCTTGATTAAAGGAACTCTGCAGACAAAGTTCACTCAGTGATGGAAATTTGTGTTCTCAGGTGCAATTTGAGAAATGAATCAGATTGCATTCATTGGTGGCTGTTTTTTTTAAAAAAAAACTGAAAAATATCACCTCTTGTTTGTGCCACTCCTCTTGCCTGTAGGAACTCGTGCTTTGCATATATGGCCAATGACTCACTTGTTCCTCTCAAGAACTGCTGCTACTACTGCTACAAAGTAAAAAAGAAATAACACAAGACAATAGAATTCTGGGAATGGATGCCTGGGAAAAGGAGAGAGAGATTTTAAAAAAATCATACTGTGCTTCCTTACTATATTGAATGATAAAAGAAGAAAAATATTTCTTTCACTCACTTCATGGCAAATATTATTTATAAGAACAGATATTTACTTGAAATTTACAGGTTTAAATAAAAACAAATTTAAACACTCTAATCAAGAAACTGTATTTTGAAATAAACCTCACCTGCCCTCTTTTTTGGTTAGTGGGGACATACCAGAAAAGGGCTATCTTTGGGCAAACTCAAAGACAGATGAAGTTTGTGTTTGAATCCCTTTTCCCTTTCTGACCCTTCTTCTTTATTTTGCCACGTTCACAGTGAACAGTGTACTTGGTGCACTCACAAATTCCCAACTGCCCCAAACCAACCTAGCTTTGATTGCAATTAAAAACTTAAGCAGTTCTTAAATCTAGCCTCTTGGGAGGCCTTGCTAGGTGATATATAAGCCTCAGGTAAAATGAGACACACTAATAATGGATTAACAAGTTTAATGCATCAATCACTGAGTCTGTTGTAGAAAGCAGGTTATTGTTATAGTGTTTTGTAGTAAAGTCCTTTCTCAAAATAACTTTAAATAAAAATTCCATCATCTATCATCTTGAAACATGCATAGAGTTGTCTATATAAGGAGCAGACTACACTTGCAATTAAAAGTATATGCTTAGCCTGGGATGTAGCTCAGTGGTTGAGCACATGCCTAGCACATGCAAAACTTTGGATTCAATTTCCAGAAACACACACACACACACAGTATTTGCATTTGTGACTGAAGAAAAAAATGTTTGTTTTGTATTGTATCTTTAGATAAGAAATTTTGCTTTTAAAATACAGTGATCCCTGGCAGGTTTTTGAGTCAGGGGTGTTTTCAGTCATACCTCAAAATAAATTCGTTTCTCAAATGAGCTCATTCTAACATAAAGCTGTTTATGAAACAATGGCGGTTGGGTAGAAGGGTGTGGTAGACCATGTAAATCTAAAGTCATAATTATACTCCAACACATAATCTAAATGCAATCATTAGACAAACTTAAATTGATGGACATTTTCAAAACTGGCATTTTAAAAAATGTAGATGTCATGAAAGACAAAGGTTAAAGGAGATTAAAGTAACTTGACAACTAAAACAATCCATGAATCTTAATTATCAGACTTAGAGGTGGGATGGGGAGGGAGAGATTGCCATAAAGGGTATTACTTGAAAAACTGGCAATTTTTTAATATGATTAGATATCAGAAAATAGTATTATATCAATGTTAAATTTCTGAATTTGATAATTCTATTGAAGAACATCTGTTCTTTGGAAATAGATGTTGAAGTATTTGAGGTAAATGAGTACATTCTGCAATTAAACCTCAAATTATTCAGAAACAATATATATGGCGTTAAATGATAAGCAGGTGTGTGTGTATGTAGGTAGATAGGTGAGTAGAGAGAGACACCAGTAGTTGAGGCAAAATGTTTTTACAGTTGATGTACCTGAGTAAAGGGTATATGAGAGTTTTTGTACTACTCTTCTATAGTTTGACATTATTTCAAAATGACAGTATAAAAGGCATTATTAAAAACACCATCATCCAGGCACAGTGCCCTATAATCCCAGTGGCTTAAGAGACTGAGGCAGAAGGATCACAAGTTCAAAGCCATCCTCAATAACATAGCAAGGCACTAAGCAACTCAATGAAACCCTGTCTCAAAAGAAAAATAAATAAATAAAATAAAATAAATGGGCTGAGGATTTGGCTCAGTGGTTAAGCCCCACTGGGTTCAATCACTGGTACCCCCAAAAAACCAAAAACAAACAACAACAAAAAAAACTTACCATCAAAATATCACTTTAAATTTATCTATATCACTTTAAATTTATCTATGCCCTGAATTAAGTTAAAAAATAAAATCCTATTCCCACATGCCCCATTATCAACCTTTCCTTTTAACAACTCACATTGGTTTTAAAAGCTATGAAGTATCTAGACTGGCTAAACTGGGATTCAAATATCATTGATTGTTGAGAGCCACAGCCAAAGGGGCCCCAGCAAACTTCCAGCTGCCAGCTAATTGGCTCCTCTGCGGTGATGCTCATTGGGCTATTTCCCCGCCCTTTCAGACCACAGAGCTGCTCATTGGGGGACTTTTTTTGGCTCCACCTACACGACCCAGCCAATCGGCCTCAAGAGCAGGAGGAGTGGGGGGGTTGAGAGGCTTGTGGGAAGTCGGTGGTGGCAGTTGGGCTCTGAGGGAATTCCTGAAGAGCTGTGTGGTGCAGGCATGTGTGTTCTAAAAATAAAGTTCGTTCGTTTCTGCTTGATAAGTGGCTTGTGAATTGTGCCCAGCCAGACTGCAGCAATTTATATTTGGTGGAAGGTAGTTTTTAATTAGAGGACAAGTTGTTGTTTTTTTTAATATTTATTTTTGTTTGTATGTGGTGCTGAGGATCGAACCTGGGCCACACGCATGCCAGGTGAGCGTGCTACCACTTGAGCCACATCCCCAGCCCCAAGAGGACAAGTTTGACTGGAGTTAATGTCTCAGAGAAATAAATGGCATGAGGTATCATATAATTCCCACCAGCAACAACAACTAGCCCCTTCTAGATAGGACGGGAGCAAATCTGCTCGTCCCTAGATAGGACGAGAGGAAAAATGGCCATTTCGAGAAAATGGAGAAGATTGATACAGTATGTTTGTGTCTTGTTTTGTCTCTGTGTATTGTATTGTCTTTGTGATGAAAATATGGAAGGGGTGAGAAGTAAATTACTAAGGGAAGAAGGCACCCCAATGGAACCAAGAATAGTTAGGGCATGTGTTGATAAGAGCCCAAGAATGCTAGTCAGAAAAAAAAAAAGAAAGCTCAAAAGAAAAAGGATTATCAGGGAAAAAGTTGCAGCAAAAGGCTATTACTGAATACTTTTCGTTACCGGAGGGTGCGTGAATTTGTGCAGCTGCCATGTGCGCGAGCCCGTCATGGCAAGGACTTTCCAAGCAGTGGCAACCGGCTCTTCCACTGCCGGGAGCCCAGATCTAGACCTGACCTGGAAGCACAGTCTCATGGGCTCTTGCTCCCTATGCCCGGAAGCAGTTTGAGTCTGGGACACTCCCCGGACTCTCCCCAGGCCCATCTGGGGCTGCCCAGGATGCTGCAGGCGGAAGATGACCCATGTCCCTGAAGTTTGATCATTTCCAAGGCCAGTAACTACAATGGTTCTCCCACACCTAGAAGCTAATGAGTAATGAGCACCATTAAGGCTTATTTCAAGTGTAAAAAACCTTGAGATAATGTACTAAATTGTTCAGAAGGTTGTTTTCTTAGTACCTGCTGGAATACTACAGGATTTTCTTTAGCCATCCGGAGTTTCTGCCTTCATCCCCAGTGCCGGTGAGGACGAGGGTGGAAGAATTTCCAGTGTTGCCGAGAACCGGACGAGACTTCGGATTAAGCTAGCTGCCTGCAGAACTTACCTGGACTGTGATTTACCTGGACTGTGAGTTAATCTATTGAGACACTGCTTTACCTGGACTGAGACAACAAAATGTAATCTACAACAAATTGTAACTCCTTATCTTTGCTAATGGTGTCATTGCTGGTATAATTTTTCCAAGGGCTTCTTGCATGGAGCCATCAATTGGCTTGGTATTGTGGCATTTTGTATCCTCCCTTTCTGTTTGTAGCAGGTTATTTATGGTGTTTGTGTAAAAACCACTATGGTCGTTATTTAAATTAAACAAAAGGGGGAAATGTTAGAGTCTGTAAACAAGTCAGGATGGCGCCTGGCATTTTGCCAGGGGAATGTTAGAGTCTGTAAACAAGTCTGGATAGCGCCTGGCAAAATGCCAGAGGGAGTGGTTTGTGAAGTAAGGCCAGCAAGCCATTAAGTGTGGAGATTTCTTATTGGTTGACTGATGTATCTAGTTTATGTTAATTAGATAAGCTGTGTGGAATGTATATATACACTCCTGTCCTACAATAAACAGCTCCTACTCCTGCTATATCAATCTACACAAGTTGTTCGTCACCCCCGGTTATTTTGCTGCAGCCGGACTGCCACATGTTTTCATAAACCCCCTCCCTTTTTTAATCCTTATTTCTTTCTAGCTTACAAATATGAGAGAAAACATTGGACTCTTGACTTTCTGAGTTGGGCTTTTTTGACTTAGCATGATGTTCTCCAGTTGCATAATTTCATTCTTTGTGACTAAGCAGAATACCATTTTGTATATATACTATGTCCATTCATCTATTGATGGACACCTAGGCCAGTTCCATAATTTGGTTATTGTGAATTGTTCTTCTATAAACAGGGGTAAATCACTGTAGTATGATGCTTGAATTCTTTAGTATAAATACCAAGGAGTGGTATGGCTGGGTTATATGGTAGTTCTGATTTCCCTAGTGGTTATACTAATTTACAGTTCTATCAGCAGTGTAAACATTTTTCCTCCACATTCACTCTAGCATTTATTATTTATATTCTTGATGACTGGCATAAGATGAAATCTCAGTGTAGTTTTGATTTGCATTTCCCTAGTTATTAATGATGTTGAACATTTTTTCATATATTTGTTGGCCATTTGTATTTCCTCTATTGAAAAGTGTCTATGTAATTCATTTGCCCATTTATTATTTGGGGTATTTGATTTTTTTGTGTAAAGTTTTTTTGAGTATACATAAAGATGTATTCTAGATATTTATTAATCTTAGTCTGAAGAGTAGTTAGCAAAGATTTTCTCCCATTCTTTAAGTTCTCTGTTTATATCGCTAATTGTTTCCTTTGCTCTGCAGAAGTTTTAAATTTGATTTCATCACGTTTATTAATTCTTGGTATTATTTTCTGAGCTTATTGAGACAGTTTTGCCTGTACCTAGGTGCTGGACTATTGATCCTGCATTTTCTTCTATGAGTTTCACTGTAGTATGATGCTTGAGTTCTTTAGTATAAATACCAAGGAGTGGTATGGCTGGGTTATATGGTGGTTCTGATTTCTCTAGTGGTTATACTAATTTACAGTTAGTAAATTAATTTCTGTCTTTGACTCATTTTCAGTTGATTTTTGTGCAGGATGAGAGATAGTATCTAATTTCATTCATATGGATAACCAGTTGTCTCAGCACCGTTTGTTAAAAAGGCTGTCTGTTCTCCAATGTATGTTTTTGGCAACTTTGTCCAGTATCAGATGGAATTCAAGTGTGTGGGTTTGTCCCTGTCTCTTCTTTTCTGTAAGACTGGTCTATGTATTGCAGTAATTCACTCGCAGGTCAGCATGAGAAAGAAAGAAGAAGCAGAGCAAGCAAAACAGCAGCAGAAAAAAAAAAGTCCTTTATTGTATACAAGCAATCTTTTTATAGTATTGTGAACAAAGAAGGCAGCCTTCCAACAGCAATAAATCAGGTCTTTCAGCTAATTAAACATAGCATACAGAAGTTTTACTTTCTAATCAGAAGTGACCTGCTTCTCATGGCTAATCTACTCTCAGCTTGGAGCATGCCGAGCTCTGCTCTTGTTAAGAACAGATAATAAAATTTTTCTTAGCGCCCTCCTAGCCCACTTGGCAGAACATCCTGTTTGCAGGGAAGTCCTCCCAAGGACAGCAGACACCTGGTTTTCAAGCATGTCCGCTGTTACCTATCTATACCTTGACAGAATATCCCGTTTGCAGGCAGACTCCATCAAGGACAGTAATAGTAACGCAGTCACATTTAATTCTCTTTACTATGTGTCTGGTTTTATGCCAGTACCATGCAGTTGTTGTTATAATAGCTATTACGATTTAGATGTGAGGTGTCCCCCAAAAGCCCAAGTAAGAGACAATGAAAAAAATTTTAGAGGTGAAAAAAAGTTTAGAGGTGAAATGATCAGATTATGAGAACCTTAATCTAATCAATTTGTTAATCCCCCTCATAGTTATTAACTGGGTAGTAACTGTAGGCAGGTAGGATGTGGCCCTGGGCACATGCCTTTGTTATATATTGTCCTTGTTGAACCTCCCATTCCCCCACCCCACCCCCTCCCTCCTCAACCACTTCCTAGTGCCATGTTCCCAGCTATTTACCCCACCTTAGCTTTCCAGCATGATGTTCTGCCCCAATAGAGCCCAGAGCAATGAGGCTAGCTAGCTATGGACTGAGACTTCTGAGCCCCCAAATAAATTTTTCCTCCTCGAATTGTTCTTGTCAAGTCTTGGTCACAGCAACAAAAAAGCTGACTAAAACAATAGCTCTGTAGAATAATTTGAAGTCAGATATTTTGATGCCTTCAGGGTTTTTGACTTAGAATTGCTTTGGTGATTCTGGGTCTTTTATTCATCCAAATGAATTTTACGGCTTTTTTTTTTTCCCTAGTTCTATGAAGAATGTCACTGGTGTCTTGATGATGACTGCTTTGACTCTGTATACTGCTTTTGGTACTATGGTCATTTTAATATTAATTCTTCCTCTCCATGAACATAGAAGGTCTTTCTATTCTCCGAGGTGGTCTTTATTTTTTCAATTTTCTATAGTTTTCCTTGTAGAGGTTTTCATCTCCTTGGCTGGATTTATTCCTAGGTATTATGATTTGTTGAGGCTATTGTGAATGGATTTGTTTTTCCTCTTTTTTTTTTTAGCAGATTCATTGTTGGTGTATAGGAAAGCTTTTGTTTTTTTATATGTTGATTTTGTAACCTGCTATCTTGCCGAATTGTTTATTAGTTCTAGAAGTCTTTGGGTGTGACATTTTTTAGATCTTCTAGGTATAGAATCATATCAAATAGTGATAATTTGACTTCTTCCTTTCTTATTTTTATCCTTTTAATTTCCTTCTCTTGCATAATTGTTCTGGCTAGAATTTCTAGCACTATATTAAAAAGGAGTGGTGACAGTGGACATCCTTGTCCTGTTCCAGATTTTAAAGAAAATGCTTTCAGTTTTTCTCCATTTACTGTGAGGTTGGCTTTGGGTTTTTCATATGTAACCTTTATGATGTTAGGTAGGCTCCTTCTATCTCTAGTTTCCTCAATGTTTTTATAATGAATGAGTGCTGAATTTTGTCAAAAGTCTTCTCTGCATCTATTGAAATGATTAAGTGACTTTTGTCCTTAATTCTATATGTATGATAAGTTACATTTATTGATTTGCATATTAAACCAGCCTTGCATCTTTAGGATAAAACCAACTTGGTTAGGTGGACAATCTCAATATGTTGTTGAACACAGTTTGCTGATATTTTGTTAAATACTTTTGCAATGAAATTCATTAGGGATGTTCATCTGTAGTGTTCTTTCCTTCATGTGTCTATATCTGATTTTAGTGTGAATGTGATACTGGCTTCATAGAGTGAATTTGGAAGTGTTCCATCCCTTTTTATTTCATGGAATAATTTGAAAAGTACTGGCATTATTTTTAAAAAATTGTAGAATTCAGCTACAAATCCATCTAATCCTGAGCTTTTAATTTTGTTGGAAAGTTTTTTTTATTACTTATATCTCATTACTTTTTAATAATGCTTTATACTGTCATTTTGAAAGTTATTGGTCTATTTAGATTTTCCACATCCTCTTGATTCAGTTTTAACAGATTTTCTTTGTCTAAAAGTGTACCCATTTCTTCTAGATTTTCCAATTTATTGGAATATAAGTTTTAAAATAGTCTCTAATGATCTGCTGGATTGCTGTGATGTCTGTGGTGATTTTTTCTTTTTCAACTTTAATTTTATTAATTTTGGTTTTCTTTTTCTTTTGGTTTAGGGATTATCAATCTTGTTGATCTTTTCAAAGAAACAATTCTTTGTTTCATTAATCCTTTGTGTGTGTGTGTGTGTGTGTGTGTGTGTTGTTTTTGTTTGTTTGTTTGTTTTGTTTTGTTTTCAAGGGCATCAAGATGCATCATTAGGGCTGTGGATGTGGCTCAAGCGGTAGCGCGCTCGCCTGGCATGCGTGCGGCCAGGGTTCGATTCTCAGCACCACATAACAACAAAGATGTTGTGTCCGCCAATAACTAAAAATTAAATATTAAAAAATTCTCTCTCTCTTTCTCTCTCTCCCTCTCTCTGTCTTTAAAAAAAAAAAAGATGCATCATTAGATTTTTTATTTAGGAGCATTCTGATTTTCTTATGTAGGTACTCATAGCTACAAATTTCCTTAGAACTGCCTTCATAGTGTCCCAGAGGTTCTGGTATATTGTATCACTATTCTCATTTGAGTCTAAGAATTTTTAAATTTCTCCCTTGATTTCTTCTATCACTCATGCATAATTTAAAACTGTATTGTTCAATCTCCATGTGTTTATATAGTTTCTGTAGAGTTTTGCATGTTAATTTCTGATTTCATCTATTATGATCTGATAACATACAAGGTATTATGTAGATTTTTTTTTCTTTTTTGTATTTGCTAAGAGTTACTTTATGGCCTAAAATACACTGTATTTTGGAGAAGTTTCTATGAGCCACTGAGGAAAATAAAGTGTATTTAGCTGTTGTTGGATTGAATATTCTCTAGAACTCTGTTAAATCCATTTGATTTATAATATTTTTCAGGTCCAAAAAGTATTTACCATAGTTTATGACCTATCTAAAGAGGTGTGTTGAAATCACCTAATATTATTGTACTGGGGTCTATCTGAGGCTTCAATTCGAGTAGTGTCTCCTTTATGTAATTAGTTGCATCCACTTTGGGGGCATACATATTTATTATTGTAATATCTTCTTGTCAAATTGTTCCCTTTACTAGTATGGAGAGACTTTGTCTCTTCTTTTTAATTTTGAAGTCTGCTTTGTCAGATATAAGAGTAGATACTCCTTCTTGTTTGGGGGCTCTATTCATATGAAATATCAATTTCTATACTTTCACTTTCAGCCTATGGCTCTCTTTGCCTATAAGGTGCATCTCTTGCAAACAACATGTAGTTGGGTTTTGTTTTTTAATTCATTCTGCTAGATTGTGTCTTTCAATTGGACAATGGAGACTATTTACATTCAATGTTATCATAGAAAGATGTTTATTAATTCTTGCCATTTGATTTATTTATCATGTTTAATTTGGTCCTGTTTCTCATTTGCTTAGCTACTCTTCAAATGAAATTTGTTCATTTGTGAGCTCTAGAGTTTGTTTTTCATTTCTTCTGTGTGAAGTATTTTAAGTTATGAAGTACTGGTTTAGTAGTCATTAATTCTTTCAGTTTGTTTCTTATCTTGGAAAGTTTTTATTTCTTCTTTGAATTTGAAAGATAGCTTTGCTGGATGTACCAGTCTTGATTGACAGTTATTTTCTTTCAGGATTTGGAATACATCATTCCAAGCTGTCCTGGCTTTTAGAATTTGGCTAAGAAATCAGAAGTGATTCTGATTGACTTGCCTCTAAATGTGGCTTGACACTTTTCTCTTTAGGCTTTTAAAATTCTATCTTTTTGTTGTTGTTGTTGTTGGTGGTGGTGGTGGTGGTCTTGTCTATTTGGGGATCTGAATGCATCCTGTATCTGGATTTGAAGAGCCATGTCATTATGAAGATTTGATAATTTTTATTATTATTTCCCCAAAGAGGTTGTCCTTTCCATTAACTTGAATCTCACAACCCTCCTCAATTCCAGAGATTCTTAAATTTTATCTTTTAATGTTGGCCAGAGTTCTTGTATATCTGATAGTGGATACTTATTTTCTTTTCTTTAATGTTATCTGAATGTTTAAGGTTGACCACTTTGTCTTCCAGCTCTGACATTCTGTCTTCAGCGTGGTCTACTCCATTAGACTTTCAACTGAACATTTTATTTGATTTATTCTGTCTTTCATTTCCAATATTTATATTTGGTTCTCTTTCAACATTTTTTTTAGTTTTATTTTATTTATTCATTTTTATGTGATGCTGAAGATCAAACCCAGGGCTTTGCAAATTCTAGGCAAGTGCTTTATCACTGAGCGATAACCTCAGCCCCGACTTTTTCAATATTTCTATCTCCATATTAAATTTCTCATTCATACCTTATACTGACTTCCTTAATTCATCTAATTGTTTTTCTGTGCTGTATTCTTTTGAGTTATTTATCTGATATTTCATCTACCTCAATATCTTTGGGGTCAGTTGCTGGCGAATTATAAACTTTAGAAGGTGTTGTGTCACCTTGTTTTTTCATATTTCTTGTATTCCTGTATTGGGTTTTATGCATATATTAGGATGAATTGCTCTTCTACTGTTATGTGTAGTGTTTGGTAGGGCACTTTTTCACTTGCCAAAGTGTCCCAGAATGATCTAGATTGAGATAGGTGTGGTATCCACAGCCTTTATATTAATTCTGTTTTTGCTGTAGCGGTAGATATCCATAGGTGGGATCTGAGGGCCAACCCCTAGCTATTGCTACTTGGGACCTGATGTGAGTTTGGGTTTTTGTCTCTTCTACTCTTTGTATTGAAGTATAGCTGAAGATTGAGTGTCATCAATTTGTGTGTACAGCATGGTACATTGTCTTTTGGTTAAGTTTAGTTCAGTACAGAGACTACCCTGTGAACTTGTAGGTACCCCACATCTTACAATAGGGGGAAAACAATAGCAATAACCAATGCAAAATATATATAGCATTAAAATAAATAAATACTTATTTCCTACTTATGGCTTTTACAATGTTAATCACCACACACACACACACACAAAAAAAAAAAAAAAAAAAAAACAGAAATGGTGGGAGCAGCAATTGCCAACAGCAAAAACAATTAGTAAGCATAAACTAGATCTGGCATTAAAGGAAATAACAACTATCAACTATGTCATTCACAGCAGTGATAACTGCAATAGCTTTGATGGGGCAAGGGATATATAAACCAATTAGTTCTAAAAGATGGTAAAAATACAGTTAAGAGAAAATAAATTATGACAGGAATGTATAAAAGAGTTTACAGTTTCAAAAAGTGAACAGAGAATGTAAAAAAGTGTAGCGGGTGGTGGTTATAAGGAAGAAGAAGGAAAAATAGGAAAAACAAAGGAAAAAGAGAAAGAAAGAACAACAAAAATTGGCGATTAGCAGAAGAAAAGAGAAAGAGAACCCAAAAACAATATAAAACTAAAATATGCAAACAAAAAAACTCTAACCCTCAAAAGACAAGGCAAGGAAAAATAAATACATTTTTAAATGCTAAAAATAAGAAAAAAAGAAATAAATATGTATATTTGAGTTTCTGGATCAGCAAAGTTCAGGCTTCCTTTTTGATCTTGGATTTTTCCATACCAAATCCGTCCATTGTGCTTTTCTCTGTGTTTTTCCTCCATGTACTCTTCTTTGCTTAACATACCCAGATTTTCTGAGTCTCTAAGATACTCTGACTGTTCAATATTGAATTTTAGTGAAATCCCTCTTTTCACCCCCCTCCTTAAGAATCAGTACTCCCAATGCTTAAAACCTGAGCCGTATTGAGATAGAAAAGGCTAAGCAGTGGAGAGTAGGGAAGGGACAGTAAAGATTAATAAGAGGGCAACCATGAGGACAGCCATTTTAACATGCCCAGAAATGTTATAAGACAGTTCCTGTTTCTCAGTGTATATGTCTCTATCTTGCCAAAAGTGACTGCATATAATCCATAATCTAGCCCCTGCCCATCTGGGACAATTGAAATATCAAAATCCAGTCAAGAGGAGTTTATCAACTTCTCCTTATGTACCTTTAAAAGGAGGAGCACCATACAACTTAAATGGCACTCTTGCCCCTCCCAGGTGCACTGATCATGACTCTTGCTGGTTGTAAGATGTAGAAAATGACAAACCCCAAAATAACGTGGCCTGAGAGGAGGGAGTGAGGAAGAAGGCAACACATTGATAACATCGATCCTTTCCAATACATCCTTTCCTAGTGACAGGACAATCCCTGGGAAGGAAGCAAACATCATCCAGTGACAAAACAATCCCTGGGAAGGAGATATCCATCAAGCCTAGAATGGCAGTCTCTGGAAAGAAGCCAAAACATTCATTGATCCTCCCCCAAATAAATCCTTTCCCAGTGACAGTAAAATGGGACCCTGAAGGGAAAAAGATAAGCACTGAACACTGACCCCAGACCTTCCATTCTTCCCAAGTAAAAACATGGCCCAGTAAAAACAAATATCAAATTCTCACAAACCTGTTTCCTGTGTGCCCAAATTGATATACTCTGTCAATAATTAAGTCACCTCTCAGTGTAATATATATAAGCACAGATTCCTCCTTTGGCCAATGGCTCATTTTCCATCAGGAAAGTGGGTCCACCCAATGCATGTGAACAACCAAATAAAGGCTGTGCTGATCTGTGAATTTTATATCCAGCTCAGTCACTTTGTGCCAGCACTGGTAACAGAACAACTAGGAATGCAAACTTTCTTTAATCCTCCACCTTGAATTGATGAACTAGAAATTTTTTAAGTTTTAAATTTAACCCTATTCTCTTGTTGGCTATCAGAGAACCACAAAAACAGAAAAACACACATTCTAAACAGAAAATATCTTTTCTCAATTTCAACATTAGACATTTAGGGTAAGCATGGATTAGGCGGCAACTGTTACTATAAATGATTTATATACAAGGGACCATCTCAAACAATTACATCCAGAAGTTTTTGACACAGATGTGGGTGGCCTGCACAACCCCACTTCACACTTTCTTCCCATTCTCACCTCTTTCCTCTCCAACCTCATCTCCTGTCATTCTCTTCCTCTGTCATTCCACTTCAGATACACCGTCCTCCTTGGTGTTCCTCCAACAAACCAAGCACACTTCTTCCTCAGGGCCTATGCCTTTGCAGATATACACATGATTCCCTCCCTCACTTCCTTCAGAGTGTTCATAATATGCCACCTCTTGGTGTCCTGAACACCCAATGGAGATGTGCAGACACAGGCTCCCTTCCATTCCCTGCTCCTGGCTTTATTTTTATCCTAGCATGATTGACATTCAAATATCTAAACATATTCTTAGTTACCTTGTTTATTTGCAGTGGTTTTTGTCTATTTTGTTTACTCCTTTATACCCAGAACTTAGAACAATGTCTGCACATAGTAGGGATGCAAAAAGTATTTGTTAAATAAATAAACTTATAAACCTCCCTGATATTAAACTCTATTTCCTTCCAAATCAATTCACACATATCAGGGGAAGTCTCAAGATTTGAAAGTCTTCTCCCAGAAAAAAAAAAAAAAAAAGAACTTCTGTTGAGAGAAAAATAAGTACACACATCCCTCCCAAATAAAACAGTTACTGGCCACTGGTAGATACATTCTTTCAACCTCCTTTCAAGAATTCCAAAACAAAAAGTTCTGTTTTAATGAAGATAAAATTTCCTTTAGCAGTTTGTTGGAAGATAGATTTTAATGGTAAGCAGAGAATCCTTTATTTAATTGCCACTTAATTTTGTAATTTTCAGACTTTCATTATCAGTTTCATAACTTGTTTGTTTTTTTTAAATATGCATCCAATTATCTTTGTAAAATCTCTCCTTAAAGGCCAATTCAAGTCCAGTTTTGGCTGGGGATGTAATTCAGTGGTAAAGTGCTTGCCTAGCATGCATGAGGTCCTATTTAATTCCCAGCATTGGCGGGAGGGCCAGTTTTCTGGGAAAACTAATTATGTAAGATGGCACTTTTATTCTTCAAATATCAGTTCACCAGGCACACACACACACACAAAAAAAAAAAAAAAAAAAAAAAAAAACCCGTACTCTGCCAACAAAATTTGTCTTCTTCCTGGCTTATGTTCTAAATGGTAGGTTTATTACATGTTCTACACATAATAACTCATTTCTTTGGAAATATCTTTCACAATTTCCTTCATTCAGAATTAGATCACTTAGGATAGAGGTAGATTTCATACAGTCTTAACAATGAAAGTTTGTTCAGAATATTTTTAAAGTTCTTCTATAACCATATTGGCAAAACATTTCTTCTTTTCTATAGTCCCTCTTCAGTTTTCTTATTTTTGTTTTTCAAATTAGTATATTAACAGCTACATTGAGGGCTTAAATTTTAGACACAAAATAGATGGATTAATTTAATTAAATTTCCCTTAAAAATAAGGAAATTTTCAAATTGAGAATTTCAGGGGATTGACGGCTGAGTTAGGTGTATTAGCCAAGTGCTACCAAGGTTGGAAATACATCTCAGGCTGCACCATGCAAGCTAACAAAATCAACAAAGCAAGCTAATGCCCATGTGGACTAATTTTCAAAGTTCCATTCATTGTGAGGATTGATGTACATTTTACCACTTACTTAGATATCACACTTGAAAACCATGTTCCAGTTAATTCCAAAGATGTTCAAAGCTCTTATAAGACCAGTATTCTGGGAGGGGAGGGGGGATAGTAGGGGATAGGAAAGGTAGCAGAATACAACAATTACTAATAGGGCATTATGTAAAATTGTGGATGTGTAACCGACGTGATTCTGCAATCTGCATTTGGGGTAAAATTGGGGGTTCATAACCCACTTCAATCTAATGTATGAAATATGATATGTCAAGACCTTTGTAATGTTGTGAACAACCAATAAAAAAAAAATTTAAAAAAAAAGAAAAAAAAAATAAGACCAGTATTCTTAAAAGTGGCCTGATCAGCCTTCTTGCCATTCTGTCTTTAATCATCTTTCCAGTTTCATTTTGTGAGGCAAATTTACTTTTATAATTCTTTTTTTTTTTTTTTACATTTTTTTTATTGGTTGTTCACAACATTACAAAGCTCTTGACATATTATATTTCATACATTAGATTGACATGGGTTATGAACTCCCAATTTTACCCCAAATGCAGATTGCAGAATCACGTCAGTTACACAACCACAATTTTACATAATGCCATATTAGTGACTGTTGTATTCTGCTACCTTTCCTATCCCCTACTATCCCCCCTACTTTTATAATTCTTCATCCTCTTTGTCTTTTACTCAGGATTCTCAGTGAAGCCTGCAGCTCCTTCCTAGCACTCCCAGGCTCCTACCAGCCACTGACTCTGTGTTGCTGAGTTGTGTCACCGGCTACCTGCTGACATTAGGAGAGTCCTGACATATGCACAGAAGCTCTTAAGGAGGTCAAGTGCACTGGGCTTCTTCTGCTCCTTAAATGCTTTATAAATCCCTATGAGCCTGGGCTACCAGAAGGATTAACAATGTCCACTAGGGAGCACCACTCCTCTAGTGATTACCACCAAATGGCCTATCTACTACAGTTTTCCCTGACCACTCCTAATGGTTCAAACCATTAATCACCCCTTAATTACTGCACCCTTAATAATGGAGAAGGAAAACTATTGTTGACACATGGACAAAAAGGAACAGATAACCCTTAGGTGAAATTCATTCCATGATTTATCATTTTTCCCTTGGGATGGATGTGTTTTACAGTGACTGGATCTTTACTGCCCCCTCCTGGATTATGGCATGGCAGCACTGGGCAGTCCCAGCAGAGCCCAAAGAGTATATATGAAATATATGAAAGACTAATTTCTGCAACTCCAGAGCTCAGTTCTTTGATAATTTTCCCTAAATAATTATTGTCTGTTCAAGCAGAACTGGCTCCTCCTTCATCCCTCTACACTAGGAAAAGTGCTTATTTCTCATTGGCCTATTTCCTCCCAAGGCCCAACAGAACAAGTGGGACCTGACCACCTTCCTTAAGACAAGTATAATTAAAAATAGATTCTTCAGGCTGTAGACACGCAAAAATAAATTCTTCACACATTTACTAATATAAAATAAGTTTTTATCCACAAATATTTGTAATATAATCATATTACATATATGTAAATAAATATTCAAATGCAACATATATGAATAGTATTATTTGAACCTGGCACTTGCCCTTAGGGGTAGGTTTTCAGGGATAGGAAAAACATGCACAGAGCAAAATCTCCAAAACATAAGCAAAAATCTACTTTGCTTTTTTCAAAGATCTTTCCTATCTTTTATTCATAGAAGAAGGAATTCAAATAACCAATAAATACATAAAAAGAAAAAAATATTTTTAACCTCAGTAGTATTCAAGAAAATGTAAAAAGCAAGATCATGAATTTTCACCCATCAAACAGGCCAAAATGAAAATTATAAATAAGAGCTAATGTAAGAAAATAGATTTTCTTAGATACTATTGGTGAGAATATAAATTGGTACAGCCTTTTAAGGGGGAAATTTGGCAAAATCAATCAAAATCTAAAATGAATCATACCTTCTGCAGCTTTAAAAAGTCCATCTCTGGTGAACCCTGTGATGATTTCTCCAGCGTCCATTCTGTGCCCCTATTGCTCTACAAAAGTCATGTGGGTCCATGGATAGGCTGCCAGCCAATCAGCATAATCCCTTTTCCTTTCACTCCCCTTAATTCAGGCAAGGGTACTTAACAGGAGCCCCTCAGTGCATACCATCCTCACTGAACCCCCACCCCAACCCATACAGAGATTTGCTTCAGGCTCCAATCTATGAGTGAAGTTTTGTTTGATGGGTGAGGAAACTCTTCATTCTCCTTTAGAATCAGTGAGGAAGCATGGAGCTCCAGTAATCTAAGCTCCTAATGTTTATATTATCTAAATAAATGGTTCGTTTTTAAAATTAATTCCAGATCCAAATAATCATGACTATATATTTATGCCAACAAACTCTCATAGCTTTTTTATTTGTCAAATGACACTAAATTCTTTAAACCTTCAAAGTCAGTTATCTTGCCTATAAAATCTGAACAATATTCCTACTTTCCATAGGTATTAGTACTATTATCACATAGAAATCACTGTACTAGATTATGTGGAATAGAAATAGGTAAATAATTTGTTGTTCCTAATCTTTAGAAACATTGAAAACTTAGTGAGGGAGAGACATTAGGTATTGCTCTTGCTACCACCCCAGTCTAAGGACAAGAAAACATGCTGAATTGAGATGTCACTTTAATTTCCCTGATTCTTTCTTATATTAATTCATGTTACCTGACAAAACATTTTCCAAAATTTTACTGTTGACACCTTCCTTCCTTGCTCCTACAGGAAATGATCCTGCAGGCTAAAGTAAAGAATGAAATAATTGAATAAGGTTATATAGTGGGGAAAATTAATTTTCACTGAAAACAAAATAAAATGATATTTTCTTGATAGTTTTGTTTTTGGTTTTGTTTCCAGGAATTGAACCCAGGGGCACTTAAAGCCATATCCCCAGCTCTTTGTATTTTTTGAGACAGTCTCGCTAAGTTGCTTAAGGCATTGCTAAATTGCTAAGGCTGGTTTTGAACTTTCAATCCTCCTGTTGCAGCCTCCTGAGCAGAGTTTTTATTTTAAAGAAAATTTCTCTGCCAGTGCAGTGGTGCACACCTGTAATCCCAGTGACTCAGGAGGCTGAAGCAGGAGGATTGCAAATTCAAAGCCAGTAAAATTAAAAAAATAAAAAGGGCTTGGGATGTGGCTCAGTGGTTAAGCACCCCTGGGTTCAATCCCTAGCCAAGCCCTAAAAAACAAATGCCAAATGTCTTCTTTGATATAAGGAGAGCAAATAAGAACAGAACAGGAAGGAAGAGCATGAGGAAAAGACTAACAGTAAACAAAGACGAATGGGGGGAGAGAAAAGGAGAGAGAAGGGAAAGCATATGGAAATGGTAGGAGACCTTCAATGATACACAAAATTATAAGAGGTTATGAGGGGCAAGGGGGAGGGGGGAAAAAAGAGGAGAGAATTGAACAACAGCAGAGGAGATAGAGAGGGAAGATGGGAGGGGAGGGGAGGGGAGGGGGGATAGTAGGGGATAGGAAAGGTAGCAGAATACAACAGTCACTAATATGCCATTATGTAATAATGTGAGTATGTAACAGTTGTGATTCTGCAATCTGTATTTGGGGTAAAAAATGGGAGTTCAAAACCCAATTGAGTCTAATGTATGAAAGATGATATATCATGAGCTCTGTTATGTTTTGAACAATCAATAAAAAAAAAGAGGGAAAAGAAAATTTCTTAGTGTATAATATATTCACTGTCAGCCATCCACAAATATCAATAAACACAAAGCTCTAAATCACAAGTTATACACGTGTGATGAGGTCAATATTTGTGGCAAAGTACCTCTCAGAAGTGCATGTTAAGAAGCAGATAAGCTGTCTGTTAATTGCATTTTCAAGTTATTTCATGTTTTGATGCCATCAAGAGAAAAAAAATAGGTCCCTTTAGAAAGCAATATAATAAGTTTTATAAAAATAGGAGAGTGTTAAGGACTCCTTCCTAATGTAAACATACTTAACACAAAACAATAAAGAAAAATTCTTTTAGTCCAGTTCACCAAGAGTAGCCTACAAGGTTAGAAGTGGTCCTTTGGTGGTTCTCTAATTCCCTGCCAGTGGTTTACTTATACACAGGGTGATTAAAAAACAAGTCAACCTCATTTTTCAGTCTAGTCTGACTCACAGTTGAGTATACATGTAGCCTTATATTATAGCACAACTAAGATAAGTGAACCAAAAAATAAGAAAAAAAAAACATCTTCCATATCCCCATTTATTTTTATTTTTTTATGGGTACATAAAAGGTGCTTTATTCACATGCTTAGTAGGTAAGAATGAACTAAATTTATCCTATGTATCAGCATAAACAGATCTCAAAAATAATGTAGAATTTAAAAGTTCCAAAATAATACATGTAGTATGATATCACTTTTATAATACTTTTTTTTTAAGTTAAAATTCTTAATGAGAAAGAAGGATTTGTTTCTGTCAAGGTGGTCAAAACTGTTGGCAAGGATGGATTTTTATTCTTTATATTTATTTTTGGGCTCATTACCATATTCCCATTTAAACAGGAAGTCAGGCATCGCAAACAATCAGGGAATTTTTGATCAGAAGAACTGGGTTCTTACCCTGGGTCTGTCATAACTTTTGCCAGGTAGTCTTTATTTATTATTTTATCACTGTGCTATTTATATCACCAGCTATACAGTTAATTAACTGGTTGCCCCTATATTCAAATTTTCAACAACAAAAAAACAAATTAACATTATTTCAAACTTATTTATTAAATACCATACAGTGGGGTCTGTGTGTGTGTGTGTGTGTGTGTATAATTTTTAGTATCTTAATTAAATAAATATAAATTAAAACCACCTATGGAGCTTAGTTAGATAATATTTATTTATTTTAAAACATACACATACACAGCAAACCCATTGTCCCCCACTAGTACATATACATAGTTCATATTAGTGTGTAACTAAATCATATCCTTGTAAAGGGAGAGTAAATAACCACAAACTGAAAAAAGATTATTTTGGTTTAGTATCTACAGCCCTAGTTTGAAAAATCTTTTTTAATAGTTCTGCCAAGGTTCTAATCATATATGATCCTCAAGTTTCAACAAAGACTTGAGTATAAATGATTCTCATTTTTTTTCACAGATATTTAAATAGGCAAAAGATACCTAAGGAGAGTACAGAATTAGAAGGTAAATGACTTAGACCCTCAGAAATTGAGCTAATATTTTCACACTTCTCTTTACATAAACATAGCATTGAAATAAGCTGTTGTTGAGGATTGACTTTAAGTATTGTCTTCTTTCTAGATTGTAGAGTCTGTTGGCAATATTTTTCAAAGTAAAAATAAGATAATATATTAATATGAAGATCATTAATGCTGATATTCTAATTTTTTCAGCATTTTAGCCATACTAATCTAGTGAAATACCAGGTAAAAGGTTAAAAATAAAGCTTTTAAATCAAAACCAAATATCAATTTAATCATCACCTATAGACTTATATGTTGGAATAATTTATTTTGCTTCCTCTTGAATGTCCTAGTCTTTTGAGGCCTAAGTATCTAAGGCCAGAAGTTCAATGTTAAGTTCCTTGGAGTAATAAAGAAAAATTTAGTTAAATTCTTGGATTAATTCTAGTCAAAGGCTTTTAGGGAAAAACAACACACTTTTAATTGGCTAAGGCAAAAATTCTACTCAAATCCTGGTCTCCTTAACAACTGTTCTTTAAAAATGATAAATGCAGAGCATGACTGGAATCCTAGAAACAAGAATCTGGAGCTCAATTGGTCTAACCCTCCCACCTAAAATGTTGCAGACCTGTGCAAAATGTGTGGAATGTGGGTAAATGATGATGTACCTTGGAGAAAAACTTTGGGAAGGCCTAAGCATTTGAGGCACAGAAACTTCTCTGGGTTCTAATATCACCCTCAAAATATCAGTGGACAAGAGTGGAGTCCGTAATAGCAGACATTCCCTCCCATCTCTTCAGTAATGATTCAACAGCAATTGGCCTAGACAAAAGTGATCAGCCTGATTAATAGGTAACCCTGCTTCCCATCACCTATTTTGTATGTGTAACTCTTTCTAGTGAGAAGTGCAGTATTCAACTTTAAGGTTCAGTACTCTATTCTCCTTTTCCTCTTGTTCCAATCATGTTCCTTCACACAGGAACATTAGCACCAAAATTTTACAACACAGAGGACTACCAATGCCACAGCTGTACTGAGTCATTAGAAATAAAAAGTTTCTCTGTTAGATTTATATTAACGTAGTTCTTAGATCAGCAGAAAGGCCAGATTCCCACAATACACTGAATATTAACAACAATCACAGAAACCAATGATATATATCACTCCTGGATAGCAGTTACATATCACCTTAATGCCTAGAAATAAGATTTTCAAGTGTTTTTATAGGTAAAGTAAACAAGACATTTTCTTTTACTGATCCTAGAATTGTTTTCATTTTCTTCAACTGTAAACATTTACAGATCACACAAGGTTAAATGCATGAATAACATGACCTTTTATAATGTGTCTCTCGCCTTCATTTTTAATCACTTTTAATCTTAGTAATTTAAATATACAATCTACTAATAGCAAATTCACATTCATGTAACAAGAACCATATTACTATTCTTTCATTGTCTATATCTTGAAATAGCAAGCATCAACACACTGAAAAAGTAACAGGATAACAGTTGGAAAGGTGAACTTGTTCAATCTTCCTGTGAAACATTTGAAGGATGTCTTTGTCTTTCCTTCCTCTGCAAAGCAACTTTCTTAGAAAATACAGGAAGTTCAGAAGGAAACAATGAATACCACGAATCTCTCCTCTTAGGATATTAGCATTCTAGTTGCAAGGAGATGTCATCTCAAGTGCTATAGCAGCATCTAAAAGCACAGAATATTCCACCAAATATTTTACATTAAATATTTCTAGAAATTAATTTGTCTCACTCGCTTTCTCAAAATGTATACATTGATAACATTGGTGGGTACTATGTAATCTAAGAAAACCTAGATTATATGTATTAAAAAGAAGATTTTAAAAACATTCTTTAGAATAACTATCAATCTAAACTATCTTGTATAGCACATTATCTTCTTTTATGCAAACAATGACTGATTTTGACAAAAGAGATGTAAGGTTTGTAGAGCCTGAAGTTTATACAGTTTACATCAATTAGTTGTTCACAGTTCACATGAACCAACTCAAATAAATGCATTGCTGTTGTAGGGACAGACGAGGCAAGGCACCAAAGTTAGCAGGAAACAGTTTTATTTGGCTGCAGCCAGGTTCAGAGGGGACAGCTTTTACTATAAGCAATCAATTCCCTGAACCCCGAGTTCGGTAGTTTCAGAGTTTTATAACCAGCATGTAAGGGGAGGAACTCAGAAGTTCAGGCTGCAGAAGTTCACATAAAAGCAGCTTTCCCTTTCACTGTTCTGGGCAAGTTAACCCTTCAAGGACAAAACCTGAGAAGGGGAGAACTTCTTCTCCCCTCTCTTTCCTCCCTCTGCCAGCTTTTACCATAGAGCCCAATTGGTAACTTCTCTTATATTAGAAATGTAGACATCTCTGTGAAGCTCCAGCTCAAGGCCAGAGGCCTTGTTTACACATTTCTACAAACTACTATACTGGATACATTTGTGAAAAACTAGTAAGGGGGTGTCTAGCATCTGGAATGCTGATTTCTTCCAGGCTAGCGGCCAAGTAAAATAGGGCAACATGAAAATAGGAAATTTATCTACATTGAACTCTTTTGTAGAGACTCATTTGCTGACAGTCTTAAAATCAGCCATAGTAAAGATTTCTGCAGAAGCCCAGTTAAATTTTTTTTTTGTGGAGAATGGGGGTGCCACTACATTGCAAAGCCCTTTCCCTGGGTCTAGGAAGGGCTTGTGCAAATGAAGAATTAAAATTTAAGCTTTTTTCACTTCACAGGAAAGTGATCTTTGATATCACAGATATTCAAAATGCTTTGTGGAGATTAACAGATTAATTCCAATAATAAAATTTAAGGGAACCTGGCATTTTATTACAATATCGTATTTTACAGAGTTAATGAGATATTAAACATTGAATGACTTGCTTAAAGTCATCTAGCAAATTATCATTCCAACAGGTTTTAATTTTTTTTAGTACAAAAACACTTAAAAGTAATCATTTGGTATACTGCTGATCCCTCTTTATTGGGAAAGAGAATACCAAGTCATTGTTTAATTTATCTTGCTCGACAAGCCCACAGAACAAAATACTGAAAAGTAAGATAAGTATATAACCTTCTTCAGTACTTGTCACTCTGAATTCACATTATTATAGCTAATAAAATTCAGATTAGTTCAAGATCAAGAGATATAAGATCTTTTAAAAAAATTTTACTTTATAGACAAATGCTTTTGATTTTCTAAGTGGCACAACTTCCCTGGCAGGAGTTCTTATGAAATCAATAACCAGAGAATATTTTGGCTGAAAATTTTCTTCAGAAAACCACAAAATATTTCTCATTAAAGGTGACACAGGGACTGGCTCAGTGGTAGAGCAGCGCTTGCCTAGCACGTGTGAAGTACTAGGTTCGATCCCCAGCACCACAGGTATTTTTTTTTTTTTTAAAGTGACACAGCTTTAAGTATGAGAAATCAGACTTACCCCCTTCGGAACTAAAATAATTCTGAATGCTGGTGTTCCATCCGAGGCAAGTCGGCCTCTGAATCATCTGACAGGGGAGATCCTGATACCTATAAAATAATCAATCTTTATAGTTTCTCAGTAATTGTAAATGTCTCACTCCTCCAAAATTCCAATTCTGGCTGTTTAAATATCAGATGCTTATAATTAACTATTCATAGCTCAAGTTGCTTGCATGGGAAAGAATGAAGTCAGAGGACATTTTGGCCTTTAGTTTATACATACATTAAAAGATACTTCTAATCTGTCATTGTGTGCTATTTTTTACAAAACTTATTATAAAACAAAAATAAAAACCATTTGAAATCATCATATTAAGACTTCAAAGCAACCATTATAACTGTGTTAGATGAAGTAAAGGAAAATATACTTGAAATGAATGAAGGGTCAGGAATTCTTAGCACAGAAATAAAAGCTATTAAAAATAATCAAGTAGTTATTTTAGGATTAAAATATATATTATCTGAAATTTTAAAAATCTAACGGAATGGACTTAATAGTGGGACAGAGATAACAAAGTAAAATGTCACAGAACACGAAGAGAGGTAAAAGAAACTGTACAATATGTAGAAAGAAAAAAGATTAGGGAAAAGTTAACAGAGTCTCAGGAACCTGTGAGGAAAACATCAAAAGGTCTAACCTGTGTTTTGTCATTAGACTCTCAGAAGGAAAGGAGCAGAAACATACATATTCTAAGGAACTAAAAGAAATTCTAGAAGTGGAAGATTATATGGAATAGAAAACGTTTAAATTAGGTAAAAGGATGGTCTTAGGAAAAAAAATGTCAAGTAGACAATTCATTTTGAGAGATTAAGAAATGATTCCAGAGTTTTACTCTTTCAAAATGAGGTTTTAACTTTAGGGTTAATGCAGTAAAATACTACAAATTCCCACAAAGCCTATTGTTATACAAAGAACATACCTAGGCTATACACACACACACACATACACACACACACTCACAGACACACATTTTTAACCTAAAAAAATGATTACTACCAGTTAGGAAGTTTATATATAAATATTTGTGCAATAAGATACTAACTGCAATGACATATAAAATGAGCTTTAGCAAGCAAAATCTTATAGATCAACAGAAAACCTGTCCAATTCTTAAAACCAAATTTTCCTTAAAATATAGTAAATATGTAAGGGACCCAAGTTTCTCTAATTTACAAAGAATATTTCAATACCTGATGTAAAGCAACACTGGGAGTATGCACATCAATAGCAGCCAGAGAAGGAATCCGAGATTCTGAAAGAATTTTGTTCTCTTTCTTTATTAGTCTAGAATTTCGAGCTAGATAAAAACAACCATAAACATAATGAAAAAAATATACATTTTTTTAGTTTTTCATATTCTACATCTGTCCCTCAACATGTATTTATTACACATAAATGAGTATATGTGTTTAATTACTTAAAATATGTAAGGTTACCATAAATTATTTCTAATATTCTGTTAGTTTATTTACTACACATTTTACAATGTACACAAAAGGGCTGAAAAAATTAAAAGCATCATAAACATACCTATTCCTTCCAAGGCTCTTAGTTCAGGGAGATGATTATAGTTCAGTTCAGGCAAACGGACGTCTGTCTTAGAATATTCCCTTCTTTTCTTATTTGCCTGAAGGAGGCTTTTTTCACTAGAGACCTAATTTGGTCAGAATTATTAACAGAAATAAATTAGCTTCAGGGTAAACTAGACTTTCTTTTGTAATGACTATATTTGTATCCTAATGTTTATAGATTTAAAGAGCCAGAATAAAAAACTTTAAGGATATTAATAACATAGGAAACCATTTCACTCAATTATTCTAAACCTCCTCTTTACCAAATTTATTAAAATTGTTAACAAGTGGATAACCTGATTGTTCTACATTTCTCCTTTTCCCCGTGCCAACCTTTGGTATAAGTCCTGCCAAGAGTAAAAGGATAGAAGATGAAAATCAATACTCTGGTCTTTCAGGCTACTGAGGTCAGACCTAATAACACTTGGGCTTTTCAGCAAATAGTTGCCATTACATGTATTATAATAGAGCTCCCTTGAAATTAAAAGCTCTAAATTATTTTCATTTCCTGATTTTATAAAAAAGTTTTTTTTTTTCCATCTTAACTTCCTCATGATAAAAATGGAAACTGAAAAACTAGTCCCTAGATTAAGTGGGTGCCAAGGACACTAGCAAGCACAGCATAGCTAAATCCACATAGGTGTATTTCCTGCCTTTTATCTTACTATACCCACTTTTTCTCTCATAAAAGTTGTTTGCATCCCTGAGAACTCTCAAGTTGGAGATTGAGACAGAAAAGTCTCCTCTAACTTCCTCAGGAATGGCTTTGAATAAATCTGTTTTCTTCCACCAATTTGTGATTCCTGAATTTTGGTTGAGTGGTGAGCAGAACCTTCAATTCCAGTAGCATAATCACATCTCCTCCAAGATTGATTCTTTCTTTCTCAATATAATCTTGTTACTTGTTTTCTGTATTTGGTCTTGTCTTGCTCCTTAGGATTAGCATGATACTATCTTCCCAGGAAATATAGTTTATTTAGTAAAAAACTGTAACCTCAGTTATTTTCCTTGTCTTTTTTATTTTTATTACTTCATAGTTGATAAAGTCAGAAAACATCCAAAGTGAGGAATAGTAGTGTCACTTCAATTCTTCAATTTTATAAATTTGATATTTTTATAAACTTTTTCATTTAAGAATTGCAGAAACTACATTCTTTTCAACATCTTCAAAATAAATGGCACACAGAAATTATGTAACTTGACAAAAACATATATGACAAAATCACATATGTGTGTATTTATATATACATATATATGATGAAATACACACACAACAAACATACACATAATGACATTAAGCCATGAAGATTCCTTGAGTACAAAAAATAAAATCAAAAAGTGAGTTCAAACTACCAGATTTACACATTCAAAGCGTGACCAAAAAAAACCACATAATAATAAATGTTTGTATATTTATTCACATCCCAGTATTAGGGCATAAAGAATGGGGAAAGTACAGATCTTTAATGCAGAAGCTGAAGAAAGTCTAGATTTAGTTCTGTCTGCATTAATTTTCATTAAGGAAAGACTCCAGTGGGTCTTTTCTCCACCATTTTTTTTTCACGTCAGATGGGTAATGTGCTGATGTCATAACAAGGTTTAGAGGGAGTCACATCTCACACAAGAGCAGGACCCCCCAATCATCACGCTTACGAACCGAAGGATCTTTTCTCCACCAATCTTTACCCCCTTTCTCGATTATCTTTTCCAAAGAAGAATAAATAAAAATAGGATATAAAATTATTAGCCAGCATTGAATATGCAATGCCTGAAAGCAGTTGATATCAATTCTTAAAAAACAGTATTGAGCTAGCTACTTTTAAAAAGGATTGCTGATTGAAATAATCTTCCAGAACAGACCAGGATTAAAAAATAAAAGAAATCAGTAGGGTATTATCAAAAAATAAAATGTCATGAGCACAGAAGTAATAAACTAAGAATAATTAAAAGAAAAACAGCAATGTCCAAATCATGAGAGAGATGAAAAGACTGTATTTTTTCATCTCTGAGGATAATGAGTAGAGAAATTAGTGGAAAAAATACTGTTTGGGAAATATATCCATACCTCTCTTTCTATGTAAAAAGAATTTACTTATTCTCCACATTTCTTAAGTCCCACCCCGCTCTTTTTCTGGGGTTCTAATCCAAGGCCTTATGCATGCTAAGCACAAACTCTACTACTGAGCTATATTCTTAGCCCCTCTTAAGCAGCCTTACTGGGCTAAACATTATTCTCAGTAATGGAGTATAGAAGTGAAGAAAACATCACAAATTACTGACATGGGCTGGGGATGTGGCTCAAGTGGTAGCGCGCTCGCCTGGCATGCATGCGGCCCGGGTTCGATCCTCAGCACCACATACAAACAAAGATGTTGTGTCCGCCGAAAACTAAGAAATAAATATTAAAAAATTCTCTCTCTCTATCTCTTTTTAAAAAATTACTGACATGGAAGCTTACACATTGTATTTTTGAGGAGACAGACTATACATAAAAATGAGCATATAGAGGATGCAGATATAGGTAATGAAAAAAAAAACTAAGAAAGGAGAAGGGATAGAGGGTAATGAGAAAAAATGAGTCACAATATTAAAGAAGAACTCACGATAAGGTTTTATGTGTACTAAAGAGGAGAAAAAGTACACATAGTGGGTTATCTGGAGGAACAGAGCTCTAAATGTAAAATCTAAGTGTAAAAGCCCAGAAGAACGCATGGCCATATTTCAGGAATAACAAGGAAATCAGCATGGTCAGAACAGATTGATAAAAAGAAAGGAAACAGAGGTAGGATTAAAAGGGCAGGGGGCTTTCATCATGCAGGAACTTGATGGCCCCTTAAGGACTTTGGCATTTACTCAGAAAAGAGAAGTCAATGAAGGATTTTGAACAGAAGAATGATGATGATTTGACATAGTTTATAAAAGCAGCATTCTGGAGGTTATGTTGAGAATAATAATGCTCCTTCCTGTGCTATCTCTGAACCTTAGTCATGCTTTGAATACTAAAATCTGATAGCATGTTTTTAGTTTGCTGATTTTCTAGACCAAAAGTTCCATGGAGAGAGACGACTTAATTCCGGTGTCTTATATAAAATAGATGATCAAGAAATATTTGTTAAATGAATAAAAAAATATTTTCACCAGAAATCTGGTGCGGGTAAGATAATGAGATAATTTCTCTTTTCATTTATTCTAAAAAAAAAAGAACTGATTGGCAAGCATTAAGAAAATTTACGGGGCTGGGGATGTGGCTCAAGCGGTAGCGCGCTCGCCTGCCATGCGTGCGGCCTGGGTTCGATCCTCAGCACCACATACCAACAAGGATGTTGTGTCCGCCGAGAACTAGAAAATAAATATTGAAAATTCTCTCTCTTTCTCTCTCTCTCTCTCTCTCTCTCTCTCTCTCCTCTCTCTTAAAAAAAAAAAAATTTACTATGCTTCCATAAACAAGCAAATGGCATTATAACAACATCTTTCAGACTTATTTAAATTTTAGAATTCTACATCATGACTATGACAGGATGATTTTTGCATAATTAATGTTTCACTTTATGACTCTAAATGCAATTCTCAGTTCTTAACTGTCATACTGAATATTATACAAGTCTAGAACTGACTAGTGCTTGCTCTTCTTCGACTGGGAACAGTTTACTTACTGATGTCACATTAATATTATAAATTCCTGATGGAGAATGTTTATTTGGTTTAACAAATGGAATACAATACTTCTTAGTTTTCTCATCCACTCTGCAAAAAAAAAAAAAAAAAATTAAAATCAATAATTATTATTTTCAAGCACAAAACCAAATGACACAGCACCAAGTGTTACGCAGTTTAATCAGAATTTGATGCCTATCTTCAAATATATATTACATATAAATCTAGTGAAGCATTCTATAATTTATCACTTGACTCATGCCTTCTCACAGCCTCAACTCCTACCTTTTAGCAAAATTTACTTTTCTTTTAGCATAATTCCCAAAAGGTGCTTCCTTTTACCACCAAGTGCCAATAGACAAACTATGCAGCAGCAGACCACCAAAACAAATCTCTTATTACAATAAAATTCTTTCATATTATAGTCTAAATCGTTGTAAATTCTCTTCACCTTAAATCATACAATTCTACTTCCTTAGGACTCAGGTGAATTTTGGGTACAAATCCTAATAATTTTCATCATACAAGTCAAAAAGTTTTGCAACAACAACCTAACAAGTATAAATAGCATCTATAATTCTACGAGTAAAACAATGTGAATGAATCAATAAACATTATCATTTGCAAACAGATCTCTTAGCAATTTTTTTAGTCTTACTTTCCTAATTCATACCTGTAACTCTGTACACCTGAGATAGTTCCCATTCCAGAATTAACACCAGGAGCAACTGCTGAAAGATTGTGTGTAAGTGGGGGGATTGCTGTGCTTGAATTCCTTGTGTGGTTCACGCTGACATTGCTGCAGTCTCTGAGACTTGTGGAAGGCACTGTTTTGATGTGGCTTATCCTATTTTCATGGAGATACCTGGCATTTGAACCTCTATTGCCTTTTTCAACTTTCTCTCCATCGATTTTTGATCCTTTTATTTTAAATACCTTAGAATTCTTAACTTTGGGATCAGCATTGCTATCCTAAGCATGAATAAAAATATTAAGGTTAGTGATCTGAAAAGAAAGAAAATTACCTTTTCTTATGTAGTACTTACTTGTTGCCTCAAGCAGAATTTTACAGGTATCACCTTTTTGTGACCATTATCTTTAATCTACCTATAGAATTAAAAATGAAACCCACATTCTTATTCACATATTTATTGTGAAAATACAAAAAGAACCAAAATGTAACACTAATTGATAATATATTTGGATATGTGTGCATATGGTATCTGTATATGGTGTATATGAATTTCAGTGGGGGAAAAAAAGTGAAAGAGGAATTAAGAAAGCTACTTTTCTCACCTCTATGCTCCCTGACTCTGAGGGTAGTGAATTCAAATTACCTTATTAAGAACAGATCCTGAGTACCTTAGCCAGAAAAGCAAATTTAAATATTCAAATTTCAATTTTATAATGCTCCAATTCATATAAAATTCTAAAACAATATTTTTTCTCACATCATTTAAGGAGAAAGAGTGATATGTGTGTGTGTGTGTGTGTGTGTGTGTGTGTGTGTGTGTGTTTGCTCCCTATATGTATGTATGTTTGCTCTCCCTGTGTGGGTGGACACATACAAGCATGTGTCTAGGTGTTCTTAGATGAGCGTATGGAACTGAATTTCTCAGAAGAAGCCACATCTATATTAAAGATCCTGCAGACTATTTGAATTTGGATGACTACAACATTATGATTATGGAGAGATGGAATGTAGGTCATGAGCCAAAATTATCTTGAGCTGTCTTTTGAGCCATTTACTTTCAACCTCTGTATCTGACCTAACATCCTCATGACTCTTAGGTAAAACTCTTGGAATGTATTACTAGGCTTAGCAGACCTCTAGCCTCCAAGAACCCCAGAGTTAAAAATGCTATAATATCTGAAACCTATAAAAGAGATTTCTCCTTCTGCTGTAGCTCATCTACCTAGACTCCACCAACATAATTTTATGTTAACAACTTTAATTTCCTGACAAGCATTATTATAGTTTCCTGGTATACACTGGCATTAAAAACATACTAAGTTTGTTTTAAACTGGCAATATCTGTAGGGAAGATACATTTTTAACAAATAGGCTAACAGTTAAGAACTTGTTCACCACTCAGAAAACTTCTAAAAGCTTCATTTCCTCCCACAAAATTAAATTTAAAACATAGACATTTACCTGTACCACCAGCATTTTTCTTTCTTCACCTAAGGAATCATCTTTTCCCTTTTCCTTCTTTCTGTTTTGGGATTTTTTAGATAAAGAAATATTCCTGGCATCTTTCTGTATTTTTAATTGTAGTTCCTGAGAAAACCTACACAGAAAAATACATTCTTCAATAAAATGAAATTGTATGAAACAGAGAAACCTAGAAAAACAACTGATTTTCAAAATAATTTTCAATCAAGGGTGAGACTAGAATATTTTATTTAAAATAAGAAAAATGATGGCCTAGATCAACAGTTAAGAAAGGGTAGTCTATAGATCTGTAGGGATCCCTGAGTATCATTCAGGAGGTTCATAAAGTCCAAGATATTCTGTTTTGTTTTATTTATTTATTTATTTAGATACTGGGATTGAACCCAGGGGGCACTCAGCCACTGAGCCACATTCCCAGCCTTTTTATTCTTTATTTTGAGACCCTGTAAGTTGCTTAGGGCCTTGCTAAATTGCTTAGGCTGGCTTTGAACTTGTGATCCTCCTGCCTCAGCCTCCAATGAGTTGCTGGGATTACAGGTGAGCATCACCATGCCTAATACAAGCTATTCTTATCTTAATATGAAGATATTGTCTGTATGCTATAAAAACAATGGGGGGAAAACCTGCCAGCACCTTGCCAAGAATTAGAACACTGGCACCAAACTATACCAGCAGTCATTTTCTTCATTGTCATGCATTTTCAGTTAAAAAAAAAAAAGCAGTAAAACAGTTTTACTTAAGAATGACCCTGATAAAGCAGTGAAAAGTATTAATTTTATAAAAGCGAAACCCTCTTTTCATATTCTATGTGACAAAATGGTAATATGCATAAAGCATCTATTATGAACCAAAGTGCAATGATCATTTTAAGAAAAGCACTTGTATATTGTTTGAGATACATACTACAAACCTTTTCATAGAACAATATTTTTACTTGAAAGAAAGAATGACAGAAAACTGATGGTTAGTTAAATTTGGGGGAGGTGGCAGACATATTCTTTTAGAAAATAAAAAAAAATGGTGAATAATATATTTCAATAATAAAACTCAAGCTTTCATGTTAAAATTAGAATTCTGTTGAACTTTTGATCTTAAAAGCTTCCCAATGATTCAAAACAGTTTTATGATGAGATGGAATATGACATTTTTTATATTGTACAATTAAATTTATCAATATTTTCCAAATGATTAATGCATGGTGTTATAAAAGCAAGGATGATTAAAAAGACCCACTTAAAAAAATAAGAAAGATAGATTTTAATGCAACAGAGGAAAAAAAAGTTCATTGATACAGTTTCGGATTTCAGAGTGACCAACCTTTAAGAAACTACCACTGCCAAGTTTGAGTATATCAGAATTTGGTATAAAATTTAAAAACACCCACGACTATCCAAAAAGGGTATTAAAATTTTCTTCCATTTTTCCAATCACATGTTTGTGTAAGGCCAGAGTTTCTTCATATATTTCAACCAAAAAATATAGCACAATTAATTGAATGTAAAAGCAAGCAAACGTAAGAATCTGGCTATCTTCTACTAAGCTAAATATTAAAAAGATTTGCAAAAATATAAGGTGATATAACTGCCACTCATCTGATTTTTTTTTTTTTTTTTTTTTTTGTTCTGTCAGCTGCACTGATGCCAGCACCTGGAGCAGCACGGTAGCTCTAGAGACTATGCCAGTAGCTACGACACCCACAGATTTGACATTACGATCTCCAGCACATCAGCAGTGTCAGCAATATCATAGCACCTGGTGTGGCTATGAGTTTAGCAGCAACAGGAGATGGCACCTTTGTAACTACATCAGCACAGAAGATAATGGCATCACACAGCTGGTAGCAACATAGGAATCAGTGACCCGAATGGCAGATGTCACCACAGGGAAAATGGGGGCGGGGGGCATGAAATAACACTTCTTGAAAACTAGAAGCACCAGTTTAGTAAGCATAGGAGACTATCCCTAAGAACTGCATTATTACTAAGGGTGAACAACTGCATTATTACTAAGGGTGAACTCGGGTAGGATGGTAGATTCTTTAGTCCTGCAAAAACAGGTGACAACAAAAATAAGGAAAATGCTGTCTGTGACTATGCAGAAGCCTTACTTAAATCCTAGATTATTAAAGCCTGGAAAACATGGGTTAGTACTATACCTCTCCGCAAATCTATCCATTTGAAAGAAATCATGGTGTAGCAGCTCAGCACAGAAAGGCCTTTTGTCTGGGTCAACATGTAAGCATTTCTAAAAAATTAAGAACACAAATAATTCTTATCCAAGGAAAACTTCCTACATTTAAATTTCCAAACACACCAAAAAAAAAAAGAAAAGAAAAGAAAAAAGAAAAATCCTACTCATAGCCAATGAATTTTTAACATCTCTAACTAAGGATGAAGAAAAAAGCACAAATCCATAAAATGATCATCAATGGTTGCTAATATCACTCACATACACACACACACCATACACACACACATACAAATACAGCACCATATATTCAGTAGCATTAGATGAAAATATACAAACTCCTAGGATGTAGTCTTGTCAAAAAAATAACCTGGTTCTGATCAAGCTATAGATTTACTATAGTTTATAAGAAATAAAGGACACAGGAACATGCTGAACCATATCATGGGGAAAGTTAATGGGACACACAACCTAGTTGCTTCAACAAATTGCAGGATTTAAACAAAAAAGAAAGAATAAAAGAAGCTTATAAATTGTCTTAAAAGACTTATCAACCAATCTATTGCAATCTATACCCTTCATTTGGATTCCAATTTAAACTATAAAAAATTATATAACAGTTAAAACTTTGGACAATGATTACATATTTTGTGATACTAAGGAATTATTGTGAATTTTTAAAAATTAGATCTACTGAGATTGGAGGGGGAAAAGACCTACTCTGTACTTCTTATTGTACTAGGTGCTTTACATAAATCATTTTATTTTAATGCAAGTTTCACTGTGATACATTGAAACCCCTCAATGTTAATAAAAATAAAAGGGTCTTAGTAAGCAGCTTTAAGTAAATAAGTTCTACAAATAATTATAAGCTTAATATATAACTGAAATAATATAATGTTGGGTATTTGTTTCAAAATACTCCAAGGAGGGAAAAAACGTTGAAGTTGAGTATGGATGGGTTAGCCATGATTATAAAAAGGTTGGTAATTGCTGAAACTAGATGAAAAGAATGTCTGGGATTATTCTATGACTATTTTTTCTTTTTCTATTTTTAAAATTTTCTATAATAAAACCTTTTAAAATTATATGATTCTACTTAAGGGATTTACGTTGGACGTATTTTAACTTTTATTCCCTTTTAAATCTCTTTACAGACAGGTGATGAAGCTGGTCTCAATGACAAATGCTTCATCTATTAGATTAGGTAAAAAGTACAAATGTACTATTCTAAAAACTTATTATCATTAGTTATAAGCTTACTAAACTTTTTTTTTAATGAGTTAAAGGAAGCAAAAAGACATCCTGGGAAAATGTCCTAGGATCCTGGCACTTGGAGATAATTATTTTAACAATATTCTGAACGAGTCTAAGTAATGAGAACTATTTGAGCTAATAATTGTATATGGTCAACTTTTAGAAATAATTTGATACAGTGAAAATCTCCCTAATCTCTTCATCAATTAGATACAAGCAACAATAGTGGTTAGTTTCAGTAAATCCAGAATCTAAACAGAATAGTTCATGATCCTATGCCCTACACACTTTATTTTTTTCCTAATTTTCTAACTTTATTTTTATTTTCTTATTCTACTTTTCTTCTAATTTCCATTTAAAATATAAAATTTTTATGTTTTTTTGATGAGAATGTTAACATTGCTATGAGAATGTCTGAAGACTTAAAAAAAAAACATGCTATATAACACTAATTGTTTTCTTAGTGAGTTTAAAACAGGTAACATTTTCAGGTTTTTATCTGAAGTTTCTACACTAATACACACCAAAGTATTTAAATTCTTCCTTAAATGTACAAAAACAAAAGATCATGAGCAAATTGTTGACCAAAAGATCAACTAGACAAAAGAGAGAACCAACTCTACGTAATACATACATTTCCTGTCAGAGAGTGAAAAGAAAAAATATGACTACCTTTGCTAAATCTATCACAACTTCAGAGAGCTTAGGATAGCGTCTTTCAAGAGGTTCTGTTTCCTTGATTTCAGGCAATCTTACTCCAGCAAACACAGGATTTTTATAAAACAACTCCTGATGTCTTGGAATTAAATTACCTAGAAGTGAAAACAGCACACATCTCTGTCATTATACATGAAATGGTGAAGGGACAACTTATGTGGAGGAGAGGAAATCGTGGAACACAGCTTCAGGAGTTTAGGACTCTCTCAGCATGCAAAATCAACCAAAAACAGAGCTGTTACTGTAATGACACATGGCAGTCTTTATAGTGGCTTTGACATAGTCAACTCAAGGAAGTAACATCACTATCTCAACTCATCATTTAGAAAAATTCACAAGCTGCTATAAATAGAACTGAAGTGTGAGAACACAGGTAAAGAATATTGTATAGCTTCCCAGATATAAGTACCAGTATTTTATTTCTAACAACAGAACATAATGGGTTGACCAAAACAACTAAAATATAGTCATGTAGACAGAATCTAATCTAAATAAATCAATTCCTCCCTTTATGAATTTAATTTTTAGTAAACTGATTTTACACCTGAATCTAAGGTCATATTTGAGCATTTCACTTTTCTCACAACTTTAATATGTAAACATATATATTTATGTTTCCATAAGAAATTATTTATTGCTTATTGAATTTCTCATCTGGAAACGTAAAATCAAATAGTTACCAAGTGTTTCCCATTATTTTCATCTTCTAAGCTCTATCTCTGAACATTTATTGATACTTCAACAAATGAAAACTTTGATTGTCTAGCTCTGAAACTTTATCCAAAGTGCTAACAGCAAAAGTCAAAGATGGGACGGAGGTTATGGCTCAGCGGTAGAGCACTCGCCTCGCACATATGAGACACTGGGTTCAATCCTCAGCACTACATAAAAATAAATAAGTGAAATAAAGATATTGTGTCTAACTACAACTAAAAAATAAATATTTTTAAAAGGTCAAAGATGAAGCAAGATTACCTTCAAAGTCTCTGTGTCTCTCATTTTGAGAATGAGGATATTGACTATATTTCACCAAATGTTTACTGACCAGGGATGATAATTATTTGTATTCTCTCTACATGTGATTAACTAAATGTACAAGTGCAGAAAATGGACAACCTCTGCTCTTTTTCTTCTCTGTTGACAGGAGGGGGAGGTGAGCCTGATTAAGAACATGTGTCAGATAAACCAAAACCATACTGGGTCAGGGAGAATCACACACACACCTGCATATATGATATATGTTTTCCTATTTATGCCCTACCTTCACTTAGAATAGATACCCTCTTTAATATACAAACAACTTTAAAAACCAATACAAACACACAGGAAAAAAAAAAACTTCTAGAATTTAAAATGCAAATGCATAGGGGCTGGGGATGTGGCTCAAGCAGTAGTGCGCTCGCCTAGCATGCGTGCGGCCCGGGTTCGATCCTCAGCACCACATATAAACTAAGATGTTGTGTCCGCCAAATACTAAAAAATAAATATTTAAAAAAATGCAAATGCATAATCTTACCTAAACACATCATAATATGATATAGCTGATCAATATCAGAATCTCCAGGAAATAGTGGTTCTCCCATGAACATTTCAGTTACTAGACAACCAATGGCCCACACATCAACAGCCCTGAAAGAAATGCAATGTGGTGTAAAATTTGGCATCCTAATATGTTTATTATATCTGAATCTATTCTGCATATTAATACTTTATATTCTGGACATTGAGAATAATAGTAATAAGCCTTAAACTATCCATAAAAAGACATTCATCTAAAGTTAAGACCTCTCTCAATTTTAATAAGTGAGATTTCCAGAAGCTTTGATCATGTGGCCTAAGAGGGAGAAAGCCTCTGAAAAGTGAAAACACTATTACCTGTACTTTGTTCTAATAAGGCTCTCAGGCTTCCATTCAGTCTATTCATTATTTGTTTACATGCAACTCTAACAAGGTCATTTCATTCTTTGTTTCATAGAAAAAAGAAAAACACAGCAGAAAAAGATGATTGCTAAAGACAAATGCAATAACAGCAGGTCCTGAAGGCTAAAGGGGAGACATTTTTTTTTTAATCTTAGAGATTAGTCATAAAAACTTAAATAATATGTTAGTTTCATTTAACATAGGAACAACTATCTTGATGTTTCTTAAGTCATTGCTGAATTAGAAAATGTTACAAAAAAAATGCAGCATGGCTATAAAATGTGAACTTAGAGCAATTAAGAAAATATTAAGGACATTTAATAAACTCTAAAAACAGAGAATAGTAGAAAATATTTTAGAAAGATTTCTATCAAAGCAGTAAAACTTACAATTCTCCCTTCTTTGAAGATTTGAAGACACTTGTGTTTTAAGAACATTTTGTTCAATTTATTTTTATTCCCACCCTTGTCTCATTGAGACTCTACCTTGTCTCTTTCCAACAGTGTCAGACTTACCCAATTAATATTGGTCTCTTTACAAGTGATAAATATACATATTTCTGACTATTACCAAAAGCAGACCATTTATTTACAACTTAATTTCCCCACCTTTAAAATGAATAAACCCACTCCAATTTCACAGGAATTTTGCTTGTTTGCAGTGCTGGGGGTTGAACCCAGGGCTTAGAGCATGCTGCGGAAGGGCTCTTCCACTGAGCCACACCCCAACCCTCATGAGAATTTTTAAAGGAAATGTATCAAATGATTACAAATCATTTTATTAACTTCCCTCAACTCAAGCCTTCCTTTCATTTATTATATTGTAAAGATACTTTGTTTTATCCAGAAAAAAAAGTTAAAATCGCTCCCTCTCAGTACTGATGTCTTACTTGCCGTACTTGACATCACCAACCAAGAGTTCTGGAGCTCTGTACCAGCGAGTTGCCACATAATCAGTATAAACCTCTCCTGGAGCAGCCAAAGTCCGTGCAAATCCAAAGTCACATAACTTGACGACACCAGACTGGGAGACTAAAATATTCTCTGGCTTTATATCTCTGTGTATGATCTAAAACAAAAAGAAGAGGACAAAATATGGTAAACAAAAATTAATTATTTAGGAGAGCACCTACCATGAGTGGGAAACTGATTTTTTATCCCTATAAAGAATAGAAAATAATGCATACAAATTGTTACTGACTTTTAAGAAACTGAGACCTAGCTGGGCAAGAAAAAACATTCATGCTTGAAGTTTTATTTAAATACTCAAACACAAAAAAATACATACATTATTAATCAACAAACCAACTGGCTAATAACTAATCTCAAAACTAAAAAAACTCTCATTGAAGACTAGGGGTAGTAAGAAAAATTTTTATGAAAGGGGCAGGTTCTATAGTAGGCCTTTAATACTGAGTATGATCTGGATAAATGTAGAAAAAAAAGAGCAATCCAAGTGAATGTAACAAGGAAAGCAATAAATAATAAGCCTTAAATTACCATAAAAGGACATTCCTGTAAAGTTAAGAGCTTTAGAAGCAGGTGCTTCTGACTTTTAGCTTTACCGACGTGATTCTGCAATCTGCATTTGGGGTAAAATTGGGGGTTCATAACCCACTTCAATCAAATGTATGAAATATGATATGTCAAGAGCTTTGTAATGTTGTGAACAACCAATAAAAAAAATAAAAATAAATAAAAATAAATAAATAAATAAAAATTTTAAAAAAAGAGCTTTAACTCTCAGTTTAATAAGTGAGATTTTAATAAGTGAAATACAGAAACTGTAGTAAAATGTTTAGTTTTTTCCCCCCACTAAGCACCGGCCAGCCTGGGAAGTTTGAGTTTGTGTCAATGTCCTGGGGACCCATGGAAGTGAGGTGACCAATATATTGTTTAAAGGTGATGCCTGTGATAAACAAGCTAAATCAGAGAGAACCACTAGAAGGAGAGAGAAGAGAAAAGGGACAAATATGAGGTGATAAAGGCCTAAATGAGGCTGGTGCTCAGAAGAATACAAAGGAGAATATATAATTTAGAAATACCTTAAAATCAAGAATCAATAGAATTTAGGAGTAATCTCAGATGTTTTATTTAAATCTGAGAATCTGCAATGGTAGTTCCATTACCGAAAATAGAAATATCTATAAATTTTAATGGAATGATTAGCTTACTTTTAGCCATATGAGCTTTGGATGGAATGCTGAGCACCCAAGTAGAGACATTCATTTGACAATTAGAAATAGAAAGAGGGTAAAACAAGATCAATGATTAAGATTTCCTGGGAGGAAAAACAGGAAAGTAGGATAGAGAATATTAATTCAACAGCTAAGCAAAACAAAGTATTAGGCTTAATCCTTTTAATGTAAGTAAACTATATTTTGGAATTTAAAAAATGTGTGTGTGTGTGTGTGTGTGTGTGTGTGTGTATTTGTTTTAGACCCCTTCAAAAGATCAGGATCCAAAATGGCAATATGTCACTGTTAAACATTTTGCATAAGCTAGAAACTTTTATTACCCTAGGTATCAGTGTAAGGACACAGAACCAGTTCCAAATCAACTGTACTACAGCACAAAAAGCTGAACTAGGAGTTGGGAGACTTCGGCACTAGTCTCAGGTTTTCATTAAAGCCATAGACAACTCAATCTTTCTGAGTTCCCCTCCTCATACTCCAAATGAGAGGGCCAAAGTGCATGATTGTTATGTTCCCACCCAATTCTCATAGTCTATGACTTATGGTAACAACAATAGAACCCAAGCATAACCAAGATAATAGGAGTAGAATTTTTACTAAAAGCTATCATTGCAACCTCGGATGGCCAGGCTCTGATATGGGTCCTTAATACCATGTATGATGTAAATAAATTAATAAATTTCAGCAAAAACTTTGTTTAGGGGTCTATAAACACTTCATAATGCCTTATGCTATATGGGTCCAACTTAACATCAAGGTTGATAGCAATCTTAAATTTGTTGTTAAATACATTTACTCAGCCTGGCTTACAAAGTATTAAAATGATATTTTTTAATTCAACTGTTCACATATATGTATGTAGACTCATATGAATACCATATTTAAGAATAAATGTCTTTAAGGACTGGGGCTGTAGCTCAGTGGCAGAGTGCTTGCCTAGCATGTGCAAGGCACTAGGTTCTATCCTCAGCACCACATAAAAATAAACAAATAAAATAAAGGCATTCTGTCCATCTACAAATACAAAAATAAAAATTTAATGTTTAAAAAAAGCTGAAAAAAAAGAAGAAATGCCTTTAGAAAAAGGTACTAATGATATGCTAATGAGAAAATAACATTACCTATCTGCTTTAAATATGCTATTTGGAAATATAAAGGGGCAAATGCATAGAGAGTGCATGGATTTATAGATACTACTTGAACCATAAAATAAAACTTACGGATCTTGTGTATTACATAGGGAAGGGATCAAGTGCTTGATACATATTCCTTCCTTGATCCTCTTGTTAAAACACTGACTGATTTTTTGAAAAATTAGGCTTTATTCTAAGTTGCCTTTCTTTTAACTGGGTAATAAAATTTGATTTTTTTCCATTAAAAACCGGACAAATGTTTTCATCCTTGAGTGAACATGTATGTACATGTTTCTTCATCCCCTTCTCCCTTCTCCCATCATAATTATTTGTCTCCTTTAATAGCAAACTATTCTTAGTATTTTACATATTGTAACTTATTTTATTCACTCGACAATCCTGAGAGTAGTGCTATTATTATTATTATTATTATTATTATTATTATCATTATTATTATTTTAGTTGTAGGTGGACACAATACCTTTATTTTATTTGTTGTTGTTTTTTTTTTTTTAGTTTTATGTGGTGCAGGGGATCGATCCCAGTGCCTCACGCATTCTAGGCAAGCGCTCTACCCCTGAGCCACAACCCCAGTATAATATTATTTTATTATTATTATTATTATTATTATATTATTATTATTTCCACTTAACAGGGGGATAGGAATGAGGATTGTGAAAGAGGTCCAGGAGGTTTGAGAGGAAAAAGGATATGAAATTATAATTTGAGAAGAGTTTGAGAGTAAATGAACTAGGAAAAAAAAAGTCTGACTACCAGGCAATACTAAATATCCCTTGATGTTAACTAGTCATAAATTAGAGACATGACTAGATAAATTAAGAGTCATAAAAGATATATGGATGCTCTGAAGTTTATGCATGGGACCAAATGGATAGTAAACCTCCTGCCTTAAAGACAGAATGGCTCTCAAGCCAGCAACACTTTACTATACACTCCCTGAATGTGAATATAAAGGTAGGCAATGTTACTAAACATGGGTTAATTAGTCATGAAAATATAAAAAAAGAAGGCACACAGAGGCAAACTTAGGCAGAACATTCAAACACGCTTCAAAAGAGAGAAAGCCAATGATAGTTTTGTGTATGGTTCCTCTGACAAATCCACCTTCAGTGTAGGAAATACAACTAGCTTCCTTTAAGTACTTAGGCCCATTGGGAAGATACTATTCTTTTTATGAGAAGGATTAATCAGTGTCTTTTAACTTGATGCCATGAATTACTTGATTCATTGATTCCTAATATTGGTCCAAATGCCTGTACACTGATTATTATTATTATTATTAAAATTCATATGTTCTTGAAACAATTATTTCTCTAACTTAACTAAACTGACACTCAGTCTCCTGAGCTTGGTTGATATAAGTCTAGTCTAAGAGACAGAAATAGTCTCTAAATTCAGTTACTCTCAAAATCAATTTTCTGAGACTGAATCATTCCAAAGTTGCCAAGAGCAGGCTTCCTAAGAAAAGCTAGACAATGTGTTGCCTGGTAGAAATTATATCTCTACCTTTACTGAGGAATTATCCTAAAATATATATATATATATATATATGTATGTGTGTATATGTGTGTATATACATATACACACACATATATATACATATGTATATTGTGTATATACACACATATATATACATATATACATAGGTATATAAGTATATATTAATTATATTAGTGTTATATTATTCATTATATTAATATATACATAATAGCATGTAATTATTCTAATATATGTAGAGATGAACTATTCATTATAATTCAAATACATAATACAACTACACAATAAGATAGCTAAAAATAAAGATAATAATAAGAAAACTAAAAAATTTATCAAATGCTGAAGTGATAGTACATAATTTTTTCTTCTATTAATGATTATCTTTAAATTTTCAAATTTCCTACCATTAGCATTCATTACTTTTATAATCACACATAAATTTCATTTAAAGTACTTTATAAAACTGGCATACTATGTGTATAGTTATTCATTTTATACCCTGTGTCAATTTTCCTGGAGGTTATTTTATTTGGCACTCAAAAGGACAAAAGATTATTGCAATAAGGTAAGAATAGAGATATTTATACTTTCATATTTCATAACTAGTCAAGAGAACCTGAATTAACAAATACATAGAGCCTTAGTGTATGCATGTGTCAAAACTCCTTATGGAAATTAGTGAATTTCACTCAGTAAATCTTGCCCTAAAAAAAGAGCAAATATTTAAATCTAGTTAGTGATATATATAGTACTTAGTGTTGAAGAAGTATACTAATTCTGCAACTTACTTTCAAACGTATAAATAATACAGCTTAATATATTAATGAATGAATAAATATGTGAAAAAGTAAATACTGCAAAATGTTAATAAATGCAGAGTCTAGATAGTGGAAACATGGGTGTTCATCCTACAGCCTTTCAACTTCCCAGTGTGACCTAAGTTTTTTACAATAAGAAGTTGGAAGAAAAGAATGTGTTATGGACACATGAAAATTGACAATATCAAAGTAATATAGATCCTTTCAATTATTTTACTGGTTCAAACTTTAGTTTAAACAAATGCCTCACTAAATTAAGCGACTAGTATCTGGATAGTCAAGGATTTGCAAAATAAAATTACTTAATCATAATACTTACATTGTGACTGTGACAAAATCCAATTCCATTAATAATCTGAAACAAATATTTTTGAACTACTTGGTAGTCTAATCCTTTTGGAAAGAGTTCCAAGTCATCAAGAATTGTGTGGTCAACAAATTCAAAGACGAGGTACCATCTTTTTTTTTTCTTACACACTTCCAACAGATTCACCAAATTTTCATGCCTCAATTGCTATTATTAAAAAAAATGCAAAATAGTTTTTATAAGTTTAAATTATTAGCAATTAGCCACAATCTAAAACAGATCTCAGCATAAGAATAGAATGCATAAAATACATAAACAATGCATATTATAAAAGAATATTCTAGTTTTAAAGTTACAGCTCCTTTCTTCTCTCAGAGAACACAATAAAACCAATAAAAAGAAGAAATGTAACTCCATCTTTTTGAAAGTAAGATGGATCTATGACCCCGCCCCCATCTACAATGAATGAGGTTTGATTACCACAAGTACTCAAGGTCAAACAGGAGTATAAGGATACACCAAAGGATTATCTGCAGCTACAAGGCTAACAAAGCCAGAGTTTTCCAAAGTTAGAACATACCTTCAGGAGAAAAGGACCAAAACTGAAAATATCCTTCTTTGGTATAATGTTGATAAGTTTTGTGGGTATCACTGAAAGCATCACTAAAACTGAATAGCCCCAGTGAATACGACCAATGAATGGAAGGGGAAGGAGGGTTGAATAATTAATCACACAAAAATATATTTGCTGGAAATAAATGGTTAGACTAGAAAGCAAAACAATTCATTATGAATAAAACTAAAATTACAAATTTCAGAGAAATTAGGGCTAACAGCATTGAATTCCACACCAGGCCTATGTCTTAAGGAACATCATTGTAAACCATGACATATTCTACTAGCCTAGAACAAAATCATGTCCAAGAAACAAAGAAGAACCAATTCAAGATCTATTCAAAGATACTGTAAGAGAGAGAAACACCAATTACAGATTAAGTGGTTATTCTTAAAATTATTAGGATATAGCTTTCAAAATCCTCAAGGAAAGAAAGTGTAATCCAGGGCTGTAATACCCAAACAATGTGTCATTTAAGTAACAAACAATGGAGAAAATTTTTGAACATGAGCAGTAAATGCATTTAGTGCAGGACAAAATATTATGCAAATTTGAGCATCATAGTTATAAAATAGAAAGTATTTTAAACTCAACAATATACAATATTACTAATAATAATAGTAAAGGGAAAAAAATAAAAACAAGATGTATGTGCACTGATTTTTCTTGTCAACTGGTCAAATGATAACTTTTGACCTGAAAATTTCAATTATAATTATAGCCACAGATTTAGTGATAAACACTAAGATAAATAAGCAATCTTATAATATAAGTGGTAGATGTGTGGGAGAGACAAGGAAACAGAAACATAACAATTACTTTACAATGGAGTATGTGTATTATAGACTACTATAATTATAAAGGTAATCAATTGTACAAAACTAAAACCCTTCCCAATTACCAAAGAAAACAGCCAATGTAAATAAGGAATTCAGAGACCATATAGAAAAGTACTTGTAAGGAATAATAAAATAGTTTGACATTATAAATAATCACTAATACTTACATAGTGCTTACTATGTTCTAGGCACTATTCTGAGCCCAAAAACTCTATGAAATAGGTATAATTATCTTGTTTTATAGATGAAGAATCTAAAGCAGAGAAAATTAAGGAAGCTCCAAGGTCACACAGCAATAACTGGTAGAGGCAGGATTGGAACCCAGGAATTGTGACTTCTGTCATCTCTTGAAAACATTTCATTTTTGGTCATTTCCTCCTCTGTGTTCAGAACATTCGCACTATAAACTCACTCGGGCCCACAGTTGGTTTGTATGCCATAAATTTAGATTTCTTATTCTTAACCACTAAGCTATTATAATTCTATAGGGGGGAAATAGAAACAAAACCAAATATATCTGTTATATTAGAATATATTTTATTTTAATAGGTAAAATTAGTCTAACTGGGTCACAAAGCACATTCCAGATTACTGGTTAAATGAATTAAGGTATATCTATATGATGAAATAAAACACATCAATTAAAAAGAATGAGGCAGTTTTATGTTTACTGATGTGCAATATACTAAGCAGAAGAAGGTAAGATGCAGGTCAGTGGGCAAAGTCTGCTCCCATTTGATATATGCACATATACTGCCCCATACAAATCCATATGATTGTATGGGAACAGAATCCCTCTGATCACTGTATAACATAGCACTGGTTTGTTATGGAAAGTACAACTAAATGACTGGTACACATGGGTGGCAGGGTAATTCATTTAAATTTTATGGCATATGCAAGTATTATATAACAAAAATTTAAATCAGGGGCTGGGGATGTGGCTCAAGCGGTAGCGCGCTCGCCTCGCATGCGTGCAGCCCGGGTTCGATCCTCAGCACCACATACCAACGAAGATGTTGTGTCCTCCGAGAACTAAAAAATAAATATTAAAAATTCTCTCTCTCTCTCTCTCTCTCTCTCTCTCTCTCTCTCCCCTCTCTCACTCTCTCTTTAAAAAAAAATTTAAATCAGAAAAAATATGTATCAGTGAAAGTACATACACATATACTCTAGTAAACTTAAATTTTAAAAGATATATGCTATAAAAATTAACTTGGAGACTAGAAAAAGAAGCTTGAAGTCTATCAAGCTAGTTAGGAGGAACCACGTTGGTCAAGGTCACATCTACTTAGAAAGCTTGAACTACCTCCACCAATGTATTATTGCCATCAATTCTCAACACAATGACCATCCTGCATAATATCTAAACTGTGTTTCTAAAAATTGCTTCTCTGTGTTATGCCCTCTGGATTCAAAGTCCCTGGCAGAATATTCCACTGGTCAGCTTAGATCACAGGGTACAAGAAGATGGGATAAGGGGGAGATCTCTGCATTCAGGCTGTGTCATGGGAAGCAAGACACTGCACCTTACCACGACTACACACAATGAGAAACTGCATTCATAGGGTAGGAAATGGGAATGTTTTGCTTTTTCTATACAGATGAAAAAAGTGACAAGTGTTCATTTCATATTACAACTGAAAATGCAGTAATTTTGTCATTCATTAGGGTTCTTACACTCTTGTATGCCTAAAACACTCTTCCCAGATCTTTACATGTCTGACTCCTTGCTGCTATCTAGGTCCCAGCTTCATGTCACCTCCTCAGTCACTCTTGAGCACCTTACTCCGTCTTATTATCATCATAGCACTATATACTATAATATTATCCCCATCTGATAGCTCAGTATAGTAAAACCCTACCTGGTATTTTCCTTTATTATTATTATTTTGTAGCAGGGATTGAGCCCAGGGACACTTAATCCCCAGCACTTTTTATGTTTTATTTTGAGACAGGGTAATCAATGAAGATGCTTTTCAAAGAGTTAAAGAAGCATGTTTCAGCTAGGATAGATGAAGTTTCAATTTTATTATTATCACAAAACTATTTTCTATTATTGATGATATTAACTCATTCCCATTGAAAATAAGAAAAAGCTAAATAAGATTTAATTATAATCAATAAGCAATCATGGCATTTCATTTTCCATAGTGTTTTCTCATAAACAGAAAGTGCACTGAGATGGTTTCAAAATGCATATCTAAAGACAAATCTATTTAAAACTCTTAGCAGGCTGGGTATGGTGGCACACACCTGTGATCCCTGGGAGGCTGAGGCAGGAGGACTATAAGTTCAAGGCCAGCCTCAGCAACTTATTGAGGCCCTAAGCAACTAAACAAGACCCTGTCTCAAAGTTTTTTTAAAAGGGGCGAGAGGGGAGGGCTGGGGATGTAGATTAGTGGTAAAGAGCCCCTGGGTTCAATTCCCAGTACAGAAAAAAAAAAAAATCTCCTAGCAGATTAGAGGCTTTAAGTAAGGTTTTGGAATTGACTTATTATTAGAGATAATAAGTAATGCATCTTATTTTTTCTCTAAGAAATATTAAAGTAGTTGTCCACTCCATGAGTTAAGAGTGTAAAATTTTAAACATCTTTATTAAAAAAGCTTACCATGAAATGTGAAACTATAGAGAAAGCTACTCATAATAAGACATACAGTTCATTAATAAAACAAAACACCTTTATTTCACAAATCTTATATTCAAATAGAACTAAAATTTCTAATAAATTCTGTTTAAAAAATTAAATGATAATAAAATAAAGCTGTTCAATCATGATTGCATTGGCATATTTCTAGTAAAATAATACATTATACTTAAATATTCTACTTTTTATCAAAAATTCAGACTACATAAGATAATCTCTCTTTCCCTATTAAATGTAAAGTCCTTCCTGCCAAGATTGCTATAGCAGCCCCAAACCTGCAATCATTATTAAAACACAAACTATAGTCCACAGGTTATCTTTATGTTAATATTTTAAAAATAAAATGACCAGCCGACGATGTGACTCAGTGATAGAGGTCTTGCCTAATGTGTAGGGCTCTGGGTTAGATACCTAGTGTCACAAAAAAGTAAAATAAAATAATAACAAATAAAAGTAGACCACGACCTCTTTTGGTAGTGGCAGACTAAGTAACTCAGACCAATACTCTAAATGAGAATTCTTAAAAATTTGGGTCGAATTTTTCTAATTTTCTGAAACATAAAAGGCTAAGAAGATAATTAGGATTATTGGGCCAAAATCAGGAACAGAAAAGTGCAGAACTCAAAGCTGATTTTGCCAGGAAGTATCAGATATGGAACTGAATTTTTATTTTTGTGCCCTATACAATTAATAAGCAAAAGTTAAAGCCCAAAGGCTGTAAAGGCAGGACCCCCCCCAAAAAAAAACTACCTCCAATTTAAGCTGGTCTCCTAAAACTTACACCCTCCAAAGTAAACATAGGTAGAAACCAATCAGGCATCACTAGACTTCACATCACCTATAATGGTTCAAGGAAACTCAAACCTTGAATTTGGGGTCTGGGGATGTGACTCAGTGGTAGAGCACTTGCCTAGTGCGTGGGAGGTGCTGGGTTTGATCCTCAGCACCACATAAAAATTAATAAATAAAATAAAGGTATTGTGTCCATGTATAACTAAAATAATTAAAACAACAACAACAACAAAAAAAAAAAAAACTTGAATTTGGATTATTTTGTAAGGGACAGGGAGCCCCCGCTGTGCACTTCACAGAAATCACTATCAGATAAATAAAAATAATCTCTGGAGGCAGATAATTTTACCTTAGCCTCAAAATATTTCTATAAATATCATTTCAAAAATGAGATTCAAAGCAAAAAGATAACGAGAAGCACAAGAAAGCAAGAAACAATTAACGAGAACTTTGAACTTGTTGAGTAGATCCTGGACGGGTAATTGTTGGTATTATATAGAAACCAGAAGGGTGAAAATTTTTTTTAAATTTTTTTTAGTTGTAGTTGTACACAATACCTTTATTTTATTTATTTATTTTTATGTGGTGCTGGGGATTGAACCCAGTGCCTCCCACATGTTAGGTGAGTGCTCTACTGCTGAGCCACAACCCCAGCCCCAGAAGGGTGAAAATTTTTATATAAATAATAATGTTAACTAGTGAATGTAGTTGATTACTAAAAGGGGTAAAAGAGGATTCTAAGGAATATTTTTAAATAGCAAATACAGAGAAGCTACTACTTTTAGGGCAGAGGGAAAGTTCCCAAGAATTTTAGAAGCACTTCAACCACCATCAAGGATACAGGCTTCATTGGAAAGGTCCTGGCTACCACAGAAATGTGTGGTTGTCAGTGGTGAAGAAATCTGCCAGAGGATACAGGCCAGAGATGGTTTGTAACCTCTCTACAATTGATAGAGAAACTTACCAGAAAGTGCAGGTGGGCCACAGCCAGTCCATGAAAAATGCTAAGGTGAACTATCAGAACCTCTTGATATGGTGCTCTGCTCACAGTTGTACCCCCCCAAAAAAAGCATACCAGAGTCTGGAGGAAAAGCCTCTGCCTCTTGCTAAGGATCTACAGTATCCTTCCATGCCCTTTCTCTATTAACAAAACCTAAAATCAAACCAGCTAGCAAAGGAGAAATGTTTACAGAGTTTAGTTCCTATATCACAAGACAGGTCCAAGAAGCAGTGATTTAGAACTGAGACAATGAATTAATTATTGTCACAGTGCCCATGAACATAGAAGAAGAAAAGAAAAATCATATCTGGAGGAAATATCTTCAATTTATTCCTAAAAATAATCTTTCAAATATAATGTCCAGCAAAAAATCAAAGAAAATCAGGCAAACAAAGAAAAAAGATACTATATGTAAAAAATATTAGAAAATAGAGACAATCAAAACCAATGAAGAATGACTTCATGTATTGAAATTAATCAGGTACAGAATAATAACTATAACTTTAAAAAAAGAAGTAACTCAAAAATTAGGGGAACTTTAAACCATAAAAACTGGCATAGCATATTTGGACCCAAATAAAAATCCCAGAAAGGAGAAGTACAATAACTTCTGTTTGTACCAATAGAGACTAGGTAATTAGTAACAATTTCTCCCACTGAGTACAAGCAGAAAAGCTGGACAATACATATACAATAACTACTTGAAGGAACCAGAGAGATAAGATAGTAAAGTATATCTGGCCTAGGATCTGGAAGGAGACAGAAACCCAGGGAGGTGAGCCAGGCAATTAGCGCCATCTTTTTTTTTCAATCCAGGAAACATACCAATTCGGAGAGAAGAGGCTCAGTGAAACTTCTGACAGTATTGTGGGACTAAGGTAGCAGTGACCGGTGTCCAGATGGGAAGAAAAAGTACAGCACTGGTGAAATCCTCCTATTTTAGGTTGGCCTAAAAAGTCCTCAAACTATGAATAAGTGTGAACCATCAGTAGCCTGCCTCAGAAGCTACAACTCAACTTCAAATCATGTAAATCCCTTAAATGGGATTAAGATGATATTAGAATGCTAGCATCACCAGGCTTCCTGGAGTACCAGTGCCCTCAAGAGCCTCAGAGAGACAAATATAATAAAGAATACAAAACTACAGCTACATATAAGAACATTCTCTAAAAGAAGCATTCAGAACAGTGGAGAAAATATAATATTTTTCAATAAATATTTCTTGGACAACTGAACATCTATTAAAAAAAAACATAAGATTTGTGCCATAAAACATAATTAAGATCAATCTTGGGTGTCCTAAATGTAAACATGAAAAGCAAACCTATTAAGTTTCTAGATGATCATATAGAAAAATATCCTAACTAAACTCTAGGTAGGAAAAGAACTTCTTAAACAAGACATAAATGGCACCAATCTAAAAGATTAAAAATTTAATACATTGGAATTAGCAACTTCTGTTTAAAAAAAGGCATCATTAAGAAAGGGAAGAGAAAGCTCACAGAGGACAAAAGAAATTTACAACACATATAATTAGTATATGATTTATAGTCAAAGTATAACTGAGATAAAGGTTTGAGGGGTTTCTGAGGTAATAATAAATTCTATTCTTGACCTGGATAGTAGATACACAGGTATATTCACTTTCCGGTAATTCACTGAGTTGTATACTTAGGATTTGTTCCCTTTTCTTCTGTGTATTTAAAAATAATTTTTAAAAATTATTGGGCACAGTGGCACTCGCCTGTAGTCCTAGCATCTTGGTAGGCTGATGCAGAAGGATTGAAAGTTCAATGTCAGCCTCAGCACTTTAGGGAAGGCCTAAGCAACTTAGTAAGACTTTTGTCTCTAAATAAATAAATAAATAAATAAAAAGGGTTGGAGACTTAGTGGTTAAGCCCCCTGGGTTCAATCCCTGGTACCAAAACAAACAAACAAACAAATAAAACTACATTGATTAAGAGTGCATGTTAGTAAATGTGAAAAAAAAAATCAAGGCAGTGATTAATATCCAATCAGGATAATGTTTATCCATAAAGGGACAGAGGGTTGAATGACTGGCATAGTATATAAGAACGTCCTTAGCAATGTTTTATTTCCTGGAGAGTGATTCCATAAATGTTTGCTTTGTAATAATTAATTGAGCAATAATTATTGTTTTGTGCACTGTCTATATGTGGTCTATATTTTATAAAATTTTAAAAATACAAAAATATAATATTCCAGGGCTGGGGTTGTGGCTCAGCAGAAGAACACTCACCTAGCATGTGCAAGGCCCTGGGTTCGATCCTCAGCACCACATAAAAATAAATAAATAAAATAAAGGTATTGTGTCCAACTACAACTAAAATATATATATAAATAATACTCCAAATGAACAACTTAATGATGGAGATTAATGACATACTGAGGAGGGGATTAGTAAACTAAATAAACTGTGCTGAAGAATATAAAAACAATAGATGGAAAGGAAAACAGATAAGAAAAGCAGATGATTCCATATGAAAATTTAATATATGTTAACTGGAGTTCCAAAAATGGAATAGAAAGGTCTGGATAATACTTGAAGAAATAACTGATAATTTTCCAAAATTAATTTTAAAAATCATATCATAGATTCAGTGAATTCTAAGTAGAATAAAATATATCCACACTAGAAACATCATAGTGAACCTACAGAAGAAGAAATTTAAAGGGAAAATAATATAAGTAGCCAGAACAAAAAGAAAACTTTAATGATTTTCTGAGGGGAAGAGGATCCAGGGATCCAGGGGCTCATGGAGTGATTGTAATGTTTTGTGTCTTGACTTAGATGCTCGTTACATGAGCTCATTCCATTTTTAAAAATTCATAGAGATGTATTTTTATGATGCATACACTTTTCTGCATATATATTATATGTAAACAAAAAGTTGAAAGAAAAAATATCCAGACATTAAAGAACAGACTTACTAAAGAATAGAAATTAGACTGACAGCTGACCTCTCAAGAAGCAAAGTGGAAGCCAAGGGACAGAACAATGTTACCCTCATTTTGTGGACAGAAAATAACTGCCATAACTGCTAAACTAAAATTCCATACCCAACAAAAATATCTTTCAGGAATAACAGCAAAATAAAAGACATTTTCACCAAACTAAAGTGGAAATATTATGCCTGCAGTAGATTCTCACAAATGGAAATCCTGAATAATGTACTTCAAGAAGAATGAAAGAGGGGCTGGGGATGTGGCTCAAGCAGTAGCGCGCTCGCCTGGCATGCGTGCGGCCCGGGTTCGATCCTCAGCACCACATACCAACAAAGATGTTGTGTCCACCGAGAACTAAAAAAAAAAATAAATATTAAAAATTCTCTCTCTAAAAAAAAAAAGAAGAAGAATGAAAGAGATCCCAGATGAATGGTCTTAAATATAACAAAAAAGGACAACCAAATAAAGTGATCAATGTATAAAAAGCTAAATGAATCTGGATATAGTGGTGCACATGTGTAATCCCAGCTTCTATTGAGGCTGAGGCAGGAGGATCACAAGTTCAAGGCCAGGCTGGGCAATTTAGTAAGATCTTATCTTGATATAAAAATTAAAAGGCCTAGGATGTGGCTCAGTGGTAGAGTGCTTACCTAGCATACATGAGACCTGGTTTGTTTGATCCTCAGCATTTCTCTCTCTCTCTCTCTCTCTCTCTCTCACACACACACACACACACACACACACACACACACACCATACACACAAATCACTGAATAATTATATCTTAAAATATATTAGGGTAATGTTGAGTGTAATGATATTAGCATATAAAATGGAAGGGAATAACCAAAGAAAAAGTTTTGCAAAATGTTTCCATGTGTCTCAGAAAAGAATAAAATTACTGGATAATGTTACTCTTTTTGACAAATTTCTAGGAGAAACACTAAGAGAAACAATGTGCCCCATGGTTCCTGGTTGTACTAGGGGCTCCAGAGACCTTATCCCAAAATAAAAAATAAAAGGAGCTGCGGGGGTGGGGGCTGCAACTCAGTGATGAAGTATCCCTGGTGGTTCAATCCCTGGTACAAAAAATAAATAAATAAATAAATAAATATAAATAAACAAAAAAACTAAAAGAAACAATGTTTAGTTTCTAAATTATCAGGAAAGAAAAAGGAATAAATGTAATCAATATAAAGTAAGAAGAGAAAGACAAGTATTGAATAGGTATGACAAATAATATTTCAGATATTACATTACATGTAAATGGATAAATGCTCCAATTAAAAGGCAAATGTTATCAAACAGAATAAAAAGCAAAATGTACCTATATGCAGACACATATCTAGACAAGTCGGAAAACCTGAAAGTAAAAATATAGACAAAGATATACTATAGAAACACTAACTAAAATTAAACTAGCATAATCTGAGTTCAGACAAAACAGACATTAAGACAAACTATTACTATAATTAACAGGATTATGTTTCATGATGATAGAATATTTGATTCAGCGGGAAGATAGATAATTCTAAATTTGACACACTGATAATATAGCCTTTTTGTTTATAAACATTAACTGAACTACAATGAAAAGTAGAAAAATCAATAATCACAAAAGATTTTAACATATCTCTTCTCAGTTTTAGGTAGAACAAACATGAAAAAAATAAGAATTAGAAGATTTGAACAATATACTTAACAAACATGGTCTAATAGAATAATAGAATGGTCTAATGCTATAATAGAATACTTTTTAATCACAAGTAATTTTTTAAGTGACTATATTATAAACCAAATTGCAAAAAAAAAAAAATTCAAAGGAATTATTTTTATATAGCATATGCTCAAATCACAGAGTAGCTGTGCCATAACTAACATGGGAAGAAAACCCAAAAATTTTCTACATATTTCAAAAATTTAAATATACTTTTAAATAACTCAGAGATCAAGGAAAGTATAATGGAAATGAGAAAATATTTTCAACTAATATATATCAAAATTTCTGGGATACATACTACTATGTCCATAGAGAAGATGTACTGCTTTAAATCCATGTATGAGGGTGGGGAATAAAATGTTGGAAATTAAAGAAGTAGGCATTTATCTCAACAAGTTAGGGAAAAGAAGTGCAAAACAAACTCATCCAAAATAATAAGAAAGAATGAAATAATAAAATTTTAAAAAGTCAAACATTGATTCCTTCTAAAGATAAGTAGAATTGATAGAGAAAGAGACAAAGGACTTTGCATAATAGGGCTAGACTGCTATCCTTAGAAAGGACTGCCTTGTGGGCCTTGGTGACTGCTGGTAATGTAGATTTCAGGAAGGTTCTCTTCATTTCCAGAACTAATATGGGTGGCTCATTCTGCAAAAAAAATTTGTTTTGTGCTGAATAAATGCTTTCCTTCTGGGAAGTTGGAATTTTGGTGAATGCCAAGAAGAGTGCCTATGTGACCAATCCCCAGTAAAACCCCAGTGAATGCTTGCGTTTCTAATGAATTTCCTTGGTAGACCATATTTCACATGTATTGTCACTACTCATTCCTGGGGGAAATAAGCATGTGAGTAACTCCACTGGGAAAGAAGCTTGTCCTAGGTTTCCTCTGGAATTTATCCCATATGCCTTGTTCCTTTGTGGCTTTGGCTTTATATTCTTTATATCCTTTCACTATAATAAGTCATACCCATAAATGCAACTATGTGCTGAGGACTCTGAGTTATAGAAGATGGGGGTGATCTTTGGACTCCCCAATACAGATGGCAAACAGATGATTGATTGATAGATGATAGATACAGAGAGAAGAAACAAATATTTTAAAAATCATCTTTACATTCACAAGGTAAATTTGCATACATAATCATTTTATTTCTTCTTATTGACAAAAGAAATTTATACTTTAGTTTGTTATAAAATAAAAACAAATATAAAAAAGTAATATTTTTCTATACTATAATTTTGAACAAGAAACAACTCATTTTATAAATTTAGTATATACATTTACTCACCTTTAGTAACTTGATTTCTCGCATAGCAATTTTTTTAACCATTTTGTCATCATCACTTTCTAAGAACTTCTTGATGGCCACAATTCTTCCACTATCTTTATTCCTACATTTCATCACCATTCCATAACTCCCTTCTCCAACCAACCCTAGGTTCTCATATTTTTCCATTTTAATTTAAAACCAGTAGGAATTTTTCTTGCTATGAAAAACAAGACATAGAATTAATAGTTTTGATTATGTTAATTGCCTCCATCCTCCCAGCAATTAGTTCTTTCCTGCTCATTTTCCATATTACAGCAGTCATATTACTGTCTTTGGCTATTTGTACTAATACAATTTCTTAGTGTTTTCATATCTAAGCTCTGTTTTCAAAAAATTCATACACATTTCCTAATAGACAAAGCAAAGGAATTAAAGCGGTTAACTTTAAATTTAATTTGCTGTCATTTTAATGAAATTCAATATATTTTAATTTAGATCAAAATATCATATAAACATTTTAGAAAAAGCACAATTCCTTTTCACTCAAAGGTGAAAAAGGCACAACTAAAAGAAAATTAAGTTTTTTTTTAATCAAAGTTGGAAATCTTTATGTACTTTCTACTCAATTGGAAAAAAATTGATCACAAAATAATCACTTACCAAACTAACACTGAATCTTTGATTAATTTTCCTTTACTTTGCTTGTGGGGTGGAGGGTACTGAAGATTTAACCCAGGAGTGCTTTATCATTGAGTTACATCCCCACCCCTATTTATTTATTTATTTGTTGGTTGGTTGGTTGGTTTTGAGGCAGGGTTTCACTGAGTTGCTAAGGCTTGTCTTGAACTTGTGCTCCTCCTTACTCTCCTGAAGCACTGGTATTATAGGTACATGCCAAAGCACCCAGCTTAAATTGCTATATTGAACTTATAAAATAAGATCAATACCGTCACAGTATATTAGCAGATTTTTTAAAAGAAATTAAATATTAGTATCACAAAATACAGTATTTTTAAAATCCGATTAGTGATTACCCACTGCACAATCATTTGAATTTTATGGTTTGAATTCTTATACAAATCACTTTATGACATTTTCTGAATAAAGTTAACCACAAGAGAATCTTACTTGTTTTATCAATGATTAATGGAGGTGCTACAATCATTTCACTACATGTTTCACACAGAAAAAAAAATTATTTTAGGGTTGGGGGTATAGTTCTGTGGTAGAACACAAGCCTAGAATATTTGAGGGTCCAGGTTCAATCTCCAGCAACACACACACACACACACACACACACACACATGCACCCACAACACACACACAATTATTACAGTAAAAATATATTTTTTTCATAAGGTTTGCTTGCTGTGATATATGAAAGCTATTAAATTATTACAACTTCAAAGTTAAATTGAGGTTTTTAAATTTAGTTTTGTCATCTGATTATAAAGTTAAATTTCAGAAGATTAAAAAGTACTGCTCCAAATTCCAATGAAGTTTCAATAGTTTGGAGAGAAAAAGCAGTCTTTCAGTAACTTCATATTCAAGTGATGATTCATAGGTGAATTATTAAAGCCTTGATAAAAAAAACAGGCATTCGTAAGCTTTGAAAGGAAAAAAAATGCTTGCCTGTTATATTGTGTACTTAGGGCAATCTAAAATAAATTTTCCCAAATTGTTGTGGTAATGTTTTACTGACTTCTTTACAGATGGCAAAGACAAAACATATATTCTCTTTGCTTTAGAAAACCATGATAATCCAATGTAAATAATAAATTTTCAGCACTTGACATTTAAGTTTGAGGTTAGATTATATACATTGTGTGTATGTGTGTGTGCACACATGTGTGTGCACACATGTGTGTGTGTGTGTATGTGTGTGCACGCACTGCTGGGAATAGAACCCAGGGCCTCCAGCTTGCTAAGTGATACTTTACCTCTGAGCTTACAATCCCTAGCTCCCATTATATACATATTTTTAATGTAAACATAAATGGAGAACCAGAAGATTGGCCTTTGAGGGGTAAAAATGAAGACAATCCCAATCGACTCCAACTCAAATGCTGTCATTAATTTTATTACCAGTTTTGATAGTAGATTCTACTACAAACTACAGAGCAGGGTCCCAGACAGTGACTTTCCATATACTTGACATTTTAACTTCTGTTAACTATTTTTTAATAAAATGTTTGTATTTGAAAAAATTCAATATAATCCAATAGCTCCTCTCCTAAATTTTTTTGTCTTTCCATTAAGAAAGTATGTTTTATTAAAGACCAGACTAGGTTTACCACTTCAATGATAAAAATAGCTAGAATCTATGCAGGATCATTTAAAAAACATTTTGTAATTGGCATCAATGTTTTAAAGTGCAAAATAAACAAAATAAAATTTACCTAAAGCGTATCTAAGGTGTTCTGAAGCCATATCAAAACTAATTTTATCCATGTTGACTATTCCAAGTTTATTTTCCCAACCAACTTCACATGTGGACACACCACTTTAAATACACCTGCTTTTTCAAGTGACACTGCCTACAAATACCTTAAAAGTATCACGGTCCACAAAACCTTGTTTCCTGAAATAGTTACTCATAAACTCTTTCTTTTCATGCCTTCTATTGTTGAATCTAAGGGTAATAAAACTAAAGAAGCCTGGCAAGTTGGCACTGTTAAGTATTTCTGAACATGCGCCATGTAAGCATATGGTTCTAATACTAATAATTTATATAATGCTAATTTTTTATTTTGTTAAAGACAGAAATCTTTTTTTTTTTTTTTTGGTAAAAGAACAAAAAAATAGAAGCTCTTTAAAGTCATATACTTACTGTTTCTTCAAATCCTTTCACATGGAAAGATCCAAAGGTTTTCAACTTGGAAACAAATTTGAGGTGAAATGCATCTCGCTAGCTGGACTAAAAGATGCTGACTAGCAAACTAGCAATTCCAGTGTTATGATTTCTTCTGCGGGCACAGTGACGGGTCCTGGGTGAAGCAGGCTGGGAGGCAGATGGGCCTCAGCCCGCCGCAAGCTCACACTTAGGAGGACCGCTGGCCGCATGCTGTCGTCGTCAAGGCAACGACCTCACTCTATCTCCAGCCATACGCACAGTCTCTAGAGAGTCTGTGCACGAATCAGAATGCGTCTACCGCAGGCACCAACACCTGTCAAGGCCAAGGCCTGTAGAAAAATTAGCAGTGGTAAGAGGGCACCGCCCCACAGCTCCGAAGGCGCTCAGTCCCTCGAGTCTGTGAAGCAGCCCGGCTCCAACTAGCCCTCAGCGAAGGCGTTGGCCACCAAGCTGCAAGGAGGCGGGTTCTCAGCCTTCCAGGTCCGCCCCGCGAGTGCCCGACCTCCCTTACTCTGATTGGTCCAGCCCTGTCGTTAGGCGCTATGATTGGCTTAGAGCCAATATCCCCGCCCCTTCACCTGGGGCTCGACTCAGGTTCTGTTCGCTGACGCGCAGTTGCCTGCATCTCAGCACACCAACGTTCTGTAGTTGGGAGGCGCCTCTTCGCCTGCGGCAGACCTCTGCTCGCAAATGAGCCAAGCGGCCTAGCGAAGGGTAAGGTGGCGGTTAAGTAGGACTGAAAGCATGGAAAGAGGAGTGTTTTTCACAGCTTCTCCGCTTTAAGCAGGAAGCAGGCCCTGGGCGCCCCCACCAGGGGAGGTTCAACCCAATCCCGATTCTGCAGTCCCTTCCGTTCTGGGCGTAGGGATAATCTGTCTGGTCAGGCAGAGGTGAAGATCACAGTGAGGAGGCGATTTAGTAGGTTTGAGAGAAGGTAGGCATTTACAGACCTGATTAAGCCTGGGCAGTGAAACACTGGGAAGAAAGATCAAGGAAGGGAAGAGAGGGCATGAATGAAAAAAAAAAGAGGGAAGGTGCTGGGATGGGTGCTCAGTACCTTTATACAGCAGCCAAATGGGGTGAAGTTGGGGCTTATGATGTTAAAAGGTCTAACGTCTGCAGATCAGAACAACTCGCTACTTGAAAAGACTGGTAGATCAATCAATATCTTGTGTGTTCAAGTCACACATAAGAAACAGGATTTCCCTAATTTTCAACAAACTTGAGACCCTAAGGTTTTCACTCTCATTCCACGCTTTATAATATTTGGTTTCCCCTGATTTGAGGAAGTGTCCTGAATAGCAGACATTTATAGTCAGTATTAATTCCTTCTGTATACTAAGAAATAAACTATCTTTAGTAAGTTTGATTAGCAAGTATTAATCTTCCTGTGCTTAGTTATCTTGTCCAAGCTGCTTAAAACCTAGTTCCTGACCCTATGTTGAGGAATGGACCTGGAACCTAGGTAGGGAAATACCCTTTTTGGTCAACCCAAGATGTTAAGTATTCTTGTAGCAATTACCTCTGTCCTTTGCTGTGAGTTGGAGAGAGCCATGCCCCATTTTGTTACCTCTATAGGCTATAACAGAATCTGATAAACTTCTTTTATGTGAGGGACAGATCCAGGTTTGATTAAGCCTGAAACTCAAGAAGAAGAGTTCAAAAAATTTTTCTTTTGCAACTTCATGAAAAATTTTAACCAAATAAACATTTTAAGGTCCCTGCAAGCAAAAGGCTCTGAAGCCTAAATAACCTGTTTATAGCCCACAGGGAACCAAAAGGATAAACTTTAGATTTGGTGAACAGGTGATGCATGAGAAAACAATTTCAAAAAGAATTAAGTTTGAAAACCAGAGAGAGAATTACACTTCCTTGAAAAAGCAATCTACAGGGTTGCTAAAGAGTATGTAGCATTATATAGAAATAGGATTGTGTTATTCTTTTAAAACAGGGAAATATTTGTAGGGAAAGGGAGGGTTTTTTATTGTATATGGACAGCATGCCTTTATTTGTTTTATTTTTATGTGATGCTAAGGATCAAACCCAGGGCTTCACACATGCTAGGCAAGCACTCTGCCACTGAGCTACAGCCCCAGCTCCAAGAGAGACTCTTAAGATGCAGCAAAAAGAATAATTGATGAAAACCCATTGAGAGGTAGGGAGGAGAAAGTTCTGAAGTATGAGGCGGGCTTAGACTTGAAGAGATTTAGGGAAAACAGAAAAGTATAGGATAGACACATTAGCTGGATCTCCTCAGTAAAAATTTCATTTTTCCATGAAAAGGTGTACTGGGAGATTGAGGGTCAAGAATTTATTAACAGAAATTCCTCCAAATAGGTAGTTATGACAGGAAGTCATTTTGATATAAAAGGATATAAAATAGGATAATGTACCTACTTGAGCTTGTATACCATGAATTTATAGTGACACCAGATGACACTGTTTCATAGGACTTAGCAACTTGGAGGGACAAGAATAGAGAAAACAGATGGTATATAAGCTACCTCCATTCGAGAATTGGTAGGGCAAGAGATTTTAAAAAGGAATTGAGGAATCAAGGATGCTGGAGAATGTACCATTGAAATACCTTGCCATGGGTTCCAGCTAGATAAGAAGATTAAATTATAACAGCAATTAGCTAACAAACTGAAAATAGAAAGGCAGTGAGAGACTGGAGGTCATCATAGGCATGAAGATTATGTTTAATAAAGGAGCAAAATAGGAAATTATTACAGAGAAAGCAGTTTATGAATTCAGTCTTGTAAATGGTACAAGATGAGGATCAGTTCTAAAGGGTTGGGACTGGGGATAGAACTCTGGCAAAGTATTTGGCTAACATGCACAGGCTCTGGGTTTGATCCTGGAACCAAAAAAACAAACAAACAAACAAAAAAAAAAACACCAACAACAACAAAATAAAGGATGTAATGTTTGGCCCTTTCTTTGGGTAACAATAAGTTGAGCAGGAACCTAGGTTAAAGTATGAAAAGACATTAACATAAACTACCCAACTATCACTCTAGCAGAAGAGGTTAGGAGGGGCAGTTTAATCACCAAAGGAAGTAAAAATGTTCTAAAAATCCAAAGAGAACTTTGGGAGTACGAGATGGACATTGAGAGAAGTGCTTCAGAGATCGCCATGAAAACAAGGTGAAAATAGATCACTGGACGTAAAATCTAGCAATTCCACTTCTGGGTATATACCTAAGAGAAATGAAAATATATAATTTTAAAAATTGTACACAAATATTCATAGTTATATTATTCATTACAACCCCAAAGTAAAAATGACTCAGATTAGCAGAGGAATAAATAAAATCTGATAGGGCTGTGGGTATATGAGCTCAGCTCATTTACATTAACACATGTTTAGCATGTACAAAGCCTAAAATTCAATCCTCAACCTGAATCTTGATATAGTCATTCAATGGAATACTATTCAACTAGTAAAAGAAACACTGATATGTGCTACAACACATATGATATGCTAAGTGAAAGAAGCTACACCCAAAATGCCACTTATTATATAATTCCATTTATATAGTGTCCACCATAGGCAAATCCACAGTAGCAGATTAGTAGTTACCATTGGGTGGGAATAGATGGGAATGGGGAATGACTACTAATGGGTGTGGGTGATGAAAACTTTCTAAGGATTCATGGTGATGGTTATACAACTTTGTGAAATATACTAAAATCACTGAATTATATATACATTTATAAAAGGTGAACATTATGTAAATTGTAACTCACTAAAAAAATTAAGGGATCTAAGAAATATATACCATCCCTAGAAATACCTTTTTATATATTCTAGCTTACAGCAGAGTCAATTTCTATCATATAATTTCACAATAATCATTCCCTACAAATCTTTGCATTCAAAAACAATGTGCTTGGGTCATTTTTTTTTTTTTTTGGCCTCACTATTCCCACCTTACCAAAAAAACAAAAAAAGATTCTGTGATTAGTTTCTATCCTGATTTATTATGAGCTTTGGGTATCACCTTGAGTCATCAAGTGAGATAAAGGGTCATAACATCTTCAGTAAGGTTCTTCATAATCAATACATTATAAAGGATGCAACTATGATATATTCTGCCATTCTATTAAGAAAATGGGGGCTACGGGTGTAGCTGAGTAGGGAATATATTTAGCACGCCCAAGTTTCTGGGTTCAGTCCTCAGCATGAAAGATTGAAGTTTTAAGGTTCTCTGATAGAAAGACACATGCCATAGAAGAGTTAAAACTGTTCCTAACCTAGTAATTTAGTTACCTCAATGGGTTAGGGTTGTGGCTCAGCCTAGCATGTGTGAGACACTAGGTTAAATTCTCAGCACCACATATAAATAAATAAAATAAAGCTCTATTGACAACTAAAAACTATTTTTTAAAAAGTGATTAAGAAAACGAGTTGAAAACTTAAAGTATATCACTTATTGTTACAAAATTCAATATAAATATCTCAATCTGTCAGTCACCAACATATCTACAATATGTGAAAATGGGAATCAATTTCTCAAAATTATAATATTATGCATTGTTTGTATTGGTAATATACCTCTTATAATCCTCCCTTAACTTTTAAGTTTCCTCTGGCCTCTAAGCCATTCTGTAGTAAAACTACAGAAAAGATCTGCATTCATTTGTTTCATTTCTTACCTCTGGTCTTCTCTTGGCCTTCATTACTAAGATAGTTCTTAAAAGTTCTTGCCAAATCATCTGTGGCAGCAGCAATTATTTGCTACTCACAATAAGTTGGTTCTTTTTCCCTGTATATATGGTTTATTACTGCCTCCAAGGAAGCTAATAGCTATGTGACTGAATTCGTCATTGGAATATGAGATGTTTACCATTCCCAGTTCTGGTTCATAATAATCTCCCAATTAAAACCCTCTGTGTTCTTTTTCCCTGTTAGCTGGCTTTAATGGAGATAACTCCAATGTGATATTGAAGCCACCCTGTATTGGAGGCCTTCATTTACTTGTGTTCTTAAATGACTAAGTGAGATAGAGCCGGGCACATTGGCCTCTTCACCACCATTCTCCTAATACTTTATATATGAGAAGAGAAAAAGTATGCTATCTGAACCCTTTGACAATTTAGGATTTATTTGTAATAGCAGCTCACTATAATTTATTTGCTACTTTGACCTCTAAGCAGCATTTAGCACAACTCCTTCTTTCCTTCTTACAAACTCAAGTGAAATTTAAGCTTTCCAATACTTGCCATATTTTGTCTCCCTGTATCCTTTGCACATTTCTCCTATATCATAATCTTGCACTTCTGGGAGTATTTGAGAACTGTTTTCAGCCTCTTACCTTCTGTACACTCTCCTAGATGATCTTATCTAATTCAAAAGCTGCAAAAGTCTATAATCAAAGGCTGCCATTGACAGCACAGAGCTCCCCTAAGAACTCCAGAATTACACATTTAATCATATAACACCACTTCTTGGATATGCAACTGACATATGAAACTTAACATGACTAGAACAAAACTGCTGATTTTCTTTCACAATCCACTTCTGCTTCTTCCCCATCTCGGCATACCAAATACCACCTTCCATCCAAGTTCCATTATTATCCCAGGAGTCTTCAAGTCTTCCCTCTCCCACATATTCAACTTCCAATCCATAAGCAACCCTTGTAGGTTTATCTCCAAATTCTATTATATTAGCTGACAGCTTATCACTGTCCTCATTCCTACTTATTCAAGTCACTGTCATCTTCATCTCTTCCTAATTCAGATCAACATCAATTCCCTGTTCAGAACTCTATGATCCCATCATGAGTTAAATCCAAACAAGGCCACCCTTGGTTTAGGTCTACCTCCTCTTGATGTTTCCATTAATCATAGGGCTAGAATGGCCTTATTGTCCTGGAATACATCAACCTCCTTCCAAACACAGGGCCTCTACTATTTGTTCTTCCACTTGGAATGTTTTCTCCAAATTTCATCAAAGTTGCCTTCTCTTCAGGTTGCAAATATACCTTTTTTTTTTATTACCATCCTGGGTAGAACAGGCCCAATTTGAGTCACTCTCATAGCCTCAAGTAGTACCATGCAGTAGCCATGTAGTCTGGTGTAAGTTGCTAACCCAACTGTTGTACCTGAGTTAACCTTTTCCTCATAGGATTACTGTTAGAATTAGATGAGTTATATTCTGCCCAAGACTAATCAGGACTGAAATTAAAAATTTGTTACCTCTCCCCCTAAAAAAAAGGTTTCCTAAGGGTACATTGTACCTGCTGTATTGCCAACCAGCACCAAGGAAGGCAGTTTCTGGCACATATTAGATGCTAATATTCATTGACTGCTATATAAGGTCTTCTCTATTTACATGTAATTTGTGCCTGTTTTGAAATACCACTGTCACCTTTCAATGAAATGTCTTTCATATTTGTTTTCTCAAAATCTACAATCCTCATCCTCATCACTATTTAGGCAAATTTTGTTCTGAACCTCTCCAAGCTTTAGCTCACTTCTTAAAAAACAACTTAATAGGGTTATGAGATTATATGTACAATGACAGGCCCTTAAAAATATTTTTTATCAGCTCGACTCATAGTATGACTACCTCATTACTTAAAGCTTTTCTTAAAAAATGTAGTTTCTGATTAAAGGACCCACAATTTTAGGCCTGCTAGTGCTAGAGGCTATGATTTTACACACATTTTCAAAAGCAAAACCAGGATAAAATACATTACATGCAAAATTTAAATTTCTGGTGTTTAAAACACATTTTTTAAAAAATTAAACCATCTTGAGGAGGATTTTACATTCTTTAAAGCTGATCAACACCTGGCTAATCCATTACTTTAAATTGTTTCACTCTTTAGTAGTTAGCCTTAAAATACAGATGCTGCAGGCTGGGGTTGTGGCTCAGTGGTAAAGCACTTGCCTAGCATGTGTGAGGCACAGAGTTCAATTCTCAGTACCACATATAAATAAATAAAATAAAATAAAGGCCCATTGACAACTATTTAGTATTTTTTTAAAAATACAGATACTACTTTTTCTGTTCCTCAAGATTTAACAGTCCTAGACTACAATAGCTCATTCATTCTTTCATTTTTGTACTCTTACAACCTGTTCACCATACACCATTTCATCACTCCCATGCTCAATTCTCTTTAGTGGCTTCCTATGGCAATTAGAAAAAAAAAAAAAATCCAAATATACCCCTCTCTTACAGTTTTACATGATCTAGTTCCTTTCTCTTCTAACTCACCTTTTACCACTTTTGCCACTTCTTGAGTTCACTCTATCAAGCCTCTTCTAATTTCCCTCCAAGTTTTTTTTAATAGGCACTTTTTATAAAAGCTGGTCTCTGGTTGGAAAAGTCATGCATTAGATTTAACTCTAAAATGGGTGACTCAGAATACCTTCCTAAAGTGGTCACTTTATATATTATTTTTAAATTTTACGTTTTTTTAATTTTTTTTTTTTAGTTTTAAGTGGACAGAATATCTTTATTTTACATTTATGTGGTGCTAAGGATCAAACTCAGTGCCTCAAGCATGCTAGGTGAGCACTCTATGACTGAGCTACAACCCCAGCCCCTACATTTCCTTCTTTTAATATGAGGCATAGCATTTACAACTACTTCTCCATTATCAAGTAAATGAGCTCAGTGAGACCAAGGGGCCTTGTCCATTGATTCATGTATCCAATACAACATGACATACAGGGCTGTTCAACAAACTCTTGGTAAACACTGTTCATGGTTTGTCTTCATTAGAGCAGTGAATAACATGAAAAAGAAATAACAGTGGAGTAGCATGTATGATCATGCTGAAATGAACCCCAACATTATGTATAACTGTAATGCACTAATAAAAATTTTTTAAAAATCTAAAACAACATATGCCAAAATATTTATAGGACCATCTGTGTGCTGCATCCTTTTGATGTACTTCCTGTAACATGCATATTGTATGCATGTATGTGTTTGTGTCCGTCCTTCTGTCCATCCTTCTCAAATGTCTTTGTCTCCCCTTGTGTTCCTATGTCTCCCCTTGTGTTACTATCACATATCATTTTACTTCTTCGACCTACAAGGGAAAAACTTCAGATTCTTCTTTAACACCACCTATTCCCTCACCAAGACCTAGCCAGTTTACCTTCAAATCTTTCAAAGCTGTCAAGTTCTTTGGATTTTTAACACCACCACTCTAGGCTGTCACAGCTCTTGACTAAAATATTGTGACATTCTTCCACCTGGTTTACTCCAGTTCATTAATGAACTCCTTCAACTTCTTTACTCTGTAGCTGAAGTCATTTCAAAAGATAAATTTTGTCACTCTTTACCTCTTCTTCTCACCTACATGATGGCAAAAACTTTGAACAACTTTCCATTGCTCCTGGAATAATGACCAAACGCCTTGAAGCCAACAAGACCCTCTATTGTTTGTCCCCTGGCTATCTTCTTAAATATGCAGCCATCCATTGTTACCATAAGGCTTACCACAAGGCTTCCATCCTTTTTAATCTGTTTAGGAGCACAGAACCTTGCATAACTTACCATTTATTAATAATACTTAGAACAGTACCCAGAATTTTGAAGCTTGTTAATGAATGAATTGAATGAGCCACTATAAGTTAATCAGAGTAACATTAGCAAGTCTCCTTGCAAAGTGTAATACACACAACGAAGAAAACACTGAATGGAATACATGAGACTTCAAACATTTCTAGGCTGAGAATAGATCAGAAAAACAGAGATGTTCATTATTAAAGAGGCAGATAGACATAGCTAATTTTCTTAGAAAAAATAACATTTTTTGGAGTTCCTAATTTTAAATTACCTAGTGCCTTCCAAGATGATGCAATCAAACAGATATTTAAAGACATGTTCGTAACAGGGTAGAAAGCAGAAATACATTTGAGTCAACAACATTAACACTTAATAGGGGCCTATTAACGTTGTTTTAGATACTTTATTTTCACTGAATCTTATAATCACCTACCTCATTTTACAAAGGAGAAAACAGGCACAGGAAAAATAGGCACCACTGAAATGATAGAGATGCCATTGGCTGTGTCTTCAAAACCCTGCTCTTGGCCTGAGGGTATAGTTCAACAGTAGAGTGCCTGCCTAGCATGAACATGGTCCTGGGTTCAATCCCCAGCACTGCAAACAACAACAAAAACACTGCTCTTGACTATAATATACAACAAGGAATAATTCATTGAATGAATTATATATTGAAGCCAAGGTAGTACCTGGCCTAAACAAAACCATCAAGAAAAGGGGAAAGAAGAGACTATGGAAAGAAGGAATGAGGTTATGGTGGAAAAAAAGAGAATAGCTAAAAATCACATATTCAAGGAAGAAAACAGCTTTATCAAAATTCTAGAAACAAAGAAAAAAGCAATCAGTTAATGAGACAATTCACAGGCTAGTAATCTTTCTATAAATGTCCAATTCTGAATCTGTATTTACAGTATTTTTCCCAAGTATGTGGTAATGCAAAATGGACTTTACTTACTGCAGTTCTGAAATACATTACACATTATAATTTATACATGTGCTACATAAATGGATTTGAAGATTTTAGCCCCTACTTTTCAAAAACAGCCAGTAATTTCATTTAGGAGTTGACTCAAAAATTTTTTTAAAATATTTTTTTTTGTTTTAGTTATAGTTGGACACAATACCTTTATTTATTTATTGTGGTGCTGAGGATCAAACTCAGGGCCTTGCACGTGCTACACAAGTGCTCTACCACTAAGCTACAACCCCAGCCCCAACTCAAAATTTACAATCATTTTGAACAATTACTTTTTTTTTGGGGGGGGGGTGTCAAGAATTGAACTCGGGGGCACTCGACCACTGAACCACATATCTGCAGCCCTATTTTGTATTTTATTTGAGACAGGGTATCACTGATTTGCTAAGTGCCTCACTTTTGCTGAAGCTGGCTTTGAACTCAAGTTCCTCCTGCCTCGGCCTCCCCAGCTGCTGGAATTACAGGCATGTGCCACAGTGCCAGCAAACAATTACTTTTTAATGTTACTACTTTCTTCGTGAAACTACTGAAACCTACCACAAAGTCTTATGAACACACACACACACACACACACACACACACACACACACAAAATATAGGGTCTTTACAGACCTGCAGTTAAAACATAAGTTGATTAAGTTAACCCAATTTAAAGAAAATATGTGAACTCAATTCACTAATTTTTCATTCACTGCTACACAGACTGTACCTTTAAAAAGACTATAGCATATAACATAAATGAAATGAAGCATATTGAATGGCTAATGCTTTCAAATATTTTGCTCCTACAAATCTTCTAGATCTGTTGGGAAAAGAGGCTCAGAGCCTGAGAACTTGCCTAGCATGAGCAGGGTCCTGGGTCCAATCCCCAGCACCACAAAATAATATGCAAATCAGGCTTGATAATACACACATGTAGTCCTAACATGGGAAGAGCACTTGAACTCAAAAATTCAAGACCAGCCTAGGCAAGATGGCAAGACTGTTTCAAAAAGCTAAAAAATGAAAAAAAAAAAAAAATTTCCTGAATCTAATAACTTGCTTCTTCAAATTTGGATCTATTTTCAAAAGTGTGGGGATACCTTTATCTCCTCTAAAAAATGTTTTTCCATAAAGTTAGATTAATTTACATTTGTATTACAAAATACTTAAGTCTTACTGCCTCCTAAAGATTATTTAAGTAATTCTGATTTTTCTCCAGAACCACCTAGTAAAGATTAATTTAGGAATCTTAAACAGTGTTATGAATACTAGCAGGAAAAGTTTAAACTTTTGAAATTACATATGCTTTAGAACCTTATTTTTCATTTGAGGCATGACTAAATATGCCTAAATGAGCATTTCTAATATTCTTATATAGCTTGTTCTCATTCCTGATCTTAGGCCACACATCCATTATAATAACCTGGATCCTCTCATCCCTTCTTTCTCGCTTTTCCTTCTGAGATATTAGGTAGCAATCCTTTAGAAAACCCAAGGTATTTTCTTTCTTTCTTTTTTTTTTTTTGGCCAAATAACTATTTAGTGATGTGCTTTAGATTATTATTTTTTTTTTTTAAGAGAGAGTGGGAGAGGGAGAGAGAGAATTTTTTTTTTAATATTTATTTTTTAGTTCTCGGCGGACACAACATCTTTGTTGGTATGTGGTGCTGAGGATTGAACCCGGGCCGCACGCATGCCAGGCGAGCGCGCTACCGCTTGAGCCACATCCCCAGCCCAGATTATTTCTCTTCTTCCTTACTTTCTACTATTATATTGTTTAACTTGTATACCAGCTGTCTAACTCTATTGGCATAGATCTAACAACGTTCAAGTGTTACTTAAATGTTTTGCCTATTTATACATCAAATATCACAAATAATAAGCAGTTGATTTTCAGAATAATTCCTTATTTTTACTTAGGTTGTATGAAATGCAAGTGGGAGAAGATAGTTGGGAACATAAAACTACAGATTAAATTCGGGACATAGATAATTGCTGCAGACATCAGTAGTTTATTGTTGGTTTAGTCCAAACACATTCAAAATGGAAACTCAAAAAGAATACTTTCCACCCGAAACAATTAAACTAGGTTCTACTAGCATATAATGCTTAACACATTACAGCAATAAAGATGGTAATCCATTGTCTTCTATACCTACTAAAGCCAAGATGGTAAAGCCAATTTGGTTGCAATAGTGTCATAAGGATAGAATATTACCATCAAAAAATAAAATCAGAAAATAACAGTAATGATAGATGAATATTTTTACTGCTTCACCGAAAAGGGGACAAAATGTTAAAAGTCCACAGTACTACAGGTGAACAATCACCATGTAAACTTCTCCATATGATGTTTTAATGTTTCATTTCTAGTATGTAAAAACTGAAGCTGAATGGCTCTTTACTCTACTTTTCTATTACACTTAACATTTGTCATTTCTTTTGGTGCCAGAACAGTTTTTATGGGTTACAGGGCAATATCCTGGATTGGAAATATATATATATATATATGTCTATATATATGTGTGTGTGTATATATACATATATATACATATACATACATATATATATATGATGGGAAGGAGAAAGACGAGGAAAAACATGCTTGGGGGAAAAAAAAACACTGACAATAGAACCACTTATTTAAAAGTAGTTTGGATAAAGGCTTCAAAACTTCAAAGTAATTTTCTGGTAAGAACTTCAAGTACTATACATTAGAAAGTGTAAAACTGTTTCAAACAAACAAAACAAACAAACAAAAATCCTTAAGCCCACAAAAATGAAAATCTATGTCCCCCAAATATATGCAATAGTGCAAGACTTTTCCTCAAACATGGAAGACCTCATTTAAGGGAGGGGGGGGGGGAAAGACAAGATTTAATTGTATTCATATTGCCCAGTTCATAAAAAACAAAATATGTGCATCATTTGCTAGTTTACTAAATAGCAAACAGTTGCATAATTCAGAACCAATTTGCTACTATGTCAAGTGCAGATTTTGTTTTTACTAAGATAGAATGGAGAAGTCTTCCATGCCAACAAGCAGCTTTAAGTGGTTACACACTTATTTACCCCACTTTTTGCCTGAAACATCAGAAACTGGTATATACTGATTGCTCCAAGCATAAAAATTAGATAACCTTGGCCATACTTGTGGTATACTGGAACTTGCTATAAAGACAGACAATAATCCAGCAGCTACAAATTTTGCCTACAGAATTGTTTAGAGATTCATGTAAAAATAAAAAGATGTCATCCCAGACTTAAAGTCAGGAGCCACTAGGGGGCTGACATCAGTTCAAGAATTGTGCAAAATGAATGACAGTTCCCTGCCCCCCAAATAGAAAATGCAAACACTTAAGAGCTGCTGTTCTTTCCTCTTAAAATTGCAGTATCCTCAACTTTAGGTTTAATTGCCACATATGGAATCTGACTGCTTTTAAAATGTCACTAAAAATGTACATCAAGTTGACTGACTTTCCCAAGAGTTGAAATGATGTTTCAACGTTCACACTTAAGCTAAAAGTCAACTAGAGACACTCAAATAACTGACTTCTTTCTTCCCTCTCCATTCCAAACACACAAGACTCCCTCCCACAAAGAACACAAAAGTTGTTAACTGAAAAACAAGATAAATAATAAGCGTCCATTTTACTGATTTTAAAGATACTGCAATTTTTATACACTTCAATGATTTTTCAACATTTTGCAGCTGTTTGGCTTTGCAGCACAGCAATTCATAAACTATACTGTACAAAATTACCAGCAAGACTGGAATGATGTATTAATAGAAGGCACCATCATGCTTATTACATTACCAGAGAACAAAAATACAGGAAAGACAATTTCCACTGTACACAGCTTAAAGAAAGGAAAAGGGAGGAGGAGTGTTGTGTTGAGCAGCCAGCCATCCCTGTACTGAAGAGGGGCAGGTAGAAAACTCTTATGGAGCTACTAAATCTGGTCTAATATTCAAGACCATAACATTTGAAGTTCTGATTTGTTATTTAGTTCACAACTAAATGATTTCCTTCTGGAATATTTCTGTAGTCTTGTTAAGGTTTAAGAGTACACACGCTGGTCACAGCAAGCAGATAAAATGCCCTCATTCACAAACTATTCTCTACTGGAAAAAAGATGAAAGATTTTTTTTTCCCTGTTGCCTCCTGTTGCAGATGTCAATATTAATGAGTTCAGAGTACCCAATAGTGCATTTTGATGAGTGCATAATAAGTTTCTGTTGGTTTGTATTTTGGGGGGGAGCCAAGAAAAAAGGCAAGATTCTCCAATTGCACAAATTGCACTATTTGTGTTTCCAACATTAATAGGCAGAAACAGTAACACTTAAACAAAATGTGCAGCAGAAGATTTTTTTTTTTTTTTTTTGACTCAAAGGACCTGAATTCAGTGGGCATGTCCTTTTAAGTTCATTTTGTTGTAGATAGTTTTAAGATATGGTCATTTCTCAGTCCTTAATTCTCCAAGTCTAGATTTATAAATTAACAATGTAAATCCTGTTGTGAAATTGGGGAAATAATGTCCACCTCAATTTAACTGAACCAAAGATGCTTTTCACATCAAAGAAATGATCAAAAAGGCTGTGTCACATTCCAAAGCCAAAAAAATTAACAAGAATGCAAACACGATGAATAATGTACCACTGCCAAGACTTTGCCAACAGTGGAGCTTCAGCGACGCTGTCCTGTGAAACGGCCTTCCATTTGCCCGGTTCCTCTCCCAGAGCCAAGTTTCTGCGCCATGCCGCCTCTTGGAGGAGGTCCTCTTCCATCGCGGTCCCGCATCATTCCACCACCCACAATTCCACGTGGACCACCAGGACCTCGATCGTTGCGCCTAATATCTCTGCGATCGTCACCACCACCTCTGGTTTCTCGCTCTCTTGCAGCTCTCGTTTTCTTCTCTTCCACATTTAAACGGACCTCCCCTCGAAACATAATCGGCTTTAAAAGAGGAGAAAAATATTGACATGGGAGGTTAGTATAGTTATTACTCTGCATAAATAAATTAGAACATATTAAGAAATAAAAAAAAAAACTTTCATGAACATATGCAGTATTTCCAAACTTCTTCAGCAGAGCAAATAAAATTTAAAATATCCACACCTCAGATTTAATACTATTGACAAATCTTTATTCTTTGCATAAATACCATTTCACAATAAACTATTTTTAGCTTTACCATTAAAAAAGATTTCTATTGTTTTAAATGTGCCAAGTTAATAGTTTCTGCAACAGAAATAAGAAAATCTTGACTTATACCCTTTAAATCACTTACTTTTGCAATTAAGATTCTCTGAACTGGTTCAGAGTCATCAAAAACCACAAAACCAAAATTTGGAAGCTTTCCCCCAACACCCTTGGTATTGATGCGAAGTTCCACAACGTTTCCAAAACCTGTGAAAATATACATTACACCAAGGGTTAAATATTTTAACAGAATACTCTGCTGGCTGCAATTGTTGAGGTTGATCTGTTTGAAAATAAAAGTTGCAAGCTGCTATACCCAGTGACAACTAAGGTAATATTCACTTATGTTAAGCCATCACCTTAGATACCAAACAGCTGACCTGGTCTCTTATTTATGTCTCTTTCATCATTACTAGCCTTTTCATTTAAAAAGTTACTGATAAAGCTTTAGAAAGACAATGTGTTTTCTCGTAATTCTGACTTGTAGTTGGCAAATTTAAGACTCAATTAGTCAGGCTTTTCTTCTCCTAATCAACACTAATCAGTCACTGGGAAACATTAGCTATAGTAAATTTATTTCCTTCTGACCAATTAAGGTGAGACTGGTAGTGGAATACAGAATATAGAGAAAACCATTTTTAAAAAACTGATTATAAAAAAGGTCTCCCTGCTTGATTTTATTCTTATATTTTAACTTAGAATTTTACTTAAAAGCAAAATAAACCACTTACTCATAAAGAACTCTTTTAGTTCATTTTCATCAATATCATGTGGCAAGTTACCAACAAAAAGTTGATGACTGTCTGGATAGCGAATTATTCTACGGTTGTCAGAGTCATTCTGCTCCATATCTCCTCTGCCTGGGAATAGGAATAGATTTTAAAAATTTATATAAAAAACAGTTCAAAGCAATAAATGTAAAAGAAATCACTTAATACTGGTATTCTTGTTTGATTCTAATAAAACCAGATGAGCTTCTTCAAGAGGTGGCAGTGTCTATTATTAGTAGGTTAGTCAGAAAACAACATGATACTATATTGTAAAATGGGAATACTGACTAGGACTGCTAAAGTCCCTTCAGGTAGACTACTGGTCTGATTTCAAAAAAGTCAAATAATATTAGAAGTACAGGTATTCTTCCTTAACCAAACTATTGCCATCACCCAAATACCAAGCCTACTTGAGATAGGTATAGTTCTATTAAATATTTGTTTAATCTTTTAATTCAAAAATTAAATCTTTCTATGACATTGCAGTCAAATCAGTACATTTTAATAGTACCAATATCTCATTTACATAGTCTTTTTATGTATTATTCTCATCTATAAATCTTATTTGATTGTCCTAATATACAAGCAGCACAATGAGTTGTATAAGACAGGTATTACACAAAAATGTTTGTAAATAACTAATTAGCATTAAAGAAAGCTCAGAATTTAAGCTCTCACTCAATACCATAAACAAAACCAGTAGCAAAACCAGGATAAATCCTCAGCTTCTGTGACTTCTGATTTAGTCACAAAAAAAAAACTTATTTAAAATTTTTTTTGAAAAATAATATTCTAAATTTGAATATACGATCTCCCGCCTCCTCCCAAAAGCAATCTAAACATTTGTATAGAATTCAAATAAAGGTACTACATGTATTATTAGCTAGCAATGTAAACAAGTCAAAAATCATAGCAACTTACTTAATACCTAAGACAATCAAAATAAGAAGAATCAGGGTGTGCTTAGTGTTTATCTGTGAAGAGATAAGAGTGCTAAGTAAGAGTAGGCTATTGGCAGCTAGGTTTTGAATTCTTAAAACCAGTGACAATAACCAAATAAATAAAAGTGTCTCAAGTTTAGTGGTATAAAATACCTCCAAAATACATGACTCTATGGCATGTCATCAAATAAATGCTCTCTTTAAAAAAAGTTGGCTTTTCTGCCCCAAGCTGTATGTTAACAGGTTGTTCACATCTTTAAGCAATTTGATACAAAGATTTGTGTATAAAACCCATTACGGTTTTACAAAAATTAAGTCTTTTCCAACTTTCCAAGAGCTAAATGCTAAAGGCTATAAAAAAGCTGACTCACCAGGTCTTGGTCCTCTGGGAGGAAAACCAGGTCGTTCCCTAGGTCGTTGTTCACGCACACGTGGTGGCTGAGATTGAACTTCTGGTTTAGCTTCAACTCTTGGCTAAAATATAAGGGAAAAAAAACATACTATAAAGAAACACATTCTGTAGGAAAAAAAAAAAAAAAACAACTAAAGCAACTATCAGCAAGTCACAAACAGAGATAATGGTAATTTCAAAGTTTACAATGTTTTTCCAGAGTGTCCCTATGTATGTGAAAAATAAAATCTTTAAAGATAAATTCTGTACCAATCTAGGACTGTAGGTAGGTTTTAGTTTCCCACTCAAGGATGTATAACTCTCAAATTTTATAATCTTCTTCATTAAAGTTATACCCACATTGACACAGCATAAAGGTACTGCTAAAAAAAATTTAAAAAAAATAAAAATCACAAAAATGCAAGATGAGCCCACTCCATGTAAATGCATAAACAAAAATAAAAGTTATCTTATCTTAGAAAGACACGAATATAAGACACATTATTTCTAAATATCTAGTTTGCTGGCCTTCAGATGTTACAGTGCTCAACTGTATCTCCTAACTCCCACCCCATTAAAATCAATACTTGAATAGTTCCAAGTATATAATTTAGCTTACTCTAGCACTCAAAACTGCTACTTCTAGGTTTAAATGCACATTGAATGATAAGAACTTCTATGTAGCATCTCAAATAGTCAGAGAAGTCCTTTAAGCTCCTTACTATTCTTCCTTTTGATTAACATGTACACATTTTTAAAAAAAAAAAAAAAAAAAAAGCATTGACCCAAACAATTTTGCTTAACTGTAGTTGGTAGGGAGTAGGGATAGAATAATTTAAGGTAGTCTCCAAAAGTTTCTGCTAATTGCTTAAACACATAAAGTGACTATTTTTAAAACAAAATATCATGCACATCTGCTATTACCTTTTCCTTAATACAACAAAATTTTCAGAATTCCCAACCCATCCAGGCTTTCTATCATTGCCCAAATATTTATGATCCATGGAAGAGGCAAAATATATAAATCTTCAAAGGATGCTGAAAATAGCCAGCAGGATATTCAGAACACATCCTCAAAGTTGAAAACTAGTAATTTCAGTCTCATCTTTGGTAAGTGATCATCTCTGAGGACCTCAACCCAAGCAACGGCTTAAACTCTTTTACCACTAATATAACTGGGATTATAAAATTTGTGAAAATAAATTTGGAGACAAAAAATTATACTTCTTTCAAATATGACCATTTATATTGCCAATGATTTCACTGTAACCAAAAGATATATTAACTGATATGCTAGCAGTTTTTAACATATCTGCTCTCTCTTCCAAATTGTTTCCTCCATATAGCTGTGCCATTTTCCTCAAGATGAAATTGTTCCATGTTCTAGAATTCTATTTTAAAAATTAATTTTAAATCTCTCCAGTTTTTTATTTGTATGTATTCATTCCTATAAATATTATACATGTTAATTCATTTTCATATCACACAAAGAACCAAGCACAGCGCTGTTAGACACAGACGTTCAACCACTATTGGTTCATTTAAAAGTAAACTTTATCTTCAGTTCTCTGACCCAAAACACATAGGAGAATGTTCTATGTCTAACAATAGGATCTTAGCCCTGAGATCACTGATGTCTGTATTTGGAAATTTTTACTAAAAAACTGATCCAAAATGTAATGCCTAATAAAGCAGTTATATTTAGAAATTTCAACTAAGGGAGTCTAAGATGCATACCTTCAGTCTGAATGTATAACAAAATTAAAGAATAGATTTGTTCTGTTCAAAGTTTAACGAAGCTAGTATATTGCTAGAAATAAAAATAGCAAATGTACCTTGTATTTAAAATTTCCAGAAAAACCATAGACACAACCATCCAAATGTTATCAAAGAACTTGAGGCACTAACCTTGACAAATTTAAGTTCTTTTCAAAACATGACCAAAACAAAGTAACTGCAGGTAGCAAAATAAGGCTCCAGATAAATTTAAATAATTTCCAACATCTTAAAAATAATTCACAACATTGATTTAGCAAGCTGACCTACTTCAGCAAGTAAATATTTGATGATACCAATGCATGAAAAATATGAGACCAAAAAGCTAACAATGTTCCTTTCAATATCTGATTAACAAAACCTAAGCCAACTGTACATTTATAATTCTTGGGGACCAATAATTGAAGCTACTTATTCCAAACAGATAAAATGGCTAATATCCCACATACTACAACTAGGATCTTACAATTAATTTCATGTAACAAGAAAGTCTGATCATGTAACAAATCCTACAAATAAATGTCAAACAGAATATGAAATAAAAATGGAACCATCAAATCAAGTCAGTAAAAGCAATTACAAACACAACTAATAAACAAGTCGTCTAGTTAACCATAAGCTATTTAGATGACCTAGGCATTTCTACACAAAACCATTTTACCAAAAAATTAATTTACCTACTTCTAAATTAATGCCTACCAATAAACTAGAATTAGAATTAATTTCATCATTTAATCAATTAGAGTATAAAGAAATGAATACTACTTCAAAATAAAAACAAAATTGAAAAGTTATTAAACAGTGGAAATATAATTTATTCTAAATAGAGTGTAAACAGATAAGAAAGTACTTTTAAAGTTTAAATTTTAAACACTTAAAAATTTCTTTTTAAAATTCTAAGATTAAACAGTGTGAACCATTTACAGACTGAGAGTTTAGCCAATGTATATTTTAAAAAGTTCTCTATTTTTAAAAAACAATAATTCTTTATAATGCCACACTATTTTGTGCCTTTCCAAATTTTCTTACCTAAAGTATTTTTGCAAAATAAAATTTAAAAATTTTAAAAGGAACTTTTTTTAAAAATTATTTTAAGAAGCCTTTTAAATGACAATATTATATATTGGTAAAACCAATACAACCTAGTTTCCTAGAATCTGAAAAATAACTCTGAGAAATACTTGCAACTTAAATTATTTAAGATAATGTGAACAGTTACTTGTCTGGGCAAAAGGCAAGAATATAATGCAGTTTTAGCATGTCTTAAATATAGAACTCTTCTTTGATATAAACACAAATACTGTATCCTTCAACAAATTTCTAAAGAAATGTGTAGGTGTGCATGAGTCACATACGGAATCTAATGTTCAACTACATAAATCAAGACTCAATTCTACTATTTTAATTGTATGATCATGAGTGAGTTATTCTAGGCCTCGATTTTCTTATTTCTAAACTAGGAAAAATATTGTACCTGCTCTCACAGGATGAATGTAAGGATTCAATGAGAATAAATATGAAGTGCTTAGCACAACGCCAAGTACAAATGAAAGGTACAATAAGCATTAATTAGCTTTTAACTATTTTAAATAAATGTAACCAAATCTATGAAACGAAATAACCATCCAAAGGTTCCAAATCCAAATCTGATAGGAAATTAAGATTTTAAAAGAAAAGCCACAAGTCACTTATCAGGTCTGAAACTGAGTTGAAAAGCATAAACTATATTGGGCAAACTCATTTTCTTCATTCAGATAGAGTCTGGTTTGTGATCTATGGTAACCGTTTATTTCCTGAATATTCTAACTAAAAAAGGGGTAGGGGTATTATGGCACTGTGTATTCTATTACATAACAGATTAAAATGTTATAATGAATACTAATACCAGAAAGACCAATAATTACTAGCTACTTTTGAAACCTCAAAGTTTTACTGTTTAGAGCATATATAAGGTAAATAAGCTAACAATCTTAGATGTAAATCTAGTGGAATGACATTTACTCAAAATGTTGGGAAAAAAAGAATTGGACACCTTTTAACTATGCCAATGAATTTAAAAATAAAAGTTAGCTAATCTAAACTATATCTAACAAACATCATAAATAGCCAATGTTTTTATTTTCACATTTTTGGAAAGCTCTGAAATGGGTAGGATGACAAACAGACAAAAAGCAGAATACTGGAATGATCAATCAGTTAAGGTGAACACTACAGTCATAAGTTGGTACAGGCTTCAATTAAACAGTGTGAACTACTTACAGACTGAGAGTTTAGGTAATATATATTAAAAAAATTCTCTATTTTTTAAAAACAATAATTCTTTATAATGCCACACTACTTTGTGCCTTTCCAAATTTCTTACCTAAAGTATTTTTACAAAATAAAATTTAAAATTTTTAAAAGGAACTTTTTATTATTTTAAGAAGCCTTTTAAATGACAATATTATATATTGGTAAAACCAACTTAATCTGTATTTCACACACCCAAACCCCAAATACCACCTATGTAGATGATGAATGGAGATTTGGCATTTAAAGTGGGTGTACTGACATTTAATACAATTTTTTTTTGTATATTTAATCCATAATTGCTGATTGACTTGTTTTAAAAAGTATATATATATATGTATATATATATATAAAAAAAGTAAGCAATTGGCAATGTAACAAGGATACAATCCAATGTGTTCACAGATTGGTTACCTGTGAGACTGGTGCTTTAACATGGGGTGGAATTCCAGAGGAAGAAACAGTACCACTAGGAGGCAGGTTTTTACTGGTCACTGAAGCCCAGGAGAAAGCCTGCAGGAAATGCAACAAACCTAGACTACTAATCATGGAAAACCACCAACATTCCTATAGGGAAACTTCCAAATATATATTTTCTTTTCATTTCTAAACTATTGCTTTATATTGGAGGATTCCTACAAGAAAGGCACACACACACATGCCAGTCTATGTGCCAGCTTTCAAAATCTCATTATGCATGATTATAAATGTTTTGTCTGAACTACTAAATAAAACCACAATCAAGTTCCTACATATTCTAAGTAGATGAGCGAGTGGCCAACAAAATCACTAACAGCTAAACATGCTAGAAAATTTTGAACCTTGTAGGACAGATTTCTTTCCCCTTTGGGGGGAAAACAGGGTGTGTGATGGTGTTAAAGGGAAAGGGGGAAAGATAGGAAAGAATAAGAATACTAGTTGAAAACTTTAAAAGACATTCTCAAATTGACAAGAAATCTCTTCTTCTCACTACCCAAACAGTTTAACCTTCTACTTTACAGAGAGATAAAAGAAGTTTTACATGATACACTACTGGTATAACTTATCTTTCAAGACAGTTAACTGGTGTAGTAAGGAAACTGATCCCATTTAAACCACAAGCAATAGGCATCTCTTTTAATTACAGACCAACTTAAGTTGGGAAACTGCACGATTCCTGGTGCATCTGTGCTTAGAAGATTTTATACAGAAGGGAAGAGCAACTGACAGCCTTATACATGGACTGGAATAATTTCATGTACATAACTAAACATTAAATACAGACAAAGACTAATCTGAAGTTATAAATTTCACTACTACGGGTTTTATTGGGAGGGGGGAAAAAACAATGCAACTTCTGCAGGATAACAAAAAACTCCACAGCTTCTTTCATATACATAAAAAATGTATAATTTACTATATATTAAATAATTTAACACAAAACAGTCATGCTTCATTAATGACACCAAATATATATGTGTAATGTTAGAGGTCTGAAGAGTTTCTTTGATCTAACCTTTGGTGGTTCTTGTGGCAGAGAAACTGGTTCTGCAGGAGGAGGAGTAGTAGACTTCTCCTCTAATTCTTCTAAGTTCTTTTCTTCCACTTGTGGTTTCAGCTCTTCAGTCTTTGTTTCAGATTCTGGCTCGGGTTCAGGGTCATGAGAGGATTCTTCCAAAGGTTCCTCTATGCCATTACTACAATAAAGTGTTTAGTTTACTCTTCAGTATAAAATGATCAGTTAAAATAACATTCAATGTCTCTCCAGTCCAAAGAACATAACTAGTTATAAGCCAATAACCTGTTCTATAAGAAGTTGGGTTTTTTGTTTTTGCAGTATTGGGGATCAAATCCAGGCCTCTCATATGCTAGGAATGCACTCTAGTACTAAGCTATATCTCTAGCTCAACCTAACAACTTTAAAACTTGATTAACCAAGAATATTTTTACAAAAGTACTAATATTTTATAAACCCTTTATTTTATATAATGTTTTACATAAAATAGAACGCTTACTCTGCGTTATCTTAAACATTCTACATTAATAGTAAATCACCACCATTTTGATGCAAACATATTCAATTTAAGTGATACAATTCTGTCCAAATTTCTTGCATACACACAATAGAACTCAAATACTGGCCTACTAGGTAGTTTTATCAAAAATTTATTTCCAGGGGCTGAGGGTGAGACTTGGTGGTAGAGTGCATATTTAGTATGCACAAGGCCCTGGGTTTGATCCAAAGCATGCACTACTAAAAGAATTTAAAAATAAATTTTTTTAAAATTCCAACAACAATCCTAGAAACAAAAGCTACCTTGCAACTAGCCTGTAGTTCAAACCAAACGTAACCTTGCAAATACTATTCTTACGTCACAGGGTGAGCTTCATAGTAACCACTGTTAGCATTTTCTTGCACAGGTTCAGGAGATGGTTGTCTTTCTTCTTGTTCCTCTTCTACTTCATCTTCTGACTCTGACAATATATAATACATGACATTTTTTAAGAGGATTTATATAATTTCTAATACATATTTTTAATATGTTTAAGGAAGTGGAATACTAGTTTAGAATACAAATTTTTACAAAGCTATTCAATTTCAATATTTTTCTTAAGAAACTTAAAAGAACAAGCAGGATAAAGTTTTTATTGTACTCTATTTTAACAAGACATATTAATAAAAAAGGAACTAAAATACATAATTCAATTTCCTTGTGACCTCTACTTAATAAAGCAGTAATTACACAATGGAGTATTATGCAGCACTAAGAAATGACAAAATCATAGAATTTGCAGGGAAATGGATGGCATTAGAGCAGATTATGCTAAGTGAAGCTAGCCAAGCCCTAAAAAACAAATGCCAAATGTCTGCTTTGATATAAAGAGAACAACTAAGAACAGAACAGGAAGGAAGAGCATGTGGAAAAGACTACAGTAAACAAAGACGAATGGGGGGAGAGAAACGGAGAGAGAAGGGAAAGCATATGGAAATGGTAGGAGACCTTCAAGGATACATAAAATTATAAGAGGCTATGAGGGGCAAGGGGGAGGGAAAAAAAAGGGAGAGAATTGAATAACAGCAGGGGAGGTAGAGAGGGAAGATGGGAGGGGAGGGGAGGGGAGGGGGGATAGTAGGGGATAGGAAAGGTAGCAGAATACAACAGACACTAATATGGCATTATGTAAAAATGTGAATATGTAACAGATGTGATTCTGCAATCTATATTTGGGGTGAAAATGGGAGTTCAAAACACAATTTGAGTCTAATGTATGAAAGATGATATATCATGAGCTATGTAATGCTATAAATAATCAATAAAAAAATTTAAAAAAAAATAAAAAATAAAGCAGTAATTATAGAGAAGGAAACAAACTAGTGTACACTAATGGAAGATCAATCACATAATTACAGTATTAGCCACAAAATGGACAGCCAACAAAAATATATTAGGTGAAGAGGGGAAAAAAAGCTTTTATCAGGGCTAGGGCTGGAGCTGGGGCTGAGTGGTAGAGCACTCGCCTAGCATGCGTGAGGCACTGGGTTCGATCCTCAGCACCACATAAAAATAAAATAATAAAATAAAAATATTGTGTCCACCTATAAGTAAAAAATAAACATTTTTAAAGCTTTTATCAGTTAACTCCATTTTGATAAAAGTGCTAGTAAGCATAGGATTAAAAAAAAAAAAGTCTATACATAATAGGCACCAAACTTATGATTACCTAAATGGGATGACACTGATGAAAACTTTTATGTTTGATAAAATTTCATAACAAACATCACTATCTTTCCTAACAAAAAACAAAGGGTGAAAGAGAAGAAAAGGAAGTTTGGCTTAGTTACAGTAAAGGGCTAAATTTCTAAACATTTCATACTTAGAGAAATTAAAGAGTCCTTAAAAGCACTGGCAGAACCCTTTTATCGTCAAAGTAATCTCACCTTCATCAAGTTCTGGTTCAGAATCACCAAATACTTCATCTTCATAGCGAAACATATCATTGTGAACATAAAATTTATTTGGAACAGATCCCTACAGGTAAACAATGTACAAATACTCCATTAATATCCATGAATTCAATAATACTCATTGACATATACAATTTTAATACCAGAGAGAAAATCTGAATTCATTATAATTTTCCAAAGCTAGACACACTATGATGTTAATCTAATATAAACTAAAACTCTTCTCAATAGAAGAGAATCAGGACCAATTAATAAATAGAACTTTTCCACCCCCACCCCCTCTGTGTAATCTTTGAAATATACAAATACAGGGACAGGGATGTAGTTCAATAGTAAAGCACTCGCCTAACATATGCAAGGTTCTGGGCTTGAGCCCTAGCACTGCAAAATAAATAAAATATACCAATATACTTTTCTATTATTTCTATATACTTAATCACCCATTTATATACTTGTATCAATCGGTACCTAACTTCTAATTCCATACAGTTATAGTACAAGGACATACACAAATAAATTGTATTAACAGATCCAATAAAATTTCTCAAAAATACACAAATCTAAACCTATTAGAAGAAACTCTTGGACACATCAACCAATAATTAACAAATTAAATCATGTAAATGAAAACTAAGTGAAATGAAAACTTACTTCAGGAGCCAGAACAAAGGTCTGCATAAACTTCCTTTCTGGCTGTCCACTGTTAGACAGCAAACCCATGACCTGAACAACTACTCCATCACTCAAGGTTGCATGAGCATCCACATGACGAATCTTAGTATGACATTCACTGAAGTTCAGAGATAACACTTTGTGGTGTATATCCTTTATAAAGCAAAAGAGGGAAGGAAATACAAATTCTTGTGATTCTGCACTACCTCAACAAAAACCATAACCTACCCATGATTTCCTCATACCTCCAAAACATTAACTACTTAATCTTTCTACTTCACTTGAATCCATTATACTATCCTACACACCAGTGCCAGACAGATGCTCCTAAAAAGACCATTTTCAATATTTCATCTCCCTATACAAGAAATCAGAATGCCTCTCAGATTTTGTACAGTTAATCTGAGCTTGGTATACAGCTTTCTCCTACTTTTCTGTAAGTAGTGAATTTCACAGTGTTGACTGCGCCTTGATGTCATATCTAATTTTACTTTATTGTCATATTTGTTGATGCACTTTTCTACTTGCAATTTCTTTGTGTTTGGTAAAGCTAAATCTTGGGAATCTAACTGAAGTCCCCCATCTCTTCAGTCTTCCTTCCCTAGTAAGTCATAAAGAGAATATACTTCTGTGCATTCCTGAAAGAGGGTTCAATCTACATGTGTAGAAACTTACACTAGTTATTTCATGTACAATTATCAAGGATATAAAACATCACATTTTCTTCACTGTATCCATCCCAAAGTAATACCATGTTTCAAACAAAATGGATGTATGTTTAAGAATTCCAAGCGCATTTGGTAATTACTGAAACTCATTCCAGGTACAACTAATAATTATAATGAAGAAGAAATCCTTTTGAGATCTATTAACACAAGAAGATGTTTAAAATTTATGTGAAATGACTTACATTTTGGCCATAAACAGCTTCCTGGGGCTTTCCACTAGCATCTACTCCACCATGAACATAGGAAGAATTCCGACCATAAAACCTATAAAAACAATAATAATTAAGGATTACTAATGAATTAAAAGGCAGTAGAGTTCTAGCGTCAAATAGACTAGGCCCTAGGTCCAGCTGTCACTAGATGGGTAATCTTGGTCAAGTTACTTAATTTTCAATATTTAAATTCAATTTCATATATAAACACATACATATATACATATGTATATTTTTGGTACTAGGGATTGAACACAGGAGTACTTAACCATTGAGCCACATCCCCAGTCCTTTTTAAAACTTTTTAAATTTTGAGACTAGGTCTTCCTAAATAGCTTAGTCCATCATTAAATTGCTGAGGCAGTCTTTGAACTTGCCATTCTCCTGCCTCAGGCTCCTAGGCCAGTAGGATTACAGGCTTGTGCCTGGCAGTTCAATTAGCTACAAAACAGTAGAGTAGTTAACTACCACCACAGAGTGCCACAAGAATTGAATGCTTAGTATATCTGGCACACTAAGATGATAATCATTAGCTATTCTCTTCTAGTACTTATCACATCTTTATTTCAAGTGTAAGAATGAAATAGTCCAAGTACACTCTAAATACAAATGCTCTGGTAAAATGCATCTTCTTCAGATAAAAAGACTCAGTTACCTAGATTTGTCTAGAAATCAGATGTTCCATTTAATACTCAGAGCTCCAAATGATTACTAACTCCAAAGGCTTCAATTAAAAGTTTAGATTTTAAATTAAAACAATTCAGACCAAGTAAAAAGTGTAATTACTTCAGCATCTAATTTCTCATTAATATTTTTATGTTGTTCCAAAGTAGATAATAAGTTAAGAATTTCTCTGGCATTACTTAAAGTAATTAGAATTAACATCTTTCTAAATTAATGTTATCAAAAATGTAAAGCTAATTTTTTCAGAGAGAATTCATTTCCATCATAATAAAATATGTAAGAAGTTTTTCTGTGCCAAGCAATATTCTCAGTGCATGGCATATATTGATTCATTTAATTCTCCTAACAATCTCATAAAATAAACACGATTATTTAAATGAGCAGACAGGTTCAGAAGAGATTGAATGAACTCCCCATATCATATACCCATCAATAAGAGCAGCTAGGACAAGAACCCAGATAGAATCTGACTCCAGAGTCCACACTTTTAAGCACTATCCTATATTTAAAAATTTACACTATTTTCTCTATGTACTACTACAAGCATGCAAAGTGGCATTATTTTTCTAAAGAAAAATTTGACAGAGTATGTGTGTATGTGTAGGAAAAGCCTTAGAAAGAATCATACCTTTCGTAACAATTCCGGGAACTTATTTCTAAGAATATAACTTAACTAGTAAGGTGCACAAAAATGCATGGTTAAGGACATTTCTTAGTGTTGTTTATACCAGTAAAATATTTATAACAATCTTGATTTTAAGAGGGAAAGTGGTTAAATAAGCTGGGTATAAAACAGCAGTTTGTGCTGTTTCTTAACATGATGGTGAACATGATAATGTACAGTCCTACTAAACTTTGCTTTTATTGTTTCTATAAGAGAAAATGCTAATATCCATATTATGAAAAGTCCTTATATTCCAGTTTCCTCCCAACTCTCTCACATTTTTATTTTTATAATTACAAAAACAGTTATTCACTTTGGGGTTGGGTGGAAGGGCAGCATTTTAATTATAACTTATATACAAGTAGTTGTAGATGAATTTCTAATCTCCTTACTAACCAGGAATGATCCGTAATTAATTATTAGCCTCAGTTGTTCAATCTGGAAAATGAGATAATAAAAGCACCTATACTTTTTTTTCTTTTTGTAAAAAGACTTCCATAAGGATTAAATATAATGATACACATATTTCAGTACTTGGAAAGGAGCGCAACAAACATTATTTATAAAAATGCCCCTAGAAAGCAGAAATTATTACACATATGTTCAACAGTGCAGGACAAATTATAAAAGCTAACTTTATAGAACACTTGATTAAGACGATCTACAGATGAAGGGCTGGAAATGTTGGTTCAGTGGCAGAACACTTGCATAGCGTGTGTGAAGCTCTGGGACTGATCTTCAGCACCGCCAAAAGAGAGAGAGGGAGAGATACATCGAGATCAACAGATGAATTTAAATCTTAACAGCCTTTTCCCAGGAGAAGAAAAATGATATATTTCTCTTTAATTCACTCAGTGTGTTCTACAGCAAATACTTAACAAATCCTGATTCTTGTAAGAATCTCACCTTCTACTTGCTAAGATATAACCAGAACAAAATAAGAACAACCCACAACATAAATCAATTTCATTTCAATCTCTGGAAAAATTAGTGTACAGCTGGCCTAACTCTTGCCAAAATAGTAAACAAGGCTACTATTATTTTACCAAGGAACACTATTTTGTAGATTCAAATACAAATTTTCATTAAGAATATTACTGATTAATTTCCCAAGACTGTAAAAGCTCAAAGATGCCTTAAGACATTATTTCTAATTTCATATTGGAACCCATTAGTCGGTCATGTCCCACATTACTCTTTTAATGAAATATAAAATGCAAGAGTATACAAAAAAGTATGTGTATGCATATATACATACATATACATATATATACATATATATATATATATGAATGTATGAATGTACTAAGTACTGGGATATAATGTGTTTTTTTTTACTGTGGGCTATAGTAAAAAACTTTAGAAAAAATACCAGTCTTGAATCATTACATGACAAAAAGTAGTAGATATGGCTTAGAGATGTTTATAAAGATACTGTTAAATTATGAGGAGTCAGGAAAGTTAAAATATATGTAGTAATAAAAAAACTAATAAAAACACTAAATAATTTGTTTAAAATTTACCTGTGTAAATATTCTGGAGCTTTATTCAGCAAAGTATAATATTGCCTCACAAACTCCCGCCCTACAAGCAGCGGACTGGGCTTCTCCATAACCATTTCTTTGCTGCACAATGTCAAATGCTGAGGGAGCAAACACAAGAATAATTAACTATTAAAAAAATCATCTTTGTAAACTACCATGAAATACATTTTCTTACCACTGAGCTACATCACCATCCTTTTTTTTTTTTTTTTTTTTTGAGACAGGGCCTCGCTAAGTTGCTGGGGCTGGCCTCAAACTTGCAATCCTATGAAATGTTTTTTTAAGACATAAAAATGGGAATAAAGAAAATTAACTTTATTCATTAAAACTTAACTTACAACAAAAGTCCTAGTGGCACACACCTGTAATGCCAGCTACTTGAGAGGCTAAGGCAGGAGAATCAAAAGTTGGCAGCCAGCATGGCTAACATAGGAGACCCTGTCTCTCCTCCCCCTCAAAATGAAGGGTGTTGGGGATGTAGATACATGGAAAACCAAGTGTCTAGCATGGTGAAACCCTGCATTCAATTCCCAGTACAAAAAAAAATTTTTTTTACAACAAAACAATAATTTCCAGTCTTGAAAGTTTCCATCTTCTTTTATCCCTTCTTGATTTCCCTAACCCTTATTATAGGAGGAAGAAATTCCAAGAAGAATTAGCACAAAATAGACACAACTTCTCATCATTTATGCTTATAGCACACAGAACAACCAAAATTATAACATTAGTAACTGAGGAGGAGAGAGGCAAAAATATATGCAAACCTGAGTATGACTTGTTTTTCAAAAAAACATGTAATTGGGATGCCAGTGCAGCTCATTAGTAGAATGAGTGCTTTGTATAGATAAGGTCCTGGGTTCAATCATAAATACAAGTTATTTACACATCAAGCATCCTTTTTCACTATACTTCAAATCACTTGAACAATAATCAGTAATTATCTTTTGGGCAAATAAAAATGCAGCTTAAATTCCTATTTTAACAAATTTAAACACACTTTAAACAATTAAAAACTTTCATAGCCAAAAACAGCCTACAATAGTCATGACAATATGATGCCGTTTTCATAAAAGTCAGGTATTGATTATGATAGAACATAGATAAGACTGTAGCACTACACAATTCTAGCAACTTCCAATTCAGCTTTACATCATGTTCTATTGGGTTCCTTCCTTCTCCCTTTGCAATTGTCCTGAAATTTTCAAACTTGATGTACAAAAAATACCCAAATATGTTTAAATGTATTTATAATGCCCAATTTACTTTCAGAAATAGTAAATTCACAAAGCCATGTCCAGCTATAGCCCTTTTGAGTGCCACTTATTTTCTCCAAACTTAAACTTCCAATAAGGTAGTTAGGCTAACTACCCTTAATGCATAAAAGGACTGTCACTTCCTACATTTAAATAATAGATGATCATGATAACTACTCATCATGTACAATTACAAGAATAGGAATTTAAAAATGAGGTAGCAAAAAAATGTGGCATTTATACACAATGGAGTATTACTCTGCAATAAGAAATGACAAAATCATAGAATTTGGAGGGAAATGGATGGCATTAGAGCAGATTATGCTAAGTGAAGCTAGCCAATCCTTAAAAAACAAATGCCAAATGACTTCTTTGATATAAGGGGAGTAACCAAGGACAGGGTAGAGCTGGAGAAGAAGATTAACATTAAACAGCGATGATAGGCGGGAGGGAAAGTGAGAGTTAAGGGAAATTGCATGGAATTGGAAGGTGAGCCTCAGGGTTATACACAACTACATATAAGAGGAAAGGAGGAGTAGGAGAAAAATTATATAAGTGGAAGAAACAATTTATAGTAGAGGGGATGGAGAGAGAGAAGGGGAGGAGAGGAGAGGGGAGGGGAGGGGAGGGGAGGGGGGATAGTGGAGAATGGGATAGACAGCAGAATACATCAGTCACCAGAAAGGCAATTTGTAAATCAATGGAAATGTAACTGATGTGACACGGCAATCTGTATACGGGGTAAAAATGGGAGTTCATAACCCACTTGAATCAATCTGTGAAATATGGTATATTAAGAACTATGTAATGTTTTGAACAACCAACAATAAAATAATTAAAAATAAATAAATAAATAAAAATGAGGTAGCAAAGCTGGGATGAGAATGCAACTCAGTGGTAGAGTACTTTCTTAGCATGTACAGGCCTTGGATAGATTCCCAACACCACCAGAAATAAAATAAAACACAGTAGCAAAACTAAGCAACTTAATGTTTTTATTTCAAATAATGGGAGATAAAAAAAGTAGAGCTACCTAGTAAGGCTTTATAATTAAAATGAAGAAATTATGCAATTTTAATATTGTTACAATGGATGTTAAAATAATAAAGTGCCGGGTATCCTATGCCTGCAACCCCAGCAGCTTAGAAGGCTCAAGGCCAGCCTCAGCAACTAAGCAATGCCCTAAGCAACTTAGTGAGATCCTGTCTCAAAATAAAAAAATAAGGGCTAGAAATGTAGCTCAGTGGCAAAGTAGCCTGTGTTAAATACCTGGGTGGGGGAGGGGACACAGAATAAAATACCCCTGGATAATACAATTATGTACAAAACTTTCTTCAAACTGTGACAGAAATGCTATTAGGGAGCTGAGGATGTAGCTCAGTGTAAAGAGCTTGCCCTGGGTTCAATCCCAGTACAGCAAAAGGAGGGAGAAAGAGGGAGGGGAAGGGAGGGAAGGAGAGAGGGAACAGGGAGAGAGAGAGAGAGAGAGAGAGAGAGAGAGAGAGAAGGAAATAAAGAAATGCCATTAGGGATCATTTCTGGATTTGAGGTAATTTCCACATCTTGTACAGTAACACCTGTTTTTATCTCAAATTTCATCATATCCATAAAATAAATATTTCACCTACCATTTTTACCTTTACATATTTGGTTCTTTCTCAAAATAAAAAGTTGCCAAATACACATATCAAAGACAAGTCAAAATACTTTTAAGATTCATTGTAAAAAAGTTCAAGAGAGGCTTCAAATTGCTCACTATATATAAAGTCACTGAAGTATACTGGTCATAATAGTATCAACTGAAATCAAAAGTGAAGAAGAGATAACCAATACTCAATTTATCATTATTCAGTAAGTTATTATTTAGCATAACTTATTCAAAGGAGGAAAGAGGAAACATTAAAAATGAAACTCAAATGGTGAATGAGATAATGTATAAAATGGGTTATGTATAGTCTACTATTTGTTTTAAAGTGAGGAAGAAGCTCCCACAGAGGATGGTAAGACAAAATGAAGATGTTACTAAGAAAGTGTTTCAATACAATACTTACAGATCAGGTCTTTACCACTCTTACTTAAAATGACTCAATTCAGAAAGCCAAGATATAATTAATTGATGGAAATCAAGCAGAAAGTGAAGGTACTAGAGAAAAGAAAGAAAAAACCCTACTACTTATTTACGGACTAATACATGTGTCCTTCATGAGCAACTGCCATTTTACCCACCTTCCATTTCTCTGCCCATCTTCCAATTTTCTCCCCTTGAGAAGGGAGATTAGTTCAACAAATAAGGAATGGCATCAAAAAAGTATTTGGTATAGATTATAGATGAGCCACAGAACAAGTAGTTTGAATAGGTGGGGAAAATATATTGATATTACTCAATTTTGTAACGCATACATAACCAGTGCATATAAGAAAAAAAAAGCCAAATTACATTCAGAATAAAATGTGATTGCAAATAAAAAGAATAGTGTGCTTTTTATTCTTCATAGCTATGTAACCCAACTAACTGATAAATGATTATTGGATTTGGATGTTTCTTTTTTCTTTTTAAAGTCATCAACATAAAGTTCAGAACACAAGAGTAAGAAAAAAACGTATCTATGATCATGAAAAAGTCTCAACCTTCCTGAATCTCAATTTCCTAAAATAAAAATTGAGAAGAAATCTCTGGTCAACCCTAGAAGACCACACACAGTATAAAAACAATCTTAGAAGTTGCTCTTGCACCTTTAAAGATAAGAGCAATTATCACCACTGCTTTACAGAAAGTGACATTTCATGTATTAAACCCCATTTCTTGCAATGACACCTGAAAGCAGGGAGATTGCACTGTGTAGTAAGACACAATATAAAATTTATCCTGGCTCTGGATAAACAAATCTTTTGTGAATTAAAAACATTAGCAATACTATTTATTTATACAGATCCTAAGATGCTTATATCCAGCTTCATTTCACTTTACAGAGCCTGGAATACCTTTTAGAGACTAAGGTCATTCTATTCTTCTACTCTGCCTTCCCTACCTCAAGTCCCTGTGAATTTTTAATCAACATCCCTTTTATTGATTACAGTTTCTTAAAATTTTTCCTTTCCATTTGCCTAGACTTAATTCCTGAAGCACATCTACTCCAGCTCTCATAAGAAACTGCTCAAAAATCAATTGTCACCCATTCTTTATGAATCTCTCAATAAACATTGAGTGTGTCAATAATACACATTGAGAGGTAGTAAAGGAAGAAATAAGAAACACAAATAAGACCCCCCAAAAAAGTCACACTAGGCTTTAGATTCTACATAATATATTCATCTCCTCAACTTCAAAATAATTTTTTTTTAAACTGGGTATCATGGCACACAATTATAATCCCTATTTGGGTAGCCAAGGCAAAATCCTAAGTTTGAATCAGCCTGGGCAACTTAGGCAAGACAGTTTCTCAAAGTAATAAAAATGACTATGGATGTAGCTCAGTAGTAGAGTGCTTGCCTAGTATGAGGCAGGCCCTGAGTTCAATTCCCAGTACCACTAAGAAACAAGAACAACAAAAACATGAAGCCCACCCCCCACCCACATACAAAAAAAAAAAAAAAAAATTATGGCTTTTCCTGCTAATGAAAACTTCAACTTTTAGGCAATAAATATAGAGCTTATTTAAATTTACTTTTGAAACTGAAAATAAAGGAAGTTTAGTAAATCAATAATATAATGGGGATGCCTCCAAGTTAAACAATCTCGGGTTATGTTAACACAGACCCAAAGTCTAAAATGAGGTGACAGTTCTGAGATAAATACAAATTACAGGAAGGTAGATTTGGATTCAATATAATGCAAGAATAACCAGTTATTCAAATGTCCAACAGTTACTTCATAAATAGACAGTCACTCTAGGTTTTCCAGACATTAACTGAACAAGTTAGCAGAAATATAGTAAAGGGATCCTTCTTCCAACACCAAGATTCTAGAAGTCTGTTAAAAAGAATTGGACTTTTGCCTAATCATCTACAGTTATTTCATATCTTCCTACCTATAATGATTGAAACACTCTGCATTCATCTGGGCCCAGTTAAAATATTGTCCTCCTGAAAATCTTCCACAATTCAACAGACTATAACTCTTTCCTCTAATTTTCAAAGTTCTTTTGGCATTTATCATGGAAATTTATTAATCATATTCTGTCCTAAGTTACCAACTATGCAACTAACTATCTTAGTCTTCTCCATTTCCCTCTCAAATATTATAACTTAGCTCTTCCTGAATGCAATTCTCTGGAATTTCACAATTCTTTGCAACCATCCAATGACTTCTGCAAATCCTCCACCTGTCTGAATTATCACAGTAGGCCACTTCCTCACCTAAATATAAAATTCCAATGACAGGGCAACTTTCCTTCTCACCAAAATGCTAAGTCTTCACAATTCTATATTCTAACCTGTCTGGCAATTTCAGATATCCTAACAGCTTCAGCTGTCTCTAGTGTGTGCATGTATACATATACATACATAAACACACGTGTGTATATGTATATATATATATATACACACACACACACACACACACACACACACACACACACACACAGTTTTTACCCTAAGCTCAGACTTTGCATTTCTAACCATGTGCTAAATACCACACGACTTCATAGGCAACTCAATTATACACACCTTCAATATAGAGACATCTATTTTCTGATTTCCATTATAGTGTCTCCTCCTTCTAGGTGAAGGCTTAGTTGTTAAGTGACTTTCCCCCTTTAAGCTTTGCCTTTCAAACTATGAAATCCTGAGAACTCAAATCTCTTGGAATTGTCCCCTCCATTTCACTCCCACTGAATTAATTCAGATTGTATAGTTCTTCCTCAAAAGTCTTCCAGTAAGGGCTGGGGATGTGGCTCAAGCGGTAGCGCGCTCGCCTGGCATGCGTGCGGCCCGGGTTCGATGCTCAGCACCACATACCAACAAAGATGTTGTGTCCGCCGATAACTAAAAAATAAATATTAAAAAAAAAAGTCTTCCAGTAAAAAAAAGAAGAAGTAATAGTAGTCATCTTCCAAGCTCCTGTATCATGTATAGAATACATTGTACAGAGTAAAATCTTAACACCTGAATTCAGTTTGGCATATTAGGCCCTCCAAGGAAATACACTGACAATTCAAGGTTCTAACCAACTTTTCGAATGTATATCCTACTACATTTCTCACTCCTGTAACAACAGTTATTTACACTTTGCCATTCAATATCATTCTCTGAATTTTCATTCTCTGGGACTTTATCTTAATTATGTTGTTCAACAGAAGCTGAGTAAATGAGACATGCAACAACCAAAAAAAAATCATTCTATATACTGAATATCTACTATATGTATGCCAAAAACCATACTAGGAAAAACTGTAGTGAAAAGGATAGACGTGCTCTGTTCAAAGGAATTTAAAACACAATGAAAAAGAGAATTCCTAAACACAATTATCTTATATGATAAAATTATAAACCCTCCACCAAGAATATATACTGCTTGAATTAGAACAGGAGTAGAACTATGACAAGCACAAAATGAGAATTCAATATTCAGAACCAGAATTAAAAGAAGTTGTAGATAATGTCTTCTTAAAACTTCATACCAACAAATCTTTCCTCTCTCAATTTCAAAAACCTACTCAAGGTCTTATTCCAATTCCACCTGGTCTTCCTACCTTTGTTCTCCAGGCAAAATTAATTACTCCTTTCTATTAGTATTATACACATATTTCTTCTTTAGTTTTTATTAATACCCCTAGCATGACCATCTCCTATTTAGAAGACCCCTCTATATTAATGCTGAGTGTAAGTCTGGCACAGTTATGCTCCTAAGAGATGCTTAAAAGACATTTTCCTTGCAGCATCTACCATTACTTTGCATAAGAGATTAGACAAAAATGTTGAATGCATCTGATACTAAAAACCTCTTCAGAACAAAGAAACAACTTATTAAAACACAAAGACAATGCCAAACACAGTTCACATGCCTGTAACTCCAATGACTCGGGAGGCTGAGGCAGGAAGATTATAAATTCGAGGCTTACCATCTCAAAAATAAAAAGGTCTGGGGATATAGTTTCTGGATACAACAAAACAACACAACACAAAGATATTTCAATAGTAAATTAAGTTGTTATGGGGGAATGTTAAAAGATTAAACAGTTAAATGATTAGCCATGCAATTTCAAAATGATTCTAAAAGTCCATTTTCTACATTCCCAGGCTTTTTTATATATAAAATGTCCATAAGTACACATTTACATGAAAACATACTACTCCTAATAAGTTAGAAATGAGAGTTTTGTGATCAATTAAAGGTCCAAATAAATTAAGTATAGCAGATCACGAATAATTTTTATTTATTTCTTTTAGTCCTTGGGATTGAACCCAGGGCTTCACACATTTGGAAAGTGCTCTACCACAGAGTTATATCTCCAGTCCTTTTTTAAAATTTTATTTTGAGATAGTGTTGCTAAATTACCCAGGCAAGCCTTGAATTTTCAATCCTCCTGCCTCTGCAAGAGCTCAGATTATAGGATTGTGCCACCAAACCCAGTTTAATAGATAATTTTTAGAACTTTTTAAGATAACTATACTTGAGAAATTAAGCATTACAATAGACTCCCACATACACAGTCAATCTATCTGCAAGGGCATCGAGGTAACTTATGTAGTTTTTTTCAATAAAATGACTCTGAAATACCCAAAATCCATAGGAAAAAAAAATAAAAATAAATTTGACCTATTTTCTGTACCATGTATCAAAATTAACTGGAAATGGACCACAAACCTCAGTTAAAACCTAAAACTCTAGCTTTTAGAAGAAAACACAGGAGAAAGTCACTGTTACTGGAAGATTTTTCATAAGACACAAAAAACACAAAAGAAAAAAAAACATGATGACTTGAACTTTCATTAAAATTTAAAACTGCCCATTTAAAGACATCATTAAGATTGATGTATGTACATTCCATGTATGTATGTCAAAATACATTCTGCTGTCATGTATGACTAAAAAACAATAAAGACATCATTAAGAATATAGGGTACATGCCTATAATCCCAGAAATTTGGGAAGCTGAGGAAGAAGAATCTCAAGTTGGAGGCCAGCCTCAGCATCTTAGTGATGAGACCCTTTCAAAATAAAAAACTGAAAAAGGCTCAGGAGGGGCTGGGGATGTGGCTCAAGGCTCGCCTGGCAGCCTGGCATGTGTGCGGCAGGGGTTCGATCCTCAGCACCACATACAAACAAAGATGTTGTGTCCGCCAAGAACTGAAAAATAAACGTTGAAAAATTCTCTCTCTTTCTCTCTCTCTCTCACTCTCTCTTAAAAAAAAGAAAAGAAAAAGGCTCAGGAATGTAGTTCAGTGATAGAACACTTTGGATTCAATTCCCAGTACCATGAATAATACTGATAATAATAAAAACAGCATCAAGTAAATAAAAAGATTGGCATGAAAGAAGGCATCAGGTACAATGTGTCTGATAAAAAACTTTTTTTTGTAGTTGTAGTTGGACATGATACCTTTATTTATTTATTTTTATGTGTTGCTGAAGATCAAGCTCAGGGCCTCACACGTGCTAGGTGAGCGCTCTACCACTGAGCCACAACCCCAGCCCATAAAAACCTTTTTTAAATCCAGAATATATAGAGAATTCTTAATCAGAATGTTAAAAATCCAATTTAAAACATGTGCAAAATATTTGAATATACACTTCACTAAGATAAATACATGAAAGATGATCAAAATCACTAATCATTAGAAAAAATGCAGTAAAACCACAATGACATAACACATCTGTAATAATGGGTGACATTAAAAATCTAAAATCACCAATAACTGGAAGAATGGAGAATAACTGGTAAAAAAGTAAAATAGATATGCTTGAAAGAACAACATGACAGTGTCTTAAAAAATTAAACATACACACACACCACATTACGCAGTAATCCCATGCCAATGTATTTACCTAAGACAAATGAAAGCATTTTGTCCATAAAATAATCTTTGTATTATTTGTTGTAGCTTATTAATAAACACCCTTCAAGCTACAAACCAAGTGTCCGCTAGCCAGGTGAATGAATGAACAATTCTAGTAAATCCCAAAATCAAATAATACAATATAGAAAGGAATGGCGACATGCAAGAACATGAATTAAGTTTCAAAAGCGTTACTCTAAGCTAAAGAAGCCAGACACAAAAGACTAGCATTCTACTTATGACATTCTATAAAAGACAAAACTTTACAGACACATCAGATCAAGAGCAGGAGGTACATGGAAGTTAAAAGACTATAATAGGGCACAACGGAACTTCTGGGGTGATGGGAATATATTCTAGCTTGATTGTGGTGATGATTTCATGATTGTATGTCTGTCTAAAGCCATACAACTGCACACAAAATTGGTTTTTATTGTTCATAATTTATGCCCCAATTTTTAAAACTTTGCAATATAATTATACTTCATTAGATCAATTACTTCTCATACACTTATGAATATACTACATAACAAGTATTTATACAAAAGAAACATGGTATCCTATAATCAACAATATCACAGTATAAAAAGTTTATTTAAAAAACTAGACTATCTTTTATCTATTAGATTTTCAAACATGAAAATAATTCATAATATTCAGTATTATCAAGGGTGTGGGGGAAAATAGGCTCTTTCATATATGGTGCTGGTAAAAATGTGAGTTGTTACAACTTTTCGGAGACTGTAATTTGACAGTTTAATTCAAATTGATTATGGTATTATGTATTCATTAAAAATATAAAAACGGGCATGGTGGCACACATCTGTCATCCCAACCACTCAGGAAAGCTAGCTGAGCAGGAGGAATACAAGGCTGAGACAAGGCTGAGGCAAGCCTGGGCAACTTAGCCAGACCCTGTCTCAAAATAAAATAAAGAGGGCCAGGGATGTAGCTCACTGGTAGAGTGCTTGCATTACATGCACAAAGCATTCTATCCCTAGTACTGCCCCCAAAAGAAAAGAATTGTAACTGTAGAAAACAATGTCCACAAAACTTAATAATCATAAATTGTAGAACAATGATATGAATCTTGTCTTTTGAAAAATGTATGGTATGGAAACAAATAACTGAGTTAAAGGCATGGGGAGGGAAGTCTACATATATTGCTGTCTGCTACAAAAAGCATAATGTTAAATTTGTAAGTTTTAAAATCATATCTCTAAATTCTCATTCCACTCCTAATAACCAGCTAACATATGCATGTTACTAGTTCGAAATATTTTCCTAGGATAAAAATGTAAAAAGAAAAGTGTGAAAAATCATATCTCTAAATTCTCATTCCAGGGGCTGGGGATGTGGCTCAAGAGTAGCGCACTCGCCTGGCATGCGTGCGGCCCGGGTTCGATCCTCAGCACCACATACAAAGATGTTGTGTCCGCCAAAAACTAAAAAAATAAAAAATAAAAAATCTCTCTCTCTTAAAAAAAAAAAAAAAAAGATGTTAAAATAAATAAATAAATAAATTCTCATTCCACTCCTAATAACCAGCTAACATATGCATGTTACTAGTTCGAAATATTTTCCTAGGATAAAAATGTAAAAACAAAAGTGTGAAAACCCCAGCTGGGGCAGAGCACTTCTTCTTCTTCTTTTTTTTTTTTTTAACATATTAGTTCTTATTTTCCAAATCTACCTCATTTTTTTAAACTTATTTTATTTTATGTGGTGCTGAGGATTGAACCCAGTGCCTCACATGTGCAAGGCAAGTGCCCTACCACTGAGCCACAACCTCAGCTCCCCCACCCCCAGGGCAGAGCACTTCTATGCATGAGACCTTAAGGTCTCATTGCTAACATGGCAGAAAAAAAGAAGTGTGAAAATTCATTTAGCACTACAGTAAAATTAACAAGTATTCATTACCATTATGCCGACATTAGTGACAATATATCTGACAAAATATTATTTAATGCTAAGTCTGGGTGTATTTACAATGTTACTAATTGAAAATTAAATTTAGGAAATGGAAATAGTGGAACATACTAAAAACACCATACCAGAATTAAAAATGATCAGTTATAAGCACTCTTTACTTTAATGCTTCTAAATGATAAACTGTGGAAACACCAGTATAATGGTTCACATGTCAAAGACTACAGAACCATAACACAAAAACATTGGAAAAAAAAAATATTTACAACCAAGGTTAGGATTTCAATCATGTAAAAGCAATGTGGGCAAAAGAATGAAAATTAATTTAAATTCACTAAAGATAGCAAAATAACTATCAGAACAGATTATAACAGAAAGGCAACATAATCTTAAGAAAAATAAATTTGTATTCCATCAATTCTTATTAGTTACCAGGACCTCTGAAACAGCTTCTCTCCATGTTTTTATTAAAGGATTTCTCCACAATAATACAGTATAAAATGGCTACATCTTCAGGAAATCTAATTTTAACTGTTATCTTCAAATACCTGCCACAACTTTTAAAGTTTCAGATTTCAGAGCATTCCAGCTTTTGAATTAGAGGTGTTCAACTGGTGAAAACTATGCAAATACTCCAAACTCCCAATACCCCGAAATCTGAGTACTTCTGGTCCCAAGCATTTCAGATAAGGCACATTCAACCTTTATAAGCATCAAAACAATCAAAAATCCACTCACTATAAATTACCTGCATGAAAAGTTCAAGTTATTCTTTGGTGGCTATTTCAATGATTGAGTAAACAGTCAAAACAAAGACTGCTAAGAAGAAACCATATATCACATTTCCTTTTTTTTTTTTTAAGTCTAAACGAAATGACATTTATAAAAGAAAAAACTAGAAATATAAGCTTTCAGCCCTGAAAAGATTGTATGTATTAAATCTTGCTTCTTATAGAAATATTTCCAATAACAGGTTGCGTTTCTTTTTACCAGAAATTGTGTTTTCTAAGGATATAACAGTGGCAGGACCCACTTACCTCCACTATAGGATGCTTACTCCTATTTTCCCTGGAGTCTGACTATCTGGGCTCACAGAGATCAGGTCAATGCCTATTCTCACTGAGTCAAGGACTATACATACCTATTTTTCAACTGTCTGTCCCATATTAACACTGCAACTTTCTAAAATTCCTAATGATCTTTGTTAAAAGTGACCTTAACAATCAAAGTACTATACCTTTTTAAAGCAGTGACCTCCAATTTGTTGTGGCAGAACACAAAAGGGCTAAGAATTATAGTAATAAAAATAAATAACAAAAGGAAGTTATGGATTAACCCTCTTCTTAGGCTCCAAAGGTGAGGGAGTAAGTTTTGATATTCAGAAGCTACTGAAGTAGTCAAACATCAAGAAATGGAAATGTTTGCAAAATAAAAGCAATGTGTTTATATTATGCATTAAAAATTAACAAGTAACCTGTATGTTCCTTTATTTCTTTGAAATAGGTAGGTACCTTAGTTATAGATACAAGAAAAAGGATGTGAAATAGGGTCTCCTGCCTCTAGTGATGCTTTGATGACACCTAATTAAGAACATCTGGTTTGGAAGAACAGCCAAAGGACCCAGAACATTAAAAAATTAACTTTAAAAAGACAACTCTCAAGATTATTTGGAACTGTTAGGAGGAGTAAAAATCAAAGGAATAGGACAATAATGGAATAGGAAGTATAAAAGTCATTCCAAACATACCTACTACGGTATGAGAATAGTCTTCTAACCCAGCACAGTGGCACATACCTGTATTCCCAGAAGCTCGGGAGGCTGAGGCAGGAGGATCACAAGTTCAAAGTCAGCCTCACCAACAGTGAGACACTAAGCAACTCAATGAGACCCTGTCTCTAAATAAAAATACAAAATAGAGCTAGGGATATGGCTCAGTGGTTGAGTACCCCTGAGTTCAATCCCCAGTACCACCCCCCCTCAAAAAAAAAAAAGGGTTTCTACTCAAAAATTTAAGTTCAGAAGTAATCCTCAAATTTGTACCTTTCAAAAGAAAAGGGGTCACTGTTTTCATAGCCATTCAGCATAAAATATGTAAAAAAGTCTTTTTAAATCAATTTAGAAAATAGAATTCTGTAAGATAAATAAGCTGTTTAGAATCTAAAACCACTATTTGTATTTATAAATTTCCAGTTAACTGATTCTGAAATTTTGATTTTTAATCTCTCATAAATCAAATATGTATTACAAATGTTTCCTGCTACCAACCAACCAACAATTTCTTTAAACCAGAAGTTGCCTACTGACAATTCAACTCTTCAGGTTAATGTCTAGTTGACTATTCAATGACTTTTCTTCTTCCTTATCTGCTATTTCTGATCCCTATCCACTCCACAAGCATTCTGGTTCACTCCATTCTTAGTGCTTTTCTTGATGTTTGCTCTCCACCATTCATATTTCAACCCCGAATATTCAACAACTTGAAACATTACAAGTCTGAGACAGTAAGCAATCCATCTGAGGTATTCACTGTCCCTACAAATCCTTGATAATTTTTCAGAATTAAATAACTTGTTGAGTTTAAGTCATTAACAAAAGAACACAAATGACTAATACTAAAAATTTAAGAAAACGTATGGTAATATTGCCAAGACAACACATAATTCAATCCTAAAGTTCCAACTGATCAAACCTCCTTAAGATCAAGAGTTTTGGATATCAAAAGGTACACTGGATTTGGCAAGTCCAAATGTTTACTTAGAAACTTTGTTCACAAGCCTAAGACTATATTAACTGCCAAATATGGAGATGGACAAGGATTTACCATCATCTCCCACTCTAGTAGACTGTGTTCCCTTAACTGCTGTTAATGGTTCCTAGATCAGGTACTTGCAATTCTAACGTTTGAAAGACTAGAATGAGGCATTGTGCCTTTAACCTAAAACCAGTATTTTAACCCAAGTTAATGTCAATCACATTTCGGGAAATAATGGGACAACTTTCCTATTACAGTTTAAGTGCACGTGCAAAAGCACCTTGCCAAAATTCCGTTAAAAATTTAGTTACATCTTGGAGGAAAATCGATCTATGCGGAAAATTGTAGACGCGAATCTATATTCGCCCCAAAGCAGCATAGGGCCATCTTAAGAAATGTGCTTTTAGGGACGCAGGAAAAATTCGATCTGATTCACAATCTAGGGAAGCTTAACTTCTCCTCCGTCCCCTTTGCTCCACGGGGGGAGAAAAAAGTGTAAGGAAAGAAACCCATTCCCCAAAACACCAAAATTTCTACTCCTGGGTCAACAGAGGATCCTCTGCATAACAAGGGGACGGAAGAAGGCACGCGTTAAGACCCTAGTATCCGAACGCGTTCGGAATAAACCCGAAGAGAGGGGGGGTGTCATAGACGCCGGAACACTAAGCTCCGGGCAAGCGAAGCGGCGGCTGCCTTCAAACCGGGATTCTGTTTCCTAGCACAGAAATGGTGCCCGGAGGCCGCTACTTTCGCATCTGCGTCGCTTCTGCCTCCGCCGACACAGCCTCTTTTCCCCTCCCCCACGGGCGGGGCGGCGACCGCGTCCCCATTCCGAAGCAACCAGGAATAAGAGGCGCAAATGACTCGGAGACAAGGCTGGTGGCCTCCCCACCTCACAACATCATCTCTAGAAAGCCCACCCCCCCGTTTCCCGCACTAAGCTTTCATCGCTCCTTCGGGAGCTGCTGAGTCCCTCTGACCACCTCGCCATCTCATCCCTACACCAAATCCTAGCCCCACCTGTGCCCTCGGAGACCTCCGTCCGCACCACGCGCACTAGTCACCTTCCTTCCTACGAGGCCTCCCATTCCTCACCTTTTGAGGAAAGGCTTGGGTTCTCTCACGCACACACCGCAGCGTAGGCAGCCGGTAAGAACAATGTCTCTCTGCCGCAACACCTCGGACACCAGAGCTTACACACTGGACGGTTGCCGCGAGCCGCGGAGCGCGAAGGAAATGTCCCCTTCCGACCACCACACCGACCTCCCCTCCCGGCCCCCGTACACACCTCCAACCAACAGCGGCGGCGGGTACGTCGCGCGGAGGTGAGGAGAGTAGCCGAGGATCGGCTGCAGCGGATTCTTCTCGCTCGCTGCCTCCTCCCCGCGACAAACCAGAAGCCTCGGAAGCCGGAGAACCGCGAGATCGCTTCCCTCACAACCACCTCTTCCCGGGCGCCAGACGCTGCGGCGAACGACAAGGAACACGGACGTCCCGCCCCCTTTGCCACCGCCCCCTCTTATTGTTTTACCCCTGCCGAAAGGGCCAGGGAACCCCCCAGCACAGCGTCAGCCAATCACGCATCTCCTTGGCGAGCCGGACCCAACCTTCTCGCGTCCCTCTGCGGAGCAGGCGCAGTACGCCGCCGCGCTCGCGTACACTGGCGCCCGGAAAGCCGGGGAACCGGAACCGGCCTAAAGCCGGGGAGAGAGTCCGCTGATTTGACGTCACAAGGAGGCCACTTTCTCCAGCGTTGGGGCTCCAGCCTCTCGGTCCTTCTTCCAGATGGCGCGAACAAGAGCTGGTTCCCTGCGGCGCTATGTCTTGCAGACTTATATTCCTGGTCCCTTTAGTAATGTTAATACGGAGGGAATTTAGTAATCTCTCTGAACTAGGTGTTTTCAGTTTGCTGCTCTAGAGGAGCTTTAAGTGGAGCCTGTGGTTTCAGCTATTTATATACAAAACTAATTTATTAATACATTCTAGGAAATAGAAGGTCATATCCTAATAGTTCAAAACAATTTAAGTTGCAAGCCTACTAAGTGCTAGGCCCTGGGGTACTGGAAAAATGTGACATGGTCTCTACAGAACGTTTCTTTGTCCGTTATGTATTTACGCATAGCTAAGTACATATTAAGCATTTTATGGTATTAAGGCTAAAAGGTTTGAAATCCCAGGAAATATTAAGATTACAATCTTGTCCCACTTCTAGGACCAGACTTGCCCCCAGGACTTAAAGATGGACAATGACTCCTGGTTTTGATTACTGGAAGTAACCAAATCTTTAAAGATGCCACTTTATCCCTTTCTGGAAACTTATTTTCAGAGAACCTCAGGACAGCGGAAGAATTTTGGAATGCAGAGAAGTAAAAAGGGCGATTAAGAAAGAAATAACATTAATGCCTACGTACCAAACATGGTGCAAACATACGCGTTTCATCAGTTTTTCTTAACAATCCTAAAAGGATGATTTTAACTTACTTTACAAATGTAAAAACAGGTGCACAAAAGCAATACCAACTTTGGGGCCTCCAAAATCTACAATGGCTTTACCTTATATTACTTAATATTCTTGTTGTGTGCAAAATATATGGGCAAACCATCACTTTTATTAGCATCTCAATCAAGTAGAAAACTCTTGGAATAGACAATGATGGCTTGGACTACTAGTAGCACTAATAGTGATGTGAAGTGTTTAATCCAGAACAAATGAAGGTAGAGGCTACAGACTTCACTGACATTGGCTGTGTGGTATCAGAAAAGAGGGTATTCAAGGATGATTTAAAAGTTTTCAGCCTGAGTGACTAAATGAATCCCATTAATACTGGCTTCCCTGCCTAGTCTTTGGGAATTGGGTTGCTTCATGGAGGTTATTGAGATGTTCCTTAAAGTATAATACATTACATGCAGATTACCTTTTAAATAAAAAGCATAGTTCTAATTACTATTTTATGCCCACTTAACAGATAAGGAAATTGAGGTTCCGGGTGTCAAGTAACTTACCCAAAGACACACAGCTACTATTTCAAACACAAGCAATCAACCTTCATAATCCATGTTCTTAACCATAAGCTACATAGAACATTTCTACTGTATTAATTACCATATTTACTTATCTTCTCTACTGCTGACTTGCATTTTAATTGTTTCAAGTTTGGTACTCATGTGTAATGCTGTTATAAATATTCACCATGTACTCTGGTACAGTGGTTCTCAGACCTTATAGTGCATCAGAATCACCTGGAGTGTTTGTTAAAACATGCCTCTCAGAGTTTCTGATTCAGCAGGCCTGTGCTAAAACCTGGTAATTTGCATTTCTCACAAGTTCTCAGGTGATGTTGCTACTGCTGCTCTAGAGGCTGGCAAACTTTGCTGTGAAGGACCAGAGAGTAAATATTTTAGGTTTTGAGAGACACGTGTGGTGTGGTCTTTGTTTCATATCCTGATCCACACCCCTTTATAAACCTTTTTCAAATGCAAGAAACTTTCTTAGCTTAGCTCCAGGGCTATACAAAAGCACGTTCAAACAACCCCTAGTCCAGGGTCTACACCAAAAAGTGAATTGACTGGGAAAAAGAAGATTCAGCTATCTTCAGTTTTAGTAAGTAACTCTAACCTGTTCTCCTAAGTAGTCCTCTGGATACCTCTGATAGTAGTGATAGCCTCTTCCCAGGTTCAGGCTCCTTTCAACATTTTAGGATGATTGCAGTAGCTGCTTAATTAACCTTCCTGCCTCTCAAAATAACCTCCAGGAAGCAACCCAATTCCCAAAGACTAGCCAGGGAAGCCAGTATTAATGGGATTCATTTAGTCACTCAGGCTGAAAACTTTTAAATCATCCTTGAATACCCTCTTTTCTGATACCACACAGCCAATGTCAGTGAAGTCTGTAGCCTCTACCTTCATTTGTTCTGGATTAAACACTTCACATCACTATTAGTGCTACTAGTAATCCAAGCCACCATTGTCTATTCCAAGAGTTTTCTACTTGATTGAGATGCTTTCAATTTTGTTTCATTATCGTCCATCTCCCTCACAAGAGCCAGATCCTTTACAGCAGTAAATCAGATGAGATCCCCAAAATCTTCCAAGGGCAATACAAATATCAAGTACTTACCATGGCCTACCAGCCTACCTCATCTAATCCTTACCCATTACTTCCACCTCTCTTCTTACCATTATTCCTCTTATACCATTCCAGCTCCTCCTCTGACATTCCAATTACATTCCCACCTCAAGGCTTTAAATGTGAACCTTTAGCAAAAGCCTGAGAAAATCAAAGCATTTTAGACCCACTGATTTCCTCCAGTACCCACATTAAAATATCTTAAGAACTGGGAGTATAGCTGAGTGGTAGAGCACTTCCCTAGCATACATGAGGACCTGGGTTCAATCCCTAGCATTGCAAAAAAGAAAAAAAAAATCTCGCTCAAGCCTTCTAAAGGTGAGTTAGATATGAGTTCCCCTTATATAAAATCCTTAAAATTTCAATTAACTTCACACTACTTAAATTATCTATTAGTTTGTCTATATTCTGTAATTGTTTTGCATTCTCTCTTATAGTTCATAAATTCTCATTTTTATAAAAATATAAGCTAAACAACAGTCTATAGGTTCTCTGTTGTCAGATGTCTAGTTAGTAATAGCTTAGAAGAGTCTTTAAAATCATTCAGTAGCCACCACTGAATGACACAACACCAAGCATAAAGGCTCAGGATGGGCAAAAGTAATGGAAATATAGTATCCTCAGAGAATTGGAAAAGATGGAGAGAAGCAGCAATATGGGGGGAGAGAAGAAACAAACACAAAAAACAAAAAGAGACAGAAAGGGAGAGGCAGAGAAAGGCAACAGGGAAACAATTAGAATAAAAGTTACTGTTAAGTGATAGTACATTAGAAACACTGACTAGTACTTTTTTAATTTATCATTTAATATCTGATAACCCTTCTTGCCCTCTACACACACATACATCCCAGTAAGTCTCAAGAAGGAAGAATTCTCTTGGCCTCTTGGATTCAGCACCTGTTATGGTCACACTGAAAATGCTCTATATGGGCTGGGGATGTGGCTCAAGCGGTAGCACGCCCACCTGGCATGCATGCAGCCCAGGTTCAATCCTCAGCATCACATACACACAAAAGATGTTGTGTCCGCCGAAAACTGAAAAATATTAAAAAAATTCTCTCTTAAAAAAAAAAAAAAGAAAATGCTCTATATGCATATGATGGCTTGTCTGACCACTGTGGGAGAACAGAGAGAAAGCAGTGTTTCTCCTGAGCTTTGAGTATTTTTAATGTTTTGGCTCTAAATTCCAGAACAGTATATGATGTGTTTATTGTTATTCTTTCTTGATTAATACTTTTTTTTTTAAGGCTGTGGATTTTCCCTTCCCAATACTTTAGGTCAAATCCCGTAGATTTTATTCACTATTGTTTTCTAAACAGATTGCAAATGTAGTTAGACTTCTTTGATTCAGTTATTATTTAAAGAGAGTTAATGGAGAATAACTAAACATTTTGATTTTTAAATTTAAAGATTCTGGGGGTAAAAATGGGAGTTCATAAACCACTTGAATCAAATGTATGAAATATGATATGTCAAGAGCTTTGTAATGTTTTGAACAACCAATTAAAAAAAAGATTGTTTTGCTTGTTAATTTTAATGCATTATGGGCTAGGGATGTGGCTCAAGCGGTAGCGCGCTCGCCTGGCATGCGTGCGGCCCGGGTTCGATCCTCAGCACCACATACAAACAAAGATGTTGTGTCCGCCGAGAACTAAAAAATAAATATTAAAAATTCTCTCTCTCCTCTCTCATTCTATCTTTAAAAAAATTTTTTTTAATGCATTATGAGCCATGAGTGCAGCCTACTTGCTATGCTTTTTGGAATTTGCTAAGATTTTTCATGTAACCAAATATAGGTACAACTTTTTTACGTTGTTCATAAAACTCTAGTACATTACAATCACCTTCTTGCATTTTTCCCTTCCTAATAGTTTTTGCATTAGACATTTTTATTTTTCTATTTGAAATAAATTCATAGATCCTGAAAAGTTGCAAAAAGAGTTTTTAAAAATCCCATACCTTTCACCAACCCTTCCTCAAATGTTAATATGTATTATATTTACTTTATCATTATCTTTTTTTCTCTCTCTCTCTCAGTAAGCTGCCAATTCCCTAAGTTCTTTGTATTTCCACTGTCTCATCCTGTACCTAGTACTGTGCTTGATATATTGGCGCTCAATGGTAATTACTGAATGAGTGAATCCAGGAGTTTCAAAGAAACCCATGGGCACTCTGCCAGACAACTAGTGAATTGCCATGTGACTTCTATCCATAAAAAAGAATCCAGACAACACTGTATTTCACAACTAGAAGAGATCTGATTTCAAAAACATTTATGACATGATGTACCTTTACTCCTAAACACTTCAGTGTGTTTCTTTTTTTTTTTCTTTCTTTTTTTTTTTTTTTTTTAAAGAGAGAGTGAGAGAGGAGAGAGAGGGGAGAGAGAGAGAATTTTTAATATTTATTTTTTAGTTCTCGGCGGACACAACATCTTTGTTGGTATGTGGTGCTGAGGATCGAACCCGGGCCGCACGCATGCGAGGCGAGCGCGCTACCGCTTGAGCCACATCCCCAGCCCTTCAGTGTGTTTCTTAAAAGATAAAGGTATTCTCTTATGTAAATACAACATAATTATCAAAATTAGGTATTAACATTAATTAAGAGATTCAAATTTCATCAATTGTTCAAATAATATACTCTATAAGAAAAAAAATTTAATTTATTCTCTTTTCAGGATACAATTCAGGATTACAAATAATATTTACTTATCATGTCACCTTAGTCTTGTGTCATCTGTTTCTCCATCTTTTTCTTTCATGACTTCAACATTTTAAAGAGTACAGGACAATTACTGTGAAGAATTCCCGTAAGTGTGACACCTTCTGGTGTTTCCTTATATCTAGGTTATTTTTAACAATACCAGAGAAGCACTGTTATGTTCTTCTCAGTGCATCATATCAGAGGCACAGGGTGTCCATTTGCCCCCTCTGTAGTGATGTTAGCTTTCTTTACTTGGTTAATGTCTTGTCTGCCAGGATTCTCCAGTGTAAAGTTACTACTATTTTCCTCTCTGTAATTAATAATTATCTTGTGTGGAGTAATACTTTGAGACTGTGTTCACCCATCCATTTAAAAATATCCATGTATGATTCTTGATTGAATCAAATTTGCTATAATGGCTGCCAAGTTGTGATTTTTCTAATTCCATCATTCTTCCTACATTTATTAGCTGGAATTATACTATAAGAGACACCTCTCCTTTTTTCCCATTTATTTTATCATTATTTATATCAGTGTGAATTGATAGGTTCCTGTGTCATAACTTGTTGCTATCGGTATTTATTTTCCTGCTCAAATTGTCCTTGATTTGGCCAGTGGAAGCTCCAATCAAGTTGGTTCTCTTGTTTGGTACTTTAAAATTTTACATTATTTGACAGATAAAAATGAATTATATCTGTTTTAAAAGTGGTTAAAAAGTAACAAAAGTCTAAGACAATGGCAAGGAGAAAAGAAATTTGAGAACTATATGGGACAAAAAATGTGATGACTAAGTAGATATAGGAAATATCAGAGAAATCTAGGATAGAATCCTTTGCAAGTTTTGTTCTGGGTAACAGAACTGTCATAAATGACACTTATTGAGAAGGTGGACACAATTTTGGTGAATGTTCTTCCAAATGTTTCCTTATCCACATTCTTGTATAAAATAAATAAAATAATATCTGGCTACTTTATTCAGTACTTTCTGATCTAAAGCCATCTTTGAACAGTCTCTTCGCTGGGTATGGTTGCACATATCTGTAATACCAGCTACTTGGGAAGCTTCAGCAGGAGGATTACAAGTTTGAGGCTGACCTGAGCAATGTAGTGAGACACTGTCTCAAAATAAAAATTAAGGGGATGTGGCTCAAGCGGTAGCATGCTCGCCTGGTGTGCATGCGCCCTGGGTTCGAGCCTCAACACCACATACAAACAAAGATGCTGTGTCCGCGGAAAACTAAAAAATAAATATTAAAAAAAAAATTAAAAAGGCTGGCAATGTGGCTCAGTGGCAAAAGCATCCCTGAGTTCAATCCTCAGTACCAAAAAAAAAAAAAAAAAAAATGAAAATGTACTGGCCAAATTATATTGTGTATTGTGTGCACATACAAATATGTAACAACAAATCCCATCAGTATGTATAACTATAATGCACCATTAAAAGTGTGCAGAATTTTTTTAATTAAAAAGTTGAAAACAAAATAAAATGTATCCTATCACTCATTAGCAAATTAATTATTTTTCCAGTGCTGGGAATCAAACTAGAGCTTTCATACATGTTAGACAAGCACTCTACAACTGAGCTCTAGCCCCAATCCAGCAAATGAAGGTTTTAAAAGAGTAACATTACTAGAATTATATTATCTTATTCCTGATTTTTATTTTCTCAGCTTAAAGTACTTATCTGACATTTTAATTTATAAAGCCTTTTTTCTCTATACCCTCTCATTTGATCTTTTTCAAGTTTCCTAAATCTTTTTTTAAATATATATATTAGTTGTAGATAGACACAATATCTTTATTTCTAGTTATTTATATGTGGTGCTGAGGATCAAACCCAGGGCCCCACATTTGCAAGGCAAGCACCTCACCACTGAGCTACAACCCCAGTCCAAGTTTCCTAAATCTTAAAAGATCAACCAAGGGGCTGGGGATGTGGCTCAAGCAGTAACGTGCTCACCTGGCATGCGTGGGGTGCTGGGTTCGATCCTCAGCACCACATAAAAATAAAATAAAGATGTTGTGTCCACTGAAAACTAAAATAAATAAATAAATATTTAAAAAAAAAAAGATCAACCAAGTCCATTACCATCATTTTGCTGGTGAAGTAGATGGGGACATGAATGTTTAGGGATTGCATTCCCCACTTAAAGTGTTGAGAAGACTAGGGACTGATTAGGTCATGAGGATACGCCCTAATGAATGGCATTAGTGCTCTCACAAAAGGACTTCAGGGAGCCCATTAATTCCTTTGTACTTTTGCAAGATGTCAGGACTCAGCAAGATAGGGTAAAATGGGGACAATAATAATATCTACCTTATTTGGGTACTATTAAGATTAGAAAAGTTAATACCCACAAAACATAACATGTGGTAAGTGCTCAATAAAACTGGCACTTACTGTTTGGTCCTTGAATGTGTACACATGGATTGCTTGCAACTGATTCCTTTTCACTGACTGCCCGCTGCTTTCACTGACTTCCTGATTGAAAACACATTACTTGAGAATTCCAGGGCTCTCTCTTGGTCTGACTGGCTTCCTTACACAGTTTTTTAATGCACAGAAAAGCCTACTCACATGAATAGGATGAATCCATTCCTTGTGGAATAAGAAAGAAGAAAGCTTATTATGGCCTGAAAAAAGCAAATGTGAATTTCTCCCTACAATCTTTACAATTATTAGCTCTTTATGACTTGAGATGTGTCAGTGTCTAAAAGGGTTTTTATTCTCCATTCAGCTATTGTGTATATGTGAAATATGTCACACATCTAGAAACATGCATAAACTGGTTGTGCCACCTGCCCATTTATCACTTCTTCAGAATTTAGAGATACTCATAACCAAAAATCAACACACAAAGAATTAGATTATGGGATTACAAGAGTAATTTATCCTGAATTCATGAATTCTAATTGGTTCTATCCAATACTCATCAAACTACGATAGCTACAATCACCTCAGGCTAAGTGATCTAAGAGATATGGTAATCCTGGACAGTGTAACAACCAAAGATAATGTAAACAATTGAAGAGTCATCTGCCCTGAGTTGCTTGGAGTCCAGAAAATGACTTTGAAAAGAGGAAACATTTCACCAGTGTTTATGTTGCACTGTCCAGGACTATTTTTGTCAGACAAGAATATTCTAGTCATTACTGGGCTGCGGGATGTGTTTAGTTCTTCGAGCTATGCAGTCTGGACATGAGATGGCTCAAGTTATCCAACTCTTTCCTCTGATTTAATGCTTACAGGCACTGGGGGTCAGCAGTTATGCTGTTGATTGGAAAGGTCTATCTCCCTTTGTGAAATGGAATTCTGGTGGCTCATTAATCAGTCTCCTATGGATTAAGTCAGTGTCAAGGAGTGTCCCTGAGCCAGGTCTCCTCATGGGGGAAGGAGGGAGTTTGTACTGAAAGAAGTCAGAACCAGGGAGCCAACTTTGTACTTCAATGGAGAAGCATGAAACACAAGGGATCACATTCCATTTTCTTCTTTAAGTAGTTCAGTAACATTGATCAAGTTAGTTCATTTCTCTGACACTTAGTTTCCTTTATGGATAAACAGCCCACTTTAGGGTAGTTGTAAAGATTATTCACAATATTTAGCATGGTGTCTGGTAAAGTAAGCATATGTTGTAAAAGTGAGGCAAACTGGGGACATGGTGGTGCATGTCTATAGTCCTAGCACTCAGGAGGCTGAGACAGGAGAATCCCTTGAGCTCAAGAGTTCAGAGCCAGCTTGGGTGACATAGTAAGACCCCTTCCCATCTCTTAAAAACAAACTGAGGCAAACCAACATCAGCGGACCCAACACAGTGCTACACGAAGTCAGACTTCCTGTCCTTCCATCCCCTCATCAATCTCTTCTTGGATCAAATACTTGGTTGTCTGGCAGAGTGAAGAAACCATGGCCTAAGTCTTTGAAATAGAGTCAAGTTCAGAAGGAGGAGGAAAGGATAAAGTACGTTCAAAAGCAATTTTGTTTCATTAATCTCTTTCAACAAGCAGGCTCTAAAACTTTTTTGCAAGGCTGGGGCTCCTCCAACCCAGGGCCTCACACATGCTAAGCAAGTAGTCTATCACTGAGTCACATCCACAGCCCTGTAAAACCATTTAAGGTAATAAAAAACAAAAACAAGGACAAAAACCTCTTTACAAAATATTCATCAGCAATCAGAAAACTTAAAAGATGGTAGAGTCATTGTGAAACTACTGATGAGACAAAGAGCTCCATAAAGAAATTATGCAGATGTTAGACACAATGAAACTTGTGGCTTTCTTCTGCCTTCAGGCCAGTTTAGAGCCAAATACAGCCAACCATCCTTCAGGCAGTGTCAGCATCGCCCTATTTCCCATCCACATTTCCAGGTGTAACCACTTCCTCCCAGTGTCCATCCTAACTAAACCCTGGGTTCTGGCTCCATGATGGCAAAATATTTCTCTGAGCTTTACCTCTGCTGGAAGCACATAAGAGGTTTAGGACTAAGGCAAGAATCTCCCTCAAAATGAAGATGTGGGTTGGATGCAGCCTCACACCCTGTAATTCCAGTTACTGGGAGGCTGGGGCAGGAGAATCTCAAGTTTGAAGTTAGCCTGGGGAACTTAAAGAGAACCTGTCTCAAGGTTTAAAAAAAAATTTTTTTTTAAAGGCTGGGGATGTAGCCCGGAGTTCAATCCCCAGTACAAAAAAAAAAAAAAAAAAAAAAATCAAGATGTACCCTATCGGGTTGGGGATGTGGCTCAAGCGGTAGCGCGCTCGCCTGGCATGCATGCGGCCCTGGTTCGATCCTCAGCACCACATACCAACAAAGATGTTGTGTCCGCCGAGAACTAAAAAATAAATATTAAAAAAAATTCTCTCTCTCTCTCTAGACTCTCTCTCTCTCACTCTCTCTTAAAAAAAAATTAAAAAAAAAAAGATGTTGTGTCCGCCGAGAACTAAAAAATAAATATTAAAAAATTCTCTCTCTCTCCTCTCTCTCTCTCTCTTTAAAAAAAAAAAAAAAAAAAAAAAAAAAAAAAAAAAAAAGATGTACCCTATCCTGGTTAGAGCATAAGCCTGGAGATATGTATATATATGTATATATATATACACATATACATATCTCCAGGAACACACACACACACACGCACACACACGCACATATATCTGATAGGCCTATGGTCTAACCACACACACACATATATCCAGGCCTATGGTCTACACACACACACACACACACACACACACACACACATCCTCCTCCTTCTTGCAGGTTGCCACCCTGACCTGTACCTTGCTGACTCACATTATCTAGGTAAGTCCTGGTTGTAAATTACCTGGCTCTTGGCAGCTGGCTCCAACTGCCAGGAGATTCGAGTTACTTTCCTGTAACTAGCTGGGCTTCCTGCTGGGCCTGCCCCTAACTTCAGACTATGACCTCAAATTCCCTAAGTTCTGGGTGGTGACCTGAAAATGGAAACGGAACTGAAAGCTATTGACCAAAGGCTTTTCCACCCACTCTCCAAATTTAAGTAAATGTATTTCTTTAAAGGTTGCATTAAACTGAAATTGGTGGGGATGGAGGTGCTGGGGATCAAACCAAGGGCCTTAAAACCATATGCCAAACATGTGCTGTACCACTAAGTGTAACTCCAGCATTAAATCAGAAGTTTCATTTTGTTTTTATGTTCTTTTTTGGTACCAGTATTGAACCCAAGGGTGCCTAACCACTGACCTACATCCCCAGCCCTTTTTATGTTTTATTTTGAGACACAGTCTCTCTAAGTTGCTTAGGGCTTCACCAGATTGCTGAAACTGGCTTTGAATTTGTAATCCTCCTGCCTCAGACTCCTGAGCCTCTGGGACTACAGGTGTGCACCACTGTGCATGGCTAATTCAGAAGTTTTTAACTTGAAGTCTATACACATTTTGGGAGGTGAGCATAAGGAATATTTGGGAAACTGTGAATACTGTGTGTATATGTGTACATACATATATATATATATATATATATATATATATATCTTTTTAAATGAGGACCAGGTTCATATTTTACTTTCTTCTAAAAGGGGTCTATGTCCCAAAAGTTTAAGAATCAATTATCTAAATCATGTTTTTTCCCACAGTATATCTTGGTAATGAGTTATTTATTAAAATTAAAACTTTCTAGAACATGTCATATTTTAAAATCATATTTAACTAAATTTCTGTGTTAATCAATGACCTCAGATTACTGAAACTGGAATGCTCAGACATTTCCTGATTTTGATCTTGTACTCTAGTCATGAAGGATGTCAGTACTGGAGGAAGCAAGTGAAGGTTACAAAGAACTCCTGCCCATGATATTCTGTGTAACTTCACATTAATCTATATTATTTCAAAATAAGCATTTTTTAACCGATTAGAATGAATGAATGAATAAATATGCATTTTTTTAAAGAAAGTCTTAAAACATACACACACATAGTTGGTGAAATCCGGTTTTTTGTTGTTGTTTTTTGTTTTTTTTTTTTGTGGTGCTAGGGATTGAACCCATGGCTTTGTGCATGCAAGGCAAGCACTCTATCAACTGAGCTATATTTCCAGCCCTGAAATCTGGTTCTTAATCCCAGCTCAGCATTTAGAATTTACATGTTATTAAGTTCTCCGAGTCTGTTTTCTCATATTGTAAAAAGGCACAATTGTAATTTCTACCATATGGAGCTACTGCACAGATAGCCCTCAGCACAGGGCCCGACACACAAACATTACATAAACATAAACTATCAACATTATTTTTAGGCCATATGGTCATGGTCCAGACATCAGTCTTCACTGGGTGACAGGTACATGGCTTTCAAACATGGTTCCTAAGAGGAAATAAATTGTCTTCTTTATAGTCTTGGAAATTCAAATCTATAAAGCATAATAAGCTGTGTGCAGTGGCACACACGTGTAAATCCAGCAGCTCAGGAGGCTGAGGCAAAAGAATCACAAGTTCAAAGCCAATCTCAGCAACTTAGAGAGGCCACAAGGACTTAGACCCTGTCTCCAAATAAGAAAAATAATAATAAAATGAAAAAAGGACTGCAGATGTGGCTCAGTGGTTAAGCACCCCTGGCTTCAACCTCTAGTACCAAAACAACAAAAAAAGTATATTAAAGGGCTAGGGTTGGGGCTGGGGTTATGGCTCAGCAGTAGAGAGCTCGCTCTGCATGTGCAAGGCCCTGGTTTGATCCTTAGCACCACATAAATAAAAAAGTTACTGTGTACAACTACAAAAAAAAAAATTTAAAAAAAGGGCTAGGGTTGTGGCTCAGTGGTAGAGCACTTGCCTAACGTGTGAGGCACTGAGTTCGATTCTCAGCACTGCATACAAATAAATGAATAAAATAAAGGTCCATCAATGTCTAAAAAAAAATTTTTAAATATATTTATAAACAAGGTCTTACCTTTAAAAACGAGAAGAAAGAAAATCCAGTGCAACAGAGAACAGTAGGGAGTTAATAAAGACAGGATTAAAAAAGGAACAAAAGCAGGGTATTAGACTAATTTTTTAAAAAAATGGGTATTCTAGTCCATATTTGCTGAGCACCCACAGTGTGCTTAGGGACCTTGAAAGTTATAAAGAATCTTCATTTAAAGTATTTATACTTAATAGTAGATAAAAAGATAGTATTCTTGTCCATAAAATGGATGCTTTCCATTAAGTATTATTTAAATAAACCTAAGTGTGGAAAAAGGCCAATATTATGATTTTTAAAATAAGAGAATGGTCATATAATTAATCATTGCTTGTAATAATGGGAGTGACAAATGAAAAGAAGAATTTTATTGTCATGGTAACACAATAAGGTTTAAGATACAGATTTGCTAAGGGTATGGCTGAGAACTGAGAGAAAGAATATTATATTCAACTAAAGCCAGTCAAGAAATTGATATGGTAGACAATTGCTATCTCCTGCAGAAGGGGCAGCAGTATGGGCTGGGGGCCGGCTCACTGGTAGAGCACTTACCCAGCATTATTCGAAGCCCGGGCTAAATCCCTAGTAGTTAAAAAAAAAAAAAATTAAATTAAATTAAATTTTTTAAAAATGAAGGGGCAGCAAAGAGGTGATAGCAACCATAAGCACTGCCACCAGATTATGCCCAAAGGGCACAACTACAAAAGCATACCACCTCAGGAAGGAGGAAAATGGCATTTAAAGAAGAATTTTCTTCACCAAATGCAGTGGCTCATGCCTGTAATCCCAGTGACTTAGGAGGCTGAAGCAGGAGGATCACAAATTGAAAGCCAGCCTCAGCAACCTAGTGAGGCCCTAAGCTATTTAGCAAGATCCTGTCTCTAAATAAAAAATAAAAAGGGCTGGGGAGTGGGGAGGGATGTGGCTCAGTAGTTATAAGCCCCTAGGTTCAACCACTGGCATTAAATAATAATAATAATAATAATAATAATTAAGAAAAAAAATTTTCTTCAAGCATATCCAATGTATGTAAATCCTACAAAAATATTTGTATAAGCCAGGCACAATGTCACACACCTATAATTCTAGCAACTCAAGAGGTTGAGGCAGGAGGACTGTTCCAAGTTCAAGGCGAGCCTCAGCAACTTAGGGAAACCCTGTCCCAAAATAAAAAATAAAAAGGCGGGGCTGGGGATGTGGCTCAAGCGGTAGCACGCTCGCCTGGCATGCGTGCGGCCCAGGTTCGATCCTCAGCACCACATACAAACAAAGATGTTGTGTCCGCCGAGAACTAAAAAATAATAAATATTAAAAAAAAAATTCTCTCTCTCCTCTCTCTCTCTCTCCTCTTTAAAAAAAATAAAAAAATAAATAAAATAAAAAGGGCTAGGGATGCAGCTCAATGGTAAAGGGTCCCTAGGTTTAATCCCCAGTGCTGAAAAAGAAAAAGAAAAAGAAACCAAAAAATATTTGTGCAAGAAAACACCTTTATTATAAAACACCCATTTCTGTGGTAAGCAAAGAGAAGAGTCTTGAAAGTTGGTCTTAATTTCCATGAATAAACTACATTTCCTCTGTAAACTAAGAAAACATACAGTCTTTAAGCATTTAAACACAGAAGTTTTTCTTCTTCTTCTTCTTCTTAGAAATAGCAGGGGTCTGATTACCTTTCTTATAAAATGTAGGATCTTAAGGGAATAACAGCACAAGCTGGGACAATATTTGATCATCGAAATCTGTAGAACTGATTAAGTTCTACCCATTTGCTTAGAAATGCATTTTTTAAATCGTTTTAGAAAAACACTAGTATGTAACAGTAGTAGGTGAGGACTAAACTTCATTGCTAATTTTATGGGTACAGAGAAGTGAAGGAAGCACACTCGTGGTTATTATGTTTGTTGTGTGTATTTTAAATGTCACAGAGCCTCTGTCCTCAAAGCTTCTGTTCTGGTTGGCCTCCCATGATTCTAGAACAACTGAGGTTTCTTTGGGGGAAGAGAGCACAGGACAAAACTTGAATTCCCTGGTAGTTTCAGAGCCCTAGGAAAGGACTGACACACAAAGACCTTCCTTGTACTTTGTTATCAAGGGCAAAAATAAATAAATAAATAAATAGAAATTCCATAAGAAACAAATTTGTGGAAAGTACTTGGCCATATTTAAGAATCAGAGAGAAGATGGGAGGGGAGGGGAGGGGGGATAGTAGGGGATAGGAAAGGTAGCAGAATACAACAATTACTAATAGGGCATTATGTAAAATTGTGGATGTGTAACCGACGTGATTCTGCAATCTGCATTTGGGGGTAAAATTGGGGGTTCATAACCCACTTCAATCTAATGTATGAAATATGATATGTCAAGAGCTTTGTAATGTTGTGAACAACCAATAAAAAAAAAAAAGAAAAAAAAAAGAATCATACTGCTAGCTTTTTTGAGAATGTTGAGTGTGCAGAAAGAAGAAATTGCTGAGAAAACTAAGAGTAAATTTTGTGGCATTTTGAACATTTGATGATGTACTTAAAATGCTTAATAATCAATCTATGACTGCTAATGTAAGTAATTTAGAAGATATACCTTACATTTTCTTGTAGGCATAAAAACACTATTTCATTACTAGTCTATCTAAACATATCTGGGTGAAGAAAGGGGTTGATATTGAATACCATACGTAAAAGGGAGGGATCATAACTCCCAAAGATATGCCCAAATAAAAATATCCCAAGAACAATCCAGATAAGTAATTCAATCTTTTATATCGTTGAAATATTTATAACTTATTTGTGATACTCAACAAATCATTATGAGTTTAATACTGTCATTCTCTTCTTGAGAAGTTCAAGTTTAATGATCTGTATACCACTAGTTCGGCAAAACTATCATTTGTCTTCAACTTCAGTTTTTCTAAATTTAAATTCTTGAACAAATCCTTCAGGAATGGATTGTCTTCGTACTGACCAAGGGAAGTGGCTTATTCAGTAAATCATCTGAAGAATTTTAGTTTCATGGAGCCCTTCCAAATGTGTTCTGATGGAAATTGGGTGAATTTAAAAACATTAAAAGATCATCTTGGCTATTGACAATTATAAGGGTGAATCTCATAAAAAAAAATGTTGAATAAAAAAGTCAGACACAAAATATTCTATAATCTCATTCATATAAAGTATGAAAGGAGCAAAATGGCCTATAATTTTAGAAGTAAGAAGAAGAGGAAAGAGTAGGACACAAAGGTAGCCCCTGACAAAGTTTGGGTTCTTGATCCAGGTGCTAGTTACATGGATGAGTTCAGTTTGTAAAATTCCACTGATCCGCAGACTTATGTACACATACATCACACTTCAGTGAAAGCAAAAACCATAAATAAAAACAAAGATCTTATGGGTTCTGCATCAATGAAGTATCTGAGTTAAAAACCAACATTAGGAAGCTGGACACAGTGGCACCTACCTGCAGTCCCAGCTACTTGGGAAGCTGACATGAGAGAATCACTTGAGCCTACCTTGATTATGAAACCTCTCTGGACAACACAGCAAGATCACGTGTCAAAACAACAATAATAACATTAGGGGGCTAGAGGGGTAGCTCAGAGGTAGAATGCCTGCCTAACATGTGTGAAATCCTGTGTTCTACCCCCAGCACTGCAAAACAAAAAACCAAACCAAACAAACAAAAATTAAGAGTCCAGAATGGTGAGTGGGACAGAACAGGAAACTCTACAGAGATAGAAAGTAGATTAGTGGTGGCTTAGGCTGGGGATGGGGATAGGGACAGCAGGACTTATAGCTAAAAAGATGGAGACTTTTTTTGAGGTAACAAAAATGTTGGGTTTTTTTTAAGAGAATTTTTAATATTTATTTTTTAGTTCTCAGCGGACACAACATCTTTGTTGGTATGTGGTGCTGAGGATCCAACCCAGGCCGCACGCATGCCAGGCAAGCGCGCTACCGCTTGAGCCACATCCCCAGCCCCAACAAAAATGTTGTTAACAGAACTTGACTGGTGATGGTAGCACAACTCTGTGAACATAGCAAAAAAATCCTGAATTGTACACTTTTAAAAATCAAGGCAAAAGACCAAACCAACATTTGAAGAACAATTACTTCCTATTCTGAATGCCTCAATGCCCTTGACTGGCCCCTCCTTTCTGTTCCCCAAACTCCTAAACTGGTTATCTATTTGTGGAGTGAGTACAGATATACATTTTCAGTTGAAGAAAGGGCTAATTAAAATCCAATTACTTGAGTTCCCTGGCCTCGCTGACTTCCACTGTTCATTATTCACTGCTTACTGACTCAGCAGTCAGTATGGTGGGAAAAGGCAGTGGCTCCTGGCCTGGATCACCACTGAAAGCATCTGCAGAACTCTGTCGTCTATAGACATCTGGCCCTCCCCTACAGATTTATATAGGTGCAACACAGGCATCCAATTTGTTTGTTTGTTTATTTATTTATTTATTTATTTACTGTAGTGCTGGGGATGAAACCCAGGACTGTGTGCATGCTAGGGCAAGTGCAGGGCTGTTTGCATGCTAGAACAATGCTCCACCACTGAGTTACATCCCCAGGCCTTAGGCATCTGAATTTTATTAATGTGTTCCAGGAACGAAACTTCAAACATATTTGGATATATTTTATTAATATATTAAACACACACACAATCCCCATGTGATTCTAATACACAGCCCAAATTGATAACCACTGGTGTACTGGTTCTCACAAAGTGAAAAATCTACATTCTCATTCTGACATTTATTGGCTGCTTGACATGACTAAGCTATTTGATCTCTCTGAACTTCAGGTATCACTTTGAGACATTTATAGCACATATTAAGTAAAAACAACAACAACAACAAAAAAAACTCAGAACACTTCTTTTTCTCTTTCCCTACAAAAACTGAATTTAAAAAAAAAAAAGCTTCTGTGACTGTTCCATTCTGTTCTTTGGGAGTCTGTTCCTAACACTTGCTCAGACTCCTTAACCTAAGTTACTGAACCTCTTGTGCTCTGGCTCCCTGTTCCCTGGACTTGTCAAGTGAGAATCTGATCCCTACCTTGGCTGACCTCCCAAGATTTGGTATCTAGACCACCTGTCAACTCATTTCAGACTGTGGTTTCCCCTACGTGCTGCCTTTATTGATACTGCTGAAAAGCCAAATGTACCATGCAATAGGCTTTGAGTTGGATCTCAAGGATCAAGTAGGCTTTAGATCAATGGAAAGAATGGATTGAGCAGTCCTCATAATGGGATATGTAGCAAAGCATGAAAATGCAAGGTGTCAGGGAACATGGAGTGTCACAGAGGGACTTCTAGAGATCAGGGGTTGCAACCTGACAGTCTATAGGTCCTGTTTAGCCTGCAATCGTTCTTTTTAACACTCAAAGTGCTTACAAGGTTTTGGAACAGGATATTGACATTTAATATTTAAATATTTCTCATCAAAATTCAAACATCCAGCTTCTCTTAGAAAAGATGATGTAGTAAAAACCAACCCACTTTTGTACATGGAAACAGGGGAAGAACCAGTAGTTACTGCTCCCTAGGGAGGAGGCATCTTTTCTCCACTTTTGTTCCCATACCATCTGATTTGTTGTACTTAGTGGCCTGCCCTCCAGGTATCTAAGGTTTTAATCCCTGCTTCAGAGACTGGGCCTTCTTCCCCAACCTACATGTTCAATAATTATTTCGTCAATGAATGACTTAAGATGAGAAGAGCCAGGCACAGTGTCATAGACCCATCATACCAGCTATTTGGATGGCTCAAGTCTAGGGGTTGGAGACCAGTCTGGGCAACATAGCAAGACCACTGGCCCCCCATGTCTGAAAAAACAGAGGAAGAGGAAGAAGTCCCCAGTTACTAAAACTCAAGAGAATAACTGTGGGACTAGGGGCATAGCTTAGTGGTTGAGAATTGTCTAGCATTCACAAAGCCCTGGGTTTGATTCCCAGCACCTAAAAAAAGAAAAACCTGAAAAATTAACTATGGAAGGCCTTGCACACTGATATATATGCTCTATGCCTCAGGTACAAAGTACCTGAAGGCATTTTTCCCATGCAGCAACATGATCAAGATGAATGTTTAAAAATATTTGAGGCGCAACTTTGGCTAGCATGTGGGCCAAAAAGAGAGCTTGCCTAAATTTATAGGACACTAGCAAAACTAGGCCTTCCAACTTTTCACATGATACAAAATTGAAAATAATTAATCAAAAGGAAAGAATGTTATTAAAGTAATAATTTTTAAAATTTGCTTTAGAGGTATGTTTTTTGTTCTTCACTACATCCCAGGAAGGATTTCAGATGGCATTAGAAGGTAGGGTTCGCTGAAGGCTGAAACATCACATCTAGAAATAGCAGTGAAAGAGGTTTGCAGTAGTCCTCAGCATGACTAAGGGATGAAAGAGGTTAGGAGCGACTGGACACAGAGGAAGGCACAACTTTGAAAAGGTGCAATGGCCAAGATCAAGTGAATGTTCTGGAGATGGCCCTGTGGCTCAAGGCCCAGTGTTCAGAAGGTTTAGTCAGTGAAGTCTGCACTAGTGGGGGCTTGGGTAAAAATAAGAGGATTTGATTATCTGGGAAAAGACAAAATATAACTCATCAACATTTCAGAGCCTGGGGATGGGGGGAAGCATCAAACCTAGAGGAAGAGTGAAGAGGATGTAGTTCAGTGGGATAGTGCTTGCCATGCATCAGGTCTTGGATTAAAAAAAAAAAAAATAACAAAAACAACAAAATTCCTGCATCCTGATCCTTTGGAGGGAAGGCTGTGTGACTCTGTAGCCACTCGGGTCTGCCTTATTTTTAGCAATCAGATTCTATAATCCACACACCGTGATTCTTTTCAGTTGCTGCTGCCATAATTGTTTCTGAGAAAGACAACACTGACATTACCCACAAACATGGGTCTGGAGTTCAGGAAAGAAGTTAGGGGCTTCAAATAAAGATTTGGGAATAAGAGAGCTGAAGCTGAGGAGAGTGCTAAGAAAGAAGTATAGGTGACTGTCAAAGCATTTAGAGGAGCCACTTTCAGAGACAAAGGGCGACCATAGCAAAGATGCATAAAGAAACACCCGAGTAAAAGAGAATAATTTAGTATCACAGCAGCTAAGAGAGCCAAGAAGTTTAAAGAAGCAGGTGGGTAACGGTCAATGAAGAAAGGACAGAAAGACTGATCTAATATCCAGGATTTAACTAGTAACCTTCAAGAGAAGAGTTTTCACAGAAAGGGGTACAAACCAGGCTGAAAGGAGTTAAGAGAGTAGGTGGTGAGGATATCAGAGAGGTGCCCAATAAATTCACTGGTGTTTATGATAGTGAGGGTTGAGCTGTGTTTGTTTTGGCTGTGGAGTTGCTAGGCTATGATAAGCACACACCTAACTCCTGCTCTGTGGCCCCCTTTTATATCTGAAACTCAGAGAAATCATCTGGATCACCGATTCTTACCTAGTCCTAAGTAAAAACCGAACTGGTCATATACCTTCCTTTTCCAAGTGGAAGCCAGCAGCACTCTAGCCCACCTGTGGTGGCCAACAATCTGCCCAGTGTGGGCTGTGGTCAACAAAGGATTAGAGAGCCAGCCCATTGTCTGGGGAATGTGGAAGGGTCGTCAAGCAGCAGGCTGACTATGAAGGAGAGGTTATGTTTTTTTCCTCCTGTTTGCTCATCTGATTTTTACCTCCCAGAATCCAGTGGTCTTGGCAGAAAACATTTAAATATGTAAATGATGCGGGCATGGCAGATAATTGCCAGCCTACTAGCAGTTGTTCCCAATCATCAGTGTCATCATGGAAAGAGGACTAAATCAGGAGTGTGGACTCAAATGGGCAACCTGCTAATTTTATAAATGTAATCCTTTTCTACAGTTCCCTATTCATACACACATAAGGATAACATGAAGTTAAACTCCTAGGATTTTCCACATGCTAGGTGCTCAATTATATTTGTTGAAGCAGTTACAAAATGGTTATCCCTAATAAAGACAAGTGGAAAAAAAGGAAAACATCTTCCTTAAAAGGTACAAAAACAGCTGGGTACAGTAGTGAAAGCCTGTAATCCCAGCAACTCAGGAGGCTGAGCAGGAGGATTACAAATTGGAGGTCAACCTCAACAACTTGGACCCTGTCTCAAAATAAAAACAAAATAAAGGGCTGAGGATATTCTGCCCCTAGGTTCAATTCCCAGTACCACAGAAAAGTTACCAAAAACAGAGATTGGAAAGTATAGCTCAGTGATGAGGCCCTGGGTTCAATACCCAGTACCAAAAAAAAACAAAAACAAATTAAGATTTTATTTCTTTTAAAATGACAAATGAATTGAGCTTTTTGTGGTGCATGGCACATAAAAAACAACCACCTCAGGCTATATTGTTTATGAAAACATTAATGTATTTCATTGAAATGTTTATGGATGAAATGATATATCTGGAATTTGCTTCAAGATGATAAATAATAAGGGAGGTGTAGGCAAGAATAGGGACAAAATGAGATTAGCTTTGAGTTGGTAATTATTTAAACTTGGTGATGGGTATGAGGAGATTTAATACATTATTCTCTCTACATTTATTTGTTTGAGATTTTCCATAATAAAAAGATTTTTTAAATTAATGTACTTTATGTGAGTTAGCATTTTGTAAACAATTGAAAGCCAAGAAATAAACTGGGGAGAAATATGCAATATGCATACATCAAATGTGACAAATAAATGTCACGAACAGGTTATTCATAAAAGAAGAAATACAGAAAGTCAATTATATGAAAGCATACTGAACTCACTGACCCTCCTCAAAGATGCCTGTGTCTTAATCTGCAGACCTGTATCTTACTTCACAAGGCAAAAGTAACTTGCAGATATGATTGAATTAGGGATCTCAAGGTGGCAAGTATAGGGGAGCCCAAAGTGATCATGAGAGTCCTCATAAGAGGGAGGCAAGGGTGTCAGAGTAGAGAGAGGCTAAGTGATGAAGGCAGCGGTTGGTGAAAGAGACTATGCAGGCTCTGAAGATGGGGGAAGGGTCAAGAAGTGCAGGTGGCCTCTGGAAGTTGGCAAAAGCTGTGAAACCAACTCACCCTACAGCTTCCAGTAGGAAGCGGTCCTGCTGACACCTTGACTTTAGCCCAGTGACTGTGCCTGGAGGAAAATAGACAGCATGCTATCTGATCTCACTTTAAATCTTTGCCTACTGACTTGCAGAAGGCCCTCCGTGGCCCTTACCTGCACAAACAACACAACTGTGCAATATTTCCTATCAATTTACCCTCCAACTCTCCCAGACAACTATTTCACAGCTTCTGAGCTTTCTTCAAATCTTCAAACAACTCCTTTCGGTCATTGCTGTTTGCGGGAGGGAGGGTCTTGATCACAGGCCTACAACAGGATCAAGAGCAAGCAGGGCACTTTTAAACTCTAGCGTCTTTACTCACACTGGCATCTGTACCCACTCACTCCTCTTTCCCACCTGATAATTTTTCAATACACTGTGTTCCATCTAAACCCAGTCCCTCCCTCCTTACTTCCACAACATGGCTACTGCAGTTCTCCATCATTGCCAAATTTTCCCTCTCCAACAAGCTTTAAAATAGCCCAAGGTAGGGCTTGGACTGTAGCTCAGTGGCAGAGAGCTTGCCTAGCATATGTAAGGCACTGGGTTCAATCCTTAGCACCACAAGAAAATAAAATAAAGACATGCTGTTCATCTATTAAAAAAAGAAAAAAAAAAAGCCCAACTCAAAAACAGGCTGCCTGGCATAGCAGCACATGACTGTAATCCCAGCTACTTGGGAGGCTGAGGCAGGAGGATTGCAAATTCAAGGAGAGCGGAGAACACGGGCACCTTCCCAAAACCCTGTCTTAAAATAAAATTTAAGGGGCTGAGGATGTAGCTCAGTTGTAGAATGCTTGCCTGGCATGCGCAAGGCCCTGGGCTCAATCCCCAGTACTAAGGGGGTAAAAAAGCAAGACTTCTCCTAACATGTTCCCCTTTAACTACCACTTTGTATCTCTGCTTCTTTAAGAGAGCTATCCTTAAGACAGCACAGCTATCTATATCTGCTATCTTGAATTTCTCTTCTACTCTATTGAGCCCATTCCATCCTCAGCACAATTCTGCATAGTGGGAATCACAAGTTCCATTGTATAGAAGAAACAGAGTCTCAGAGACGTTTGAGCAACTTGTTCAAAACCACATATCAGTAAGCAGCTGACTCTAAAACCCATATTCTACTTGCTGTTTCAGCCTGGCCCTAACTCTGGTTTCTTATTTCACCTAGAAAATAGACTGCCTAGCCAGTCTTTTATAATGTTGATCTTGTTTACATTTCTTACAAAGTGCATGCAAGATTGAATTCCAATTAGTTTATGAGCCACAACATAATATTTTGATTTTGAGATTAATATTTTATCTGGCTGTGTCATGGTTCATGTAGACATATTTTCTCCTAGAGTTACTGCTTTTACAAAGGATTCCATGAATATTTTCCTTAGCTATAAGGCAATAGTATTAAAATCTAGACAACATTATTTATTCATTAATTTCTTATTTTAATTTAAGTAATACATGCTCAATACCAATGTGTACAAAATGGAAAACAAAAATATATTTACCATAATTACATTATACCACTGAATACAAATACAGTTAACGCTTTTTCCCCCCTTTAAATACTGGGAATTGAACCAGGGGGTGCTTTACCATTTTTCCCAGCTCTTTTAAGTGTTTTAAAATTTTGAGAAAGGGTCTAACTAAGTTGACAAAGCTGACCTTTAACTTACAATCCTCCTGCCTCAGCCTCCTGAATAGCTGGGATTACAGGTATGCAGTACTAAGTCTGGACTGTTAACACTGTGATTTCCTTCCAGGGTTTACTATGTATCTTTTTTTCTCTTCTATTTATAGCAAATATAGAAATCTGATCTTCCATTTATCTATTAAATATGCAATCAATGTAAATAAAAGCACCAGTACAAAAGAATATAACATATTTAATTCAGCATAGAAAAAAACACACAATAAATGTTCATCAATAAAAGAACGGTTATAGAATTTGTTTCCTCTTAAATGAAGTACAAAAACACTACTACTGCAGTAGATTGTTTTAAGAACTTAATCAGAAAATGTGCCCTGGTGGCTCATGCCTGTAATCCTAGTGGCTTGGGAGGCTGAGGCAGGAGAATCCCAGGTTTGAGGTCAGCCTTAGCAACTTGGTGAGACCCTAAGCAATGCAGCAAAAAAGTTAAAAAAGGGCTGGTGATGTGGCTCAGAGGGTTCAATCACTGGTACTGAAAAAAAAAAATCAGATAATATATGGGAAGTTGAAAAACCAGCCTCTATCTCAGAGAAAAGCCTATCCAAGGAAGGGACATCACCTTTGTCCTTGAAAAGACCCACAGAGCACTCCTAGGCACATTCCCACCCTGCTAAATTGTTTATCTACAAATAACAGGAGAGATTTGCTGCGCCAGGTGTCCCTGACTCAGTCAGGCTAGGTGGGGATCCATAGCAACCCCCTAGCAGCCACCAGTCAGCATGAGACAGGGAAACACCTGGGATGCCAGATGACCCTCCCAGTATTTTATGAAGGTTGATAACATGTTGGGAAACCGTGTAGTTCAGCATATACACCCCTCTTGGCTTAAACCAATCAGTTCAAACGAATCCCCCTCTTGTAGTAACCAATCACTCTTACCCAACTTGTTCCCGCCAGTGAATGTGCTAATCATGTTTTAGAGTTGTTATTTGATTTTCCCGCAGTGTGTGATGATTTGCTAAGAGATGCTATGATGTATGTGATGTCCCTGCCTTCTCCAAAGAATGTATAAAACTGCTGCAAACCCTGAGCTCGGGGCCTCTCAGCGTCACCAGTTGCTGTGTGTGCGCGCGGAGGACCAAGCTAGCTCGCAATAAACACCTCTTTGCTGCTTACATCGATCTTGGGTCTCTGGTGGTCTTTTGGGGGTCCCGAATTCGAGCATAACAAGTATATAGTATTTGAAATAATCAATAACTGCTCTGTAAGTAATTATAACAGTATCTCCTCAATCCCTTAGTTTCTAAATTCAGCTCATCCTAGTAAGGTTAAAGTTCTTTATCCTGGCATCACTATTCTAGATATCTCATTACTCTTTTAATTTCTATATTCCAATTTGATGAGGTTATTCCATCAACCCAACAGATACCACTGAAAATTTATTTTTCTGCATCCTCTTTCCCACAAACATGAGTACTACTAAATTATTCTGTAGGTACTGAATCTGCCTCTCTATGGACCAAAATCTTTTCCCCTGCTTCAGCTATAATTTATAAATTCTAATTGTTCAGCAACTGGGGATTCTCTGCCTATAATTCTGGCTTTTTCTTTTTTTATTTTTATTTGTCTATTTGTCTCTCTCTTTTTATTTGTCTATTTTGTCAGGTACTGGGGATTAAACCCAGGTGCACACTACCACTGAGCTACATCCCAGTCCTTTTTATTTTTTTATTACAATTATTATTATTGGTACTGGGGACTGAACCCACAGGTGCTTTACACTGTACTACATCTCCATCCATTTTTAGTTTTTATTTTAAGACAGTGTCTCACTAAGTTGCTGAGGGTCTTGCTAAATTACTGAGGTTGGCCTGGAAGTTATTATGATCCTTCACCAAGATTTATTTTTAATTTTGTGACACCGTCTCACTAATTTACCCAGGCTGGCCTTGAACTTTTGCTCCTCCTATCTCAACCTCCAGAATCACTGGGACTGTAGGTCTGTATCACTGTGCCCAGCTTTCCTTCTGTTTTGATGGTAACTTAGTTTTTATTCACTTTTCCCTTAGGGAACCTGTACAGCAAGAGTTCAGTGTTTTTAACCGTAGACTTTTTTTTAATATTTATTTTTTAGTTATAGGTGGACACAATATCTTTTATTTTAATTTTTAATGGTGCTGAGGATGGAACCCAGTGCCTCACACATGGCAAGTGAGCGCTCTACCTCTGAGCTACAACTCCAGCCCCTGTACTTAGTTTCTTTGTTCTTCTTTGGCACATCATAAAATAAAGTTTAAAATGAAATTTCCAAATAGAATAGTGCCTGGTACAACAAATAGCTGTTGAATGAAATCATTTATTTTTATTGTTAAAGGCAGGCGGTGGGGGTCGCTGGGATGTAGCTGGGGGGTACAGTGCTTGCCCAGCATGCATGAGACCCTGAGCTTGATCCATGGTACCACCATAAAGTATGTGTGTGAGGCAGGGATGGAAATCTACTAATATAATTTATTAATGTGACCCTTACAAATAGAGGGAAACGATTTTAAATATCACACTAACAATTTTCTTGATTTTTTTTTTGTTTTTAGTTTTGTTTTGGGGTACCAGGTATTGAAACAAGAGCCTTGCACGTGCTAAACAAGCACTCTACTACTAAGCTAAATTCCCAGACACACCCCTCCCCTTATTTTTGAGGTCCAGCTATGCTGCCCAGACTGATCTTGAACTCCTGACTACAAGCAATCCTCTCTCCTTAGTTTCCTGAGTATCTGGGACCATAGGTGCCTGCCACAACTTCCTGCTCATAGTAACCATTTTAAACCATTTGATTTAAATAAAATCTTTTTTTAAACCCCTTAATTTGCTGAAAGGAATCTTGTTAAGCAGTATTTTACACTTGTAATAACAGCATCATCTGGACCCAGTAATATATACTGTGTTTGTTTATATTTGTTTTATATTTTAGACACTTGTTTGAAGGCTTTTAGACTCAAATACAAATACTGAAATAACTTTTGAGAACAATTTCATCAGGTTGTCTTCTATCCACTGGAGTGTTCTACAGAGTAAAAAGACACCTTAATCGGTCCCAGAACATGGCACTCTCATTAAAACTATATTCAGCAAATGGCATTTCAGTTCCTGAAATCCCTTATCTGTCTAAAAGCAGAACCTCCCAAAATAACTCAATTATTATAAATCTCCTCCCCAAGAACAACCAGAGACAGCTGACTCTTATCACTAGCGATGAGAAGTTTCCACCCCATCCCTAGATAATCATAGTCACAAAACTATCATCTCTTCTACCCGTTCTCCATTTAAGTAATTTATTTTCCCAGAAATGTACTTCTCCCTTTCATCTATTAAGATGGTATTAAATACCAAATTCTAACCACCCCTTTGAACCACATTTTTCTGAATTTCTGTAAATATATTAATAAAAATATGTGATTAAACCTTGCTTTTTCTCTTGTTAATCTCTATCTTTTGTCATGATTCACAAGTCCCCAAGCATAGCACCTAAGACAGTAGAGGAAACGATTTTCCTTTCCAACAAGCTTATGATTTATTATATTCAACATTTCTTGGCACACACTGAATTTTACATCTTAATGTGACTCCTGCTATGAATGAGCATCATGTATGGTTACACTAGCAGTGTTACATATGGAAGCTACAGCAAAGTCTTGACTGCCCTGGATGCCCCAGCCCATGCCCCAACCCTGGAATCTGAAAATGAAACTGGCATTAGATAGCAGAGAAATGGCTAGGGACTCAGAAGAAATTTCCAAATAGTCCCATGAGGTGAACTTGCATCATAACCAGACTGAAATACAAAATTAACTATAGTCGAAGTCAGGAAAAAGAGGATGGTTCACCTTGAAAAGACAGAAGTAGAGCTCATGGAACAACTTTGAGGATGATTCCCACATTATTAGAGGCAAGGCCACGTGGCCATGACACTGGAACAGTATCCATAGAGGAAACGGAAATGTTGCTGAAACTCTCTCAACTGAGGGGCTTCCTTAGATCATCCACATTCTTTTTTTTTTTTTTTTTTGCAGAAAAGTAGTTTTATTTAAAGGATAGAAAAGAGATAGACTTTTGGGCAGGGTGGGGGTGGCATTTGAAGGGGATCCAGAGCTGGTATCCCCATCCACATTCTTTTGTTGGCAATTCAGTAAATGCTACTGAAGAAGGAAGAAGAGGCTCCTACTGCAACCCTTTGATTGTAATCTGGTTTCCGGTAACTTCCTGTGGGGAGAGAAAGTGCTGACAGGAGAAGACTCTTCCTCTCTAAGTTCTTACACATTAACAAATGAGTAAACTTGAGTGTGGTCCAAGGTCCAGATAGTAGAAGTCAATTTTACAGGGTTTCAAATAATTTCTGGACCTGTTGCCACCTGCAACGTGACACAACTCAGAAGGAGCGACCAGTATGCATAGGACTCTTACCTTTCAAAGTCTTTCAATGCACAGCACTTACTCATAGCCAATTATGCATCTTCCAATCTTTCATTCAGCAAGTATTTACTTAACCTCTACAAAAGGCCAAGAATGAAATGTACAGGACTGTGAAATAGACAAACAGGGTTTGCAGCCTCCTAAAGACTGACAACTGCTTAGCCTGGTAAACAGAGAGCAGGCAGGTGATTTTAACATAATAAGAGAAAGGCGGAGGTAGAGGCATCCGGAGGTGCCAAAGAGGCCTTCTGAACTGAAGGATGAATAGGATTTAACTTTGTGGGTGGGAAATAGTCCAGATGGAGGGTATAGCAGAGGTAAATCCTTAGGACATAAAGCTGTTTAATCAACCTGGGATTTAAGAGAGGTAGTGCAGCTGGGCATGGTGATACACACTTGTTAATTCCAGCTCCCTGGGAGGCCAAGGCAGGACAATCACAGGTTTAAGGTTAGCCTCTTGCAATTTACCAAGAAGCTGTCTTGAATTTTTTAAAAAGAGGGGCTGAGTGCTTGCCTAGTATGCACCAAGACCTGAGTTCAATTCCCAGTACCAAAAAAATAAAAATAAAAAGAGCAGGGGATGTGCTCAAAAGTCTGGGTTAATCTCCAGTACCAAGGGGAGGAAAAAAAAAATCAGTGCAAAGACAAGGTAGATTGGAAGGGATGGAGGAAGCAGGGCAAATTTTGAGGGCTAAAAGATCTTTTTTTTTTTTTTTTTTTTTTTTTAGAGTGAGAGAGGAGAGAGAGAGAGAGAGAGAGAGAATTTTTAATATTTATTTTTTTTTTAGTTCTCGGCGGACACAACATCTTTGTTTGTATGTGGTGCTGAGGCTCGAACCCAGGCCGCATGCATGACAGGCGAGCGCGCTACCGCTTGAGCCACATCCCCAGCCCCTAAAAGATCTTTATAAATGATTTTTTTTTCCTTACAGGGCTGGGGATTGAACCCAGCTCCTCCTGTATGTTAGGTAGATGAGCTAAGCTACATCCCCAGCCCTAAATCAAATATTTTTCATTTTATCAAGGGCAATGGGGAACTACAGAGGGCTGTTAGCCAAGAGAGAAACCAGAAAGTTTTCTTTTTCCTCCCCTCTTTGCTATTCATTTGACTCATAAGATGTCACTGAAGGTCATTTCATTCTCTTATGTGTTTCATTAAAAGACAGTTTCAACCTAAATATAATTCTCTTTTGTAACAACACTTCTTGTGTATCTCAAGGCCGAGCATGGATAAGGCCCTGGGTTTGGTGCCCAGCAGTAAAAAAAAAAAAAAAAAAAAAAAAGAATCATTTATTAAAGATCTTTCAGTTTTCAAAATGTGCTCTGCTCCATTCCTCCCTACCCACCTGCATTTTCTGTACTGCCTCTTTTAAACCTCAGCTTGACCAGTTTTCAGTAACTAATAAATTTTAGATCTTAGGCAAAATTTATAATCCTATATGATTTCTATGAAGGTTATATTTTTAAAATTTGGACCTCTAGGCCTGTCCAGAGATCTAAAGTCAGTGCTGCAGAGAAGGGATAATTTCCCTAACAGAATCATTTATACATTCAACTGCCTGACTTTCACCATTTGGAGCTTCCTCAGAGATGTAAATTGCTCACTTCAGAAAAGAGAACACCCACAAAAGCCTGGGCTGCACCTTCAGGCTGCAGGGAGGTACAGATCTACACAGAGAAACAAGGTAGCAACCTGCAGGAATTCCTGTTTTACTGTTTCAAGAAGTCAGGAATTATAGACCAGAGCAAATTAAGTCACCTTTGTACTTTCCAAGGATTGTTCTGTGTATTTTCTCCAGTCTATTTCCCATTGGTGATAAACTGTGAAGCTTAGTTTAAAAAATACAAATAAAAGGCCTATGCAGGTCAGTGCAGTCAGGTTGAGAGCCAGAGAAGAGGACACTCTGCCCAGCTATAGCTGAGAAAGCCAGGCTGGGCAGTGGGGGGTTGGGGGGTTGGGGAGATAAGGAGGTAAGGAATGTGAGGGCAGGTTGGGACTGAGTTGGGGGCAGAGGATTCCTGGGGTTAAGGAGTGGAAAGGCCTTCCAGTGGAAAGGTTCTTCCACAGCCAGAATCTCTTAAATGAACTGGGCAGGGTCTCTAAAAAGAGGAGGTAGAGGGGAAACAAATACTGTGAAAAAGGACTGTGAAGAAGGAAAAAGCATAAAGTCTTCTTGACATCTACAGACAAGGAGATGCCATGAAGTTTTAGTGTCCTTAAAACTCAGGGAGGATGAGGGCTGGGGTTGTGGCTCAGTGGTGGAGTGCTTGCCTAGCATGTGTGAGGCACTGAGTTCACTTCTCAGCACTGCATATAAATAAGTGAATAAAATAAGGGTTCATCAACAAATATATATAAATATATACATATATATATATATACATATATATACATATATATATATACATATATATATATATATATATAAATTTGAAAAAACTCATGGATAAGGATGACGATGATGATGATAATGAGGATGACAGTACTCAATTATTGAGCAGAGGAACAGGGTTTCGATAATGAACACTTGCTACATGCCACATACTATTTCTAATTCTTCTTACTCTTGCTCTTTCTCTCTCTCCCCCTCTCATTTAATCCTAACAATTCTATAAGGTTTGATGTATTATTTCCATCTTACAGATAAAGAAAGGCTCAAGGAAGTAAAGTAAAAAGATAAAATTCACAGGTGAGTTCTTTGGCTACTCAAAGGTTCTACTTAGACTTGAACTTCAGATTTTTTAATAAATCTAGATATTGAGGCAATATTGTCTATTCTTTTTTTTTTCTTTTTTCAGGGAGGGACTTAGGATTGAACTCAGAGGCGCTTGACCACTGAGCTACATCCCCAGCCCTATTTTTTTTTTTAATTTAGAGGAAGGGTCTCACTAAGTTGCTTAGTGCCTCACTTTTACTGAAGCTGGCTTTGAACCAAGGTCCTCCTGTCTCAGTCTCCCAAGCCTCTAGGAATACAGGCGTGCACCACCGCATCCAGTAAATATTGTCTATTCTTATATACTATTATGATCTCTGGAGCTAGACTGATTTCAGTCCCAAGCTCTGCCACTTGCTAGCAGTGTAACCTTAGACCAATGATCCTATAATGGGCATTACAATGTTAGGTAGGTCAGCAGCCATGAGCAGGTAGTAGGGGAAAGGACAGATAGTAAAGGGTAATAACTTAGAGGGAAAAAATCAGAGAGTCCACAGGTCACAGGACTGAGGATAATAGAGAACTTCATCAAAGTAGGAAGAACAAAAAAAAAAAAACTGTTACCAGGCAGTTCTAATACCAGCCCTGAGGGATAAGGAAACTAAACCATAATTCTCTCTGTTCCAGAGATATTCAGAGTCAAATTGGTAAGAAAGTAGGTTATATCCAAAGCCAGCTTGGAGGAAAGATGAAGAAAACTTCATTGTTTAAAAAGTTCCATCTCCAAAATCTCTGAGAGATTCTAGAAGGGGAAAGGGATACATTAGGATAAAATTTCACAGGTTTCAAACAGGTTTTCACTTCCAGGAGTTTCACAGATTTTCCCTTCTTTCCAGTCCCAGAGCCAGAGCCTCCCTGAGCCTTCCTTATCATGTCAAAGGGGAAGGAGGCTTCCCTGTGGAGTCAGCATGTGCTGCTGCTTATTTCAGAGCAGGAGGGTTTCCAAGTTCAGTCTTTAAAAACAAGGACTTTGTAAGGCCTATGTGGACCTCCCTGGGCTGACCTGTTCAGTCCTGAACATGTGTATTCCCCATCTTTCTAATAAACTGCTACTATGTACAACTCTCTTGAAATCCTTCCTGCAGGATTGCCAGGGTCAGTGGTGCAGACCCCTAGTCCCAGGCTGCTTTGGTTCCACAGGCAGGTGTCACTCTACATCAACAATATCTCTCTGTAGGGTGGTTATTTTTAGCTAATATTGAGCTAGAATAGAAGAAATAAATAGAAGGTAGGTAGAAAGGAAACAAAAGGAGAAGAAAAAGAAACTGTAGCTTTAAATCTAAAAGCCTCATGATCAGAGTAAAGTCACCATACATTCACTCATCTGTGAAAACTGCCTTGTTTTAGTGCGCTTACACGATGCATTTTCAGATTAGATAAAGCAAAGGGAGATGTATTTTAAGAAATATATAATATGGGCACATTCCAAACATTATCTAAATAAAAGAGACAATAGCAACCTGAAGATCCTAGAAGACCAGACCATGCTAAAAATCTTGGATCCATGACCAAAGAACTGAGTTCACCAGGCTGAGGTTGTTCCCACAGGTCTTCCCACAACCACCCAAGTTTCCTTTAAACAAAAAGCCATTGCTGGCTGTGTAATCCCAGCAACTCAGAATGCTGAAGCAGGAGGAGAAGGATCGCAAGTTCAAAGTCAGCTTCAGCAACTTAGCCAGGCCCTAGAGCAACTTAGTGAGACCCTGTCTCAAATGGGCTAGGGATGTAGCTCAGTGGTTAAGTGCCCCTGGGTTCAGTCCCTGGCACACACACACACACACACACAAAAAAAAAAAAAAAAAAAAAAAAGGCGTAAACCCCAGAACCACTTATCACTCACAAGATATCCCATACATTTTTCTCTGAGAATGTGTAGCTTCACCTTTCATTTTCAGATAAAGCTCTTCCTCTTTGCTAAAACCTGATGCATCCTTAGATTGTATTGTTAACAACAACGTGTCAAGCACCTGGACGGTTGGGGTAGAGGTCTCCTCTGCTTCTAGAGAGACCTCCTTGAACCCCCTTATGATGACAATACAAAAAAGTCTTTAGAACAATGTCCTGACCACAATCATCTTTATCCACTACCAGAGATCCACCTTAGGTCACAAGGAACAAATCAGCATGAAGATGACTATCCTAATTATCAGTGTGAGCTGAAGCTAAACCTTAATAGCAAGAGGGAAATAAAAAACATACATAAATAATCAAGTCCATAAGTGTAAATATGTTGAACGAGAGAAGAATGTAATAAAAGACGAGTATATCTGAGACACATGATTCTCCTGTCCCCAGATAAAACTACACATCCACAAACAGGTTAGGGTGAAGAAACTGATGAATCAAATTGATGAATGAGGATGTTAATCACGTTTTTTTTTCTGTAAAGGATCATTAATGGTTAGTTCAACTGTAATCCTATGGTTTAACAAACCCAGTTTTTAAAATGCTGAGTAGCTCTTAGGCCTGTCAAACATACATTTTATGAAACTAAAATGGCCTTGTGAACAGCATTTGCCTAGCATAGTGGAGGCCCTGAGTTTGGTCTCCAGCATGCGCGCGCGCGCACACACACACACACACACACACACACAACAAAAAAAACCAAATCAAATATTTTTCAATTTTTGTAACATTTATTTTTAGTAACATTGGATTTAGGGAAAGCAGAATCAATAATTCAACTTTAAATATTAATCTTGAAATTTAAAAATGTAAATATCCTAATTTAATGAACTAGCTAATTGATTTTTGTTAACTACTGTTATTACCAGTACTGGCTGCTCTTCAGCCAATGTATATATAAAATAAAAATTTGTTTCATAGTAAATTCAAACATACATGTAACAAGTAGGCCCTCCATTATCCAAGTGCTTGGACTATGCTATGAGCTGAAATGACTGCCCCCTGGAGGACAGGTGTTGCCCAAAGGGAAGCATCCTCTCATCTATAAACCAGAAAACTAGGGACAAGGAGGCTGTCTTGGGAAGGCTGTCAAGACTCCTCTTGATCTGGTCTTGAGGAATCTAGGTGACTACCTTTCTCCCCTCTAGACTTGGCTATGAGAAGGGAATTACATGTTTTGCTTTACTCCAACCTCCAGCACCAGGGCTGACAAAAGACTTCTGCATATTGGAAGTAAGAAGGGACCAGTCCACATGGAAAATATTCCCGAGCAGCTAGAATTCTGGGCAGTTGTAGACTTGATTCAGGCCACAGCTGTACAGGGAAACAGTGCCTCCTGGAGGCCAACATGCTGGTGGTGGCTGTCATTGGTGAGACTTGAGGAAAGGGTACATACATCTTGAGGAAGAGAGGGATGATATTATGTCCACTTCATCCTCTTCACTGGGATCTTCTCTATTAAGTTTAAAGTTTGGAGCTGGGGATATAACTCAGTGACAAAGTGCTTGCATAGCATGTGCAAGGTCCTGGGTTCAAATGAAGAAAAGGAAGTCCATGTCTTTGTTTTTATTTTTTAAAGTGCAGGATTTTTCTGTTTGTTTGTTTTGTAAAGCTGGGGACTGAACCCAGGGGCGATAATAACACTGAATTACACTCCCAGCCCCCTCCCCTTTCAAAATTTTTTATATTTTGAGACAGGTTCTCACTAAATTGCCAAGGCTGGCTTCAATTTTGTAATCCTCCTGCTTCAACCTCCTGAGTAGCTGGAATTACAGGCATGTACCATTATGCTCAGCTAAAAAACGTAGTGTTTTACATTCTAAAGGTTACTAACCTATTATGAGTCCCTTGAACTTCTTCATTTTACCCTAAACTCTAGCTTACATAAAAACAAATCAACTCTGATGACTTTGGCTTCAATTTTATGGGAGGATATAAGCTAATATTGGCTAGCTGGGCTTAAAGGAAAAAAATAAAGAAAAGCTTATCAAACATCTCACCACATTCCAGGCACTATGCTATTACTGAATATTAACAATACCTTATATTAATGACAAAATGTGAGGTGTGTTTGGATGGTTTTTTAGGTTGGTAGGTAATTCAACATGAGAAACCAAGAGGGCAGTTTCTCCTGTCTCCATGAGTTCAGGCAAGATCACAAATGTCAAACTAAAAACAACTGGAAAATGCTGTGGCTACATGGGTCTTTGTAACCCACTGGTTAATTTTCCCACCTCACAAATCATGTACTTCCCCAAGGTGAGTCAGTTTAGCTAAGGAAGTAAGTTACTCTGACCAGATTTAAATGAGGACAGTTGTTGGAGCAGTCAAAGATGAGGGATGGAAAAGTGGAGAGGGCACAGGCTGAGCAGACAGAAAAATCTCAGGTCAAATCCTAATCATTGATTTTTGTCACCTTCAGTAGTTTCCTCCAGCAAGAAAAGGGATACAAGAGTGGTGGAGCTAGGACAGTTAATGGAGACGACATATGTAAGGTGCTTAGTACCAGGGATCATTCATGGTAATTATTGTTAAGAAATTATACCAACAAACACTCTGCTTCGGAGGTGAAACTGATCATTCCAAAGGTCTTCACAACAGGTATATCAGATTTCTGTCTCTCTCCCTGCTTTCACTCTGAAATCCAAGATTTAAAAATGGCACAGGTGATAATGAACCAGGATGGCCATCTGATCTAACCTGAACTCAATAAGATTCTCAAAGTCATACTGAATCAGCCACCAGAAGCTGAGCTGGGAGAGGGTGTTCAGAATGTATGGGGAGTACACAGTGGCAAGTCAAAGCAACCTGCAAGCTTAATGCAGATGGTATCAGAGAAGATCTGAGTTCGAAGAGAAAGCTAGTCTCAGGGAGTAGCAAGAGAACAGAAGAGATGCACTGAAAAAAGCATAGGCAAGAGATTATGAAGATGACAAAGAGGCACACAAATTACACACTACCTGTATGTTGACTCTTCTGTTGTAATGGGGACAGGCTCTTATGAGTACTGCCATAATATTGAAGATTCCCTTGTATCATTATAGCCAACTCTTCTTTGACCTGAAAAACTTACTTTCTGTTCCTTTAAACAAGATAGGCCTGAGACACTCACAGAACTTCTCCCTTATTTCAGGTGATGCAATTTCATAATGACAGGGATAGAGGCAGGACTTCATAGAGGTGAAGGGTGAACTAATGTGGATGCAAGTGAAAATGACTTAACTGGGCTGGGGTTGTAGCTCAATGGTAGAGCACTTGCCTAGCACATGTGAGCCACTGGGTTTGACACCCAGCACCACATAAAAATAAATGAAATAAAGGTTTAAAAAAAATGACAGACCGTAGTGAATAAGATAGGATAGTTAATGGGTCCCAATTAAAGCTTTTTTTTTTTTTTTTTTTTTTTTTTTTTTTTTTTTTTAAAGAGAGAGAGAGGAGAGAGAGAGAGAGAATTTTTTTTTAATATTTATTTTTTTTTAGTTCTCGGAGGACACAACATCTTTGTTGGTATGTGGTGCTGAGGATCGAACCCGGGCCGCACGCATGCCAGGCGAGCGCGCTACCGCTTGAGCCACATCCCCAGCCCCCTTTTTTTTTTTTTTTTTAATGTAAAGGTCACTTCATGAGGTTCAACTGTAGAAACATTCCAAATATTTCACCCAAACCTTTTACTACTCTACCTGAAGCAGTAGTAAAAACAGAAGGGGTGGGGGTGGGGTGTGGCCCCTAACAGAGATTACAGGAAAATTCAAACTCAAGGGTTAAAAGGACACAACCAATTAGAAGATTAAGGAATTGGTACTTTTCTGATACCTGGTTAGCATAGACTTTGACCTGTAGTGCTGGTGTTTTTCCAAGGCCTGATTAGCATAAACATTGTTTGATACCCCTACCCAGTAGCTATATGAGCATCTAGACTAGTACATTTAAGTACCAACCAGCTATTGGGTCCTCTCTCACCCTCCAAGAGTTCTGCCTCTTTTTTTTTTATGTATATATTTTTATTTTTTTTAGGTGTAGATGGACACAACACAATGCCTTTATTTTTATGTAGTGCTGAGGACTGAACCTGGGTCCCTCCCTCGCTAGGCAAGCGCTCTCCCGCTGAGCCACAATCCCAGCCCCCCTTTTCTTCTCACTTGAATAAATCCTACTCCTTTCACCTTTGGATCCCATTACTGTCCGTGGATTTCATTCTTTGAATTTCTGAGACAAAAACCCAGAAGGAGATTGGTGGTGAGCTGCTGGAGTCTGCTGTGACACAGGAGAGCATAACCCTTCATTAAGAGCTGCAACATATCACTCAATAGTAGTAGAGAAGAATCTGGCTTTGCCAGCTGCAACCCTCAGAGTTGATACCAGCAGGCATCCCCTGCTGTGATCAGCTGCTGACACTAAAATGGTCTTTCTCAACTACTGAGGCCTTAGGAATCTCCTCTCCAACTCAGGTTTCATCAACATCTACATATTCAAAACCTTTTTTTTAGTTGTAGTTGGACACAACACCTTTGTTTTATTTATTTATTTTTATGTGGTGCTGAGGATTGAACCCAGCTTACTAAGCAAGCACTCTACTGCTGAGCCACAACCCCAGCCCCCACTTAGATCTTTTTTGAAAATGCGAATATTAGTGGAAAGAATATATCATCACTAGCTTAACAACCTTTTATATATTTGTATGAATTACTTCTGTCAAACTGCTATTTTAAAATGTGAACAAAAGCCAGGTGCAATGATGCATATCTGAAGTGCCAGCTACACGAGAAGCCGAGATGGAAGTATTACAAACTCAGGGTCTGGGGTTGTGGCTCAGTGGTAGAGTGCTTGCCTAGCATGTGTGACGCACTGGGTTCGATTCTCAGCACCACATAAAAGTACATAAAGGGCCACCAACAACTAATAAAATATCTTAAAAAAAAAAAAAAAAAGGAATATTACAAACTTAAAGCAAACCTTAGCAACTTGGTGAGAACCCATCCCCAAGTAAAAAGTATAAATAGGACTAAGGATGCAGATCAGTGGTCAAACATAGGCTCTGGGTTCAATTCCTAATATGGGGGAGGTGGGGAATGTGAACAAGCGGCCCTATACTAAAAGAGGCAAGGCCTGGGGTTGTGGCTCAGTGTTGGAGCACTTGCCTGGCATGCATGAGGCCGTGGGTTTGACTCTTGGCACCACATACAAATAAATAAAAATAAAGGTCCATCAACAATTTAAAAAATATTTTTTAAAAAAGAGGCAAGAACCTGCAACTTAGTGAGGCTCTATTATTGATTCTTACTCATTTTTTTTTTAATTTTGTAAAGGAGATGATACATTTTAGCAGCATATGCCAACATGAGGGGTTTGGGAAGGCCACAGAAACATCCCTGAATAAAGTTATAAGGCACTCTTTCAGAAAACAACTTCCAGAAGGAGAAAGTCTGGGAAGGCTTCTGGGTTTTCCCCCAGGGCAAACTCATAAGTGAAATTTATTCTCTGAATCTTACCATTTTTCTTTTTATATACTTCTTGCCTTTCCTAAGTCACCTCTTTCCACAGGAATGTCACACTGCCTACTCTGAAATTCTCAAGTCTATACTTTCTGAATGGCCCCTAGTGGTCCTCTCTTCAATTAAAATGTTTACTCTTGCAAAGAATGGCTCTCAGATAGCTCTCAAGATATATGACAGAAATAATTCATACAAATATATAAAGGACTGTTCTAGTGATGATATACTCTTTCCACTAATATTTGCATTTTCAAAAAAGATTTAAGTGAGGGCTGGGGTTATGGCTCAGCGGTGGAGTGCTCACCTAGCACGTGCGAGGCACTGGGTTAGATCCTCAGCACCACACAAAAATAAATAAATAAAACAAAGGTATTGTGTCCAACTACAACTAAAAACAAGGATGTCCTGGGGTAGCGCGCTTGCCTGGCATGCGTGCGGCCCGGGTTCGATCCTCAGCACCACATACAAACAAAGATGTTGTGTCCGCCAAAAACTAAAAAATTAATATTAAAAATTCTCTCTCTCTCTCTCACCTCTCTCTTAAAAAAAAAAGGATGTACTGACCCAAAAGACTAAGATCTAAATGGCTTAATTTGGTACATTTAATCATCTGGTTGATTAGACAGATTTTTTTGATCCAGGGGATTTACCAGGACATCCAAAATCATTTTCTTCTCCCACTAGAATATAACTTCCATAAAAGCACTTTTGTCTGTTTTAATCATCACTAAATCCCCAGTGGCATGGTAGCTGCTCAATTGAATGATTCATCAATGAAGCAAGAGTCCAAGTCTGTCTAGCCTCAAAAAATAATGTTGTGCTGGGGATGTGGCTCAAGCAGTAGCACGCTTACCTGGCATGCGCAGGGTGCTGGTTTGATCCTCAGCATCACATAAAAATAAAATAAAGATATTGTGTCCACCTAAAGCTAAAAAATAAATATTAAAAAAAAGTTGTTCCTACCATATCAAACTGTCTCTCTTATAATTAATTTCCTTACCTATCTTTATATTAGGAGGAATAGAACAAAAGATAACAAAGAAAGGGAATAAAAGTAATAAGGAATAAAGAGATGGTACCAAGGTAGATAGGATGAAATTTGGGCTCAGGCATCAGCTACAACATAGTTAGAGCTCCAGATGGTGTTCCCTTCCACAAGTATTTATATTTAATATGTCTTATAAGTATGTCGTTGTTTGTGATTTTGAAGAAAAAAAAAGGGTGGAAATTATGAGACAGAAGAAAGGTGGAAATTATGGGACAGAAAGAAAAAAACATCACCCTTCCATCAGAATATACATACTCTTGTACCTACTCTAAATTCACATCTTACTACATTTCCTTCTAAGCTTTTTCCTGTGTATATATTTTAAACTTAGCTGTGATCATTCAGTATATACAGTTCTGTATCCTGATTTATTTATTTTCTGGTGTCATTTTTTATTTCTGTCATGTACTGATACTATTTCATGAAGTTAAGTATAAAATTCTCAGTTAAATGAAGTGAGATTTTGTTGCCAATTTGTGTTAAATTTTCATGTTATTTAATACTGACTCTGTGATAAGGAAATTTTAAAATTCCAATTCTTTTAGCTGGCAGAAGAGGAAAGATTTTTACAGTTCCTTCTCTCTGTTAAATATTTTAAAAACTGCAAAGAATCAATAAACACATGATTGTGTTTATTTATAAAGCTGAACAAATGCCATTATTCTCTATTTTCCCTCTCCCAGGTCTCTGCTGATTATGATCACTGGGGGAATAAATGAATAACCATTGCCCAAAAAGAGAACAATTGTCTTGGACAATAATGGAGGTGGAAATTTTCCAAATACAAAGATATTTGAATCAAAGATGTTTTTATGCAACATACACATAATGCTGTCTTCTTTTAGTAAACAGCAACATCCCACGAATAGTTCTGTAGACTAATATAGAGGTAGTTTTAGTTGTATAGCTGGAGGGGTGCCAAAAGAATTGAGAGAGTATGGAATTTCTAAAATCACAAAGAGGAACTATGAGAACTGGTGGGTGAAAATTTGAGAGAAGTAGGATTTTGTTTTTGTTTTTGCCATGCTGTGGATCAAACCCAGGGCCCTGTGCATGCTAGGCAAGCACTGCTACCACTATCCCCAACCCCAAATAGGGTCTTTATATAGTATTAAAGCATGTCTCCCCAAATGACACTCATCAATTACAAAGGGGAAAAAACAGTATCTATGCAATGGAGAAGATTGACTGACAAAACTTTAAAACAACAAGTAATATTACTAGTAATGGGACAAATAGATCTCATGTACCTTTTGAAAGGATGTTCTGTGAGGACAGCAATTTTATGATATTCCTGCCAAAGATGAAGAACCTGAACAGAACTGCAGAGCAGGATCAAACAAAACCAAATCGAGGGGCATCCTACACAATAAACTGACCTGCTATACTCTCAAAAATGTTCAAGATAATGAAAGGCGGAGAAAGATAGGGAAATTATTCTAGATTAAAGGCAACCAAAGAGATGTGACACTAAAGGCAAATGTAATCCAGATCAGATCCTACACCAGGGAAAGAAAATAAAAATTCCTCCCAAAAAGGTAATTAGTGAGACCACTGGCAAAAATTTTTAAAGGTCTGTAGATTAGATAATAACAATATATCAGTGTTAATTTCCTGGTATTACATATGTTATTTCAGAAAATGCTTTTGTTTTTAGGAGTTATACACTGAAGTGTTTGCCCCTATAAATTCCTCTGAGATGGTTTAGTGGAATGTGTATATTTGAAGAGATATAAATGATAAAGCAATCTGAATAAAAACATTAACATTTGAAGGATCTGGTTGAAGGGCATATGGGAATTCTTTATACAATTTTTGCAATCTCTGTTAATTTGTTCAAAACAAAGAGTTAAAAGGGTGAAAGAATAGGGAGAGTACCCTCCGTGGCAGATAATTTTTGTCTTTCACCTTTATCATTTTTCCTGCCCAAAACAGGTATGCACTGCTAAGTGGAGATGAAACAGTTTATAATCCAGAGAAGAACTAATATCAAAGCTAGCTGTGCAGAAAGACTGGAATCAACTTAGATCCCAGATGGTAACCTAGAGCCTCTGTGTTAGTCCTGCACTGCTTACCTCCTAATTTATTTAAGAAATTCTTTAGTTTGGTTTTCTGTTGCAGTACATGGTATTCACAACTGAGACAGTAATCTGCCCAAGGCCAGTCTAAAAGTGACAGGACTAGAATGAAAACATAGGTCTATCTAGGTTTGCAGAAACAAAATGCCTTTTTGGTCCATATCATGCTGAGGCCCAAGCTTCTCTCTATGTGAAAATAGGAGTAAGAATTTCTAGTGGTCCAAAATGACATATGTAAGGGCCTGGCACAGAGGACGAGAGACTCAAATGTTTGCTGAATCAATAATTCAAGAAACCAAGCACATCTGTTTTCAGTATTCTGGTACACTGAGCTATTTTAACTACTGAAGAAGGAAAAAAAAAAACTATTTACGTGGGTGTAATACTCTAGTTGCAGTTATTAGTCAGCAATTTCATTCAATTTCTTGGTTCTCTCTTACCACTTTATCCCCTTCCTCCTTTCCTTCCTCTCTCCTGAAACTCCTTCTACCTTCTCTTTATCATCAGCTCCTACAAATCTATCTCCAGCCACCACTGCCAAAAATAAATAAATAAAAGAGGGAGGGGCTGTAAAAGGATCCCTGAGTAAAGATTTCTGAACAAAGCAGCTCATCAGGCTGGGGAGGACAAGAGTTAGACCATAAGAAGGACCATCCTCCCCAAGATGGCAGGAAAAAAAAAAAAAAACAACAACACTGCAGTAGGGAGCTCTGGCCAGAGATGAGCAGCTACCCAGAAGCTGCAGCTATAAAAACCCCAGGAGGAAAAGCTAAAGCGGCTGCAATACACTTAATTCCAGCCAGATCGACCTGTTAAACACGCCCAGGTCTCTTCTGAAGTTGACAGGAAGCACTAATATGTGCTCAAACAAAATGTGGTAAATATGTTACTGTACTGATTGAAATGGTATGAATTCTGAACAAAAAGATCTGATATGTATTCTACCATAAAAATATCAGTATAGTCATTTTGCTCTGACCCAGATACTAGAACCAGATCTAGATAGTAGCACCCTCACAGGGGGACTGGCTGCTGCAATGACCATGGATTCTGTGCTATTTAGGAATCACAATCACATACTTTGGAGAGGGAGTACTTTCAGGACTTGGGTATGGGTCACTTTGGGTCTCTCACAGACTTTGTAGCCCTTCCCTGGGCCATGTGTGTATAGGTGGAAATGAGCCGCGTATGTGTGCACTGTTGATGGAAATGAGTGATGGGGAGAGCAAGTCAAAGCTCTTCAAACTACCTACAACTAGTATGGTACTTAGGAGAACATGGGAAAGGCAGCTTCAGGAGACAAATTCTGGCCAAGGGGAAGACATCTCTCCTTTGCCTCTCTGTGCTTATGAACCTCTCAGCTTCTCATCTTCTGAGCTGCTGGTGGACAAGGATGTCCATGCACAACTCCGTCTTCTTTCTTCAAACCACATGCCTACGCCAGTTCTGGATAGTCCACTTAACATCTGCAAGTTAATGAGCAGAGTCCACCTTGATTATCTGCGTGGTGTATTCACTAATCACAGGGCACTAGCACCTTGTAATCATCTTCATTAAAGAACTGGAATTGGGAGCTAGGGATGTAGTTCAATTTGGTGACAGAGTGCTTGTTTTCCATGCTTGAAGCCCTGGATTTGATCCCCATATCCACCAAAAAAAAAAAAAAAAAGTGAAACTGGGGAGAATGAGAGGACCTTGAACATGTGGGCTGGCTTTGAAAATCTCCGGTCCAGGTCAGCTACCATCTGCTGGCCCTGGAGGTCCACTCTACCTTGAAAGACTTCATTCTGATCTCGAGAGATGGACAACCCTGCTAACCTCTCCCCCTACCGAACCCCACTTGGGCCATTGACTCAGGACAATGAGACAGATCAGCTGCAAGCTTGCTGGTACAGATGGCAGTGACTCCATAATAAGTCATCTTAAGATTCCATGGATCTTGGCTTTGTCAATAATGTGAACTTCAAAGGCTTTGCTCAAGCTATGGAATGGGACAGTAAAAACTCCAATCCCATTTCGACTATTCAAGATCTGCCTGTTCAGCCAGCTGCATAGGAGGAGAGAAGACATGGGTATGGGGAAATGACAAGTTCTCCACAGGAAGCAAGAGTGCCAGGGCCTGGATCAACTCATCCCTTGATGGCTTTATATAGTCTTTTGGAACTGAAAAATGTGATTTCCTAATTTAGATGTTTCATAAGTAAGCAATTCTGTATATTATATTTTCTTAAAAATGGAAATACATCTTCATCACACTTTAAAAGAAAGTGTGGCCAGGCCCGGTGGTGCACACCTGTAATCCCAGCAGTTTGGGAGGCTGAGGCAGGAGGATCTTGAGTTCAAAGCCAGCCTCAGCGAAAGCAAGGAGCTAAACAACTCAGTGAAACCCTGTATCTAAATAAAATATAAAATAGGGCTGGGGATGTGACTCTGTGGTCAACTGCCCCCGAGTTTACTCCCTGGCACCGCCCCCCCCCAAAAAAAAAGGTGTGTGCTTGCTTGTAGATATAAATACAATGTAACCTAAAAATTACTTTTATTAAATAACAACATGAATTTCTGAACCTTTTGCAGAGCCACCGAACTGATACTACCAATGTGCCTAAACCAAAAGCAAAAGCAAAAGCAAAAGCAAAACCAAACAAAAAAGCTACTATTAGAAAAAAAAATTTTTGTTTTTTAATTGGCAAAGCAGTTAAGTCCCTTAGGGGATGGAATAAGCATCCACTGTTTTTCCTATCTTGATAAAACTTTCTCCTGACATGGTTGAATTCCAGCTTTCCTCTGAGGAATCGCCCTGTTTCCCAGTTTTTATGCCATATGCTTTCAGGTGAGCTGAAGACTCCCACTCCATGATTAGAGAGCATATGACTCAAGGCAAATCAGAACATCTCAAACCCTGGACTAAAGAAATTGATTTAACACATGGACACATGACCCAATCAGATTCAATGAGATCCATAGGGATTTTGATCGAGACTATTAGGAAAGAAGTTTGGTATCTTCCTGGATGAACTTGGACCCTGGAGATAGGATTGTGGGTCATGGCAACTACCTTAACCCCCTTTGGAACAAAGTCTATAAATAGTGAAAGTCCTGGTTTTGGACAAAATGTCTCCATGACTCAGATTAAACCATGTTTGAAGTAACAGACTTTTCAGAAATAGGAGCCAATATAGTTGAGTTGGATATTATTAAAGTACTATCGTTAAATGTTCAGTTGTTACAAAATTGATAATATACATGAAAGATGATTTATATTCATTCTAACCTTTATTGAGTAGATATACTATGTTTCAAGTGCTAATATTTATCTAATAATATCCTAAAAACAAACACATGAGGTAGGTAACAGTTATGGTTGTTTTGAAAAAAATTGCAGCTGGGTTGTAATCCCAACATTCCAGAAGGCTAAGATAGGAGGATAGCAAGTTCAAGGCCAGCCTCAGTAACTAGTGAGGCCCTAAGCAACTCTGGGAGACACTGTCTCAAAATAAAAAACAAAAGGGCTGGGAATATAGCTCAATGGTAAAGTGCCCCTGGGTTAAATCCCTGGTACCAAAACAACAACAAAAACAAACAACAAAAAAATGTTGGAGAAGGAAGTGTGAACTCTGGAGTATATGCTATTCCCAGTCCTTGCCTTGGTGGTGTTCCAGGGTGCCTGAATGTTTTTAGTCAAATGAAACAGGAAGTATAAACAAATGAAACCGATTGAGTGGAGCAGGATAGGGGCCTAAAACCCTCTTTCTTGTACCTTCCTCAACTAAGGAATTCCTGGGGCTTTAAAAAAATACTTTGAAAAGTGCTGCATATGGGCTGGGGATGTGGCTCAAGCGGTAGCGCGCTCGTCTGGCATGCGTGCAGCCCGGGTTCGATCCTCAGCACCACATACCAACAAAGATGTTGTGTCCGCCGAGAACTAAAAAATAAATATTAAAAATTCTCTCTCTCTCTCTCTCCTCTCTCACTCTCTTTAAAAAAAAAAAAGTGCTGCAAAGAACACATTAAGAAAGGATGATGAAGCCTCATTTTTACTGATATGAAACAATCTCCAGATATATTAACAGGAAAAATGGGTATGAGGCATAGCTCAGTGACAGAATGCTTGCCTAGAATAGGCAAGGCCCTGGGTTTGATTTGCCAGCACCACAAAAGAACAGTATGTACAATGTGTTACATCTACTTGTGTTATAAAAAAAAAAAAGAGGGGGATTATATACACATATTTTATATCTGGAAGGCTATACAGAATTATTTACATTAATTGCCTAGGCGGGTAAGGACCTGTCTTAAAAATAAAAAAAGAAGAAGAGGAAGAAGAAAACCATTGCATTAATATAGTATATCTAAAAGCAAAGTGTATTACCTGCAGGGACTGACATCTGATCTAAAAATGCAGGTCCTTTTCTCCACAGATGTTTATCTTCATGTATAATGAAAGTTAATTGTCAAGTTAGTCATTAAAGACCACCAAAATAGTCATAAACTAAAATTGGCATGTCAGTAACACTTTCTGAGAATCCGGATTTGGACTCTGTAGAGGAAGTCTGGTTGCCACTCTGTGCTTACCAACAGTAGAATTTCTCCTCCTATGTACACAAATCCCTAGTGGGAATTTCCTCATTTGGGGAATTCATTCAACCACTAGAGCTACCAATGCTTATCATATGTCAGATACTGTGCAAAGCACTAAAGTAATTTACAAAAGGACTAAAGTTATCCTCTGATGGGTTTAGAATTCTGGTGGGGGAGGAATATAAACAATATATAAAATCATATGCACTACATTTCATTAATCCTACAACTTACATTTTGCTCCCATTTTATAAAACCTAAAATTGGAATGTATCTTTTGGTAGAACACACCTTACAAACTGGCAGGGTTTGTTTGTTTTTGTTTCTTTCTCTCAGGTATACTTGACAGTGTAGCAGATCCAATGAGATATGGGATTTTTTTTTTTTTTTTTTTTTTTTTGGTACCAGGGATTGAACTCAGGGGCACTAAACTACTGAGCCACGCCCCCAGCTCTATTTTGTATTTTACTTAGAAACAGGTTCTCACTGAGTTGCTTAGCACCTTGCTTTTGCTAAGGCTGGCTTTGAACTCATGATCCTCCTGGAGCCTCAGCCTCCCCAGCCACTGAAATTGCAGGCATGTGCCACCGTGCCTGGCTGGGAAAATATTGTATAGAGAAAATGTATCAGACAATAAGTGTTACAGAGAAAATAATAAGTGGAAGAGAGGGACACAATATGAGAAGGCTGCAAGTTAGAACATTCAGGAAAGACCTATGTAACATTTGAGCAGCCCCTAGGGTGAAAGAGTCATACCTCCATGTGGATAGAGGAGTAAGCATCACAAACACAGAAAGAATAGTGTAAGGGCCAAAAGGGCGGAGGGGCCAGAATATGTAGGGTCTTCTAGGATACCTTCTACTTAGCGTATGATCACTGTCTCAAATATAGAGAGGTAGGATAATGTAATACACAGGCATACAGGCTTTGGAGCCAGACTGCCAATTTATGCCCAGCTCTGCCACTTTTTAGTGGTACAACATTGGTCAAGTCACTCTCTTGACCTGTTTCTCCACCTATAAAACAGGACTAACGACTATCCATCTCATAGGCTTGTTGTAAAGATTAAGTAAATTATTTTATGTAAAGTACTTTGAACAGAACCTATCACATGAAAAGTACTACATTTCTGATATTGTGATTTTTTGATTAGTCATGAATTTTCACAGCTGCTTCATCATTATCTGTTTATTTTGTTGTATGCTGTTTCGTTAGCTGACAGTAATGCATAATTGTTATCAACAATGTTTTTGGACACCAATTTTCTAGTAACTAGTCTTTTAAAACGTGTATATGATGTATTTCAAACACCAATTATCATTTCTACTCATTTTCCTTTCTACTCATTTTCCTAAGTAAATATAGACAGTATTCCACCCCACTACCTCCTCCCAACTAAAAAGCAATCTTACACAATAATATTTCATTGTTTTTGCTGAGTTTTCCACTGGAGGTTATGAAAGGATGGGGAAAGTAGACCACTGAAAGAAGCAAATTTTAAAAATGGATTATCAAACCAATGGATTCTGTTAAATGATCTGTCGGTTTTGGTTTGGGAAAAGGAAAATCATTATTTTCTCAAAATTTTGGATTATGTATATTGTAATGACTCATGGCAATATATCTTGAACGCTTAGATTTATGAAAGTCAGAAGTATAATAGTGTATGTCAGACAGTCACAACTTTTTCATATCGTCCTTTATTTAACAAATGGTTCTTGAGCAATTACCATGTTAAGAATTATGTCAGATAATGAAAGAAAACAAACAAAATAAGATGTGGTTTCCACTATAAAACCAGTGCAAGTGGATTAATATGTAACATTCTTCCTGTTAAGTAAGGAGTCCATTTCATGCTTGTCCATTAGTAGTGATGCTTCATTTCCCTTTCAGACCTTAATTGGGGGACAAATTAGACATTGTACCCTCTCTGCCTCTTCTTGAGGCCAATAGAGAGCAGATCCACCAGTTCTTAAAACCCAGACTGAGTGCTGCCAGGGGATTTTGGGTGGCTCCAATTTCATTACCTCTGTACCTAATTGTTCGTTACTTCTGCCTGTAGTCCCTCCTGCTCAGGGATGCTGTTACGTTAGGGTAAAAAAATGGGTCAAATGAAGAAAAAGTCATAATAAGCTGTTACTACTATACTCACCAAAGTTTAAAATAAAATAGGATATTTTGACAAGGCTGGTACCTTAAAACAACTTTGCTAAATTGTCTAGGTACTGTGTTTTATTACCAAATAATAGGAGGAATAGATACTTCTGAGTGCCCCTCCAAATAATAGGAGGAATAGATACTTCTGAGTGTTGCTCCATCTCAAGAGTTCATCCCTGATGATGGGGTGCAGTCAGGCTCAGGGATGGGTAAGGCTTAGAAACTGGGTGAGGTTCTTTGTACATATTACTTGATATTAAAAATGCTGAGCATTTATTGGTTACTCTTTTTAGGGTGTGATAAAGTACCCCATGGAAAATGTCTGAAGCGAAATGTCAAATTCTAGTTTTAAACTGCAGGATAGCACACAGTATCTTGGGCAGTCTTTCTTTTTCTAATTTTTTAAGGCATTTAATCTTTATTTTATTTATTTGTTTTTATGTGGTGCTGAGGATTAGAACCCAGTGCCTCACACATGCTAGGCAAGCACTCTACCACTGAGCTACAACCCTAGCTCATTTTGGGCAGTCTTCCCCTACCATTCTCAAAGTCTCCCAGGTGAAAAACCTTAGCACTAAAAAATTAAACGTTCACCATAACCTTTATGGTGTGTATTCTCTACAATTCCACTTCACAGATTACGAACAACAACAACAACAAAAAAAGACCCTCTTTCTCAGCATAATATTCATATACTCTTTTGATGATTTATTCATTTATCCATTAATGCCACCTTTTATAAGACAGTGTTAAGCAGCAGAGATATAAAAATGGATAACATGGTCTGGCCATTAACAGTTTGATTTAACAATTTTTTAATTGAGTACCCACCATGTATTAAGATGTGAGCATGTACATATGCATCCAGGTTTCAAGGAAGCTTTCAGGAGATGATGCTAGAGATGAGGCTTAAAGAATTAACAGGCATTTGCCTAATTAAGAGGACAAAGGGGAAGGGCATACTGAGACAGGAGAAAAAAAGCCTAGGATACATGGGGGAGGCAGGAGATGGAAAAGTAGGCAGGAGTCAGATCCTAACAGGCCTGTATACCCAACTAAGGAGTTTGGATTTTATTACAGAAAATGAGAAACCACTGGAGGATTTTAAGAAGAGGACAGACACGGACAGATGTTTGGTAGACTGGAGAGTGCACTGGAGGAAAGCCAGGGCTGAATGCAGACAAACTAGTTAGGAGGCTATTGCTGTAATCTCAGTGAGAAATGACGAGAAGAATATAAACAGTCAGAGGCAAAGAGGACGAAGAGCAGAAGACCTATTTGAGAAAATTTTCTAAATAGAAATCTTACACCTGACTAACTGATTGGACATGTTGGGGGTGGAAAGCCAAAGTCTTTTCTCCCGGTTTCTTTCTTCTGGCTTAGGCAATTATTTAGACAGTAGTACTACTGAATATGGCAGGGCAACGCAGTAGAAGCGTATTGATTTTTTTTTTTTTCTTTAAGGGAGGTTGGGGAAAATGACGAGTTCAATATTAAATGTTGCATCTGAGACCTGTAGGGAATCCAAGTGAAGAAGTGCATGAGTCAGTTAGTTGACTGAGCTTTCTCGTCTCAAGAAATTTACAAGATCATTCCAGAAACGTGTACCTGGAAACCTCACAGAATAGGCATTTTTCCGATTTGGAAAGATGACATTTTGCATGTTTAAAAAACACTGAAAAGGTTGCGCTAATAAAACATGGTTCCTCGCTGCCAAACTGACACTAAAGAAAAAAATTATTTCTAATTTCTGATTTCTTTAAGCTAAATGCAGGTTGCGATGGGTTGCTTTCTTACAACACTTGAAAATTAGCGGTGTGCGGGGTGCTTATATCTAGGAATTCCTTTTAGCAGGTTTGAATAGCAAGAGCTGAGAAACGCGCCCTCCAGTGGCAGTGGAATGAGGGGTCTCTAGCACCCTTTTTACCACCAAACAAAGCCCTGTAAAGAAATGCAATTTATGGGACCTCACAAGGCCAAAAAGCTCGTGCTGCTAAACCGAAAAACCAAACGAATCCTCCCAAGGTGGGGACTCCCTTACCTGTCACGTTGGCCGAAGGAAAATTTCACTTTCGACTCAACAAAATAAGACCCAGATTTGATAGCTTGCAGTAAGTCCCGTTCGGCGACAACTGAACACACTGCGAGCCAAAACGCGTAGTCTAATCTGATTCTCTCCAGCCGGCAGGGCTGGATTTCGACCACGTGGGTGGCTGTGGCCAGCTATAACTATCCGCGAAGGGAGGGAGAAGGAGGCGTGTCCCTGAAGCGGGAGGCGGGGCCTGACCAGTGGGCGGGGCTTGCCAGGCCGCTGCTACTGGGCTTCTTTCACCTCCTCTCCCCTTTTGCCTTCGCCCTTCGAGCCGCCACGTAACGCCACGTCCCCGCGCCTGCGCATCTCGGCCGGCGGCGGCGGCTGTTTCCGGGCTTAGGCAGCAGGAGCGGCCGCCGAGTGGGAGGTGGTGGTGTCCCCGGCCGAGAAGTGTAGAGTGTGGGCTAGGGGTACAGGCCCTGCAGAAGGCAGGGGAAGTTGCCCTATTTTTTTTACCCAAGGGGCTGGTAAAGCCGGTGGCCGAACGACAAGATGAATTTCCTCCGCGGGGTAATGGGGGGTCAGAGTGCCGGACCCCAACACACCGAAGCCGAGACGGTGAGAGGAGCCGCGGGTCCGGGACTTGGGAAGGGTCAGAGCCACGAGGGGACGAAGCACTCAGGGGCTTGGAGGTGACCTGCCGCTCCCCACTGCGGGCCGGCGATCCACATACCACCTCCCCTTTGCCTTCCTTCCCCTCCCGAAATTCCGGAGATAGTCTATTCACGCCCACAGCGCAGTCCCACCGCGACGGCTCTGCTGGGCTGACAGCAGCCGCGTTCCTAGTCTAGCAGGCCTAGCAGCTCTGGCGTGGGGAGTGGTCTGCGGTGGGACAGATCCCCGGCTGAGATGGCACGACCTGTCCCCCACGCCCCTAGGGGCCGTGGGCTCCTCCCCATTTCCCTTTAGCCTTGTATCTCCACTGGCCATAGGAGCCTAAAGTCCTGTTGCCTCACTCGCAGTCTGAAATCTGGGCGTTGTAGAAGACTGGAAAGAGATTTAAAACCCAGCTGTTGGCAAGAGCTTGTGGCTAAGAATAAAATGATATTCATTGGGGCACAAAGCCACCTGCTCCTGTCCCATCAACTGGAAGGACGGTTGTTCATCCCGGTGCTATCTGTTCAGACCCCGCTTTTCAGGCTGACCCCAAAATGTCATTTGACAAATATTTGTTTTAATGTTTATAGAGATCTTTCCCTCCAAAACCACTTTAAGGACAGAATTCATTCCTATTTTCACGATTTGCAACATCATTTTAAAAAAAGAGTGTTTGCCACCTAAAACAATTATTTAATAGCTACATGGATTTTTAGGCTTGGGATAAACTCGTTTTGAAGTTTGGTGTCTATTGGAAATGGATGTGTATGACTTTTTAAAATTTATATTTGTTTTAATTTGGTAATAATTTAAAATCTACAGAAAAGCTACCAACTGTGACATTTTAAAGGTAAACTTTGGATAGAGTCATGAACACCTTTGTTTCTGGGTTCCTGAAGGGTAATAATAGTAGCTTTCATTTGTCAGTCTCTTAACTTGCCTTAGATACTAAGCTGATCTCTTTATATTCTACAGTCTCCTTTAATTCCTAACAATTCTTGATGAGTGGTAATGGTATTCTCACTTCACAAATGAAGAAAATGAGGCTTAAAAAGAGAAGTGAAGTAAACTGACCAAGACTTTAGAGCTAGAATTCAACCAAGGTGTAGATTTCAAAGCCTAAATTTTATTGCTGATGCTCATGTTTCAGTTATTATGTGGGAAATTTATGTAATAAAGTTAACTGCACAAAAACTGAGGTAGACTTTTTTGTTTTTGAAGGGGCAGTGCTGGGGATCAAAACCAAAACCTTAACATGCTAGACAAGGGTTGTACCACTGATCTAGATTAGTTCCAGGTTAGAACTGTTTTTGGGGAGGGGGTTGTGTGTGGGGCACACTGGGGACTGAACCCATAGTCTGATTTATAGGAGGCAAACTCTTTACCACTGAGCTACATCTCCAGACTCCATATTAGAACTGTTTAAGGCATAAGTAGAAGGCTGGTGACTCTTTGCTTCAGTTGAAATTCAGGACATATCTGTGTCTGACTTCCTCTGTCCCCCTCCACTCCTCTCCTCACAGTGTTTAGCTTCACTTGTTCATTCCCACATAAGGCAGTGAGCTACCTTATTAGAAGACCATGTTCTTTAAAGATTACCAAAGTCACAGCCCACTTCTTCAGCTGTTATTTGTTTATTTTGTATGGTGTTCATGTCAGGTTTTGAAGTGTGGCCTATTAGAGCTTGCTTTGGAGTTAGATGCTGATTCGAATCCTGTCCTTCCACCCTTGATTGAATTGAACAGGAAAGAGGGGGCTAATACCTTCTCTCTTCAGGGTGTGATGAAGACTGAGTGAAATAAAAATTAGAACCTAGCATATGGTAGATGCTTAACAAAGGATAGTGTTTACTATATGTGGGTTAGAGGAAGAATTTTCTTCTTTTTTTAAATATAGTTAGCCTTGTCACTGTGAATTCTGTAGAAATGATGATGTAGAATTTGAGTATAGGATTTTAAAGCTGAAGAAATTTTTACAGATTATGCAGGTTAAGCCTCCTTGTATTATAGACCCAGATCACTAAATACCTTGCCAGTATTGCAGAGTTGGGGCACTTTTATCTTGTCATTGAATAGAACAACATATCTTTTACATTATGATTTCAAAATAATGTTTGAATGTCACTTGTGTGAATTGTATATATAAATTGACAGGAAAAAGAAGCTTTGCCTGAGTGTATACACTCAATATGGAATAGTAATTTGTCTTCTGAAGAAAATCAATTTACTCTTGAGTTACAGCATGAATAAAACTTATTTCACTCTCATTCCATCAGGAAATTCAATAATTCAGCTAGACACAATGGTGAACACCTGTAATCTTAGCTATTCAGGAGGCTGAGGCAGGAGCATTGAAAGTTCCAAGACAGCCTCAGCAATTTACCAAGACCTTGTCTCAAAATAGAAAATAAAAAGGACTGTGGATGTAGCTCAGTGTCAACCCCTGCTACTACAAAAGAAAAGTCATAGGTCACTAATTTAGAAGTATTATAGAGCATCAGTGGAGTATATAGTATAATATTAGATGTTTTAATTAATGGTTTAATTTGGACAGGATATTTTACTTACCAAGTTTGGAATCTCTAACTTCTTTATTATCATTTAGTTTCCTCCTTTTTCTACAAAATTAAATCATATTCTTTTCATTGTGGTTTTCCATATTTCTTGCTTTTCTCATCTTTTTCCAATGGAAGGCCTCTTTTCTTTGAATTCTACCTATTTTTCAAATCGATCATCAGTGTCTTCCCTAACTTGCACCCCTAACTTCTTTCCCCTTTCAGCTGTTTTTGTATTTTAACTAGATTGTGCTTTGATTATGCTTTGTACTATTTATATATAGATATATAAACATCTATAAATATTTATATCTATATATATTATTCCTCTATTAAAGTGTCTTTTGATCAAAGGTGTTTGGGATTTTTTGGATTAGGGTTTTTTTTTTTTTGTTTGGTTGTTTGTTTGCTTGCTTGTTTGTTTTTGTTTTGGTACTGGGGATTGAACCCAGGGGTGATTTACCACTGAGCATCCCCAGCCACCCCCGCCCTCCCTTTTTTTTTTGAGACAGAGTTTCAGTAAGTTGCTTAGGGCCTCACTAAATTGCTCTGGCTGGTCTCAGACTTGCTATACTTAATGTTTATAAAATTAATGCTTTTATTTGAAAGAAATCAGATCTACAATCATAGCAACTTATAAATATTAGGTACTAAGACTACTTTTTCAGGATATTAGAAAATTTTCAGATTTACTGCTTTCATAGTTTCCTCTGGCTTTTTAAAAAATTTTTTTCTTTCTTTTTTTCTAGTGCTGAGGATTGAGCCCAAGGCTTTGTATATGCTAAGCATTCACTCTACTACTGAGCTACAATTAGAGAATTATATTGTTGATTGTATATTACCAAGCTTTCATACTGTTAAGAATACTCAGAACCAAATAGTAAATATTTATATTTGGATCATAGAATTGTCAGTTAATTCTAATTCATTCACATTAAACTTTTTATATTTTAGAGTCAAATATTTTGTGATTTCATTTTTAACTTGATGTACAGAAAGACAATGATTTCTAATGATTGAAGCCTTCTTATCCTTGACATACATTGCAGGGTACAAATCAACACTATAGTGAAATTCCTATGCAGAATTGTTTTTGGTTTTGGGGAGGGGATTAGTTGTAGATGGACACAATACCTTTATTTATTTGTTTGTTTGTTTGTTTATTTATTTTTATGTGTTGCTAAGAATCAAACCCAGTGCCTGGAGCATGCTAAGCAAGAACTCTACCTATTTGAATTCTACCTATTTTTCTGAGCCACAACCCTAGCCCCCTATGCAGTTTTGAATGTTTATGTGTACTAAGTTTTGCATTTGCCTTTCAATTGGTGCATTCTTTTTTTTTTTTTCCCTTCAGATTGGTGAATTTTAATGTGTGTGACTTTGCTAAGCAAGGGTAAAAAAACAATGGAAAACTTTCAACACCACTAGGGAGTATGCAATTATATACAGCTACCACAAAATACATTTTGGCATCAGTAGGCAAAATTAAAATCATGAACACATGTCATATGGCCCAACAACTCCACTTGTAGTTACTCTAAGATAACTCCCACATCTGTAGAGAAGAAAACACATTCAAGAATATTTCTGTAGCATCTTTTATAATTGAAAGGGCTTAGCTTCCCCAACTATCCAACATCAATTGGTGTATTCTTTTAAAGGTAGTTTCTTGAAAATTCCAAAAGAAGACTTGAATACATTTGATGGTAAATCATAGGGGTGTTTTCTGTTCTAAAGTTAAATTGTGAGGTATGAAAGTTGCTAACATCCAGAAAAAGTGTACAGAATTACAATACTAATTTGATGTCTCTTTTAAGGTCAAACTTTGATGATCTGGCTCAGAAAGCAAAAGGGCTAACAATATAGACACAGCTATACTTTTATTTAAAATTAAGGAGTGTGGGCTTAAATTTAGACTGTTTTAGTTTGATCAAGCACAGTATTATTCCATATTTCTATAAATGTGTAATCTGAAATTCCTATTTGGGTTGATGTTTCACATTCCACATTTATAACCAGGTCAATATCATAACTAGAATGAGTTTTCTCTCTTGGCTTGCCTTGCAGTAACAATGTCGGAGAAGATCATGGTAATGATTTATGTTAAAAATCACTTTTGTATCCAAGCAAATATGTCTTTTTAAGCAGTGTCTGTTGCATAACACATGGCCTTTTTGAGGGTTAATTGTGTTGATTATTTAGGGTGATTTTAAAATGCTAGAATCATTTAAATTTTAGATGCTTCTAGCATTATGAAGATGTATGCCAAAGAATGTGAATTGATGTTCTTGAAGAAAGGATTTTGTCCCCAAAGGAGCATGATGACCCAAAACAACAAAAACCTCTTGTATTTATACAGTGTTTTAAGCAGGCACTGTTATAATTTTAGACATTTTCAAAATGGAGATATAAAATAAGCTGTGTGTGCTGACTGTATTTATCTATATTCTTACTTCCTACCCCCCACTATGTTGCTCAGGCTGGCCTCTAGCTCCTGGGCTCCAGGGATCCTCTTTTGTTAGCCTCTGGAAAAGCTGGGAATGTAGGTGCACACCACTGTGCCAAACCATGCGTCTGTTTTGATAAATATACTTAGGGCAGAATTTAGCATATGTATTTATGTAAGGGAAGGCTACTTGGGATGTGTTTGTATGTGTGTGTATGGTGCTAGACATCTAACCAGGGTCACACACATGCTGGGCAAGCACTCTACCACAGAGCCATATCCCCAGCCTTGGAATGCTACATTTTAAGAATCCTCCAATATTGAGTTCAAGAAGTATTACCCACAGAATATCTAAAAGATAAAGTAAATCCTGATGCCTAATGATTTGAGAAGTAATTATAATCATTCTTGAATCAGTTTATCTTTTAGGAGAGAATATAAGAATTCTTTGAATACATTTATTGATAGTATAATTTCTCTTTTATGTAGTTGCCCTTTTTTATTTATACTGCTTTGCACTTTTGCACTCTACTTTTTCTCTGGTATGGATTTATAGAAAAGTTATGCTTATCATTTTTATTCCTTGGGGAGAAATGCCATTATCATTCTTTGTATAAAGTTATTTTACTTTAATTTGAAAATTTCTGTGTTAGATTTGGTCATGATAACATTTGTAATAGGCTATATAGTATGATAACCTTGTTTAAAAGGATGTCCATTTGAAAAAACATAGTTCATTTTGAAGAAAACATGGAATAAATGGAGAATAAATGAAGCAGTATGTTACCTTGGTAGACTTATAGATAATTGCAGTGGAAATGGGTTGTGTTGGATTCATTTTATTTGTGTTTGACTTTGTAGCATTCCCACATCTTTTTTTATATCATAATAATTTTAGGTCACCTGAAAATAAGATTGCCTTTTGCTTTATTTATGAAGTCTTCTCAGTAACAGAGTCAAATTTAAAACAAAAACTGTCTTTTTTATATTCTAAGCCAGTAATTTTTTCATTGCATTAAACATTATAAATGAATTGTCTGTTGGTCAACATGGTAGTCCTGCAGTAAATAGTCACCCTAGGGAAATTCTGTTCTAGGGAGTTCAAATTATGTTTTAAACTTCATGAATGCAGGTTATTTCATAAAATCAACTTGGTATCATGTGCTAGATAAACATTTGTTGAACAATTGATTGAATGGTTAGAATTTTCATTGTTGTTCTTGTCCAATTTTTTTTCATGTCAGGTAAGTACTACTAAATATTGAAGGAAAAAAAAGAACTTTTACAAGGAATTGTGAGAAAATTCTACAAACTGTGTTATGCCAGTGTCCTTCAAATTTTAAGAGTACCTTCACTGTCCTACTTTCATGTTGTGTTCTTTTTTTTTTTTTTTAACTCTTTACCTCTTGGTAGTTTTTATTTTCATCTCTCATCTTATGTTTTTTCCTATTCTCTCCTATTCCCATTGCTACTGCAGCTTTTTTTTTCCCCAAGGGACAGTGGTACTCACGTGGAATCACAGCTACACAGAAGGCTGAATAGGAGGATCACAAGTTCAAGGCCAGTCTGGGCATTCTTTAAGACTATTTCAAAATAAAAAGAGTTGGTGAACACCCCAGATTCATTCCTCAATAGTAGAGGAAAATAAAATACATAACTAGCAAGTTAGTTGGTATGTTATAGTGAATATTAGAATTAAAGCAAAATCTAATGTGTTCTGAAAATTTCTTTAAATTTTTCTCTTTTGTTACTGAAATGAATGAAAACATTGTAAATAATTCAAATCAATATATAGTTTTAAATTGCCTTTTTCTTTCTTCCCAACTCATTTCTCATCACCAGGAGTAATCTCTAGTAAAAGTCTCATATATACCCTTATATAGTGTTTGGGGAGTTTTTGTTTGTTTTGTTTTGTTTTTTATCAATATGTGTATTTATGTAATAGGTTTCTTTTGAAGAATGAAATAGTTATATTCTGGTATTTGCTTTTTAAAGTAATTTAACAGCAGGTATTAGAGATTTTTCAATTCACTAATCAGTGAATATAGTAGTTTCACCAGAACGTTTTAAAAAAATATTAATTTCTTTGTTACAAGAAATTAGGCTGAAAGTCTACAGTATCTGTTTATTTTGCTTGAGTTTATTTTGTTTCTTCTGTAAAGTGATTTTGTTTGGGTATTGGTTCAACTGCTGTAACAGAAGCTGGAAAACAGGTTTATTTAAGAGAAATTTATGTCTTCTCCAACAAACTCTAAGCTAGTAGCAGTCACTACAGTAGGGTAGTTCTCAGGAGTCCAAGTAGTGCTTTTCGTCTTTTTCTGCCATCCCCTAGAATGCTGAACTTTGAAATGTTAAAAATTCTTTATTACCACCAGGTTCAAGTTCAAGGCTGGGAAAAGGAGAAAGAGTAATGAAAAACAAATAGCTTCATTTTAAGAACATGACCTTGAAGTTACAACTTGTTGGTTGAATATAGTTATTCTTCATGCCAAAAAGCAAGGAAGTCTTAAAAAGTAGTCCAGGTGGACAGCCATGTACCCAGCTAAAGCATAAAAGCTTCTGATAGCTAAAAGGAAGGAGAGATGAACATTGGGGCACCATTATACAGCACTGAATTGGTTTTTCAAGTAAGGAGTAAGTGAAGAAATGATCATTGATATCTGTAATTTCTACAGAACAGTACAAATTAACCATACTTGTGCTAAAATTTTGCTTGGTAAATATCCACTGAAAAATACTAATCTGTGCTTGGACTAAAACATGACCAAGTTTATGTAGTGTTTGAACCATATGTAATATATTTTCCTTTTATTTGATTTTCATTGTCTATAAAAAGTATCAACATAATACTTCCTTGTGGAGAGAGATCCCTTATTAATAAACTTCAGCCATCTGGAATATTATTGAGGTATCCAGATATCAAAAACTGTTGGGGACGAGTTTTTTTCATTAGAGTGCTGGGGAACAGACCTAGCAGTAAGCCCTGTGCCCTGAGCTACATCCCTTGCCCATTATGCCATTCTTTAAACAGTCTTATTTTTAAATAGAATTGACTTTTTGGGAGGGTACCAAGTATTGAACTCAGGAGCACTCAACCACTGACCCACATCCCCAGCCATATTTTGTATTTTATTTAAAGACAGGGTCTCATTGAGTTGCTCGGCACCTTGCTGTTGCTAAGGCTGAGGCTGGCTTTGAATTCAAGATCCTCCTGCCTCAACCTCCTGAGCTGCTGGTAGAATTGATCTTTTTTATTCTTCCTTTTGTCAGAATACATACTTAATAAACCTATATGTGGGAGGCTGACATAGCATGTGACCAGCGTTTGCTTCCCCTCTTGATCCAAGTGGCACTGTCAGTCACCCTGTGATCTGGTTGCTTAAGTAACCGGAGGCGATATCCCCGATCTTTAGGGTAGAGAAAATACAAATGTGTCTGTGTGCATGGGCTTGCCTTCCTACATCCCCAGGGATTGAGTTACCTTACCTGTCCTTGTGACCCTGGTCCCCTTGACCTTCATTGGATGGAAATTTCTAAAGAATCTGGAGTCCCCCCAATAAAAGTCCACTCCGAAATGTGCTCGCTCTCACCAGCCTCTTGTGAGATTCCTCGCTCTCCCATTTGGGTATCTTGAGGCCAGGGGCAGAGGAGCTGTCACCAGGCTTGATTTAAAGGTAAATTGTATATCTGTGTTAATTTTGATGCCTTAAGAATTTCACTTGAGCAACCTCTAGTTTAGCTATCTGCACAGGTTGTAGATGACACCTTTAACTTTAACTTGTTATACTTAATTTATTTATATGACTATCTTCTTGAACAAACTCTTCTTGGCCATAGACCATATCTTATTTTGGTTAGCACAAGAACAAATACGTGTATACTCAATATGTGTTTATTGACTTAGTAAATGGCTATGCATTCTAGTCTAAAAAAATTGGATATTATTGAGGAAATGGAACCAATTAAGAATATTTTATTGTGATGATTTATTTTTATCAGTTGTTTATTTCATTTTATCTTGAGCACCAGAATGAAGATAGAATCTTTAAAAAAAATATTCTAGAAATTCAAATGAATCAGAAAACCACTTTAAAGAGGCTGGGGATGTGGCTCAAGTGGTAGTGTGCTCGCCTGGCATGCGCAGGGCGCTGGGTTCGATCCTCAGCACCACATAAAAATAAAATAAAGATGTGTCCACCAAAAACTAAAAAATAAATATTAAAAATCTCTTTCTCTCTCTCAAAAAAAAAAAAAAAAAGAGAGAAAGAAAGAAAACCACTTTAAGGCTCTTTTCTGTTCATTAAAGTATCATTAAAGTAATACCTTGGGCTAGGGTTGTAGCTAGGGGCAGAGTGTGTGCTTAGCAGTAGGGAGGCCCTGGGTTTAATCCCCAGTATCAAAAAAAAAAAAAAAAAAAAGTAATACCTGTTCATTACCAAAATTATTGATATAATTATGTAGTCTGAATTATTTTTTCTGTAGATTCATATAGATTGTTATTGCTATGGTATTAAAAGAAAAGTGATCTCATGCTAAACATACTATTTACAATTTTTTTTACTTATATCTTAAACATCTTTTCATGTGAGTATGTATGCTTCTGCTTCATGCATTTATCACTTCATAATGTACATGTATCATTTCACTTGTCTGGTGAGTGAATATTAGATTTCCTTTTAACTATTATAAATATTGCTGCAAAGAACATTCTAGGATATAACACTTTATAGTTCTAGGTGTGTTTTTAAAGTTCCCAAGATAGAAATACCTGACCAAAGGGTATTTGTGCGTGTATGTGTGCATGTTTTATTGGGGAACCCAAGGCCTCATGCATGCTAGGCAAGTACTCTACCACTGAGATAAATCTTCAGTGTTTTTGTTTGTTTCTTTAAGACAGAGTCTTGTTCCATTGCACAGGTTGGCCTCAGACTTACCATTCTTCTATCTCAGCCTCCTAAATGGCTGGGATAACAGGTGTGCACCACTGTGCCCAGCTAATTTATATCTTTGTCTATGCTTGATTCGATTTTTAATTTTTTTAAATTGGAGAATATAAGAAAACATGTCATATATATAAACTTTGTATATTTTTCACAGCCTCAGTAAATCGGTATAGTCATCCTGATTAAGAAACTGAATATTACCAATAACTCAGAAGTGTTCTTTGTGCTCCAGTCACTGCCCACTCCCAAGAGTAAATATTGGTATATTTACCAATATATTGTATTGGTAAATATATTCAATATATTTCTTTTTTTTTTTTTAAAGAGAGAGTGAGAGAGGAGAGAGAGAGAGAGAATTTTTTTTTTTTTAATATTTATTTTTTAGTTCTCGGCGGACACAACATCTTTGTTGGTATGTGGTGCTGAGGATCGAACCCGGGCCGCACGCATGCCAGGCGAGCGTGCTACTGCTTGAGCCACATCCCCAGCCCCTTCAATATATTTCTAATAGCATAGATTAGTTCTGCCTGTTTTGTTTTGCTTTTGCTTTTGTTTGTTTTTACTGTACCAGGGGTTGAACCCAGGGGCGCTTAACCACTAAGCCACATCACCAGTCCTTTTTTACATTTTATTTAGAGACAGGGTCTTGCTAAATTGCTTAGCACCTTGCTAAGTTGCCAAGGCTGGCTTGGAATCCTTCTGCCTCAGCGTCCTGAATTGCTGGGATTAAGGCATGTGTGCCCAGCCCTGTTTTTATATTTTATAAAATTGACTTTTTATTTTTGTGAGGCTTATAGACAAAAATATCGTTATTTTAAATCATATTTATCTTTGAGTGACATGCCAAAGTCTCATTTATAGAATCTTTGTTAAGAAGTGTCATTGAAGAATTTAGAATAACTTATACCAAACGAGCTAAAAAGGATCTACAATAGTAGTTTTTTTTTTTTTTTTAATTTTTATTATTTAGTTTTTAGTTTTTTCGGCAGACACAACATCGTTGTTTGTATGTGGTGCTGAGGATCGAACCTGGGCCACGCGTGCCAGGCGAGCACGCTACCGCTTGAGCCACGTCCCCAGTCCACACAATAGTAGTTTTTAAAACTACATTATTTATCAGATATTTTCCAAATATTTTCACCTACTCTGTGACTTACTATTTTCATTGACTTCATAGTATCTTTTGAATAGCAGAAATATAAAGTTTTACAAATTGCTTCTTTCCCTCACTATTACATCATGATATTCTTATGACAGTACAGTTAATTCTTTTGAATAGTTGCGTAGCATTCCACCAAAAAATTTATCACAGTTTATTTGGATTTTCTCTTCCTGATACAGTCGTCTCTAGTTTTTTCCTATTGTAAATAATGCACCAAGATTCATTTTAAAATTCAACTTGAATTTTAATTTCCGTAAATTATTTTAAAATAGAAACATTTCATCCTTATAGGTTTTTGAGACACACTTACAACCTTAAATTTTGATATACAGTTTTTCTTTTTCAAATATATAATGGAAATGTTTAGTAAAATTATGATATAAATAACTGCTTTTAATTGCTTCCTTTTTTCTTCCATAACCCTATTGCTTTCTTCTTGATTCAGTCATAGCAGGCATATTTATAAAGCTAATGATTTCTCTTCATTCCTCAACTTGTATGACTTATTTTATTTGACTACTCTCATAGTTTGTTCAATCCCTATAATGAGATTATAATATTATCTAGATAAATATTTAGATTTGTGAAAGACCATATTCACAATATCGCATTAGTTTTTTTTTTTTCTTTTCAAAATTGGATGGCATAAATTGGTGAAAGGGGAACTTGGTGGTTTTGTTTTGTTTTTGTTTTTTTTTTTTTTTTTAGTTTTTCTTATTATTTTAATGCTATTTTATTTTTTCATGACAGATTCAAAAGCTTTGTGACCGAGTAGCTTCATCTACTTTATTGGATGATCGAAGAAATGCTGTGCGTGCCCTCAAATCATTATCTAAGGTCTGTAATGCTTTGTAGATTATTAAGTTTCTTAAGTTGGATATTTATTACTTTAATAACATTTTTCTTTTTTTATGTATAGAAATACCGCTTGGAAGTGGGTATTCAAGCTATGGAACATCTTATCCACGTTTTACAAACAGATCGGTAAGTCTCTGACTTTCCTTAATTTTTCCTGAAATTTTAATAAATTTGTTTTAGAGTTGGCCTCATTATTCCAAAAGATTGACACATTAAAACTATTAAGATTTTTACCCTTAGTTGTCATTTTATTGGAAACTAGGTACAAGCCACTGAGCCAAGCATTGTGATAGACATAAAAATAAGATGAAGAAACTGCTCAGGGTTTGAATTGGGCAAGTTAATTGTTTTGATATTCCCTAGATGTACTATACCATAATATTATATACATATTATGGCATATCAGTTATCTAGACTTACTGTTTTTTAAGGAAGTAAACTATAGATAAGAGTGAAGTATTAAATTTGATGTGTCTTCAGAGAAAGATCACTCAGCCTAGTTTTAGCTCTTTCAGTGTCTTCTTAAGAGATTTTATCTGCATCTTTAGTTTTAATTACTACATTGATAGCTTTCAAATCTTACCTCTGATCAAATATGTCTTTCAAGCTTTAGTTGGTCATCCCTTCTGTCACACCAATATCACTCAAAGGTACTTCAAATTCAAGATGTTCACAGTTAATTTATCTCTGGTCCTTCTGCTCCTAACCCTTCTTTGCCCACAATTGCCTTTTGCCCTGAGTTCTTCCCAGTCAGTAGTACTTTTCCATTCAACAAGGGTTTATGCTGAATTTCATCTCTCTCTTTAACCCATTATTAGACCAAAAAACAACTGGAATCAATGATTTTCTATTTCCTTTATTGGCCTTAGTTCTGGCTCTCAGTATTTATTACTTAAACTATTTCCATAGCCTTCTGCTATGTAACAAGTTAAAAATTTGGTGCCTCTTTGGGAACAAATTTTTACCACATGCACATGAGATACAGCACTAAACTCTAGGATATATAAAGAATTCAAAAATCTTAACACCAAAAAAATATGAAAAAAATGTTTAACATCTCTAGCAATTAGAGAAATGCAAATCAAAACTACTCTTAAGATTTCATCTGCGGGGGGCCTGGGCTTGTGGCTCAGTGGTAGAGCACTCACCTCGCACATGTGAGACCCTGAGTTCGATCCTCAGCACCACATAAAAATAAGTAAACAAAATAAAGATATTTAAAAAAAAAAGATTTAATCTCCAGTCAAAATGGCAGCTATTAAGAAAACAACAATACGTGTTGGTGAGGATGTGGGGAAAAGGCACACTCATACATTGCTGGTGGGACTGCAAATTGGTGCAGCCAATATGGAAAATAGTATGGAGAATCCTTGGAAAACTGGGAATGGAACCACCATTTGACCCAGCTATCCCACTCCTCAGACTATACCCAAAGGACTTAAAAACAGCATACTACAGGGACACAGCCACCTCAATGTTTATAGCAGCACGATTCACAATAGCTAAACTATGGAACCAACTAGATGCCCTTCAGTAGATGAATGGATTTAAAAAAAATGAGGTATATATACACAATGGAATATTATTCAGTATTAAAAGAGAATAAAATCATGGCATTTATAGGTAGGAGTTGGAGAAGATAATGCTAAGTGAAGTTAGCCAATCCCAAAAAACCAAATGCCAAAATGTTTTCTCTGATTTAAGGATGCTGATTCATAATGTGGTTGGGGGGTGGGGGCATGGGAGGATAAGATGAACTTTAGATAGGGCAAAGGGAAGGGAGGGGACAGGGGGGTAGGAAAGATGATGGAATGAGAGGGACATCATTACCCTAAGTAATGTATGAAGACACAATGGAGTGACTCTACATTGTGTACAACTAGAGGTATGAAAAATTGTGCTCTATATATGTAATATGAAGTGTAATGCATTCTGCTGTCATATATAGCTAATTACAATTAAAAAAAAAAGATTCACCACAGAAGTTTGTTGTCTTCTGCAGGAAAAAAAAGATTGGTGGCTGAATAAATATTTATTTCCTCAATTTCTATGGATCAGGAATTGAGAGGCTTAGCACTCAAGGTATCTTAGGAGGTTACAGTAAAGATTACAGCCAGGACTATAGTAATCTGAAAGCTTAATTTGGACTGGTGATCTCATTGCAAGAGGTTCACTCATACTGCTTTTGGCAAGAGGCCTCAGTGAGTTGGGCATGGTGGCACATGCCTATAATTCCAGAGGTTGGGGAGGCTGAGGCAGGAGGATGAAAAGTTTAAGGCCAGCCTCAGCAACATAACAAGGCCCTAAGCAACTTAGTGAAACCCTGTCTTAAAATAAAAAATAAAAATATCCGGGATATAGCTCAGTGGTAAAGAATCCTGGTTCCATCTCCAGTACGAATGAATGAATGAATGAATGAATGAATGAATGAATGAATGAACGAACGAACGAACGAACCTCAGTGCCTTATTGTGTTGTTCCCTCAATAGGGCTGCTTGAGCATTCTCATGTTATGGCATCTGGCTTCAGAACAAATCATCCTAGAAAGAACAAAGAGAAAGCCAGTATGCCTCAGAAGAGAGCCAATTAATCTTAGAAGTCACCATCAATCTCTCCACATTTTGGTTGTCAGAACTAAGTTAGTAAGTACAGCCTGTGTGTAAGGGGAGGAGAATTAAGTTCCACCTTTTGAAGAGTAGTTGTATCAAGAGTTTTAAACATAACTTAAACTACCACTACCTCCAAACTGTATCTTTGCCTCTGATTTCTTTGTCATCTAACTATGTAATGCATTTTACTAGCTCAATGTAATGTGATATTCAAATTTTTGAGGCAAATAATGTAAAGGTCGGTGTATTGCTTTAGCAGTCCAACTATAGACTGTTTTTTGGTTATAATTCAGTAATGCTCAACTTCTTATTCATACCAGTTAGGATTTTTCTTCCTCCTGTACAGCATAACTCAAATTAACTACTTTTTCAAGGCCAAGTTAGTCTCATACATTTGAATAAACTCACTGGATTTGTCAAAACTGTATTATTAATATAATAGAGATTAATTATGTTAGGTGGAATAATCCACACCCTCACCCACAAAGGTGTCTACATCCTAAGCACCAACATCTCTGAATGTTACCTTAGATGGCAAAAGGGACTTTGTAGATGTAATTAAGAACTTCGAGGTGGAGATATTGGCCTGGATTATCCAGGGGCACTCATTGGATCACAAAGGCCTTCACAGGCAAAATAGGAAGGCAACTATTGCTGGCTTTGAAAATGGAGGAAGGGAGCCATCAGCCAAGAAATGTTTGTGACTTCTGGAAGAGCTGGAAAAAGAAGCAGATTAGTATAATGATTATACATACTTACAATCTTTGTTTATCTCATGTGTGTTAAATCATATGTGCATTTTTCACTGAGTCTTACAAATTTCATAATGAAACAATTACCATCTCAATATGGGAAATAAAATGCTACCTCTCACGGTGATCTTTATTGTCATTTTTATTGCATAGCAGAAAATAAGTAGATATTCTTGATAAAGATTAAATATTAGATTTTAAAAATTATTACATATTTACTTTGTGCCAGGTTCTGTACTTTTTTGTGCCAAATTCTTCTTTTCATTGCCTCTGAAACTTGCCTAATTTCCTGTTTTCAAAGTGTTCTGTGAAGATTTTTTTAAAACTTCATCGAGTGTAAAAAAAATCTATATTCTGCAGCCATCTTTCCACATGTCCTCATCTTACTTACTATTGCATGTTACTTCTCCTGTCCTACATAAACACTCAGAATTCTTCTACTGAATGCTCTTTATCTTTAGTATATCACAAAAAGTTGTGTTCCCTCTCTTGGTATGACCTGACACCCATCTGGCCATGGGTCTGATTCTCCTATCACTATCTGAAAAAGAGACTGCTCATTCTCCTGACTCCTACATTCAAGGCCCACTGATATTCCCAAACTAGGACACTTCAGTGGTTTTGTTTTCTTTAATTAAGATATAATGTATATGTCAAAAATTTCCCCCTTTTTCATTGTACATTTCAGTGACTTTAGTCACAAAGTTATACAACAAACATCACTAATTTCAGAACATTTACATCAGAAAGAAATCCTATATCTATTAGTTCTCATTCTCTATTCCTTACTCCCCCCAGTACCTAGTAACCACTAATCTACTTTTTTATTTGTACCCAAGATTTGAACCCAGGAGTGCTTAACTACTGAGCCACATCCCCAGTCCTTTTTTATTTTTTATTTTGAGATAGGTCCTTGCTAAGTTGCTGAGGCTGACTTCAAACTTGTTATCCTCCTGCCTCAGTCTCCTATGTTGCTGGGATTACAGGCTTATGCCACCACACCCAGTTCTGTTTTTCTGTCTATTGGATATATATATAGGCATACAGTTTTGGGTCATTTGGTAACTCTGTAGTTAACTTTTTTTTTTTTTTTTTTAGTACTGGGGATTGAATTTAGGGACACTCTACCACTGGGCTATATTCCCAGCCTTTTTTATTAGTTTTATCATCATCATTTTTTATTTCAAAACAGGGTCTCACTAAATTTCTGAGGCTGGTCTCAAATGCCTTGGTCTCCTTAGTCTCTGGGATTATAGGCATGAGCCACGTGCCTCACTGTGGTTAACTATTTGAGGAATTGCCATACTGTTCCAAAGAGGATGTACCATTTTACATTTAAACCAGCAATATATGAAAATCCAATTTTCCATGTCCTTGTTATTATCTTTTTTTTTAATGGGCATACAGTGCTATTAATTTCATTTTCTGAATTTGGTTTGATTTACCTTTTCCTAATGACTAATGATATTGAACATCTCTTCATGTGCATATTGATGGTATGTGTGTCTTTTTTTTTTAAGAGAATTTTTAATATTTATTTTTTAGTTCTCAGCGGACACAATATCGTTGTTGGTATGTGGTGCTGAGGATCGAACCTGGGCCTGGGCCGCACGCATGGCAGGCGAGCGCACTACCGCTTAAGCCACATCCCCAGCCCCATGTGTGTCTTTTTAAAGAATTGTCTATTCAGATTCCTTGCCCATTTTTAAAATAAGCTTATTCATCTTTTAATGTTGAGTTACAGAAGTTTTCATGTGTTCTGGATACAAGGCCCTTTTTAAATATGTAAGTTCTTTCATTTTGTGGATTGTCTTTTCACTTTTTTGGTGGTATCCTTTGAAGCACAGAAGTTTTTAATTTCCATGAAATGCAATTTATCTGTTTTATCTTTTGTTATGTGTGATTTTGGTGTCATATTTTAAAAAAACATTGCCTAATCCAAGATTTTGCAGATTTATGCCTGTATTTTCTTCAAAGAGTTTTATAACTTCAGCTCCTGCATTTAGGTCTTCATCCATTTTGAGTTAATTTTTATATAAGGTGTGAGAAAGGAGCCCCACTTCATTTTTTTGCATGTTCATATCTAATCGACCCAGTACCATCTCTTAAAGAGATGATTCTTTCTTTATTGAATGATCTTGGCCCCCTTGCAGAAAATCAGCTCAAATAAATATTGCTATTTATTTCTGGATTTTCAGTTCTATTATGGTGATCTATATGTGTATCATCCTGTACCATGCTGTCTTGGTTACTGTAATTTTGTATTAAATTTTGAAATCTGCAAATATGAATTCTTTTTTAAAAAATGTTTATTTTGTTTATTCATTTTTATGTGGTGCTGAGGATCCAACCCAGTGCCTCACATGTGCGAGACCAGTGCTCTGCCACTGAGCCACAACCCCAGCCCCAAATATGAGTTCTTAAACTTTGTTGTTCTGTGTTTTTTTTAATTATTGCTTTCTTCAACATTATTTCTTAGTATAGCAAAATAATAAATGACACTGATAATAGATGGAAGGTGAAAATTGTTTGTTGTTGTTATTGTGTTTTTTGTTTTTGTTTTTGTTTTTTTTGGTACTAGAGATTGAGCACAGGGGAACTTAACCATTGAATCACATCCCTAGCCCACCTCCCCACCCCCCGCTTTTTTTTTTTTGGTACCAGGGATTGAACTCAGGGGCACTTGACCACTGAGCCACATCCTCAGCCCTATTTTGTATTTTATGTAGAGACAGGATCTCACTGAGTTGCTTAGCATCTCGCTTTTGCTGAGGCTGGTTTTAAATTTGCGATCATCCTGCCTCAGCCTCCCAAGTCACCTACCCCTTTTTTTATTCTTTATTTTGAGATAGGATCTTACAATCTTTCTTCAAGCCTCACTTAGTTGCTGAAGCTGATTTTGAACTTGACAATTCCCCTGTCTCAGCCTCTGGAGCTGCTGGGAAGAAATCTATTTTAATGAGCATTTGTAGAAGAATGAAAATGGCTGAAACAGATATTTAAATGCTTCCTGCCCCAACCCCAGTTCCTCACCCTAAAAACAAAATCACACTACCTTAACAAAGTTCATTAACTAAACTTACATCCAATGAGGGAGACATTGAACATTTTCTAAGAATTCTCAATGCCTTGGAAATATATTCCTAAATTGTTTTTAAAGCTTAATATAAAAATCCCAATTCCATTAAAGTTATTTTGATAGTACATATGTTTAGAAAAAAGACTAAGTGAAGAAGATCTAAATTTTGGTATATGCCAGGCTTTCCACAATAAACTTATTGCCGTTATTTGCCAATTTTTCATTTTCTAAATGCTTGCAAAATGAGCTTCCACAAAAAGAACTTTAACAGAGAAGAAACATGTAAGCTCTTCAAAAAGTTATTACCAAAATGTATTATTCACATGCCTGTGTGTAGTGTATTAAAGGCTTAGTAATCACAGCAAATTGAGGGAATGGGCAAGATTTTCTCCAGCTTCAACAGCCCATTATAAACCAAGGGCTAGTGCTGAAAGAGAGAGGCCTCAAAGCCCCATTACCAGTTCATGAGCACTCTTTATTTAGGGAGAGTATGAAACTTCAAATACAAAGTCAGTTACTTCTGAAATAAGCATCCGTAACACAGCAGGCTGCAGGCATATAGGATATATAAGAGAGCTAAAATTACAACCCAAAGTAAAGCTGGGAAGAATTCCAGGTGCTGGCTCAATCTCCAAATGAGTTTTATAAATACAATTACAAATTATTCGGTTTACATTAATGGACCCTGAAATGCAGTTTTCTTTAGATCTGTTCATGATGCCTACTTGGAGACTCTCACCCCTGACCCTGGGCCACAGAGTTCTTCCAAGATCTCCATCTTTGTTTTTTTTGGCTATTCTGAATACAGTACCTTTCCATATGACCTTTTATAATCAGTTTGTCAATTTCTGCAAAAATGGCAGCTAGTGTTTTGATGGGTTGCGTTGAATTTATATATCAATTTGCGGTTTATTACTGTATTAACAATATTGCCTTTTTCTATCTATGAACACAGGGTATCGTTTTATTTATTTAGTTCTTGGACACTTTTTTCAACACTATTTTGCATTTTTCAGTGCATGAGTCTTATGATCTTTAGTAAAGTTTATTTCAAAATATTTTATTATTTGTACCAATCTTCTTGATGTTATTTACACACAATTTTCTTAAATTCATTTTCTGATTATTCAGTGGATTTTTGTATATTCCTTGTGTCTTGTGACTTTGCTGAATTTATTAGTTCTAACAATTTTTTAGTGGATTCCTTAGGATTTTCTATGTATAAAATATGTCATCCATGAATAGGTGTATTTTACTTTTCCTTTCCAATCTTATATGTCATCAATGAATAGGTATAGTTTTACTTTTCCTTTCCAATCTATGTACCTTTTACTTCATTTTCTTGTGTAGTATTCTAACTTGAACTTCCGTTTCATTGTTGGATAGAGATGGTAAGAGATAGAGGTGGTAAACTGGAACATTGCTATCATATTCCTGATCTTAGAGGGAACGCATTCATCCTTTCATCATTACATATAGTTGTGAGGTTTTTGTTTTGTTTTGTTTTGTTTTTGGTGAGGGGACCTGTATTTCACTCTTGCTACTACTCTAAATGCTGTCATCATCCTACATGATTTCAAAATTTGACTGTCAGCACAACAAAATGTTATACATCCTCATTTTATAAATTGTATAGTCACCCTAAGGGTTTTTTTTTTGTTTTGTTTTCTTAAGAGAATAAAGTGTGGTGAAGGTAGTCCAACTACATATCTATATGTCTATGTGATATACGGAGGTACGTAGCTATCCACACATACATAAAATTAACCAAGTTGTGCTAATTTTGTTGCTTTTGAAGTTAGATTTATTTTACACCTTTATTTTTTATTTATTTATCTCTTTATATTTTTGGTACTAGGGATTTGAGCCCAGAGATACTCTGCCACTGGGCTATATTCTCAACCCTTTTTTATTTTTTATTTTGAGACAGACTATTGATAAGTTGCCCAGGCTAGTCTTGAATTTGCAATCTTCTTTCCTTAGCCTCCCAAATATAGTCATGCACCCAATTTCTGGCTACAAATTGATAATTTTTTTAGAAATATATAAAGATGGGGGTGTGTGTATATGTGTGTGTGTGTGTGTTACTAAATGGGATTGTTCTATTAGTTAATTGTTGGGTTAATTTTTTTTCACTTGGCATTGTATCTGTGTGTTTTAATTACTTTGCCATTAAATATTCTTTGAAAATACAGTTCTTCCATTGCTACCTTAAAGTGTATGGATTTGCCATAGTTTTTTTTAAAATATTTTTTTAAGTTGTAGATGGACACAATATCTTTATTTATTTTCATGTAGTGCTGAGGTTAGAACCCAGTGCCTCACGCATGTGAGGCAAGTGATCTCCCACTGAGCTACAGCCCCAGTCCCGCCATGGTAATTTTTTGTTATTGAACATTTAAGTTGTTTGCACACTCTTTGTAGTTTGCACACTGATATTTTTAATATTAGAGTATATTTTTACAAGTGGAATGTTTCCTTTAGTCTTGCTGAAAACTGTCTAAAAATGATCATAACAGTTTACACTCTAACTAGCAGTGTATAATAATTTCTTTTTTTCAGTTCGGATTCTGAAATAATAGGTTATGCTTTGGACACATTATATAATATAATATCTAATGATGAAGAAGAAGAAGTAGGTAAGTTCCCACTTATTTTACTGTGTTTTTATGCAAAAGTTAACTGGATTGTACCAATTTTGCAGATTTTAAATTGGTGTTTATTTTACAAGTTTATTTATTTATTTTTCTTCTTATTATTATTTAATCACAAAATAAGTAAGCTCAGCCCTTGCAAATGTCTTTAGGATGATTGTTTTGTGTGCGATTTGGGAAATTATGAGGAAATGGAATAAAATCTTTTCTTGAGTGATATTTCTCTCCTCTTTGTATTTGGTTTTAGGTAGTGTGCAGATTAGCCAATTTTGAGTTAAAAACCACATTTGGCTATTGACTGGAAATTAACTATTTTATATATGTGTTATTATGATAAGCATTACAAAATGAGAGGATTTTTTCATAATAAATTCTTAAACTTTTTACTTATGTTTATAAAGCATGATTTATTAAGTTTATAAAGCTTTTTTCCATTTACATTGTCTGGTTGGTGTGAAATTTTATATGTAGTTGTAGATAAACAGCATGCCTTTTTTTTTTTTTTTTTTTTTTTTTTAAAGAGAGAGGAGAGAGGGAGAGAGAGAGAGAGAGATTTTTTTAATATTTATTTTTTAGTTCTTGGCGGACACAACATCTTTGTTGGTATGTGGTGCTGAGGATCGAACCCGGGCCGCACGCACACCAGGCGAGCGCGCTACCGCTTGAGCCACATCCCCAGCCCAAACAGCATGCCTTTATTTCATTTGTTTCATTTTTATGTGGTGCTAAGGATTGAACGAAGTGCCTCACACATGCTAGGCAAGCGCTCTGCCACTGAGCTATAGCCCCAGTCCATGAATCTGTTTGAATCCACACATTTGTTTGGTACATTCTTCTTTTCCTTTTTTGTTTCGAATATTTGCATACTTAAGGGTAGTCTGTTGTTAATTTTATTGTCACTTTGTGAAACACTTGACTGAAAGTCTGTATATTTTGTCTATATGTTTTATTCTATATGTTCTATATGTTGTTTTGTTCTAAAGTATTATTTATATTTTATTCTATATAGTCTATATTGTTATTCTATATATTCTATATGCTCTATATTTTATTCTATAAAATAAAATTCTATAAAGTAAATAACACTTTAGACAATAAAATTTTAGACAATTTATTTAAAAATATTTGAGTGTATATATACACACACATGTATGTATACATGTTTACCTATCTATATTCAGTAAGAACTGGAAGATTATCAGTTCAGAGACCACTTATGTATTGATATTATCCCTTTGGTTAGAATTATAAAATGATATTTATATTCAGTATCAATATTGATGTTAAAATTCTGAGTAGACAAAGCATAAAGAAATGTAGATATATGTTGATCTTGTTCATATTTTATTAAAATGAAAGTAGAGCAGAAATATATGTAGATATAAAATTCATAGAATACTAGTAATAGGAACATGTAAAATGAAATTGTGTTGAATACTCTCAATTCCAAGAAGAGAAAATGAAATGCAATACAAGTGTTCAAACATGCTAAAGGAAGGCTTTCCTTTTTATTTTTTCTTAGTTATTTTATATTAGAAATGTAGCTTTTCTTCTTAGTGTGCAGGGGATAATTTCTCTCTTTTAAGAAAAAAGTGCATAGTAACAATATTTTGTAGATAGGTAGTTTCCCTTGTCACAATCTTAGAATATAATCATGTTTAATACCTGCTTTTTCTGTTTTCCTTTTTGTATTTGGCCTGTTTTTTTTTTTTTTTTTTTTTTAACATCTAAAAATCCTTTGGCTAAAAGAGGAAAAACAATTCTTTATATAAACAGTAGTAGAATAAATTTTTCTAGGATTTTTCTTCTGAAAATTTACTCATCTGAATCAATTTTTAGAAACTAAATATTGAGAAATGTATCCTTTAGTTCTTGATACTTTATTTACTGTTTCATTGAAAGGTAATTCTTAGCTGACATAATAAATCTATTTTAGAGTTCTTTTCCTTGAGGGTTACCTTAATTTAGTGATAAATCTGTTTCATGATCCTAAAGATATAGCAAATGCTGTATCTTTTAGGGTGTCTCAGCTATTTGACTAAAATGAGTATTAGTCTCTTAATTTTCTTTTTTAAGCTATTTTACATATATACAACTACACTTTTATAAAGTTGTTTTATTACCTACTTGTCTTTTATTTATTTTTGTCTACTTTTCCAGATGATTTTGCAGGTAATAGATTGCATTTACATATGCATAATGCTTTTAGGCATAATTTTTAATAATAAAAAAGGACACTGTCAAGTTATGTTTTTTCTAGCTGGTAAAAAGTGAGATTTGATTCACTGTGTCAGAATTCCTTAATTGAAGAGGAATATTTGATAATCTTATGTTAACTGTTATTCTTATCACTACTAAATGTGTTTACTCTCTTAGAACACACACACACACACACACAAATGTTCTAGTGCTTTTAAAAATAAAATCAAGGGCTGGGGATGTGGCTCAAGCGGTAGTGCGCTCGCCTGGCATGCGTGCGGCCCGGGTTCGATTCTCCAGCACCACATACAAACAAAGATGTTGTGTCCGCCAATAACTAATAAATAAATAAATATTTAAAAAAATTAAAATAAAATCAAAACTTTTTCTCTTGTAGGACAATTTATCTAAATTATTTTGTTTGTACTTCCAAAAAAATTTTAGACAGTTTATTTAAAAATAATATTTGAATATATATATATATATATGTATCTATGTATACATATTTATCTATATTTAATAAGAACTGGAAGGTGTTCCAGTTTAGAGACTATTTATATATTGATATTGTCCCTTTAAAATAATGCATGCACAATAATACTCTAGTTACTGACATTTTTTACATTAATTCATAGAATTCATTTGTACTTTAGTGGAATGTCAAGTTCTATTTACTTTTCCTCATGATTAAAGTAACCAAGTTTTATTTTACTAATTTTTCTGAGATACTTCTTAAAATGAAGAATGAAATATTCTTGTATGAAATAGGTTTAAAATGGTACATAACAAAGTTGCCTATACCTAACAGAGAAACAACAAAGAAACTAACTTACTATATGTGGCATTGCCTTTTGCAACATTTGAATCCCTTGTTAGAAATCAGAAAACACCAGAGCAATGTACCTTTTTTTAAAAAATTTTAATATTTATTTTTTAGTTTTTGGCAGACACAACATCTTTGTATGTGGTGCTGAGGATCGAACCCAAGCCACACGCATGCCAGGCGAGTGTGCTACTGCTTGAGCCTCATCCCCAGCCCCCAGAGCAATGTACCTTGACTCTTCTCAAGCCATTTCCTTTTTGGAGAGTACAGACTAATAGTTGTTGTTTCTATTATTGTTTTTCATATTTATAAAGAGCTTTAAAATTTGCAGAGTCCTTTCATGTTCACTAACCCACTATCCTCATAGCAGTCTGTGAGGCTTGGTGTTATTTTTCTCTTTTCTAAAAATGAGAAAATGAAAGCCTAGAGACTACGTAATTTATACAGTATCATCCAGTTAAGAGAAGAATGGTATTTTCTTATTGTCATTTTTTAAGTATTTCGTAGATTTCTAATTGAATAAGTAGTGGCCAATTTTATTTTTTTATTTTTCTGACTAGATTCTTTATTAAGTTGCATAATTTACATAACGGGTTTATAGAAGGTTCAGATAACCATTTAAAAACATAGGTATACTTGTTTAACTGATAGACCACAGTGCAAAAGAAGATTACTTCATATTCCTGCTCTCTGAATAGGATTACTTTTATAGAGAATCTATAATTTTGTTCTCTGTAATATGGGTTGTGAACTTGGTATAAAGTGGAGGTCTGAATGAAAGTCCAGTTATATTTTAAAATATTGTTTACATTTCAGGAAAAAAGTGTAACTATAAATAAATGTATCTATAGGTGTTGAATTAAAAGTGTTCAGAGGGATATAAGGACTTAAAAATGTAGTCTTTGATTTTGCTTATCTCTATCAAGTTTATTTTCATTGTAGTAACAAAGGACATTTCATTTTTAGTTTTTCACTTGTCTTACAGTAGAAGGTCATTTACTTTTACAGGTTATAATAAGTAGGTATAATATATAAACTATACCATGTAAAAAATAAACAGCTCTAGGATTTGCAATATAGTATACTAGATGAGAGAGTGTTTACTTAACTCCTACCTCTGTGTGTGTGTGTGTGTGTATGTACATAGCACATACGTATATGTGTGTATGTATGTGTGTGTGTGTGTGTGTGTATATATAATAAAAACACAATTTCCAGTGGTTGTAATTTTGGTTTATAAGTTTTATATGTAATTATTATAGTAGCTTAGTAGTTTTAGCTTGATTTACCACTACACCAAAAGCTCTGTGTATTAACTTAATTGCTTAGCTAATTTGGGGGACTCTGTTAAAGTTGAAAGTGCTGTCATATGAAAATGCCTTAAATGAAATAGAGTGTATTTCACTAACACTTTCTTAATGCTTGACAGTTTTATTTATTTTTATTTATTTTTTTAACAGTTTAGATCAGTTTTTTTTTAATAATGTAATATACATACATGCGATTTGGCACCTTGTTCAAATACAAATTCAGGTTCTGTAAGAATAAAGTGGAGATTGAATTTCTAAGAAGCTCTGACAAATGTAGCAGGGGTTTAGACTGAGAATAGAAGATTCTATAAAGGCATGGAGTCTGCCTCCTAACCTAAAGCTTAGTTTATGGGGATGAAATTAATGAGCAAAAGTAAGATGACAAATAAATACACTCTGAATATTTCATTTTTATGTCTTTGTGAGTGATGGATTTTTTTTTCCCAATTAGAAGGAAGCCCCTCCTGATCAGTACTTTTTTTTCTTTTTAGAATTTAGAAATCCACTCTGTACACAGTGGCTGTTAAGAAATGCCAACTGACTGACATTATCATAGGCCACTGGAATATCAGATGAAAATTCCAGGTGGAGTCAGGGTAATTCATACTTGTGATAAAATTCCTTTCAGCAATGGATTATCTGAATGGTTTGATGGTGGTTTTTTTTTTTTTTTTTTTTTTTTTTTTTTTTGCAACTTTATAAATTCCCCAAATATTTTCCACTAGGTAGAGTAGGGGCAACAATGCTTCAACGCCTGGAACATTCTGCAGATTTCAAGACCAATGGACTGAGTATGTGTAGATTGATGTCTCTAAAGGATCTTTGGTCACACTGGCATCTTTTTGGAGGAGATAAGTCAACCCACAACAGTTCCTTCAAATCTCCTTCTCCATATATTTTTGCAGTGCTGGGGATCGAACCCAGAGTCTTGTACATGCTAAGCAAGCATTCTGCCACTGAGCTACTTTCCCAGTCACCTTAAATCTATACACACAAATATGTATATGCAGGCCATCAATTTTAGCTCGGATTCCAGTAGTAAGGAAGCAGGACTGCAGAGAGACCTGAGGGGCAGATTTTTGTCAAGTTCTTTTGTCTGATGCCAGCCAAATTTTGCTTGAACCAGTTTTCTCAAATCCTCCATTCTGTCTTATTCATTTCTGCAATATAGTTTGCTCTTCTGTGTCTGGCTGAAGAAGGAAAGAAAAACTGCCATCAAAGCCTATTAAACCATCCCCTTCCCTCAACTCAATTAAGTCACATTTTATAATGCGACGCAAAATTACAGCGTCCATGTGAAAACTAGTTTCCCAGTTTCACTCAATGCAGCGAGCTAGATTTCAGTTTACCAGCTTCTCTTAAGCAGGAGAACTTGGGGTCTCAGGAGACTCCAAGGATTTCTTCCTCCTGCCTCAGGCTGTGCATCTTTCATTTGCTTTTCTTTATGAAGCAAGGGTTCCTCGGCCGTCTTCCCAGGAAGTTCTGAGCTCTGCATGGCTGCGCCCCGCCTACTTGACAGTTTTAAACTATAAAGCACCATTGATCCTTGGAATAGGACCACATCTTAGTACTTAAATTCAAAATTTAGATCTTAATTATATAACTGATAAGATATAATATTTTATATGATACATCCACAGAGTAAATCAAAGGTATTCTTGCAAGGTTGTTAGCTTGTGCTCAGTGCAAACATTGAATTAAACTTTTTCGGCTGTTAGACCTGCATTCCTCAAAGTGTAGCCAAAGATTTCAGAGAGTGCTCTAAATTAAAAGGGATTCCTAATTACAAACATAATATGCAGTAATTCCTTCTGAAGCACCACAGAATTTACCCAAGGGTAGTAAGCACTGAGAAGCCTACAATGAAGAAGGCTGTTCAACTTTGTTTTATCCAAAGATACTTGCCTACAGGTGCTTGCTTTCATCATGCCTATTAATGTGTGTTTCCTGCATTTTGAAAAATACTAGAGATAAGAACACAATATATTTAGCTCTTCTTTAATTTCTTCAGTAGCATTTTAGAGTTTTTACGCAATATCAGTATAAGTTATAAGCATTTATGCCAAATTTATTTTTGGTGCTGGCTGGTCCAGTTTTTAAATTTCAATTTCTAGTTGTTCATTGCTGTTGTATAGAATTATAATTGATTTTGCATAGTGACCTTTTATTCCTTTACTCTGCTAAGCTTACTTATTAATTCTAATTTCTTTTTTTGTAGATTTTATAAGATTCTGTGCATAGACAAGCATGTCACCTACACATAAGACAGTTTCACTTCTTTTTCTATTCTGTATGCCTTTTATTTCTTTTTCCTGCCTTATGGCACTGGCTAGGATTTTCAGGACAGTCTTGACTAGAATTTCGAAGAAAGCACATTGTTGCCTCTTCCTTTGCTTAAGGGGAAAACATACCATCTTTCACCATTAAGTGTGGTGTTAGATATGTTTTTTGTAGAAGCCCTTTGTCACCCAAATCTTGTGACTTTAAATATCATTTATCCATTGGTTGCCATTCTAATATGTGTGTCCAATGCAGTTCTCTCCACTGACATTTATTTTTACATTTATCCAACTACTTACTTGATATATCCATTTGGATTTTTGTGAGCTATCTCAAACTTAGCATGTTGAAAACTAACTTTGGGATTCTTTCTGTGCTCCTAACCTGCTTCTCTCACAGTGTTTTTCAGCTCAGAAGATAGCAACTACATTTTTTTAGGCCAAAACCTTTGGAATCACCTTTCCTCCCTCTTCTCCCATCTATCCTTCTATGCAGTATGTCAGCAAATCCTGTTCCCTCTATTTTCATAACGATTATGACTCCTAATAACTACTTTCACCTCTTCCCAAGCTTCTTGCCTCCTGATCTGTTACCCTGTTCCCTTGCCTCCCTAACAGTCTATGCTCAGAAAAACTAAAGTATTTTCTGCTTAAGAGCAGTTTTAAGGCTTAGAAACAGTGAATTATTTTATAGATACAAGGGATGATTAAGAGAAACATTTTTAGAGTTTCTGAAGAATTAGCCTACTATACATGGTACTTAATCAAACTTGAAAAAACTTTTTTCTCTTTTTTGGTCTCTTTTTACTCTATAAATAATTAGATGGGATTATCACTATCACTGTTGATTGTTTTTTTTTTTTCTGTCATCTGCTGTTTTTTTCCCGTTTCTATACTATTTTAATTTTAAAATGTCACATCCAAAAAAAATTCTGAGGAATAGTAAAATGTAAACAGGTTTGATTTTTACTGCCAGCTCCACTGGCTTATAGTCACTGCCTGGAGCAATATGTGTAAAAAGATTCCGATGTTTAATAGAGACTCTGATCAATCAGCTGTGTCTGACATGAGTGAGGGAATGGGGAGTAGTATATTTACCATCTCTAAATGGACTTTATAATGTAGGTAGATCTTAAGTGACTATTTGCTTTTGATAGTTGTTGCTTCCAGTTTTAGTGATCCTTCGCTTTTTTTAAAATTAAAGAACATTTAAATAATAAAGACTTTTAAGCCTTTAAACAATAAGGACAGATAGAAAATCTTTTAAAGAATAAATGAGAAATGAAATGTTAAATTCTGACTTTATTGCCAAATTAGTTTTATGTGTGGAAAAGGAACTAAAGAATCTGCAGATGATTGGTTTAATTTTATAATCAAATTATTCAAAATAGTAACAGTCATCAAGGACTGTATATCAATAATATTTTGAGGGGATTTTGAGATATAATTTATACATAATAAAAATTAGTTTTTGAAGTTTGTCTTGTGAGTTTGGACAAAAGAATTCAGTAGTGCAACCACTACCACATTCAAGATAGAATATTTTTATCACCCCCAAAACAGTTCCCTTTCCATAATAGAAGTTTAACTTACTATCTTGAGAAAATGTAAATATTTAAATATCTTCAGATAATCATATTTAAACATTTAAAGAATAAAATGTATTTAAATAATTTAAATGGCATTGAAAGTTATTTTGAGAATAAAGCTTTTCATTGTAATTGTGATACTGCTACCAGCCATACTGTTTCAGTATAGAATTGTTAAATACCAGGAATAATATTGTTTCTGCTTAACTCTTTAATGAAAGGATACTTTAAATTAACACAGTGTCATGTTGAAGTACTTTATTTTTTAATATTACAGAAGAAAATTCCACAAGACAGAGTGAGGATTTGGGAAGCCAGTTTACAGAAATTTTCATTAAGCAGCAAGAAAATGTCACTCTCCTGTTATCTTTATTGGAGGTAAATAGGGAACCTTGATATTTTTGTCATCTTTCTTTTAAAATATTTTTTAGCTTTTGGTGGACACAATATCTTTATTTTATTTTATTTTATTTACATGCCAGGCGAGTGTGCTACCACTTGAGCCACATCCCCAGCCCTATTTTTGTCATCTTTTTTTTTTTTTAATATTTATTTTTTATTTTCGGCGGACACACCATCTTTGTTTGTATGTGGTGCTGAGAATTGAACCCGGGCCGCACACATGCCAGGCGAGCGCGCTACCGCTTGAGGCACATCCCCAGCCCCATATTTTTGTCATCTTAAGAAGTTTTTTTTTATTGCGTGTTGGGTATTATTGAGGAAGCAACATGTGTATACCTTTAAAAATTTATTGTGTCATACTTCTGCATGCATGCATGCATGCATGCAAGAAGTCCATATGCATGTTTCAAGAAATATATAAGCTATTAAAATACTGTTTGCATCCTATTTATTTTTACCAAATACTGTTTTATTTCATCACTAACATTTTAGTTAGTTTATTCAATTTACATTGACTTTTTTTATTGCTTTTTATTTCTCACTTTTATTTACTTATTTATTTGTTTTCTTTATTTGTACTGGGGATTGAACGCAGAGCCCTGAACATGCAAGACAAGCGTTCTACCACTGAGCTTCATCACCCACTATTTCTTTATAAAAGTTTTCTACAGTTTCATTTTTAACTTTAGTTTCTGGTACCACTAGTAGTCAGAAAGAAAATGTTTTTCTTCAAAATGTGAATTATAGATGTTAAATATTTTAAATGTTTGTATTACAGGAATTTGATTTCCATGTCCGTTGGCCTGGTGTGAAGCTTCTGACTTCTCTTTTAAAACAACTAGGGCCCCAGGTGCAGCAGATTATTTTAGTCAGTCCAATGGGTAAGTGATTTATCATCCCAATATAATTTTGTTTAAAATGAAATGGTGTTCTAACAAATTGTAAATTGAATCACTATTCATAGTTTTAGTCTGCCAATATCGTTCTCATGGTTCTCTATTCTAGGTGTTTCCAGACTGATGGACTTATTGGCAGATTCCAGGGAAGTTATTCGTAATGATGTAAGTTATTTGAAAAAAATCCAAGAATATACAGGATTTTTTTCTCTCTTGCAAATAAAATCTTTTTTTTACCCTTATGGTGTATAAGAATTTGGAAGATTGGGGTAGTGATCAATCTTTTAGACCTTTATGTACAAGACCACATTATTTGTGTTTCCTTACTCTCCAATATTTTGGAATAGAAAAACCATTTTGCTATTCAAATTTATTCCCTCTGCAAGTTTGGGATTTCTTCCACTGTCTTCTGAAAGGTTGTGTTTCACACAGAACTCTGCCCCCAGAATTTCTTTTTTCTCCTAAAAAATATAGGAAACATTTCTAGATGTTAACTGTGTAAGCTTAGCAAAGCATTTCATTTGCTGTCTTCAACCTCCCTTAATTTTAAAGGATTTTCCCTGGTAATATTTGTTTAACTGTATAGCATGAGTTGCTCTGGTTTATTTTAATGTTTACATGTAAGTCTGAATATTTGATTATTATTTATGTACTCACTTTGCTATGCTGGGGATCAAACCCAGTTCTTCACATTAGGCAAGTGCCCTACCACTAAGCTAAACCTTTAGCCCTAAATTTGACTATGTTTTATTGATGCTTGAACTTTTTTCTATGTTGTTACCTACAGTTTGATGAAAACTCTGAAATAAGCTGGGCATAGTGGTACACACCTGTAATCTCAGCTGCTCAGGAGGCTGAGGTGGGAGAATCACAAGTTTGGGTACCACCTAGGCATTTTAGTGAGCCTTGTCTCAAATAAAATAAAAAGGGCTAAGAGTGTAGCTCAGTGGTAGAGGTATTGCCTAGCATGCAGGTGGTTCTGGGTTTGCTCCCCAGCACCATGCCCATACACAAACACAAAACTATAATACTTCAGCTAGCAATTGAAAAAAGCTTTTTAAATTCAGTCTCCATATTTGCAGTCAGAAGCCCAAGAGCCTTAAAAACTAAGGGACTTTTTATTTGTTAGCCATATCTCATTCATTTTTATATTTGTTTTTCCTGACCCTGTTCTTCCTAAATTCTAGTGACTATCATTTGGATTGCTCTTAACTTCATAATGTCTGGTTAGAGACAAAGTAGAAACAAAACTCTTGACTTCTAGCCCATATATTCAATTTTTTTTTTTAAAGAGAGAGTGAGAGAGGAGAGAGAGAGAGAGAGAATTTTTAATATTTATTTTTTAGTTCTCGGCGGACACAACATCTTTGTTGGTATGTGGTGCTGAGGATCGAACTCGGGCCGCACGCATACCAGGCGAGCGCGCTACCGCTTGAGCCACATCCCCAGCCCTCAATGTTTTTTTAAACTTACTTAGAATTTTGTATATGTATGTTGGTGCAATATTATAATTGGTAAAATTATAGTAATTCTATTTGTAAGAAATTTTTTTTATTCTTTAATATTTGAGAGTTATTTGTCAAGAATTCTCTTATTTAAATAAGCACACATCCATTAGGAATTTGAGGTGCCTTTCCTTGAATATCATGTATTTTCCTTTGCAGACATAAATTGCCTTTTTGTGGTGTGGGGGACTGAATTCAGGGGCTCATACATGATGTACAAGCCCTCTGTTGGTGGCCTACATTCCCAATCCTGATATATACCTATATATCTTTATCTGTATCTATATATTTGTTGAGAGCTGCATTATCTATTATTTTCCTTTAACTCTCCATCTATTTTTCTAACGTTTGTCCTCAATTTTTATTTGAGATAGATAAAATGATTTTCTCTACATATTGTTTTTTATTAATTTTATGATTAGGGATTAAGTTTTATTTTTGTTACAATGTCTGGATTCTGGGGCTGGGGATGTGGCTCAAGCAGTAGCGCGCTCGCCTGGCATGCGTGGGGCCCGGGTTCGATCCTCAGCACCACATACCAACAAAGATGTTGTGTCCGCCGAGAACTAAAAAATAAATATTAAAAAAATTCTCTCTCTCTCTCTCTCTCTCTCTCCTCTCTCACTCTCTCTTTAAAAAAAAAAAAAAAAACAATGTCTGGATTCTTGGTTTTTATGTGTTTTACAGCTTTATTTTCTTTAGTCTCAATAAACCCTATTCAAGAGGAAAAGAAACTAACATGTTTTGAAAATTTAAAATATAGTAGGTTCTATAGAAACTATTTTACCTCCTCAGTCTTTATTTTAAAATCCTGTAATAGTCTATTGTCCTGTTTTATACGGAAACTCTGAATTTATGTAATTTGCTTTAATTTGCACAATCAGTTTCTAAACCCACTTTATCAATCTCAGAACCTCAATGGTTTTTTCTACTGTATTTTTTCTTCTCTTTGTCAGCAGTTAAACTCAAGTTGTCAGCATTAAACTCAAGAATTTGATGTGTAAAAATAACCACTTTTTCCTTTCTCTCTCATCTTTGTGTTGAAACTTGACAGTAAAATGATGGAATAAGCCCAATAAGGCCATGGGCATTTTTCTCCAACTGACAGCTAACAGCTTATATGCTTCTGTGGGACTTTTGAAGTATCTTTGCTATTCTTTTGAAGTAGCATCTGAAAGTTTTTTCATTAAATATTTGCTATCCCCTTGACTGTCATGGATACTTACGGGCTCATAAGTACTTCTTATTTGATTCTGAAATAAGCACAAGTGGGTAATAAGTAGGGAAGTCGAGTTTTTGTAGAATAATAAAGTAGTGGCAAACTATATAAACTAATAACAGAAGCTAAGAAAAATTAAAAGGCAAAGGCAAAGACTATCATGAACTGTCTTGTGCTGGACACGACATTCATGATACATGAGTTTTATCATTCTTTTTTCTGTTGACTTAGAATCAAGTTTTAGGAATTTCGAGGCCAGATATTTAAAAGAATTTGTGCACTTTCTCTACTAGAATGTGGTGGTCTTTCTAGCATGTATATAAGCATGTATAGCAGCATTCATGAGAAGATAATTATGTCCAACTCACTTAAGCCACGATGAAAACTATAGTGATTGATAAATATGGGGGGGGGTGTGCACTCACACACAGGCACGTGTATATGTATGTGTGTGTATATATATATAAAAAAATATACATATATATATATATATATATATATATATATATATATATATATGAACTAAATTAGGGATTGTTAGACCTGGTAAGTCCCTTTGAGTTTTGTAAACTTAGAAAAATTACAATACTTCTTTGCCTTTATTTTCCCTATATGTAAAGTGAAGGAGTAGAACTTGTGAAATTCCTGCCATTGATTTTAAAATGTCTAGTAAATATTGTAGTTCACTGAACATTATCCTTTTTTCTCCATAAGGGTGTCTTACTACTACAGGCATTAACAAGAAGCAATGGAGCAATTCAGAAAATTGTTGCTTTTGAAAATGCTTTCGAGAGGCTACTGGACATTATTACAGAGGAGGGGAACAGTGATGGAGGTATAGTATGAAGAGATTATTTGAAGAGATTCCTTTAGTACTCACTAAATTCTTAATTTCTAGGGAATACAGTTTGAGAAATGGGAGCTCATTCTTGATCCTCTTTTATTCTGACATACTGAATGAGTATAGATTTCTTTTTCTTTATCCTGTTAGGCTTCTATGATCTATCTTGGTATTTTTCATGATTTCTGGGAAGTCTTAGCTCCATCTCTTCAGATAATGCTGGGCCACATTTTCCCTGTCTTTCTGAAAGTATAGGTGAAGGTGCAGGTCCTTTTACAGATCTGTTGACAGGAGGTTGAGTTCAAGGCAGACTCTTGATGAGAGCAATGGAGAACATGGTTGAGATTTAATTGAGAAGGTTAGAAATCATTTTTTGAAGGATAGGAGAGCTAGTTGACTACAGTAATTAGTAAGACTCACAGTAGTGGATACAGCCCCATCAGGGTTGTTCACCAGGATTTTATGGTGGTGTACATGCTTGATTATATGCTCTTCCTCCCAGCAGTATTCAGCTGCCTAGATGCAGATGTAGAAAAAAGTCAAGGGCTTAGTTCTTTTCCAGGAAGGTTTTATGAAGACAGTGAAACAGAATTTAGCATATTACCTATGAAGTGGAAGAAATGAGGATCTATATAATCTAAGCTGGATAAGGAAGAAAGACAGAATGGGGTTTCCAAAAAGAAAGGAAGATGTCTGGTTGATAAGTTGAAAGTTTTAGGGGAGCCCTAAAATAGATAAACTGAGAATATTCGAACCAGAAAGATAGGAGGTTTTAGTAAGAGAGTAAGAAATGTCATTGAAGGTGAAGCCACAAAAGAGGCAACATTAGTTGGTTATTTTTTACTATAAAGCTATCAAGAATGATAGTACAACTAAGAAAAAGAAAACTTTGAGCAACATGCCAGTGGTATTTTCAATGAACAAAGAGTAGTGACCAGAAATTTGTTAATAACTACAGTGAGGGGTGGTAAGCCAACAATAATAGCAAAAAAGGAAAGATGGTATAGTCAGGTATTCTGAACCTTAAATGAACAGGATTTTTTTTGTAAAAGGGTAGAGGAACTATGATCTCTAAAAAGTATACTGGATTGGGAGGATCAGAGATTTGGCATCCCAACTCTTAGGTGCATACAATTGAGCATGAATTGCCTTTTACTTAAGAATATTATAGGGTAAAGCAGATTTGTAAAAGAAAATTACTACAAGAAGTAATTGAGGGTACAGCTGTATTTGATATTATTGAGACCATAAAAGTTTTTGAAAGAAATTAAATGTGGTAAAGGGAATGCAATGATAAAAAATGGTAGAGTATAGATGACCCAACAAATATGTTTTTGGAAATTATTGAAGAAAATGGTATTTTAAGGCAAAGTAGAATTAGCTAGTTGTCATGGTTACTAAGACAAGTTCCAGAGGCTCTTGTAACTAACAGTGGCCATCAAGGCTCTAGTATTTACTACATGTACACCTGAAGAAAGGACTGCCCTTTGTAGTGAGGGTTTTGACATACTTTTTTCCTCCAGAGCCATCAGATTGTCCTAAATGCAGACTTTATTTAATGGAGATGTGTGGTCCTATATAAGAGGTAGATAGAGTGATTCCTCCTTATAAGGTGAGGATCCAGTAATATGAAGTAAGGTAGCCACTACTCTAGACAGATTGGGAGTGGTTAAATCGGAGATTCTTAAGAAGTACTTAAAATATTGTGTGGCTATGTTGACATAGCAAATAAAACATATTGTTGGTCCTTTGAAAAAAAAAAAAGTACTTAAAATATATACCTTAGGGGCTGGGGCTGTGGCTCAAGCGGTAGCGCGCCCGTCTGGCATGCGTGTGGCCCGGGTTCGATCCTCAGCACCACATACAAACAAAGATGTTGTGTCCGCCGATAAATGAAAAATAAATATTAAAAAAAAATTTTAAAAAAATATATACCTTAAACACTTTATGTTAAATGTAATAAGATAAAAAAATATAAAATATATATAAATATATGTTATATATAAAAAAATATATTTATGTATTAATCTTAGGACTAGGATTTTTTTCTGAATATGAGTCTGCTAATTAGTTTTCATCGTCTACATCACACCTATATTTGTATTTGTTTTTTTTTTAAAGTGGAATACAGAATTTTTCCATTTTTACAGTTTTTTTCCTTGTCTTTCAGAATCATTATCTATACTTAACCAAGGAGATGTTTTTAATGACTTCCTTTCATTGAGCTTTGCCAAAGACTTAAATTTAGTTTTCATAAAAATACCTGTTTTCACATTTATATTTTGGCAGTTTACATAATATTTAATTAATAACCAGTGTAAATATCATTGTAAATTCATGAACAAAAAACAATTAACTCTTAGGTAAAATGCCAAAAGCATGATTCTTGAATGAAAAAAATTGACTAATGGGATTTTATTAAAATTGAAAATTTGTGCTCTGCAAAAGACACTGTTGACAGAATGGAAAGAAAGCCCATGAACTGGGATGCATATCCAAAATATACCAAGAATTTAAAAAACTTAACAATAAGAAAACAAGACAGTGTAAAAATGGGTAAAAGATTTGAATGACTTCACACAAAAGAAGATGGCAAGTAAGCATGTCAATAGATACTCAACATCATACACATGAGGGAACTACAAATTAAAACCATAAGATCACTACACAAAATCCAAGACACTGACAACATCAAATGCTGGTGAGGATGTGGACAAATAGAAACTCATTGCTAGTAGGAATGCGAAATGGTACAAGCACTTTGAAAGATTATCAGTTTCTTAAAAAGCTAAACATAGCCAGGAGCAGTGGCACATACCTATAGTCCCAGCTACTTGAGAGAATGAGGCAGGAGGATGGCAAATTCCAGACCAGCCTGGGCAACTTAGTGAGACACTGTCACAAAATAAAATATAAAAAGACTGAAGTAGGAGAATTGAACATTCAAGGCCAGCCTCAATGATTTGGCAAGCCCAACTCAAAATAAATAAATAAGAAAGTCTAGGAGTATAACTCTGGTAAAGTAACCCTGGATTTAATCCCCATTACAAATATATAAATATACATATATTTTACACTATATAATATATAAGTGTTTATTATTTATATTTGTGTAAATATACTTGCATAATTAACATTTTTGGGTTATATAGTTATGTACCACACTAATACAAAATGTTAATAATAGGAGAAATTAGGGGCTGGGGATGTGGCTCAAGTGGTAGTGCGCTCGAGCGCCTGGCATGCATGCGGCCCGGTTTCGATCTTCAGCACCACATACATAGATGTTGTGTCTGCCGAAAACTAAAAAATAAATATTAAAATTCTCTCTCTCTCTCTGTAAAAACAATAATAATAGGAGAAATTAGAAAGTGGAGAACATATGGAAACTTCATTATCACTCAGTTTTTCTGTAAAACATTTTAAAAGTATGTTTTAAGAAGTAATTGATGTTGTAAATGTGGAGCTCAACTAGTAGGAGCAAAAGTGTGGGTATAAATAGAGGAATCTACCAGTTGTGAGCATCTGGCATCAGTCAGTATGCTTTACGGAGAAAATGGGAATGATTGGTTAATCTGGCATTTGGTAAAGTTGGGATCAGTTGGAAAGTTTTCACTGTGATGATAGGTGAAACTGTACTGTAGATGAAACTGTCCTGAGAGAGAGTAGTATGTTGTAAAGCAGAGAAGTGGGAAAAGGATCAAACAATGAAGGATGGAAACCATGAAAAACAGAAAGTCTGAGGAGTAACCAGAAAGCTATTGGGAAAACAGGTGAAAGTAGTGTTTTAGAAACCAAGAGAAAAGGTGGTTTTAAAGAAGAGACACAGAGACAGTAATGTCAAATGCTTCTTAGAGATTAAATAAGGTATGATTGATTAATTTAATAAATATTTAATAGTTACTATGTATATACCTGATGTCTTGTCTCTACCAACAATATAGAAGTAAGCACGGCATTCACAAATTTCTGTGTTTGTGAATTATAATCTAATGGAGAAGACAGACATGTATTAATGAGAACAAGCTACTGTAAGAGGATGTAACTGGTGATGCTAACCTGATCCTTGAGTCTTGGTGTTTAACCCTAGATTTGAATAAGAAGTATGAGTTAATATGGTAAGTGGATGGTTGGACATAGAAATCAAAACATTATTATGAGATTTGAGAAAGAGCACATGGATTGTGGCCTGTGGCCATCAAGAGAGAGGGTGTGTGCCTTCCCATACTGAGGAGATTCTAAGCATGGAGATTTACCTTTTTGAAAATGTTTGGAGATTGAACTTTCCTTCAGATGTTATCAGCCTTAACACTTCCATTTCACATTTTCTCCCCAGGTATAGTAGTTGAAGATTGTTTGATTCTGCTCCAAAACTTGTTAAAAAACAACAATTCCAATCAAAATTTTTTTAAAGAAGGCTCATATATTCAGCGCATGAAACCTTGGTTTGAAGTTGGAGATGAAAATTCTGGCTGGTCTGCACAGAAAGTGACCAATCTACATCTAATGCTACAGGTATATTGTCCTTAGACATAAATGTGATGGGAGGTTTTTAAGAGATTATTTCAAAGAAAAGGAGATTACTTGCATTTGGTAGATCCAAGGTATTCAGTTGGTTTCAGGTGGGCTTTAAAACTTTTTAATATGGAAAATTTGCAGTTATATTCAGAGCCAGAAATCCCTTCCCCTAATCCAACCATTATTCAACTTTGATAATTAACATCCCACATTTTTTTTTGTTCCTCTTTTGTTCTTCTCTTGCTCTGCTGCATTATTTTAAAGCAAATACAGACACAGTTTCCTGATAGGTTTTACATTAGGAAATAATAGGTTCAATTTTGTTTTTCTGAATTTTTAAAATATGCTTTCTTTAATTAGGGCTCTAATATAGTAAACTTTAATATTCAGAATATTAACTTCCTATACATCAATTCAATAAATATTTACTAAGAGCCAAGCACTGGATGCTAAGATGTGAATGATTATGTCCGCCTAAAGATTGATTATAAGTTAATTTTAAGATTAATAAAAATTAAATTGACAAATCACCTTGTCATTTTATTTAAGTTTCATGGTAAATGCTTAGGATGGATGTAAAAGTGAGGACAGTAGGATCCCAAATGATTTCTATAGTGAAGAAAGTTTTCAAGTTCTTAGATTTATTTACTTCTTTTTTGAATCCCCTTCTCCAAATCCTTAAATTTGTACCAGCCTCCTAATTTATGTTCTCCTCTAGTGATTCTTATGGGTCTTTGAATGTCTCTGAATTATGCCAGTATCTTGGAAGTTACACACCTCAAAATGAGATTGTACACTTCCTTGTAGTGAGAGTTTGAATATCAGTCCATGTCCTCAGAGTTGCCTGCGTAGCACTGATTGATAATCAGGGTGACTATACACCCCCGTTTACCAGGACAGGATTCTTTTTTGTAATTACTAATAATGCCCTCTTTCACTTCAAAAGTGTCCTAGTTTAGTTTAAAAATTATCTCATTACCCCATTTAGAATATGTCTAAAAACTGTTACAAAAGTGTTGTAACAGAAAAAATGGTCAAAAAGTCAATTACATTTATACTCCTGACTTCATCATTTCTGTCTTCACATGTCAGTATTACATGTGTCAAGAATTCATTATTTTTATGTTTTATAAAGAGGGTCACTTTATAGTCTTTGTTAAATACTGCTTTCTTAAGAAGAATATTCAAAGAAATTTTCATAATGTAAGCCAGGCACACATCTGAAATCTCAGCTACAAAGGAGGTGAAGGCAGGAGGATCACAAATTCAAGGGCAGCCTCAGCAACTCAGCAGGAGCTTGTCCTAAGGTGGTGTTGGAGGGGGTGGAATTAAAAAGGTCAGGGTAAGTAGCTTAATGGTAGAGTGCCACTAGGTATAATCCCCAGTACTGCAAAAATGAGATCAGAGTGAGTGAAGGGATCTGATGATATGTATGCAAAAACATTTCCAGACCAACAGTAAGAATTTAATTTCTCACTGTGGGAGGAGCCTGCTCCTGTTTTATGATTTTAATGCTATGTAAAGAATTATTTTGAAGAAAGTTTAATAAAGTACTGTTTTACCAAAATTTTTTGAATGAAGAGTGCATCATTAAATAGAAAAAATACATTATTCTAGTTATATAATGAGTTGGTTGTTTTTCTGGGGGTTTGTTTGTTTGATTGATTGTTTTCAAAAAGTGAATAAGCTAGGTCAGGTGCAGTGGTGTGCATCTTTAGTGCCAGTACTTGGGAGGCTAACATGAAGGATCACTTGAGCCCAGGGGTATAAGACTTGTCTGGGCAATGTAGTCTCAAAAAAAAAAAAAGTGTGAATAAGCTAACTGTGCCTACCCTACTACAACTTTCCTCTCTACCAGTGCAGACTGTAAACTTCTGAGCAGAGGAACTGAGATTACTTTATTTTAATAAGTTCTTCACCTCAAAGATTGAGTAGTTGATTCATTCATGACTTCACAGGCCACGCGTTATTTTGTTAGAGTATTCTTTCTAAGTAGCTTTATTTGGAGTTGCTTATGTTTCAAGCTGTTATACACAAAATCAAAATGCATAATTGTTCTCCTGTTTGGATATATACATCCTAATTGAAATTATTCAACATCAAAGTTATAATCATGATGATTTAATTCTAAGCCATTGAAAAACAAAATTGAGCTACTTTGGAACTTTATTTATTTTCTTTTTTAAGAGACTAAGTCTCACTTTGTTTTCTAGGGAGCTTTGAACTCTTGAAATGTAGGTATACTTGGGGGCTTTTATTCAGATAAAAATTTGGGAAAACACCTTTTGAAAAAAATTAGTTATTAATCCATATGTTAAATTAAAATCTGTCTTGACCAAATTTCTACAGTTTTTCCCTAGTCTTATTTTCAGAAATAATGGGAATCTGTTCCTTGTGACAATAATTTACATATTTGAATGTTATTAGGTCTTCTTTATCTTATTATCATCAAGTATTCCTTTTCAGCCATCCTCCTCTGCCATCTTGGAAGTTGATAATTACTTTTCTTTATTTGTATCATCAATAAAGATACTCAGCTGCTATTAGATACTAAAGAATTATTGTTAATTTTCTTAGGTGCAATAATGGCATGATTATGTTTTTGAAGAATCGCATTTTAAAAAATCTTTATTGACTGGAAATGCACTCAGAAATACTTAGGCAGGAAATAACATTGCCTGGTACTTGCTTTACTCAAAAAGAAGTAGTAATAGTAATAGTAATAATAAGGGTGGGAGAGAAATAAATAAAGGGGGAAAAACCCAGAAGCCTGATTAGAAAAGACCAAGGACAGGAATCACCACCACCTACAGTGTTTTGTTGTTGGTGGTGGTGATGGTGGTTTTTTGTTTTTTTAATCTATTAAACATCAATTTACTAAACAACCCTCTTTGAGAATGGTAATCCACATGTGGAAATTTCTAGATAATCAATTTGTTCATTACTGATTCAACGAGTAGTTGAAGTTTTTCCCAAGTTCTAGTGCTATCTGGTTACTTTTTTTTAATATATTTTTTAGTTATTAATGGACCTTTATTGTATTTATTATATGCGGTGCTGAGAATCGAACCCAGTGCTTCACACATGCAGTGGTATTTAGTAGTAAATACCACTCTAAGGATAAATCCTATCATGAAATTGCACTTAACATTTTAATCTCTTGTTCTAGTGTAGATTAGATCCATTCCCATTAGAGTTTTTTTAAATCAAAATTATTATATTTTACCAAAGCTTTTATGGTTAAAAAATTTTTATTACCATAAATTATTTTCTATAAATGAAAGTAAGACCCTAGCCCTTCTGGTTACCTTTTATTCTCTAGCTTTTCAAACCCACTTTTATTTTTTTATGTGTACCCCTTCCTCCTACAAAAATGTCACCTTTCTTAGTGAAATCATAATCTATATGATATTCACCATCTGTAGCAATACAATTGTTTTAGTTTACCCTTTTATGTCATTGATTAAGTTCATAACTTCTATGTGCAGAAGAATAATGTGTAACATTTGATTTTCATTTCGTTAACAAAATATTATAAATTTCCTATTTGGTCTCATTATACAAGATTTTATGTATGTATGTAACTGTAGTTTTATAATGCAGGATATATGTAAAATTATTTTGAAGATGTAACAATGCCAGAACAGTCATTTGGAGTGACTTTTATCATGTTTCTGAAATTTCATGTTCAGGTTTAGAATAATCATAGACTCATAGGAATTTAATTAGCATTAACAATTAACAAGGCCAACCCCTTGCCTTATGCACAAATCTTCTGCCATATCTCTAATTGTTAGTTTTAGCCTTTCTTTATATTTTCAGTTTAAGGGGTATCTGTTAAACCTCAGGCCCTTGTGTTTTCAGTCCTTCTCTATTATTAGGTAATTTACCTGTACTTTGATAAGGGGTCTGCAATCCTCTAACTTAATCATTTATTCATTACTGAATATGTATTATTACAAATATTGTGCTTATTTGGAATACAAAAATGACCAAGTCAGTTGCTACTCTCTGGGAGTTCACAGTCACCTGAAGGAGACAACCTTAAGCAAATAGCATAATATAATATGTACTGTTAACAGCACTGTTGCCATGGGAGCATGAAGGAAAGAGCACCTAGATCTGGCTGAGCAGGTGAGGGGATGCTTCATATAGATTCTCTTGTTCACATGGATCAGATTTGCGTCACGACTTTATAAATCTTTAAAAGACCAATTTTGTTTTCTCTTTCTTTTACAGCTTGTGCGGGTACTAGTATCTCCCACCAACCCTCCTGGTGCTACCAGTAGCTGTCAGAAAGCTATGTTCCAGTGTGGGTTACTGCAACAGCTTTGCACTATCTTAATGGCTACTGGAGTTCCTGCTGATATCCTGACTGAGGTAATTGAAACTAAGGCAGAAGCCACTCTGTGGAAGTTGAAATCATGAATCTTAGGAAGAATCAGATATTAGCTGAAGGAAAAATGGTTATTACTACTTTTTAGGTTTACCTGTCTTTATGTTGGATTCCTTACTATCTTACTAAATAATAATGATGTTCCAAAAGGTATACTCATTCCACAAGTTTTATAGCATGATTTATAAAGCTTAAAACTTTTTAACAGATCCATCCAGAATTGTTTTTAATTTTGTTGTACATACTCATTCCACAAGTTTTATAGCATGATTCATAAAGCTTAAAACTTTTTAACAGATCCATCCAGAATTGTTTTTAATTTTGTTGTACATACTCTGTACCTGTACCTGAGAACAAAGTGACTTAATTTTACTCAAAGAGTTGATTCATAGAATAGCAAATTATTTTTCCTTGACATAAATTCCTAGATTTCCCTGTACCTCTTCTTCACTTGAATTTTTTAGTCATCTAGATTCTATCTTTTTCTCTTACCTATTAGTTAATTGTCTTATTTTCCTGTTAAAAAAAAAAGTAAATGACAAAAAAAATTCTTTTAGCTCTTTCATATCTGAAAATTATATTCTTCTACCTTCAGAGTTATTCAATGTTTAAGTATGGAATTCAGAGTTAGAAATGATATTCAACTTCCAGAACATTGTTCTCATGTAACTTGTTAAGAAATCTGTAACTGTGGAGCAAGGTGGCACACGCCTGTAATAACAGCAGCTCAGGAGGCTGAGGCTGAGGCTGAGACAGGAGGATTGCAAGTTCAAAGCCAGCATCAGCAACATTGAAGTGCTAAGCAACTCAATGAGACCCTTTCTCTAAATAAAATACAAAAAAGGGCTGGAGATGTGGCTCGGTGATTGAGTGCCCCTGAGTTCAACCCTAGTACTCCCCTTCCCCCCCAAAAAGAAATCTCTAACTGTTCTGAGTTCTAAACCTTTTAATAACCTTTTTTTCTGTAGAAATTTTTGAGATATTTTCTTTATTTCTGATTTTTCTGAAATTTAGTGATGATATGCTGTATTAAGGACCTTCTTCTACTCCCTAATTATTTTTACCACTCATTGGGCTATTTTCAACTGAAGACACATGTCCTTTAGTTCTGAGGAAAATTTTTGGAATTCCTTGATAATTTCCTCTTTTTTCTGTTTATCTTCTACAACAGATTAGACTTTCTGGACCTATTTGTCTTTTTTTAAAAATTACTTTTAATCAAATGTATGAAATATGATATGTCAAGAGCTATGTAATGTTTTGAACAACTAATAAAAAATTCTAAAAAAAATTACTTTTATTCGACAAAAATAGCATATGTCATGTATAACATGTTATTTTGAAAAAGAGTTTTGTCCTTTTATTCCATTTTCTCAGAGGTTTTTTCCAACGTCATCCTTAAATTGAGTTTTTAATTGGTTATATTTTGTTTTTTAGTTTTTCCTCTGTTGCACTACTGGAAACTAAACTCAGGGCCTCACACATGCTAGGCAAGTGCTCTAACACTGCACTACATCCCCAGCCCTATTTATTTTGAGACAAGGTCCAAGTTGCGCAGGCTGGCCTCAAACTTTTTAAATGTGTTCTCTGATTTTATTTTAGAGCATTTTCTCTAGTTTTATAGAAATAGATCTCTTTTCTCAACTTAGGGGCTTTTTTTGCAATTTTAAGTGTTTTGTTTTTTTATGAGAACCCTACATTTACTGTTTTAAAATTTTATGTTGAAAATGTTACAAGATTATAATGTTATAACTGATATCTGGGGTGTCTGATTTTTGGAGTTTAAAAACAAAAAGCAGCATGTAATATTATCATTTTTTGAAAACAGGTTTTTTTCCTTGATTTTTTTTTATATAGTATTTTTTTCTCTTCTTCACAGACCATAAATACTGTATCAGAAGTTATTCGAGGCTGCCAAGTAAACCAAGACTACTTTGCTTCTGTAAACGCACCTTCAAACCCACCAAGGTAGAAAATGGGAAATGACTGAGATTCCTTTGAGGAAATAAAAGCTTACTATATCTCATTATACATCTTACTCCGTTGTAAAAAATTGAATTCTATGTTTTAAAACTAGAAATTATCTGACAAGTAAATATACTGGTATTGAGCATAGTGGCACATACCTATAACACAGTTGATCAGGAAGCTGAGGCAGAAGAATCATAATTTTGATTCAGTTTCTGCAACTTAGCAAGACCTGTTCTCAATATAAAAAAAGATTGGGGATATAGCTCAGTAGTAGAACACACCCAGATTCAGTCCCTAATACTGCCAAGAAAAAAGGTAAATATATTGGTATTTTAAGAGTGAGAGGTCTTTTTCTATAGTCCCAGCTACTTGGGAAACTTCCAAGGCAAGAGAATCACAAGTTCAAGACCAGCCTCAGCAACATAGCAGAACCCTGTCTCAAAATAAAAAAATTTAAAAGGGCTGGGCATGAAGCTCAGTGGTAAAGCACCCCTGGGTTTAATCTATAGTACAAAAAAAATGAGTGTGTGGTCTTTGGAACTTAAATATTTGGGCTCATGTATAATCACCCTTGCACTTTACAGGTATATGCCATAAGCAAACAAATTATTATTCTCCACTGCAGTTTCCTTTTCTGCAAAATGGAGATGGAAATACTTAACTTGCTGGTGTTCTAGTTATAGTTTTTTATTCAAGAAAAATGACTGGTTTTTCATTTGTGTGCTTGGGTCATAATGCTTCATTTTCTTTTTTTCTTTTTAAATGCAACAGACCAGCAATTGTAGTACTTCTCATGTCCATGGTTAACGAAAGGCAGCCATTTGTGTTGCGCTGTGCTGTTCTCTATTGTTTCCAGTGTTTCTTATATAAAAACCAAAAAGGACAAGGAGAAATTGTGTCAACGCTTCTACCTTCCACTATTGATGGTAAATAATTTAGTTATAATTTCTATTTCTAAAAGCAAATATAATTGTCTTTCAAGCTTTTATAATTGAATTTTCATTTGTGCTTGAGCCTAAAATACTTATTTTTTTATATGCTTAAAAAATAAATTGAATTCTTAAGCCTAAATTAGTTAAATGTAGAGAACAGTGTTTATGAAGTCAGACTAGAGTTTACATTATAGAGTTTCCTATTCTCTTGCTTTTTTAAGTTATGAGAGGATAATACTATCTTTATGTGAGAATAATACTTACCCATTAGAAATATTGAGAGGCCAGGTACATGGCATACACTTGTAATCCCAGCTGCTCAAGAGGCTGAGGAGGGAGGATTGACAAATTCAAGGCCAGCCTTAGCAACTTAGTGAGGCTCTAAGCAACTTGAGTGAGATCATGTCTAAAAAGCATAAAATGGGCTGAGGATATAACTCAGTGGTACACCACCACTGGGTTCAGTCCTTAGTACAGGAAGGAAGGATGGAAGGTTGGGTGAGAGAATTAATGCAATTTTCTATGTAAAGCACATATCCCAATATCTGGCATAATAGATGCTAATAAACAGAAACTATTGTTAGTAGTAAATACCACTCTAAGGATACATCCTACCATGAAATTGCACTTGACATTTTAATCTCTTGTTCTAGTATAGATTAGATCCATTCCCTCTTTATGGGTTCTTTAAATATTTCAATTTATCTGGGGTGAATTCTTTTAATATTTACCTTTGTTAACTTTAAGAGTAATTTGGCATAGGCTATTGGAAACATAAGTAAATCTCATTTTAATTACATAAACTATAGAGTTTTTTTAAATCAAAATTGAGTATTATATTTTACCAAAAGCTTTTATGGTTAAAAAATTTTTATTACCATAAATTATTTTCTATAAATGAAAGTTAGACCCTGGACTTAATAGAATAAAGAATGTGGCATTTCTTTAGAATTTATTTTAGAAATATTGTTTTCAGTTAAAGTAATAATTTTATGAACTATTGCCATTATCAATTGGTTGCCTAAGGTGTTCTGATATTTCTTTGTTATGCTACTTTTCCTCCAAGATACCTTTCTCTCATTATTCATTTTGTTGGCTTTTTTTTGTTGTTGTTGTTACTGGGGATTCAACCCAGGGGTACTTTATCCCTGAGCCACATTTCCAGCCCTTTTTATTTTTTCATTTTGACACAGGGTCTTGTTAAGTTGCTTAGGCCCTTGCATAGTTGCTGAGGCTGGTCTCAAACTTGCAGTCCTCCTGCCTCAGCCTCACGATTCACAGGGATTACAGTGGTGTGTCACCACGCCCAGAAAAGCAGGCTTTTCTTGTTTTGAAAATGTGAATGAATACTTCTGGTTAACAATGTAGCATTTAGTAGAGTTTCATACTTTTTTGTGTGTGTTTGTGTGTGTGTATATAAAATAATTTAAAATTTTTGTTGTAAATTTTGGTTTATTTCCACACATAATAATAATATATTATTATTTCCACAAATAATCTATTATTTTTATCTGCCTGCCATCTTTGTAGCAACAGGGAATTCAGTCTCAGCTGGACAGTTATTATGTGGAGGTTTGTTTTCTACTGATTCACTTTCAAACTGGTGTGCTGCTGTGGCTCTTGCCCATGCTTTACAAGAAAATGCTACTCAGAAAGAACAGTTGCTCAGGGTTCAACTTGCTACGAGTATTGGCAACCCTCCTGTTTCCTTACTGCAACAGTGCACCAACATCCTTTCACAGGTAAAACATTGTAAGTTTGAGCTGTATGTTTTGATGCCAGTGATAAAACAATTTAAGGATGTCCTTAGAAGATGCACATGAAAAATAAAGTACTTTCCTACTTTTTATTTCATTGTAGCCAGAAGCAGTTTTGTGGAGAGGAAGCAATAAATATTTTTATATGACTAGTTTTACCAAATAGTTAGATAAGATCTGTTTCATGGTGAAAGTACAGTTTTGGGCAGAAAGGTGTTTTTTTGGCTTTTGTTTTCTTTTTGAAGTATTTACAGTGTTCTTGAATGTCATTTTCTCTTTCTGCTCAGTATCTGAATTCAGATCAGATATGAGAGAAGAATAAAGCAGTTCATAGCTATGTTCTGTCCCCTTTCTTTTCCCAAAGCAGTTGATCATACAGAAGTAAAACCCAATGCATTCACAGTTATTTAGTATACCCCTTCTGTGTTTGTGGGTTCTAAAGATCTTCACGTCCCCAACACATAATTATCCTAGTAAGATGTAGAAAAACAAACATATTTGCATTCCTTTAGATTCTTAATGAGAATAACAAGCTTTGTTGAAATATGGATGGTAGGACATTTAAAAATATCATTTACTTAATAATTTGTCCACATGTACTAGCCTTGCTTTTCAATAGTTCAAGTTCATGCTTTAGCAGAACTGTAGTCATTAACATTCAGAGTCACTCATGGAAAGTTAAAATGTGAATCAGTCTCTGTCCACTTTCTCTAGGAGTAGAATTAACCTCCCCATTCTCCTGTGATAATGTGCTGTATTCTTCCTTAGTTTTTCATTTTGCCACACATTGAATTTTTCCTTTTTTTGAGCTTTTTGAATTTTATTTATTTGTGTATTTATTTATTTATTGGTGATAGAGATTGAACCACTCTTGCATACTGAGCCCACACTCTGCCACTGAGCTTCACTCCTAGGCCATAACCCTTGTCTTGACCTTTTAAAGAAACATGAATGTTATCTATTGAAGTTAGAAGTGAAAGCTTAAAAATTAACTTGTAGAAAAAAAAGTGTCAATGTTTACATTGGTTTACTTCAACGTACTACTTATTACTTATCTCTTAGCGATTTAAAAAAAAAACACCAAAATTTTCATATCTTTACTTAATTAATACTTGACATTTTTATGTTTGTTGAAACAGCTTTCTTAAGCTGAACAGTAATCTGATTGTTATTATCCACAAACATGTTTCCATATTATAATTATAATAAATGTATAATGAGAAATCCTAAAGATTTCTCAAGTGTCTTCCTCACTCTAAGTAATCACAGTGCTATAAAATCAACCTTTATCCTTTAAACATGTATCATCTTTCTACAAGAAAAGATTATAACTGTCCTGTTCCAAATTACTGGCTTGAATTTACAGAGACCAAAAAAGTAGTTGAGGGCTTTTTCTAGATTTATATTTTTTCAAAGTAGTAATATTTATGAGTAATTTTTAATGTATAATTTGCAGGGTGATAAGATCGACAGACGGGTATGTATCATGATTAAGCTTAGGCATTGTCCTCTTACAGCAAGGCTTTTCCTTTGTCTTGGGTTTTGCTGATTGGTTTTTTTAACTGCTTGTTTGAAGTTATATTCTACTCACACTTTTATGTGTCAGCAAGTTTATCTCTGTCACAAGTGGCTTTCCAATTTTCTCCATGGGATATTGTAGTGGTGTTACTAAGAACTATGGGAATGAGAATCTAATGCTGTGTCCTGGTGCTTCCTCTGGTGATGCTTGCACTTTCTGGAATTCCCTTGGTTTTGGTTTTTTTGTGTTTTCCCCACAAGCTTGCTTCTTTATTTCCCCTGAAACTGTTTCAAAGGAAGCATAATTTATGGTTAAGCATTTTGTCTTAATCAGTGTATGTTTGACTTTTCTGTTACTTAGATTATTTAAAATATGCAGCAGTAAAATTTTTATAAATTGAATGACTTTAAATTAAATACTATGGATTGTTCTGGACATAATCCATATGCTACAACTACCATTGGGCGTTAGTTTTTGATGTGTTGGGGGAGAGTGTTATTTGTGTTTGGTTTGATTTTCTTTTGATGGCAAAAAATAAATGTACCTTACTTAATATCCATGTTTAGGCATATTTCAGTTATACAATGTGGATAGTAATGATGAATGTTAAGAAGTGTATCTTTCTGCATAAGCATGATTTAACATGTAGTTATAATAACTCTTTCTGTCTCATTCGCTCACATATACACATATTTGGCCCATTTCTTCTACCTGCAGTTTTGGTTTTTGTTTGTTTGGTGGTGCTAGTGCTCAAATCCAAGGGCCTCGTGCATGCTAAGCAAGCATACTACCACAGAGCTATACTCCCAGGCTCAGAATTTTTGATATTAGGAAAATGTTTTATGAGTAAACATGTCAGTCATTTAAAAGGGAATTTGGGGGGAATATTGATTTACACAGTAAAATAAACAGACCATACATGTTCAGTCTGATGATTTTTGATATTTGAGTGTACCTTTGTAATTACCAACTATATAATATGGAAAACATTTTCATAATCCAAGAAAAAAGTTTTAGTATTTCCCTTCCTTACTAATTCTCTGTTCCAAGAGGCTACCACTAGAAAACCAATCTGATCATAATATGCTAGAACCTCATTTTAATTCTTGGAACACTGAAAGTTTAAAATACTAGCTTTTTATATTTTTATAAACAGTACAAATATATTACATTCAAAATGTACCTACTAGGGATGAGAAGAATTTTTACTTAGAAAATGTAATGGGAAAAACATAACAGCTTATTAGTTAAAGATTAGATGATTGAGCTTCAAATATTTTATTTGTAGTTTTCTTTCATTCTGTATAGTCATGATTTCTCATGACCAAACTCTCATATTACTCTGAAATTATAGTTTTGCCCTCCAATTGTTTTTCTTTCTTTTTTTTTTTTTAAAGAGAGAGAGAGAGAGAAAGAATTTTTAATATTTATTTTTTAGTTCTCGGCGGACACAACATCTTTGTTGGTATGTGGTGCTGAGGATCGAACCCGGGCCACACGCATGCCAGGCGAGCGCGCTACCGCTTGAGCCACATCCCAGCCCCTCCAATTGTTTTTCCAGATCTCCTCAGTGGTTCACACGCTGGTGGCTCTGAGAAGAGGAGTACAATTTTTTTTTGTATCTTATATTCTCTGCTCATTTTATACTAGATTAATATTTGTCTTTGATTTGATTTACATGTGTTTTTTGCTGGTATGTCATTTGTCTTTAGATCTTAATGTTTTTGTTTCAATTTTTTTTCTCAGACTTTTCTTTTATGGCTTCTGCATTTTTAAGTCATATTTAGAAAACCCTCCCCACTTTAAGATTTTAAGAAATTTACCCATATTTGTATTGTAACTTCTGGGTTTTTTCTTTTTATTTAATTTTTTGTTCCATTTTTCTCAGCAAATTATGTAAGATATGGATCCACTGGTTTTTTGTTTGTTTGTTTTTTCCTAGATAGCCATCTAGTTGATCCAACTTTTTAAAAATCACTTTGGAGATGGCATCTCATGTATTGCCCAAGCTGGCCTCAAATCAAAAGGGTTTAAGCAATCCTCCCACCTCAGCCTCCTGTGTAGCTGCGACTACAGGTGCACAGCACTACCCCTGGCTACCTCAACATTTTTAAATTCTATCTGAAACCCACTTAGGGTTATATGGTACTTTTTTAATATACTGACTTCTCATTTGTGTATGAGCCGATTTCTGAACTTTTCTTTCTCTGTTCATGATCTATTATCCCTGCATTACTATTTTACAATTTTTTCACAGTGTTCCTAATTATTTTCACTTGTTTATTTTTCTACATAATCTTGGGAATCAGATTGTTTAGTTCCAGGAAAGAAAAAATCTTCTGGAGCTCGGGGTGTAGCTTTTTGGTAGTATGCACTTAGCATACACGAGGCCCCCAATTTTTTTGGGGGGGGAGGCGGTATTTTTGTTTGGCACATTCTTATATATACACAATTCTTCTACATCCATTGTAGATATACTTGATATCTGCAAGTGGTTATCCTAAGTAGTAAACTATTTGTATGTAACCAGGGAGATAAACAAAACATTTAAATTTATAAATTGAGTAGTTGTAAGTTTTCTACAGTATGTAGTTAATTAAGAATGACTCAGTTTTTAACTTTCTAGCTTACATGAGTAACATGAAGATGCTTTGTGAGCACAGTAATGACATGAAGGAAAAGGTAAAAATAACACATGGTGTGAAAACTGAACTCATCTTAATGCTTACATGGTAAATCATTTGAAGAAATCCAGTTTGAATTTATTCAATTCAATAGTAAATATACCTGAAAATAGAAAGACCAAGATATTGACATTAAGGTTCATAAAATTGGAACAGTCTGGGTTGTAGAAAATTTTAAAAACTCAGAGGTTTAGGCTGGGGATATAGCTCAGCCAGTAGAGAGCTTCCCTTTGCATGCACAAAGCCCTGGGTTCAATCCCCAGTATCAGAAAACGAAAACAAACAAACAAGAAAACAGTGGTTTATTCATTGTCTAAATCTTTGGACAATTGTATTTTGGATATTTTCTGATAATTGCCTCAAAGTAATACATTATTATGCTGATTTTCATTATGTCAAACAAGTTTATTTTTCTTTAAAAAAAAAAGTACAGGTTATAGTAGTACAAATATGGACAGCAGCAATGCTATGAACCAAGAATATTTCACATAGGAGTTGTAAATATGTTATATAAAAATTTAGAAAATTATAATTTGCTGGACATACTAATTTTCAATATTGTTTAACTATACTTGGAAGTAGTGCAGTTAGTGCAGGGCACTTAGCTAAAACCCTTTCCCTCTTGATGATGTTTGTGATTTCTCATTATCTTGGCATGCTGTCACTGAGTTTTGTAGCATTTTTTTTTTTCTTGTTTGAGAATATATTCTCTCATAGACTTTGACTAAATGGTCAGTGGATTATTTGTTTTTCCCTTAATGTTTTTTTAAAAAGGTAGAGGTTTTCTTTTTATCAAGAACTTTTTTTTTAAATTCTAATTGAAATACCATAAATTTGCATACTTGTCTTGGGATTAGTAGATCTTTTTAAAGCCTCTAGTATCATAAATTTTTTTCTTATAAACCTACTTTTTCTACTAGGAATATTTTAAATAGCCCAGTATATGCTCATGAACAAGAACCAATTCTAATTCTACATTCTAGTGGACATAAGAAGGCATTCTTTTATTCAACTTTTAAAATCTGACTTCCCATCACACCTTTTGTATGATGTTAAAATTATTTTTATTCAAATAGACTTTAAGCTTGAAAAAAAATTTAAAAATGGAAAGCTATTTTAACCAATTTATCTATTGCAGGGAAGTAAAATACAGACAAGAGTTGGATTATTAATGTTGCTTTGTACCTGGTTAAGCAACTGTCCCATCGCAGTCACACATTTTCTTCACAATTCAGCCAATGTTCCATTTGTATCCTTTATGTTTTAGTGACATGCATGTAAGTACTTACCTTACATAGTTTTAATTTCTTCTTCTTAGAAATAGCTCTGTTTCCAGGCTGGGGATATAGCTCAGTTGGTTGAGTGCTTCCATTACATATGCAAGGCCCTGGGTTTAATCCCCAGCACAAAAAAGAAAGAGAAAGAAATAGCTCTATTTCCAAATTGTTTGAATTCTCAACAATATTCATATGTTTAAATTATTATAGTTGTAATGATACTGGTTTAAGCTATGTGTCTTTGTGAATACCATTTTTTTTTTTTTTTTTAACGCTGGCTTGGATCATATACAGAGTTCCTTGTAAGAAATCTTACATGAAATGTATGTTAAATTCAAATTGCAAACAAACATATTCTAGATATTATGAATCATTAACCTCCTTAACAAAGATTTCAGCTTACTGGACAAATTGCAGAAAATCTTGGAGAAGAGGAGCAGTTGGTTCAAGGGTTATGTGCCCTTCTGTTGGGTATTTCAATTTACTTCAATGACAACTCACTTGAGAGCTATATGAAGTAAGTAAGGGCAGAATGACTCTCTAATGGCATCTGGAGATGATGATACTTTTTTTTCTGCTGAAGTATAATTACATCAAGCTTTTGTTATCAAGATTTTTTTAACATCTCAATATTTATCTCTGTAGAGAGAAACTAAAACAATTAATAGAGAAGAGGATTGGTAAAGAGAATTTCATAGAGAAACTAGGCTTTATTAGCAAACATGAGTTATACTCCAGAGCATCACAGAAACCCCAACCAAACTTCCCCAGTCCAGAATACATGATATTTGATCATGAGTTTACAAAGCTGGTGAAAGAACTTGAAGGTAAGATGATAAGATTTATACTAATATTTATTAAAAAGTAATTATGTTTGCATATTCTGGAAACATGCAAATTTTGTAAGTCTACAAGTAGGATTTTTTATTTTTCTCTAGTGCTCGATCTAAAGCCTATTTAAAGACTTTTGGATTTCTCCTATGACTGCAAAGTTTATTTCTCTCGTGGAGCTAGGCCATCTGTTTCTGCTGATTAAGTCTTAATAAAATAGTATTTAAAATGTTTAAAACAGCTGGGCACAGTGGCATATGCCTCTAACCCCAGCATCTTGAGAGACAAGAAGATAACAAGCTAGCCTCAACAATTTAGCAAGGCCCTAAGCAACTTAGTGAGATCCTGTCTCAAAATAAAAAATACAAAGGGCTTAGAGTGTGGCTCAGTAGTAAAATGTCCCAGGGTTCAATCCCCAGTACCAAAATAAAGAAATAAAATAAAATGTTTAAAATCGCTGGGAGTGTGGCTCAGTGGCAAGGAGTGTTTAGCAAGTGTAAGATCATAGGTTTCATTCCTAGCACCATAAAAATAAACAAAAAAAGTTTAAAACAAATTTTAAGTAAGCTTTCTTTTATAGGTGTTATTACTAAAGCTATTTATAAGTCAAGTGAAGAAGATAAGAAAGAAGAGGAGGTAAAGAAAACTTTAGAACAGCATGACAATATTGTGACTCACTACAAAAATATGATTCGTGAGCAAGTAAGTACTAAGGAATTGTATTCTCTTATTACTTATTATTCTCTTACATCTTATTATTATTAGGTACTTTCTACTTTAGGGAAAAAAATTTACGGGGATTTCAAATGAAAGAGAAGTTAGAAAGTAAAATTCATTATTTTTAAAAGCATCTGAGTATTCAGTAAATTCAGCACCTGATATTGGCAGGATATTGTGGATAAAAACATGATTCAGCATATTCCCACACCAATCCCAGGAGGAGACAAATCTATAAGTAAATAATTGTAGTATACATATTATAGCATATGAAGTCCAGTAATAGAGATGATCAAAGGTATGGCAGCACTGAGAGGTATCTGACTTAACTAGGTAGGAGCAGAAGCCTGTAGAATCAGAAGCTGAGTCCTAGAGGGATGCTTAATAATAAGCCATGGGAAAAGAGAGATAAAGAAGAGAGGTGAGGATGACAGTGTAAGTTTAACTGCAGTGTCCTTGGTGTGCACATAGAACACTATTAGCTGTGTAAAGAAGAAGTTTTGAGAGGTAAGGATAGATAGGAGGAGGGAGCCCAAGAAGCAAGTTATTGTGGTAGATTAGGTAGAGTAGGAAATAGAGTACTGATGGTAACTATTATGGTGCCAGTGACTACCCTTTTTTGTTTACTGTGTTCTATGAGCTCATTCAGCATGTTTTAAACACTGTTTAATTTGGCCAGGAGCTGTGGCACATGCCTATAATCCTAGCAGCCGAGAGGCTGGGGTAGGAAGATCGCAAGTTCAAATCTAGCCTCAGCAACTTAGCGAGACCCTGTCTCAAAAAATAAAAATGGAGGGGATGTGGCTCAGTGGTTAAGTGCCCCTGGGTTCTACCCTTGGTACAGAAAAAAAAAAAAAAACAAAAAAAAACTGTTTAATTAAATTTTCACAACACCCCTAGGAAGTAGTTTTTATCTTTAGGATAAATGAGACAGAGAATTTCAGTGTGCCCCAGGTCTCTTAGTTACTGGTTGAACAGAATTCAAATATATGTATGTTAGTGAAACATACTATGTGGTATGAAGAGAATAGACTTGAGAAATGTGGAAGCTAAAGAACAAAAACTTAAGCAGGATGTGATAAGATTTGGAGGCAGATGTAAAGATGCCAAGAGGGTCAAATGTGATTCTTAAATTTTTATCTTGGATAACTGAATAGATGATACAGAGTGAGTTAGTATAAGAGAAGAAACTGATGTATTTGGGTAATGATGAATTAAGTTGAAACTACATTTTCGGAATCATCAGATGACATTTTCAAGATACTAATAAACTTCTACTTCTTAGATTATATTGAGCACTTTAAACCTTTTCCTTTATAATGTGTTTCTTGATTTTTATTTTTATTTATTTTTTTATCATGGAATATACCTTGACAGGAATTCTAGAAAGTGTTTCAATATTATCTTAAAAATAAGATTATTTAAATTGTTAAAGTTTCAGTATCATAAAAAATGCACGTATGACAGCACATGTAGGGCAAGTTCATCTCTTTCCTTGCATGTTATTTTCTTCCCCACCACCTATGTTATTGCGATAGAAATTTGAAGAAAGAATGAAAATATTGTGGTATCTTTAGCATTCAGTCTCAGCTTTTCAATTTATAAGCAAATCAATAAACTAGAATCATCTTGATCAAAATTTGAATCATCAGCTACCATTGGTATTTTTCATCTATGTCTTGGTAGAAATGTGGAGTCATGTGGTGAGGTTGTAGTTCAGTAGTAGAGAGCTTGCCTAGTATGTGTGAGGCACTGGATTTGATTCTCAGCACCACATATGAATAAATAAATAAAATAAAGATCTCTCGACAACTAAAAAAAATTTTAAAAAAAAGAAATGTGGAGTCATTTCTAAGCAATAAATTTAATATTTTTGGAATATAAATAAATAAATAAATAAATACTTGGAATGGGATATGTAGCCTTTTTGGGACCAAAAAGTACAATTTTTTTGGAAGAAGAAAAGAATGATTTGACACATTTACTATCATGACTCATCTTTAAAAATGTTAATTTTATATATTCTCGCCACTTAAACTAAGATATTTATTTTGATGATATTTATCATTTTGAAAAATGGAAAGCAACAACAGTATAAAAAACACTCAACATAATTTATATTGCATCTACTTGATCAGATATTAAGTGAGCACTAAAAACCATGATTGGACCTGGTGCTGTGGCACACACCTATAATCCCTGTGGCTCAGGAGGCCGAGGCAGGAGGATTAAAAGTTCAAAGCCAGCCTCGGCAATTTAGTGAGGTGCTAGGTAACTCAGTGAGACCCTGTCTCTAAATAAAATATAAAAAGGGACGGGGTTGTGGCTCAGTGTTTAAGCGCCCCTGGGTTCAATCTTCCACTCGCCCGCAAAAATAAATCATGATTGGGAAAGTATTAGCAGTGTGATTAGATAGTACATTTAAATATTAAATGTTACAGCCAGGCATCATGGCACACATCTGTAATCCCAGCAGTTCAGGAGGCTGAAGCAGGAGGATCACAAGTTCAAGGCTAGCAACAGTAGCTTATCAAGACCATGTCTTAAAATAAAAACTAAAAGGGGCTGAGGTTGTATTTCAGTAGTAAAGTACCCCTGGGTTTAATCCCCAGTGCCAAAAAAAAAAAAAAAAAACCGAAGAAGAAGAAAATAAAAAAATAAATGTTAATAAAATTACATATGGACTCATTCTGACAAGTTTAAAAAAATGGATTGGAAGAAAATAAATACATCCAATTCCAACTATAGTTGTATTATTGTGTTAAGAGTTGGAAGTTTTTTTAATCTTCTGTTTTGTTCATGATTATCTTTTAGTATTAAAAAATAAAGTTGATGTATATATATATATATATATACACACACACACACACACACACACACACACACACATCTTCATATACTAAGTTTCTTAAATATTTGGGTACAGATTTTCTTAAATGTTTTTTTTTTTTTAATTTTTTTTTAAGAGAGAGTGAGAGGGGGGAGAGAGAGAGAGAGAGAGAGAGAGAGAGAATTTTAATATTTATTTTTTAGTTCTCGGCGGACACAACATCTTTGTTGGTATGTGGTGCTGAGGATCGAACCCGGGCCGCACGCACGCCAGGCGAGCGCGCTACTGCTTGAGCCACATCCTCAGCCCTTCTTAAATGTTTTGATGGACCTTAAAGTGGAGTTTATTTTCCATGATTTTCCCCCATAATTGCAGTGAGATTGTAAACTGGGCTATATATTTATTAATTGGACTCTGCTTGAAATCTTATAGTTCTGCTGCATGTTAATTGGCTTTGGTTAATTTATTAATGTATTACTGTTTAATTACAGAATGATTTTGGAAGTATTTGGAATACTTTATCATACCGACCCCAAATGACCTCTGTATTTTAAATTGTTCATCTACTTAAGGCTACAAATTCTGTTGGAATTGTTTTGTTTTACAGGATCTACAACTTGAGGAATTAAAGCAGCAGATTTCTACATTAAAATGTCAAAATGAACAGCTCCAAACAGCAGTCACACAGCAAGCATCTCAGATTCAGCAGCAAAAGGATCAGTATAATCTTCTTAAAGTACAGCTAGGTAAGTATAACTACACATCAGCATTATTGTGTCCAGGTCATTATCTCCTCAAGAGCTTGACAAATCAAACGGATTTTTTCTCTAGATTTGTCTTTCTTTAACCTTAGTCATTATGACAAAAAATGTAAATCAGATTTTAAAGCAAAATGTTTTGGTAACTAAGTGTAGTTAAGACTAGATCTTTAAAATTTGAAGTCTAGGACCCTTGATACCTGTTTGATTATCTGACCCATTGGCTGTCAACCACAATTGCATGTTAGAATCTTGAGATACTTTTAAAAACATACAACTGTTGAAACCCCAATGGAGTTTCTGATTTGATTAGTCTAGGTTTGGATCTGGGCATCAATAATTATTCTAAGCTCCCTTGGTGATTTTAATATATAGCCAGTTGAGAATAACTAATCTAATCTTTCAACTTCCTCATCTGCAAAATGGAAATAGTAAAATTTGTGTCATCTGAGAATTAAATGAAATTTTATGTATGTGTTTGTGTGCTTGTATGTATGTTTGTATGTATGTAGTTCTAGTTCAGTCTCTAGCAAATAGTCAGAGTCATCTGTTTGTAAATAATATTATCCTAATAATACTTGTGATTGGAATGCTGGTTACTTAGAAATATGAAGTTTGTTTTATGTATACAAGGGTGACTAAATGTTTCAGGAAAAAAAATTTCTTCCTGTATTTAGGACAATGTGTCAGGTATTGTAGCCCATATATAAAGTTATTCCTCTGGGAAGAATTTTTAAAGGGTCTTTATTTTACATTCATTGGCAGAATTGAAATTGAAACTACTCTAATTCCTTTTTTTATTCTTTTTTATTCTAATTTGTTATTTACGACAGCAGAATGCATTAGAAACTAATTCTTAATCATAAATCACCAAATCATACAATTTAGGCAAAACTATGTATTTTCCTGCTAGAAACCCTGGAAGTATCATTAGTTCTCTATTTTTATCAATAAAAAATGAGATGCAAAGATGAGATGTGATTGCAAAATTATTGCCAAATTGAGATAAAGAAGTTATAGTTAAATCTCATATTAATCTATTTTCAGTCTTCTGGTTCAAAAATGAAAAACTTTCATTTTATTCTAGCTTTTTAAATTTTTTTCCGTCTAATAGGAAAAGACAATCAGCATCAAGGTCCTTACAATAATGGGGCTCAGATGAATGGTATTCAGCCAGAAGAAATTAGTAGATTACGAGAAGAGATAGAAGAGTTAAAAAGTAATCGAGAACTTTTACAAACCCAACTTGCTGAAAAAGACTCTTTGATTGAAAATTTGGTAAGTAAAAATATAAATGAATAAGAAGTTGAGAATAATTCTCATTCTCTTGATTATTCATTTTGTTATGTTTGTAGAGTTCTGGGGATTGAACCCCTGGCCTATACATGGTAAGTGGGTACTCTGCCACTGAGCTACATCCTGAGCACTGTTTATTTTGCTGGAACCCTTATGCCGAAGTATCATACATTAAAATTTTAGAATATGAACTTTGAAGTTAGACTGTCTGAGCTTCAGTGCTTCCTAAGTAATTTAATTTAAGCAGCAAAGTAAACCTCTTTAAACTTGTTTTCTAATTTATAAATTGTTGGAGGTAATGTCTGTCTCATTGTTGTGAAATTTAAATGAGATAACTCTTTTATTTATTTTTTTAATATAGTTTTTAGTTGTAGATAGACCCAATATCTTTATTTTTATGTGGTGCTGAGGATGGAACCCATGGCCTCATGCATACAAGGCAAGCACTCTACCACTGAGCTATAACCCCAGCCCGAAATAACTCTTTTAATACATAAACTTATTAGCTATGAAGAAGTCATAATATGGGTTGAAATTTTATCTTGCATAAAAAAATTAACATTGATGTGAAAGTTTTGGGTAAACATTTGTAAGGTAGAGCTTATGTGTGTACAGTTCTGCTTTTGTTTTTTTCCTTTCTCATTAAATTGTTTTTATTTCATAGTTCATTTCTGTTTTCCTTGTAGAAATCTTCCCAAACTGCTTCTGACATGAATGAACAGTCTTCAACTAAAGATTGTGAACAAATTGCAGAATTAAAACAGGTAATTTTCCTGTCCAGAAAGTTGGAATTGGAAAAGAGTAAACTAGCATATATCTCAGATGACTCCAGCTGAAAAACAAAATAACTTTTTTTCATGGTAATAACTAAATAATGTAGTAATTGGAAGAAAAACTTAGAAAATTATCAGGCTCATTTGTATATCACCACTAAACAGATTTTGTTTGGGGGTTTTTGTTTTGAAGTTACCTTTTCTCTCACTTCTTCATTCCATCATTTCCCTCTTATTATTAAAAGGAATTTTCTTTGAAAAATTCAAACAATACTAATATTACAACCCAGGACTGACTTTCTCCTCTGTCAGCTAGCTGACCTTAGTGCACTGGTCTGAGAGAGGAGTAACTGTCCATATAGATTGTGACTTATTTTTATAATGTCTGCATACTTCAGAGTAGATTCTAAAATCAGGTCTTTTTTATTTTTCAAATCACCTTCACTAAGGATTTTCAGATCTCCAGTATGTCCATAATGTTTTGCTTGTGTGGGGAAGATTAATAATGCTATTTGGGTTTTAGAAAGTCTACCTATTATAGAACTGTCTCAAAATGTAAAGAAATTAAGTATACATATTACATATTAAGGTTACATATTACATATGACTTTATATTACATATAAGGTTACATATTAACCTTAATTTGTAAATCCCAAGTAAAAACTTTATTATTTAATTATGTGACCCAGTAAAACTTTGATGTGATATTTTCACAGAAGAAAATTATCTTTTAGTTTTGTATTTTTTCCAATTTTCTTTTATAAACTTTAGATTGTTAAAAATACACATTTTTTAAAATGATGGTTTTGTTAACTAGTAACATAGGCTTTTGTTAATTGTAATCTATATCATTAAATACTGTGTAAAAAGAAAACAAAAATGATCTATAATGTTACTATCCATATAACTCATTTTGAGGACTAAAAAACCAGGAGAATTAAAGAAAAACCACATATACACCTAACATAAATTTTAAAGAAAACAAGAAAAAAGAATTTTTTATATGCCTGCATTCTGCTGCCTACTCAATGGTGACAAACATTATAAATGTCCCAGGTGGGGGACATTTCCTTATAACTCCTGGTTAAAAAACCACCATTTTAATTGCTTTTCTTTTATTGTATTTTTGTGGGATAGGGAAGGAAAGGATAAGAACATTGGGAAGTTCATTATTATAAGCTTTCAGTTAACACATTTTCACCGTAGTATTATTTTATCTGTGTTTGAACAGTGAACCTCCAGTTTGAGAGGGTAGGGTCAAGAAAGGAAATCATTTTTTTAAGATTTATTTCTGTAAACATACATTTCCTTGATGAAATTAATACTGCTTAATGGTATGATTCAACTTCTTTTGTTTCTTAGGAACTGGCAACTTTAAAGTCTCAATTAAACTCACAATCTGTAGAGATCACCAGACTACACACAGAAAAGCATGAGCTGTTACAGAAAATGGAAGCATTTGTACGTGAATTTTTTTTTCTTTTCCTCTGAAAGGTAGTAAACACAGGGTAATATATTATTTCTCAGCCTCAATGAAAAAGAAGCAGATTCATCAGATTGCACCTTCTCTTTAGATCACTCATTAGCCAGAGTTCTAGTAACATAGGCTTCCTGACCAGAGAGGCAGTCATTTTGTAGACAAGATTCTCCAAGTTTTTAGTGAATGGTTTATTTTGCTAGTATTACATCCTGTCTCTGCCTGCTCCAGTCAAAATGATCAGAAACCTTGTTGGCTTCCCCTGTAGTTCATAGGACTCCAAGCCATTAGATAAGAGGGTCCTCCACAGATGCTTTTTGGATAACTTCATCTCTCTTTCTGGTATTTGCTGAGCTGGTTGATTGGTTCCATTAATCACACATATAATCCCTAAAAGTTCTCCAAACTTTGATGTTTCCAAAATATGCCTTCTTATGCAATATAGATAGGCAGAATATATTCAATATATTCTTCTTTGCAATATAGATAGGCAGAATTTTCCAAATCTTCAAGTTCCAGCTCTTTTTGCCTAGCCATTCCTTTGTCAATTTGTCTCTCATTTACATTTTACTCTTGACAGCAAGTTGAAATGAGGCTTTTTCTCAGCTAAATATCCAAGTTTCTAACCTTAAAGTTCAATATTTTTACAAAACACTAGGACACAATTCAGCACAAGTTCTTTTCTACTTTATAACAAGAACTGCCTTTTCTCTGATTCACAATGACATGTTTCTCATTTTCACATGTTTCTCATTTTCATCTGAGACCTCACCAGAAGTACCTTTAATGTTCATATTTCTTTCAACATTCTGTTCAGGATAGCACATGTGTATCTCTGAAGACCATAAAAGCTTTTTTTATAGCTTTTCTTTCTGAGCCCTCACCAGAATCCTTTTATGTCCATATTTATACCAACAGTCACTTTGAGGTAATTCAGGCTTTAACTAATATGCACCACAAAACCCTTTGAGCTTCTTACTTATTATCTAGTTCCAAAGCCATTTCCACGTTTTTAGATATTTGTTGCATTAGCACTTCACTTCCTGGTATTTTATGGGAATAGAATTTAAGACTTTGATTTAATAGCATCTACTATAGTACTTAAGAAAATACTTGCATTTTGCCAATTAATGTCCTTTGGCTCAATTTATCATCTACCTATTTGTCTTATCTGAAACGACAGCGTAGACCCATGGTACAGGAAGTTTATGAGGAAAAAGCTTTGAAAAAATAATTTCTGTTTATTATATATTGTGTTATAGCTTCACTGGAGCTGCCTCATTAATTACTTTTCTAGGCTGACCTTGAGGAAGCTGATTAGCCCAGCCTTCCTCATACTCTGATAAGATCTAATGCTGCTCCAGATGGGGACGGCTCATCTGTCAGTGAAGAGTACTTTGTTGCACAAAAATATACGAAGAGTTATATTTTCTGTAGTTGGAAATAAAATTTCAAAACAAGATTAAATTACCACTTTGAGAGTTCATGTTGTTTATAACTTCCAAAAAACAGTTGTTGTTTTGTTTTTTTTTTTTCCAATTTCTACTTTCAGACAAAATCCATTCCTGTACAAGGAGAAAATGAGTCTATAATAGCTTCTAAAACTACTGATGTTGAGGGAAGACTATCAGCATTACTACAAGAAACTAAAGAATTGAAGGTTGGTTTTTGGTAAAAACTATTTATTATGTTTAGTATGATATGAACACTAGAACATTTGATTTTATTTCACTTAATCTCAGATTCTTAGGTTTATGAAGAAAGCTGATGGGATGTAATTTTATCATAACATTACCATTCATATTTTGATGACTAAAGATGTCATAAAGATTTTTTAATGCTGTTTCAAATGATGGTATTGAATACTTGAAATAGGAGTTTATGTACATGTACTACAAAAGTAAAATTCATTGAAAATATTTAAGTTTCTTGTCAATATCAATATCTAATCACAATAACAAAGTAAGGAATACAAACTTGGTTAATACACAAGCCAAATTCAGGCTGAAGAACACAGGAACATTAAATTCTGATAGTCTGTTATAGAGACTTCAGAATAAATAAATGCAGAAAGGAATAAGGTGACTGATAAAAAATAAAAGGCATGAAGGGAAAAAATACAAAAAGAAAAATAAATATAATTATGCTTTTTGGATTGTGATCATATTGTTTTATTTTTAAACCATGGATTTTAAACTATTATTCTTTCTCATTTAATTCTATGATGTGAACTTTTTTGGGTACTGGGGATTTAACTAAGGGGCACTCGACCACTGAGCCACATCCCCAGCCCTATTTTGTATTTTATTTAGAAACAGGGTCTCACTGTTTGAACTCCCCATCCTCCTGCATCAGTCTTCTAAGCCACTGGGATTACAGGCATGCACCGCACCTGGCAACTTTTTTTTTTTTTAACTTGAGTTTTTGGTTCTAATTCTGATGGTAACCAGACTTCTGCTGTGAAATATTTTGTTTCTTTGTTTATTCCTCTGATTATCTAACATGGTATTGCTTTTTTTATTAGGATTTTTTGAGGAATAGCTAACTACATTTTCAATATTAATCTATTTTTCACAGTAACCATCTTCAATGGATAGTCTAAACATTCTCATGTTACTGGATGTATATGTTTTAAGCCTCATGTATCTTCAACTCCCACCCCTAAATGCCTTAGATTGGACAAGCATAGTGATTTGTCACAGGAAGAAACTATTTGTTAAAAATCTAGCACAGCAAATACTAACTTCAGATTATTGACTTTCACCTTTTTCTAGAATGAAGTTAAAGCTCTGTCTGAGGAAAGAACTGCCATTAAAGAGCAGCTGGATTCATCAAACAGCACTATTGCCATTTTACAAAATGAGAAAGACAAACTACAGTTGGAAGTTACAGATTCCAAAAAAGAACAAGATGATCTCTTGGTGCTGTTGGCCGATCAAGATCAGAAAATATTGTCATTGAAGAATAAACTCAAGGATCTTGGTCATCCTGTAAGATAGAAATGTTTCCAGAAATGATTTGTATTATATTTCTTTGTGAACATTTAAAAAATTTTTAACACAGCATGGAAAAATTGTTCCTTTATTATAGGTATTGTTATGTGGATTTATGAATAAGGTATTATCTACATTTCTTTTCACTATTCAGTGAATTGGTTTAAGACACAGATTAAATTTATTTTCCAGCACTTTAGACTATTTTCTTTTGGACCATGACCTAAAAAGTGAATTGATTTGATAACTCCTGTGATAACAAGACTCTGAGCACCCAAGTGGACCATCATCTTTGTCATGTTTGGTTCAGATTTGCATGTGGAGATGTAATTTATTAGTAAAGTTAACTGATATATCTCATTTGTGTTAAAAATGACAGGGAACCTTGAGCATTAAATCAAGGACATCAGATGGTGTATATTCTACTATAAGTACTAAAACAGAATACATGTATACATTTATCATGTATATTATATCTGAGTGTGAACAGATTTCCATAGTATTAAATTTATATTTTCCCTTTAGATGGAAGAAGAGGATGAACTTGAATCTGGAGATCAAGACGATGAGTTTGATGAAAATGAAGATGGTATCAAGGACCAGGATCATATCTAACTCTAAAATCTCTAGGGATAATAGACATTATATTGTAATTTTGAAGATGGAATCTTAAGAGTGTTTTGGTTTGCCTCCACAGGAAATAAAGATTTAGAAACCAAGTGGAAAACATTCACTAATAAGACTATTGATGTATTTTTTAATTTTGCCACCCATGTTGAAAACCCTAAAACTCTCTACAGAACACCCATTTTATTTAAATTCATCTAATCTGTCCCAAAATATAATTTGTGAAGACAAATGCTCGCGCTCACACAAAACCATTTGAAGGCATGTGGTGGCAGTGCTATTGGCCTTATTAGTTCATTGGTTGTTTACTTTTCAGAATTTGTGGTTTTTAAATACTAACACATTTGATTTTTACGTATTGGATTGGAATCATTGTTTCTAAATTCAGCATTTGAGCTCTTAGCTAATGATTTCCTTTTATAGAAAGGAAATTTACTTAAAGGCAAGATAGTCTGGGCATGTGTTATCAGCCCTTGGTGGCATGTGACTCCCAAGATGAGCAGGAGAGGGCAATTGAGAATGAGTGCTTTGACACCCGATGTGGCTGTATTTTGTACCTCTGAAGAAAGAAGGGTACTGACACAGTGATGTGGAGGGAGGTTCTGATAAACTTTTGCAGCAGTGTATTAATACAGTTGGTTTTCTTTTTATTTTAAGCTAAATATGGAAAATAAATTACAAGTTAATAGCTCATACAATTCAGTTTAGTATTGTTTGGTTATTATAAATGATATGTTCCTAGTTTTAAAAAGACCCAAACTATGATTTATATAATTTATTGGCATTTTTGCTGAGTAGGTTTAGGTCAGATAATAGATTTTTAAAAAGCAGATGAAGCAATTTGTCAAAATTTAATGTTTTCGTAATAAAAATAGATATTATGTTCACTTAATCCATGGTCATGGTTCCTTATTTTTTAAACTTTGAGAAAAATGTTTTATTCTTTTATTTTTCTTTTTAGATATACATGACAATAGAGTGTATTTTGACATATTACACCTACATAGAGTATAACTTATCCTAATTAGGATCCCATTCTTGTGGTTATAAATGATGTAGAGTTTCACTGGTCATGTATTCATATATGAACATAAGAAAGTTATGTCTGATTTATTCTGTCTTCCTATTCCCATCGCCTGTTTTATTCTTAATAAAGGGTGAGCTCAATGTAAATGGAAAGACTTTTGTTACTAGTTGTACATTACTATGACTGAACATTAAAAGCAATCTTACTTTAAACTAACAGTTAGGATTCCATAAGATGGGAAGAAACTAGTTGTAGAAACTACGGGAGTAGGGGAAGAAATTTGAGAAGGGTTTGTCTGCTTCTACATTCAGCATTAGAATTCTTAGTAATGATTCTCTTTTAAAGAAATGGATTCAAAGGCAAAATAGCCTGGGCTGCTGGGTGATTTATCATCTGCCTTCTGGGTTTGGGAATAGTTTGAGCAGTTCACTATGGGGCACAAACTTTTGAAAGAGAAGTATTCTTTACCTGTCTCAAAAAAGAAGATGACTGTGTTACAAAGAGCCAGTGAATGCTTCACTGTGCCCCCCCACCACCAAAGACCTTCAGAAAGAAACATCTACAAAATCAGTGCTGGTGGTATGTGCAACTTAGCCCTCAGATTGTCCTGGAGTGGAAAGAGGAAGTCTCAGCTGCACAGTTCATCCTGGAACCAAAAGGGGCATCTTCTTTACCCCATGGCCCCAGCCATGATTTTTTGCCTGGATAGAATCCGCTACTGCATCTGCATTGAGGATTTTCTTCCCAAGGCTTCTCAGCCAATAAATGATGAAGCAGAAATGCTAAGCCAGGCATATTCCTCGGGGACAAAGAACTGTCCTGTCATTCTCTGTCCAGCCTCTTGGAACCTCACTCTGCATGCAGAGTTTATAGTTTACTCAAAGACTCATGGTGACTCGTGGGTTTCTGGAAGTGTTCTCTACTTTGCACCTGTCACTACAGTACAGAAACCCACAAATTCAGCTGTCTCAGCTTCCCCAAACTAATTCACTAACAACAAATTGCCATGTTTGTGTGGGTTTTCTTTCTTTGCTGTCCAGTCTTAAAGTACCTCTGGTCAGAAAATGGGAAGATGAAAAATTGATTTCATTTGTTTTCACTCTAGGGGATTGCAGTTTTGTACTGCCAATCACTTAATCTATTAAAAAAAAAAAAACACTTTAAATGCATTTCGACCAGTTTAATTGTTGGTGGCAATAGAATCAGTCTGTTACCAGCTAATCATCATAGCTGATAGCAGAAGCTCCAAAAATAACCTCCAGTAAGTATTTATAACACTACCATAAAACTATTACAATAACAGTAGTTAACATTTATTGAGATGTTCTATTTAAAGGTCATTAGTCAGTATTTTACATATTTTAAGTCAGTCTTCACAACAACCTTATCAAGTTGGTACTACTATTATCCCCATTCAACTAATAAGAAAATTGAAGTTTACAGAGGTTAAATAATGGTTGCCAGATAAAATGCAGGATGCTCAGTTAAATATGAAATTAAGATAATTAAAAATTTTAGTATATCTTATGCAATATTTGGGACATACTTACACTAAATATTTCTGTTAAATGAAATTCAAATTTAACTGGCCATCATAGTTTGCTAAATCTGGCAACCCAAAACTACTCACTTCTGTATAAGGACTTGGAACCCAGCAGTCTAACTTCAAAATTCATATTCTTAACCCTAATGCTGTTCTATCAGTAGTAATTACTACATGTCAACTAGATTCTTGTTCAAATCAATCAGGTCTGTAGTTTTGGGGTTTTCTAAATTCAATATTAGAAATGCCACGCTGAGGGCATTAAAAAAGAATGTTTGGCTGCTCTACCAGAAATTGAGAGACAAGCATTCAGAACTAGTACATCCTCAATAACTAGTAGAGGAGCTATTCATCATTATAATTGCTGTTGATAATTAATAATATTGTTATATTTAATAAAGCTATTTTTGATACCTTGTCAACTGTGATGAGTAAACTGTTAAATGACCCTATCACCATAAAACTGGTAAAAGTCACTCTTATGCGGGTATTGATAATAGTCATATTAAAATATGCTATTATAGTTATGTAAAAATATAAGTGGAATAATTCAATGCCAGTAAATCATTCCAAAATAAATTGAAATACAAAACCCCAAACTGGTAGCAGCAGGTAAATTTTAAAAGTGAGTATGAGTGGGCTCGGGTTGTGGCTCAGTCATAGAGTGCGTGCCTAGCATGTGTGAAGCACTGGGTTTGATCCTCAGCATCACATAAAAATAAATAAAATAAAGGTATTGTGTCCATTTACAACTAAAAAAAATTTTAAGTTTATCAGGAAAAAAATTTTAAACTCTTAAAAAAATGAGAATGAGTGAAAAGATAGGGCCTGACAAAGGAGAGTTTCAACAGTGTTGTTTAACCAAGATACTCCAGAAAGAATTGTTCAGTCAGGATATCAGAATAATAAGTGAACCTATTTTAGCTTTATGGGTATCAGGACTTTCCATAGAGATGAGTTAATGAAACACCAGTATAAACTATGGCCCTGAAAGCATGCTGAGGAAGTTGCCTGTAAAAGTATTAAGAATTTTTTTTTAAACCATACGATTTATTTTTATTTTTTTAGTCATACATGACAGCAGAATGTATTTTGACATATAATACATACATGGAATGTACATACATCAATCATATTGTCTATTCTGCTGCCCTTCCTATCCTCCCTACTCCTCCCCTCCTTTCCCATCCTTTCTCTCTATCCAATCTAATGTGACACACTTTTTTTTCTTTTTCTCATCACAACATCATATATGTATTCTGTATAACAATGAGGTTCTCCTTCCATCTAAGAAATGTTTTTTAAGGCCACTTCCTGGCAACAACTGAGTTTGCCTTTAGTTTCCCATTAAGTATGGAGAAGGGGTCTGTATGCCTGTATGTTGGGTCGAGGGATGAAAATTTGTGACAATGTTAAGAATTTACTTGGACCAGATAATCCCAGCAACTTGGAAGATTGAGCCAGGAGGATTCTATGTTCAAGGCCAGCCTGGCAATTTACTGAGACCTAAAATAAGAACTAGGGATATAGTTCAGTGATAGGGTTCAATCCCTAGTATTATAAAAAATGTTAATACTAAAAGGAAAATGTACATTTTTATTTGTATGAAATTTTACCTGTAGAGTTTAAAAATAGCAGTAATCATCTAGCACATTTCCTTTTGTTTATTTGTTTGGTATTAGGGATTGAACCCAGAGCAACTTAACCACAGAGCCACATCCCCAGCTCTTTATTTTTTATTTTAAGGCAAGATCTCACTAAATTACTAAGGGCCTGGCTAAGTTGCTAAAGCTGGCTTTGAACTTGCAATCCTCCTGCCTTGGTGTTTTGTGCTGCTAGGATTACAAGTGTATACCACCACATGCAGCTTCAAAGTTCTTAATTTTTTCTAGAACTATGAGTTTGTTAGAAGTACCTGGTGCTTTATTGAAAATTATAACATGCTTTTTGCTGCAGTCCGGCTGCAGCAAAATAACCGGGGGTGGGGGTGGTGGTGGTGGTGGTGGTGGTGACGAACAACTTGTGTACATTGATACAGCAGGAGTGGGAGCCGTTTATTGTAGGACAGGAGTGGTATATATACATTCCACACAGCTTATCTTAATTAACATAAAATAGATACAGCAGTCAACCAATAAGAAATCTCCACACTTAATGGCTTGCTGGTGCCACCTCACAAACCACGCCCCCTGGCAAAATGCCAGGCGCCATCCTGACTTGTTTACAGACTCTAACACTTTTTATGTAGGGTGTACATTTCAAATATAATTTAGACCTTACTTTCAATGTAAACAAGTTAATTTCATTACTTCTATGTCACAAAATACTAAACATTTTTCTATAATTTTATTGTTTTAGTTAATTTGAATCCCAATTAAAATTCCTCTCTATTCTGTATTTTATCCATTTAATCCTTGGACATGATTATTTTCTAACTCTAGGTGATCCCTCTATATATGAATTCCTTCCAAAGATAAACTATTTCTGATTATTATAGCATAAAATTAAAATATTATGCAAAAAAAGATATTTGCTATTCCTGGTTGCTACGGTCTGAATGTGTATGTACCCCTGTAGTGGCACCCCCTTTCTCCACAGAAAAGTCTTAAATGGGCTTCTCCAGAAATCTTCACTACAGCTGATTTTAGGACTGTCAGCAAAAGAGTCTCTACAAAAGAGTTCAGTGTATATAACTTCCTATTTTTGTATTGCCCTATCTTACTTGGCCACTGAATGGGGAGAAATCATCACTCCAGGTGCTGGACACCCCCCTACTAGCTTTTTACAAACATGTATCCAGTATAGTAGTTTATGTGAAAACAAGGCCTCTGATCTTGAGCTGGGCCTTCACGGAGATATCTGTTTTTCTAAGATAAGAGAAGTTACCAGTTGGGCTCCATGGTAACAGCTGGCAGAGGGAGGAAAGAAAGGGGAGAAGAATCTCTCCCCTTCTCAGATGTTGTCTTTGAAGGGTTAACTTGCCCAGAACAGTGAAAGAAAAAGCTGCTTTTATGTGAACTTCTGAGCCCCTCCCCCTACATGCTGGGTATAAAATCCTGAAACTACCTGAACTTGGGGTTCAGGGCATTGATTGCTTACAGCAACAAAGCTGTGCCCTCTGAACCTGGCTGCAGCCAAATAAAATTCTTTCCTGCTATCTTCGGTGCCCTGCCTCATCTGTCCCTACAACACCCCCCCCCAATTCTGATGTTGAAATGCTCATCTCCAAAGTGATGATATTAGATGGGATCCTTGGGAGGTGATTAGGTCATGGGGGTACAAAGCCCATGTTTGGAATCAGTGTTCCTCCTATAAAAGAGGCCTGAGAGAGATCTCTCCGCTAAATTAATGTTAGAGTAAAAAGATAACTGTCTATGAAGAAGACAGCAAAATCTGCTGGCACCTTGGTCTTGGACTTTGCAGCCTCCAGAATTGTGAGACATGAATTTCTGCTGTTCATAAGCCATGTGATCTATGGTATTTTGTTACAGCAGCCCAAATGGACTAAGACAGAGTGCATGTATTCTGCACTCTCCTGTCTGTCTGGACTTCTAAACATGCTCTTTCCTCTGCTTGTTTGTTAACCCTCTTGTGAAGCTGGGGCTTTCTGAGAAACTGAGACGGGGTGAAGACCCCCTTTTCAGACCCTGATTCTTGTGATCAGGTCAGAAAGATTTCAGACATGTTGCTCAGAGTAACAGGAATGAGTTTATTGAAAGGACCAGAAAAGGGAAAGGGGACACTCTCAAGGAAAAGAGTGGGTCATCTCAGAGAGGAGAGGGACCACATGCCTCTCCTGCATTCCAGTTTTATTGGGGATCCCAGAGATGTTTTCAGAGAGTCCTGCCCAGGTCCACTTCTTAACTTTTGAGTGACAGCAAGGTAACATTTTACCTTCAAGTCCCCACTGTCATGGCAACTCTGGGTCACAGCCCATGCTGACTGGTTCTTTTTTTTTTTTTTTTTAATTTTAATATTTATTTTTTAGTTTTCGGCGGACACAACAGCTTTGTTTGTATGTGGTGCTGAGGATCGAACCTGGGCCGCACGCATGCCAGGCGAGCACGCTACCCCTTGAGCCACATCCCCAGCCCCACTGACTGGTTCTTATTGGAATCTTATCATACATTCTTACAGATTTTATGGTTGGGAGGAACTATCCTTATCTCCCAGAGTTTCAGGATCTGGTCACAAAATTCTCTTGGTTTTCTCCCATTGACATGATCTTGGGCCTGCATTTCTCCTGCAGTTAACAGGTACTTTGCTGAGGAATATGACATATCCTGTCCACTTAGGCTAAGCAGGGCTGCAGGTAAATCGCTTCTTGGAAAAGAAAGCATGTAGGGGTCAGCACAGTGGGCTCATTTTATAAAATTATTCTCTTAACCCCATGTTCCCTACCATCCTCATCTGTCTCTTCCCTAACACTTGCCACTCAAGGACTTTGGGCCCTAAATTATTTTAGGGTATTTGGACACCAACATATTCTAGTTATTTCCTGCTGAAAGGGCAAAGTTAGGGGAAAGTGACCCAAAGTCCTTGTTCTCCATAAGGTGTGATTTGGAGAGTTAAGGATATTTAGCAACAGGGCAGTTCAGAGGTCCATGGTGGCAGTCGGTGGGTGATTGGATGAGGTGTACATAGGGCAGGGATCACACCAAGACAACAATAAGACAGCAAAGCCTTGTTTTTTTGCAAGCAATTAGCATGAAAGCAATCAGTATTATCGGCTGGTCTCTGAAAACCATGAGGAGGGTAACCATTAAAGCTTTAGGTGGGATCCACATGCTCTCTGAGTAGAGGCCAGTTAAGCATTAGACACATTAGCAAAGCTGTACTTTAAAGATGGTTTCCATGTATTGAAGGCTGCTACAACAGTAGAGCAATAATGATAAAGCATAAAACATTCATCCTGATGATTTGAAACATTCAAGGGTAGTTTACACCTCTAGCATTTCCAGAAGAAAAGAATAACCACCCAGAGTTACTTACTATAAGAGGTGAAGGGAGAGCTCACTTTTTCTTTTCTTTTTTTTCTTTTTTTTCCAGTACCTGGGATTGAACCGAGGGGCACTAAACCACACTGAGCCACATGTCCAACCCTTTTTGGTATTTTGTTTAGAGACAAGATCTCACTGAGTTGATTAGGGCCTCAATAAGTTGCTGAGGCTGGCTTTGAACTCTGGATCCTCCTGCTGCAGCTTCCAAAGCTGCTGGGATTATAGGCATTCGACCTGCCCCCGGGAGAGCTCACCTTTTAACTGGTCTGAAATTATGCTGATAGAAAAACAAACCCTTAAGTTTCACAACTTTGTTGCAACGAGATAAGAGCCTCATACTTCTCATCAGAACTGGTAATCTTCACCAACAAAGCAAACTACATTAGTTCATTCAACTATAAACACTGGAGATATAGCAGGAAACGACAAAAGTCCATTCACTCATGTAACTTACATTCTAGAGTGAACAACAACAAATAAATATATAATGGAATTGGGAGCTCTTCTGGAAGGAGTTTCCATTTTGATTTTCTTTCCTGGCAAATTAACTGTTTTTTTTTTAAATATTTTATTTACATTTTAGTTTTCGGCGGACACAACATCTTTGTTTGTATGTGGTGCTGAGGATCGAACCCGGGTTGCACACATGCCAGGGGAGCGCGCTACCGCTTGAGCCACATCCCCAGCCCCCAAATTAACTGTTGTTTTTTGTTGTTGTTGTTGTTGTTTTTAGAAATAGTATTTTTTGTTTGTTTTCATTTCTACTTTAAGCACTCATGACTGGTTGTTTTCATTTAAAAATTAAAGCTTTACACATCGACTTTGCTACAATTATATATTACTTTTGATTTTTCTAATTATAAAAACATAAGACCACTTGGTTTTATGAGAATATAAAGTTTATAATTTTTCTATTTTTTTATGAGAATATAAAGTTTATATTCCCCCTATGAGAATATAAAGTTTCTAATACCTGATTTTCTAGTCTTTTTCCATCTCTGACTTTTCATTATAGATTTGTTTAAATAGATCTATTATTCTGTGCATCTAGTGGGATATCAGTAGTGGTAGAGCTTGCCATTGTGTGGCTCTTGTGACTCATTTCTCTTAACAAAGTTCTAGTTATTTCCTGCTGAAAGGGCAAAGTTGGGGAAAAGTGACCCAAAGTCCTTGTTCTTCATCAGGAGTGGAGATAAGATCCAAAGGCATAACTTTTGACCTTTATATGTCTAGTGCCTCTGCAAGACAATTTTTGCCTATTACAACAGAAAAGGTGAAATACAAGTGGTTGCCATGGGTAGCATGGGTCAATCTTCCATTTCTTTTTTACTCTAGTGTTCCTGATCCACAAAAAGATTGCATAAGTAAAGCCTGTAAAACAAAGAAATGTAGGCAACTATTTGGCAGCAAAAAGGTTACATTGCTTAAAGGTAGGTAAGTTGAATAAGTATTACTAGGAAGGGCAACAGGATACAATAGACACTAGTATTGCTGTATGTATATAAGTGGCCGTATAACCAATGTGATTCTGCAACCTGTACACTTGGAAAAATGAGAATTTATACTCCATTTGATTCATATGTATGATATGTCAAGATCATTGTATTGTCATGAGCAACTAATAAAAAAAAAAAGAATCAATGAAATCATGAATTGGGTCTTTGGAAATATAAACAAAATTGACAAACCCTTATCCTCACTGACCAAAAAAAGAGAAAACACACACACACACACACACACACACACACACACAATAGCTTTTGTATTTTGTTACACATTATTGTGAATTTAGCAGTTCAAAACAACACATTTGTTATTTTAATTTCTGTGGGTCAGGAGTCAAGGCACAGCTTAACTGGGTCTTCTGTCAGAGGCTGCAATCAATAAGTTAGTGAGGCTGTGCTGGTTTAACTGGGGGAGAATCTGCTTTCCAGGCCCACTCAGCTTGCTGGCAGAACTAATTTTCCTGCAGTAGTACAGCTGAGGCTCCTGTATTTTTCTGACTGTTGACTGAAGCCCACCCTCAGCTCCTAATGATCCTGGACTCCTAGGCTTCCTTGACACGTATGCTTTCTTCAGTAAGAACTATCTGTGGCTCCACTCAGCTACAAGATTGAGTCTGTTCCTTGTCTGACAGCTCCAGTAAATGTTGGCAGTTAAAAAAGTGTTTTCAATGCAATTCAAGACCTTAGTAGCTGTTTAGGAGATGTAATATGACAAACTCACGTTCTTGATTGCTTGCAACAAATACTAAATTAAGCCATTTTGTTTGTGCATTTGTTCTTTTGAACTCCCAAGGACAAGATCCTTTATATTAAATTTCAACTTGTGAGGTTCTCGGCATGCTATGGCCTTTCAGAGTATTTTTTTGTATTCTGATTTTTATCATAAACACTTCATTTTTACCACCTCTTAAAAAGGGTGGGGGTAATTGTTTACCCTACTGATCTTACCAGATTATTGCCACAGTTCCGTGTGTTCATGCATGGGAGAACATCACAAAACGTCAAATTTATTTTTTAGTTAGAAAATATTATACCACGTTATATAATTAAGATGATTGTTTATTGAGTAAATGAGCTATTAGACATCTAATAAATATATGTAATAGAGATAATAGAATTTTGAACTTCATTTAATGTATCACATATCTAAATAACTTTAAAATGTTCTAGACTTGTATACTAGATATTTTTTTGTTAATAAATACCTATAAAGCTTCTAGTGAGGGCTGGGGATGTAGCTCAGAGTATTTGCCTCATATGCACAAGGGCCTGAATTCAATCCCCAGCGCACACACACACACACACACACACACAAACAAAAGCATCTAGTGATTTACAAAACATGCTCCCCCCAAAAAACAACAATAATAACAAAGCTCATACTTGAATTGCAAAGATACTATTTTAGTTTGTCTTGAATCATACTCTCAAAAATTTCCCAAACTAAGACAAGTAAATATATAACACCATGTTGTCTGCAAACAAAAAAATTTTTACAGGAAATGTCAAATAACCAACGGTTTCTAGCTTTTAATTTAGAGCATTAAATGAAACTCCCTTTTTTTAAAAAAAAGTAAATGAATAAACTATGAAAAGATTATGCAGATAGTAGATTCAACGGAGTAACTCCTTTTAAGAAAATACAAGAGCATTTTCTTATTCAGTTTGTTCATATTTGAAAGGTGTTACGATATGCTGCTATTTCAGTGATGGTTTCTCATATTGAAACACACTTTCTCCCAATTTAATAATCCTGAATCAACAACCAGTATTCAGTGGAAAAAATTTTTGAGTTCATGAGATGAGAATATTCAAGGTAATTTAGGTTACAAGTAAAAGAAAACCCAACTCCAAATAAGTGAGACCAGAAGAATCAGAAAACAGCGAACTCCTTTGAGATGTTTGCTATAATGGGCCAGTAGCTTGAGTAGGATGTGGGGTCAAGTGAAAGGCTTTTTTAAAAATAGGAAATACTAAAGGATATATGCTGATGTAAATGATCAAACAGGAGAATAGTGCTAGGGTGATGTCCTTGAAGAGAGGAGTGGGGATAAGATCCAAGGCATGAGCAGCAGAGATGACCTTGGGCTGGAGAATAAGCAATAGACCTATGGCAAAAGGAGGGAAGACAGAGGATATGGATAAAAAGGAAATCATTTGGTAAGTGGTGGTGGGAATGTGTTAAAGTTTTCTTATTGTTCACATTTTCTCAGATAAGTAGGAAGCAAGATGTCCACTGAAAGTAAGAATTGGGGAAGAAGTTTGAGGAAAGTGGGGAAGTTATAAAAAGACATCTTGAAGTGGAATGTGGGGAGTTGAATGGACCAGGAAAATATAGTTTCAAACATCAACTCCAGACACAAAAATGTCCAAAGGATGAGAATCCTTGTTCTGAATATCTCTCCTCTTTCTTTTTCTTTTTTCTCTCTCTATTCTTTGTGTGTGCACGTGTGCGCACTCACAAAACCAGTGTCTCCTATTAAGAACCTAGAAATCTTTCCTTAAGTCCCCTGACAACTTCCTATAAAGGTTAACGTCAGTCCTGAGTCTTCTAACACTTTTAGGCCTACCTGGGAAAATGACCTTGGTTCTGCCTTCTCACGGCACTGTTTCCTTAACAACTACCAAGTTAACTTAGATGAGGAATGGTTTCCTTGTTTGCTGGTAAATCCCTAATTGTGGATTTGAATGTGTACTAGGAGAGCTGATGTGGCACCCAGATGGAAGACTGGTGACAGAGTGATCAAGTGCGCCCATGTACCCTGATCATCCTAAGCAGCTGCACAGGCTCAGGATGGGTGACAGGAAACAATAAGCTGTATGTATGTATGTATGTATGTATGTATGCATGTATGCATGTATGTATGTATGCCTCTGAGCCTCTTGGATGTCTTCAGGTACTCAGTATTCCTGTCTTGTGTCTCTCTATAAAGTTAAAAAAGAATTAGAATAAAATCTATTGTATCATATGAGTTTCACCATCAAAACCTACAACCACTGTTGATATGACATAGAATTGTGTTTAAAGCAGGACTGGATTTCAGATCTGCAATACAATTTGTATTTTCCTGTTTCATGCCCAGGATAGGCTCACAGACCCACACACTGGCAAACCAATCACTGTCAGAGAAAGTGAGATCTGCTTGGTTGCCTTGATTAATTGCAGTTCCTTCTCCAGCACCTCCTAAGATTCACAGCTTTGTAGAGATGGGCAATATGTGAACAAAGCAAAGGTTAGTAAGAAAGGCCAGGCTGGCAGTGAAAGGATCCTGGGTAGGCAACCAGGGGGACCTGCTAGGAATATAAAAGGCATGGGCACAGGGATAAAATGGAACAGCTCTCAGGTGGTCATAGCCTTTTGCTGAGACACAGGGATTGGTGTCAGAAAGTTCTACTAACTAGTTGATTCTTTCATGTAAGAGAAGGATCATATCACAGACCAGATACGAAGCTCAAGCACTAAAGCAACCAATTTTCCAATTTTCTAATATAATTTTCACTCCTGGATGAAATTCCACTCATATCAAATGAAATTTCGTCTAACATAATTTTGTGCCTATCATGTTTAAAGCACTGTGAAATTGCCAATGTCTAAAGATGCATGAAAATTTCTTCCATCTCATCCGTGTCTTTCTAAACACGGTTCTTTCTTAGCAAGCAGTGACTTACCGGCAGACTCAGCTCCTTAGAGCCATCATGTACCACAGCTGGCGACCACTGCTGTCAATTAATATTCCCATTCATCCTAGGCATTGAATGCAGATGAGCAAGTAGAGATGATAAAGCAATGGAAAGAGCGGCAAACCCTCGCTCCTACACTTTGAAATCTCTGAGCAAATTACTAAACGTCTATCAATCTTAGTTTCATCCTGGAGCTACTCATTAACTACCTAATAGGTTTGTTGTGAAGATTAAATAATTAGAAGATATTTATCTGTTTAATCTGTTATGCTATGGAAACAAATGGGCCTGAAATTTCAGGCCTCACAACACCCACAGGTACTTACTGTTTGCATTCACATCCTGGACAAGCAGCTGCGGTTCTGCTCACAATCTATTCCTCCCAAGACCAAAGCAGCTTCTGTCTGGGACAGGCAGGTCCCACATAGGAGGAAAAAGAGAGATGCCAGAATTTCACAGAGACTCCTACAACTTCTGCTTAGAACTGGCACCACTTCCCCTCGTGTCATGGACAAAGCAAGGCATGGCCAAGCTGTCAATGCTGAGTGTCATCCTTCTATAGGGACAGGCCCAAAAATAGGTGGGAGGGAGGGGCACTGAATATTTTGATAATCCTACAATCTATCACAGCATCTAAAAGCATGACCAATAAATGTTAGTGCCCTTCCCTTCTTTTCCTCTTTCCCTGTGCTGGGGAGTGCAGAGCATACTCTCTAGAATGGAGAGTCTGGAAGTGTCTCAGTTCAAAGCCAAACTGCCATTTTTTTCAGCTGTGTGACCCTGGGCAAGTTATTTAACCTTTCTGTGCCTCAATTCTTCATCTATAAGATAGGATCAATAATAGTATCTATGCCTTAATGCTATAGATTCAATGAGCTAATCTGTCACAGGTGTTTGGAACAGTGCAGGGCTCACAGTAAGCCTCATCACAGCGTTGACTGCTGTCCCTGCTGCTGCTCTTGTTACTATTGAAAGAAGTCTGACTTGAAGTCAAAAGACATAATTAGTTCAAAATCTAGGTGTTGTATTCTAATAATGACCTTGACCTTTGATCTGTAAAATTGAAAGAACACTCATTTCTGAAAAGGCCCCCTATCTGGCAGTGGTTAAACGCACCAATTCTGCAGCAGGACCACTGGGATCAGATCCCAACTGTATCCCTTTCAGGCTCTGGGTCTTTGAGCAAATTACTTAACTGCTGAGTACCTCGCTTTCATTATCTCTAGGACAGGGATAATAGTTGTACCTTATGTTCACAGGAGCATTATGGGAATGAAGTGAATGGATGGATGTCAAGTTGTTAGAACGGCACCTGGGTGCTTAGCCAAGGCCTGTGGCACGCAGTGGAAGTGCTGAAGAAGCATTAATTATAATAATAACTGTAACAAGTGATTTTTCTCACAGGGTTTTGAGGACTGACTATGAATTGGTATGAAAATGCTTCAGATAGTACTGGTTAAAATAAAGACTCAGGAACCTCAAGGCTGACTTCCATGGTGTGTAATCAGACCTCTCCAGGCTTCTGTCCAGGGAGTGAAAAGCACTTTGTGTTAGATCCTCCCACTGCAGAGCAACCAGCCCTGGCAGCTGGGTTTGTACCTCAGGACTTGGAGATGCAAAAACTGATGCATTGCTCAGCTTCCACGATGATGGAGTACTTGACATATCAAATTCAGGGCCAAGGACGCTTTACACACTGATATAAACCAAAAAGATTGGAGTCATCTCGGCTGGTTCTGATCTCCAAAATAATGAAAACCCAACTGTGTCTTATAAATTCAGAGGCCCTAACCAAAATGATTTTATCCCAGATTTTTGCTAAGCTAATGTCTGAAGACACATCAGAGCCTTTGCGAAACTGATACTCATGGGGGAAAATGTACTGCTTTCCTACCAAGAGCAGACTGATAACACAACAAAGCTGGGAAATGCCGTAAATACCTGTTTGTTTTCTAGTTTGGAAAGCCTGTTCTTTTGAAGTCTTACTCACCTTCTCTTTGTAACTTTATCTTTCCTTTTCCAATTTTCTTTTCTGCCACTGGGAATTAAACCCAAGGGTACTCTCTACTACTGAGCTACATCCCCAGTCCATACTATTTTTTTTATTTGGAGTCAGGGTCTCACTAAGATGCCAGGGATGGCCTCAAAATTATGACTCTCCTCCCTTGACCTCCCCAGTTGCTAGAATTATAGGTGCATAGCACCATGCCCAGTCATTTTCTAAATATTTCTCTGTTGGCCATAGTTGATGGGCTAGGGGAAATGTATCTTGCTCTCTACTGAATCCCATCAAGGCTTGGGATATAGTGGGCACTCTATAATTACTAGATGGAAAAACAAATCAATCCTATTCACTTTCTTTCATTGCTTTCTACCCACCTTAAAATCATTGGCTGGGGCACCCATAAATTAGGCTAATAACAAGAAAAAAGCATATATTTGAATACTTTTTATTTTCATGATACAGAAATCTCCCCAAGGAAATTAAGACCAAAGGAAATGGTTAAACCTGAATATTTTTATACTAGGTTTGATAAAGAACCGAAAATTATGGGAAAACACGATAAGACAAAACGAAGTGTAAACTAAGAATAATGAACTTGAGAAAACTTATTCAGATTCCTCTCAGCATAACATCTTCAGAGACAAGGACAATCCTGTCCTCCAGGTACAGGGAGGGCACCTACTACATGAGTCTTCTGCCTGCACCTGCTATTTCTCTTTCCTTCAGCTTAAAACACTCAACATGCCGAAGAGTTTTATTTCAGGGTCGAATATTCTGAACCCCTCCAGAACCAAATTAAAAATCTGAGAGCATCTATCCTGTTGTCTTAAAGACCTTGATACCTGCTTTGAGTTATTACACCTTTGATAGAATTGGGAACATTGACCAAATAAAAATTTTTTGTGATTAATTTTGAAGATTGAGACTTAAAAAAAATGAAAAGTGCTTAAAAAAAAATAAAAACCATGGAATGGGTTTTATCGGACCTTCCCTTCATGTTGGCTAATAACTAACAAGGTCTGCAGTGTCACCAGCCACCTTGCAGAGTGACTGGGATGATTTCTCCTAACAGTACTTTTGGGTTGTGATGAGCCTTAAGAAAAGGATTGGGGGTAGCATGCCTGGTTCCTGTCTTAAATATGCAATTCAGACACCTGTAATTGCTTGGCTTTCTTGTAACTCATAGGAAACATTAATTATTCAGAGGAAGTTTCCTTCAAATTACCTTTTAGTCCCCAAATTTTCAAAGGAATGCCCTTCGTATGCAGCTAATTGACATAGGCATTTTGTGCAACTTATAGTAATGAATTGAATTTTTTCCTATTCTCCACCAAGTGCTTGTTCATAATAAATCTCCCTTGATCATAATGAGTATTTTTCTCTGGTCAGGTACTTCATCTTTGGCACTATGGAGAGAAGTCATTTCTCATTATAGTTCAGGAGCAAAATAGAGTTGCATAGCTCATTTTTGTTTGCTGCCTACTAATTTTGTTTGCCTTCCTCTGAATGAGGAATTTCTCTGTAGGCTAAAACGCCATTTTGTAAACTTAAGCACTTCTCCAGTTTTTAAAGCATGCTTATTTATTATGTACATTTGCTTCCGGAGTTTCCCGTTTTTTGAGGTCATTTCCCCAATGTGTGTGCACTCACTTGCACACCTGACTATCCATCTGTCTTAAGGATATAGATAAATCATTTTGGGGAGGGTATTCTTTTTTTTTTAGAGAAATCATTTTCAAATGATGCAGCAGGTTCTTTGACAATGTTTTCTAAATGCTTTTGACCTTGAATTGGTTTTGTAGAGGACTTGTCTGTAATGATGAACTCTTAAGGCACAGAACCTGGTGTAACCACGGGTTAGTCCTCCTTCATTACAAAACCAAGGGTCTTTGGTTTAAGTCCCACTGTATTCACATGTTCTCATTATGATTTGGATCTGCAATGTCCCCCAAAGTCTCATGTGTTGAAGGCTCGGCTCCCAGCTGGTGATGCTACTGGGAAGTGGTGGCAATTTTAGGAAGTGATGCCCAGATGAAGGCAGTAAGTCACTAAGGGCAGGCCCTTGATGGTATACTGGCACCCTGGCTCCTTTCACATACTGTCTCTTTCCAGATACCCTGAGGCGAGCACCTGTGTTACACACTCACTCCCTGTCATGATCTGCCTCATCACAGGCCTGGAAAAAATGCAGCCAAGTGACCATGAACCGAAACCTCTGAAACCATGCATCAAAATAAATCTTTCCTCCTTAAGTCGATTTTTCTCAGGTATTTTGTCACAGTGACAAAAGGCTGACTAACAACACACTTGGGCAAAGAAATATTGACCTTAAGATCTTTTTTTTTTTTTTTTTGTACCAGGGTCTGAACCCAGGAACGATTAACCACTGACACACATCCCCAGCCCTTTTTCTTATTTTATTTAGAGACAGGGTCTTGGTAAGCCGCTTAGGGCCTAAGTTGCTGGGAATGACTTTGAACTCACATTCCTCCTTCCTCTGCCTCCTGAGCTGCTGGGATTATAGACTTTCACTACCACACCAGGCCTTCAATCCTCTTTTATGACAATTTTTCTGAGTTGTGCTCTACGTAATTTTTTCTTATTCTTTCTGATGTTCATTTGTTTTATATTAGTGTGATAATGCCTACACTTCTGTGATGATTTTATATATTTTCTTTGTCTCTCTCTTTTTTTAAGAAAGAAGATCACCTTTATTCAAACTGATTTGAAAACATGCTAACAAGGAACTTGGGTGAAACAGACTTATTGCTAGTTGTATTTTACTACAATCTATGACACATCAATTGAGTTGTTATTCCAACAATCTGATTGTTTTTATCATTCTTTGCACTGAAAAATACCTTGAAAGTTTTGAGCCTTCGTTTCTATTTTCTATCTTTCCTACTTTACATAATTGAAATTTCCCAAGCTAATTAAGTTAAAATCAAGTTGTGAGAGAATTCTATGTGTACATAAATTTAAAAGCCTTAGTCATTGTCAAAGGATGTCAGAGAATGACCTTGGAATATTGTTGTGTTAGATATCTACACACTGAGCTCTATTATAGAGGAAATACAATGAGAGAAGGTTTGTTTATTTGGCATTTTTACTGCATTAAAGTCTCACCAACTGTCTATTGACTATGCCTAAATGATGGTAATTGTTTTTAAAACTTGAAATGTAAATGTTTCCAATTGGGCACAAGCACAGCTGAGCCTACGGTTAATGGCCTACATATCCAGTTGTCCTTAATGGACATAAAATAACCATTAGGATCCTTTCCAAGCCCTTGATTGTTAGATGAAAAAATTTTTTGCTATTAGTGCAGCAGTGGCTTATAGTTTTGAAGTCTCTGCAGCCCTACATTTGACTTAAGCAGCCAAGTCCTTTTCCAAAGTGGTACTTTCTGTAGTGGTAGATTAGGTGGTTTTAGTGTGTTTTTTTCCTAACATCAAGAATTTTTTTATTTTATTTTTTTAGCAGATCTTCATCCTGGTCGGGGTTTTTTTGTGTGTGTGTGTGACTTGTCTTGGCCAAAATTGCGTAGAAGTTTGCGTGCCTGAAGCTCTGTTCGCTGGTGCAATTTGACTGAGATCCTCAGATCACATTTTGCTCAGGGTGCCAAGGCGTTGAGGTCCATTAGTGATAATTGCCATGGGAAGGAGATTGGAAGTGGGTGATGGGCTATGTATTTGCCATCAGTAAGCACAGGAGAGCCTTGGGGCCACCTTTGAAAACCACTGAGTTACCTTCAATGCCATCCCATGTGTCAGAGTAGAAAAATTACAGTGCAAGAAAAAAAGTAAGAGTAATTTGTTTTCCCAGTTTCTTTCCCCATGATTGTGAAAATGTGTTTTCTGTCTCAGTCTTTGGAAGTCAGCAATGTTTGTAGATCAAATTAACAAATTTGCATTTTTAAATTTCCTTCTTTCAACAAATTTTTAATATCTGAGGCTCTGAAATACAATTATTTCCCAACCAGAGAAGCATGATATTAAATCTCTGAGGCTGCTTTGTTTTTGCCCAGCTGCATGTTTTTCTCCCTTTCCTCCATCTCATTCTAGCATATGCTTCAGTGATGACAGCCCACTCTGGGTATTTCCTTTTTCTTTCTTCTGGATTCTTTATTAGTGCACATGTTTTTCTATGTGAAGTATAGCACAGAAATGTCCCAGTGATACTTTACAATTGCAACCACCAGGATTTCGTCTACTTCTTTCATTTCACAACTTTTCTTAAGGTTTCTGCACTATGTCTGGAGATACAGTGATATGTTCATTATGGCACTGCTAGGCTCTCTCCGTCTGTTTCTCTTTGTCTTTTGATTTTGTCTTTATGACTAGCGGTGTCTTTGTAACTAGTGCAGCCAGTTAATTTTTTCCAAAACTCTCTGAAATGGTTGTTTAAGCCCAGTCATTATTAAAAATTGAACTATGAAAGTTGCAACTAAATAAATTATATTAAAAACAGAGGTAAGTGGTGGCACCAGCAGCATAGGGGTAGGAGCTGAGTCAGCACAGGAGCTCCAGTGTCTGGCTGGGCAGAGCAGAGGGTTAAAAACAACAAAAACAAACAGAAAAGATAATAAGTACTCAAAATTCATCACTTCTAAGGTATTTTAGTACATCAGTATTTGTGCTCTTGGGGGTATTTATATCTATTTGTCTATCTGGATGGAAGAAACAACATCTAATCATGTGTCCTGTCACATGTCCCAACTCTGTTTAGCGATATTATTGCAAAAACTACAAATCCAGGCTTTGTCTCCAGGAGAGCCCATTGTTAAACATTTACCAGCACACCTGCTCTGAGCCCCTCATCATGCTTTGGTAAGCATTCTGCTGTGCCTAACAAGTATCCGTAGCCTTTTTCCTTCCAGTTTCAAGATGTGGGCAACCAGGGCATTGAAAAGTCCCCATCAAGTCATATGCTCTGTCCTTTCGGGACAGTTGATCTCCATTAATTCTCACTTTAAGGATAGATCAACTTATTGCTTTAGGCCAGTCAGCTTCCTCTTTTTGAGTAAGCCCTGTCAATTTAGCCCTTTGAGTCATTTCATTTGCTATGCACAAAACACCATGAAAATCTTGGAGTGAATCTGTTAGTCCTACTGGAATCAATTGAGTAGTCACTGAAAAAAAAAATTTTTTTTTTTTCAGTAACAGTAGTTTGCCTGGTTGGCTGTAGCTTTAGTTTCTAATTGAGTTGCTAATTTCTAATTAGCTCACCCTTTCATTATCATCTACCAAGTCACTCTCTGAAGATCTACTTGGAGAATCTGATAACCTGTGAACAAAATTGTTGTATTTTAATTTTTTTCCCAAAACAGTCCCTTTCTGAGTCTTTTTTTTTTTTTTTTCCTAAGAATTTGCCAATGTAGAATTACTCTGTTTGTTACAATGTGGGCTGTCTTTCCCTCTGGAGGCCACAGCCCAAGTGTTGGAAATCAGTAACATCAGTGTTACTTCAGTAATGTGCCAAGTGTTGTAGGAATTCAAAGGGCAAATGACCATGATCAGAACCTTTCCTGATGTGGTACAAATGGTTTGAGACTAGGAGAACACAAAAGGAAATTTAAAAAAAATACAGGATGGGACACAGAAATGGCAAATCCCTATGACTTCTCAATTTTGCCTGAAACTTGCTTTTTAAAAATTTAAACAGTTCAGAGATGATTTAGCAGTTATGCTGTTTTATTTTTAGGTAACAGTGAGAAATTGCTTAAGAGTCACAGGGCACATGCTAACCTCCCTTTCCTAGGTTTGTGAAGCTTCTTTATAGAGGAACTTCATTTTTAGAGGAATTGATAATCCAGGTGGCCCCATAACAAAATATGTAGGTTCACAGGAAACAGTACCAGGCTGGTAGGCCATGGCCTGCAGCTTATATTGCCTGGGAACACCTGAGCTTTGAATTAGAACACTTTCCTTGAAATTTGCTGTCTACACCCAAACAGCCCCATAAGCAGATGCAGGTTTGGAGCTCCCTCCGAAAGCAAGGTCCACTGAACACTTCAGCTCATGTATCTATAGATGTGGGGAAAGTGAGGAACACATCATGTATCCAGACTGACCTGGAGGAGTCAGAACTTGAGGTTTCAGGGAAAATCTGACTGGAATACTAAAGCTAGTTCCCACATTCCCAGGTGCAGAGGCATGTCCATTTCTTTTCTTTTTCTTTTCTTTTTTTTTTTTTTTTGAGAGAGGAGAGAGAGAGAGAAAGAGAGAGAGAGAGAGAGAGAGAGAGAGAGAGAATTTTTAATATTTATTTTTTTAGTTCTCGGCGGACACAACATCTTTGTTGGTATGTGGTGCTGAGGATCGAACCCGGGCTGCACGCATGCCAGGCAAGCGCGCTACCGCTTGAGCCACATCCCCAGCCCCAAGGCATGTCCATTTCTGTCTGGTATTTGGTCTGGCTTCTCAGAGCTGTGCTTCCAACCAGGGAGGAGCTAGAGTGGATGGATTTTGTCCAGGAATGATGGGCACTGGCTGAAACTGGAGGCATACAACCATATTGACAGTGGGTTCAACTATGTCTGGCACTCCAAGAACACCAAAGTCCACCTAGGGAGCACGTCTGCTGCTTTCCTATCAAATGTGTTCTCTGGTTTCCCTTTCAATCTTTGAATTGGCTGTTAAGGTAGAAGGACAGAGAACAGGTTAGAGAAAACACTTCCTGACTGGAATATACAGGTGGCTCCATGCTAACTGACAGAATCTTGACCTGGAAGAACTTGGGTTGGGGTAAGGTCACAGAAAGGAGTCCTACAAAAGATAAAGGGCAGCATGAGACTGAGATGTCTTCCAACAGGTAGGTGTAGTTGAGGCTGGGCTAAATGGTGATCCTGGTCTTTCTTAGACCTGATTTGCCTACATTTTGAATGCCATTGGTTGTCCCAGATATGCCTGGGGAAACCAGTCATAAGGATGGGTCCATATCAGTGTATCCAAGTAGAAAGAGCCTGATGTGTACTTCAACTCCTGCTGTCTCCTGGTTGCTGACAGCCACCACTTGAGCGGTTTCCATATTGGGTGCTTTGACTAGATTTTTTTTTTCTATTTTATTACTGATTATCAATGTGGCACAATGCTAGAGTATTTTCAAGGAAGATATCTTCTGGCACAACAATTACTGCCCAGCACTTAATGTTCTTTCATTGGGCTCAGTATTTTTAGATCCTTGTTGTCTCTGTTGACCTATTCATCATCACCAATTGCTTATTAGAATAGTTAATTGCCATAAGCAAAATGTGATCAGAGTTTTTCTTGGGCCCCAGTTCTGGTGATCTTGCTGAGGGAGTCACTGAGCCTTTAAGGAAAGGAAAGTTATAAACATCCTAAACATTGTACTCTAAATGATCATTTTTTATATAATGTTAAAATATGACTGTTTTGGTTGGCAGTGTGTTGGGTTCCACACTAACCAGTTCCTAGGCAAATTTGCAGTAGATAAGAACTCTAAAGAATGTGATAAGAAAGGAGATGGAGAGGGGGAGTTGGCCACTTCCCTTATTTCCAGTCTTGTCTTGGAGAAGCAAAGCAGAATGAGGTTGGTTGTAAAATAAAAGAATAGACTCACTTAAGAAATCTACCCATGCAATGGCATAAGACTATCCAATATATTGCCCTGCTTGCAGGTATGGTGTGGTCCTACATTGTACCCAGCTGCTGAGCAATGAGTTAGTGACAAAATGTCCAAAAATGTCCCTGTGGAGTCCTCCAGATTCTTTCTTTGGGATCAATAAACAGTATTCTTGGGGCATTTGTGGCCCTGGGAAGGAACATGGTGGATGCTATTTTCATTTTAGGTTTTCTTAAAGATGATATTGGAATTAAAATGGTTAGTTTCAACTTTGTAACTTCTAAACTTAGCCCAATACTGAATTTTTCTAATATGGCAGAAGTATGCCAGGAAAAAAAAATGTTCTTACGAAATCTAAACATTTCTATTTGAATTGTAGTTCATACGAAGTTTGAATAATTCAGACACATTCAAGTGTTTCTAGTGCCTCAAATATTACTCACTTTTTACAACTAAAATATAAACTTCCTTTCCCCAAGCAAGAAACTGGATGCAATTTTGCGCGCGCCTCCCCACTCCCCATCTGACAGTGTCTAGAAATGTCCCCAGTTGTCATACCTGGGAGGTAGAGGCACAGTTGGTACAGGCCAGGAATGTTAAATGTCCTATAATGTCTCGGGCAACCCCCAAAACAACCCAAATAAACCAGAACCTGCAGAGCCTTGGGCAAGACAAGGGACACAGACTGTTTCTGCTGTCATCCTTCCTTTCCACCACAGTCTAGGACCCCCACATGCTGTCTTGCCTTGCGTCTGTGTGTCTCAGCTCTGTGGTTGGTGCCAGCCTGAGACTAGGATCCAAGAGACAGTCCAAGGTGGCCTATAAGCCCATGGGCAAAATCACCAGACACCCACCTCAAGACCAAGCCAGGTCTTGAGGAATAAGCCTTATCTTGCAAAAGAACCTGGTTTCCAGATTGGCTTTTATTTCCTTCCCCCTTAACATGCACACCTTGTCACCCATGTGTGTATATTGCCTGATATTTTCTTTTTCACACTTCATGGAATTTCCACTTCAGTCTTCAAAGTGGGACCCATTGTAACATCTTGTAATATTCCAGAATATTTTCAGTTCCTTGGATAAATTCAAGAGAACAAAGATCCCAAAAGTATTACATGAAAATAAAACAACAGACCTTTTTTTATAAACATAAAGCATTACTCTGATCAAAATCAGTGGTTAAAGAAATATACTGTTTATGGGGCTGAAGTTGTGGCTCAGTGGTAGAGTGCTTGCCTAGCATGTGTGAGGCACTGGGTTCAATTCTCAGCACTACATTTAAATAAAGAAATAAAATAAAGGTCTATTGACAACTAAAAAATGTTTAAAAAAAAAAGAAAAAGAAAGAAATATACTCTTTAGTTTTTTGGCACCGGGAACTGATCCCAGGGGCGTTTAACCACTGAACTACATCCCCCATCCTTTTTAGTTTTCTTTTTCTGAGACAGTCTTGCTAAGTTGCTAAGGCTTGCTTTGAACTCATGATCCTCCCAAGTCTCTGGAATTACAAGTGTGTGCCACCACACCCAGCAGCAATACACTCTTGTTTCTAATACCATACCTATAAAGAAGGTATACAGGAAGTGCAGTCATCATTTATTCCTGAAGCCCTAATTGGGCTCAGCATGAAAGAGCAACAAGATCAGTTGGCAACACCTATCCTGAGCAAGCAAATGAGCAGTGGTAACATATACAACAAAAATTTTCCATGAATTCTAGATATAGAATTGTCTAAATGGAGATAGTTGAGCCCCCTACCCTGGAAAAAGCAAGAGTCAGTTCCTTTTGGGTTCAGTCCTGTATCCCCATACCATTGGCCAATAAATACAAGTTCAATGAATCACTTTTATAAATTCTAAAGTTCACACATGACCCTGTATTTTATCATATCTGCCATGGAATTAATGGGAGTCAGAAAACAATGTTGCTGAGCTCAGAGTCCTAACTAGATGGTCAACCAGACTCACTAAGCAAACAATCTGTTCCCAGAAAGAGCTTTCAGAAACATGTGATTAAAATGTTCTCCTTGACAAAATGACAAATAACTACATATCAACCTTATAGGTTGCTTGTGGATGATAAGCATGGTGATGATAAATCTTGGACTTTCACTCTGAGGTACCCTATCAGTCAAAGAGCAAAGCCAATTTTCCTAGAAGTCTTGTAATAAAGCTGATGCCTAGTTAAAAAATAAGCTAGAATCTCACATTTCATCTTAAAAATTAATGTGAATTTTGCATTCTATTCCACAATAAAATGTTTATTATAATATAAGCATGTTTTAAATGACCAGTTAAATTTTTAAAATTTTTCTTAAAAAAAAATGTTTCAGAGGGCTGAGTTTGTAGCTCAGTGGTAGAGCACTTGTCTAGAATGTATGAGTCACTGTGTTCAATTCTCTACACTGCATATAAATAAATTAATAAAATAAAGGTCCATCAACATCTAAAACAATTTTTAAAAGTGTTTTAGAAAACGGATAGTCTCAGAAAATGTATCATGTTTGTCTTGTAGCTGGACCCACCCAGTCTATGAGACATGGCTAGGGTGGTATAATACATAAAATGACTTAAATATTACTTGGTCAGGATAGTAGGTTGGATTTTGTTCCCCCAAAACAGATGTACAACCCTAACTTCCAGAGTCCTAACTGAGTACCTGTGTGTTTGACCTTATTTGGAGATAGGGTATTTGTAGATGTAATTGAGGATTTTGAGATGAGACCCCCCTGAGATTTTACCCATGAGGGAGATCTGAGACCCAGAGAAGCAAGGGAAAGGCCATGTATAGATGGAAACCAGGACTGGAGTGACACGGCCACAAGCCAAGGAACCCTGAGGACCCCCAGAAGTAAGAGGCAAGGAAGGATTCTTCCCTAGAGCCTTCACCGGGACTGTGGCCCTGCTGAAATCTTGAGGGTTTATTGAGTGAATCTAAGAAACAGGAAATACTGAAGTAGCCAATTTTAACTTTTCTACTACTTATTCTTTATTTCTTCTATTAGAAAGAGAAGAGGGATCTGTATTTTATTTTTCTCTATGTGGCTAAAGGATTTCTTTTGTGTGTATAGGGGGGCAGATACCCGGGACTGAACTCAGGGGCACTCAACCACTGAGCCACATCACCAGTTCAATTTTTGTATTTTATTTAGAGACAGGGTCTCACGGAGTTGCTTAGTGCATCACTTTTTATCAAAAGATATTTTAAAAAGAGAATATAATCTTGATTCTTATACAAACATACAGGAAGAAGTATCAAAGATTATTTTTACCTCAATAATTAATGATAGAACTCGCAAGATGTTATAAGAGTTTAAAAATAGAACTCAGAGTTCCTCACATTTATACTCAGATAAGGAATGTTGAAATGAGGTTACAAATAGTGCAAAGCTATTTGTAATATCCACAAGGTGATAATTGCATCTTACAAGCACAAGTTGTATTTCTAAGCACAAGATTTAATTACATTACTATCATTTTTGTATATGTTAACTTTTATTACAGAGTTCTAAAATAGTAAAAGACAAAGGTGGAGAGAACAGAGAAGGTGCATAAGCCAAGAAATTTCCATCTTTCATAATTTTTCTTTACAGTTTCTTTTTCCTTAGTATGTTTACTTTGAGACAAAGCTTAGATGTTAGTGGCCACCAATTTGGTGTGAATTGGGAGGTATTGACAAGACTCTTTGTTACCGCGCCCCGCCCCCAGGACTTACCTACCTTCCACCCTACATGGATTCTACTCTGGGAGACTTAATCGTTCAGTGGGCCTTGGTTGATGCCATTCAGAACCCCCATAAAGGGTTGGGTGTGGCTCAGTGGTAGAGTGCTTGCCTAGCATGTGTGCAGCCCTGGGTTCTATCCCCAAAACTGCAAAAAAAAAAAAAAAAAAAAAAAGAATCCCCCAAAGAGCAGTCCTTACAAGGTACCTGGAGTGCACTGGGCCCTTCCTTATATACTAACACATTGATTTTTACAACAACACACTTTATAAATGATGAGACTTGAAGGTGAACGAGATCAGAAGATGCCACCCTAAAATATGCTGCTTTGATATGGGGTTATTCCAAGTGGAAGAAATTGAAAAACAATAAATATAGGAGGAACTCTCTGCCCTCCCCCTTTGTGTTTAAAATCAGGACATAAATCTCCCTTTGTCCAGATATCCCTTCCTCCTCCCCACTCCTTATCTGAATAGAAGGGAAAAACCCTTAAAGATAAGGTATAAGTACATAAAAAATGTATATGCAAATATATGAATGCATATGTGAATTCATAAAAATGTCAAAATATATGAAAATATTCATATAAATATACACAGTTTATATACAATTTTTTTTTAGAAAGAGAGAATTTTAATATTTATTGTTTTTAGTTATCGGCAGACACAACATCTTTGTTTGTATGTGGTGCTGAAGCTCAAACCCGGGCCGCACGCATGCCAGGCCAGCGCGCTACCACTTGAGCCACATCCCCAGCCCTGTATACAAAATTTTTAATGGTTAGGGATAGTGTTAGGTTTATGACTAAGTTTGAGGGTAGGTTCAGGGTTAAGGTTAAGTTTAGGACATATTAAAAAAACTTTAGAACATATATATCTGTATATAAAATATATATGAACACTTATGTGAAAATATATGTGAAAAACTATATAAATATGTATGTTTTATATATGGATTAATTTAGGGATGGGTTTATTATTATGGTTTGGGTTAAAGATAGGGTATGAATATATTACTGAATATGTGTGAATATACAAATGAATTTATATTTAAATATATACATATCAAAATATATGTCAATATTCATATAAAATATATATGATTTTATATACAAATAGTTTTATGGGAGGGGCAGTGTAGGTTTAGGACTAAGATTAGGTGTAGGTTTTAGGGTTAGGATAGGGTTAAATCATATATCAAAATATATGGTCATCTACTTGAATATATATTTGAAAATATACATGAAACATAAATATATATGGTTTTTATGTCAATACATTCAGAATTAGGTATATGGTTATGAATTGGTTTAAAGATATCAAATGAATATGAATGAATATATTAACAAATTTATATGTAAATATATAAATATGTCAAAATATTCATATATGTATAAACTTAGTCCTAAACCTAAGACTACCCCTAGCCTTAAAATTATTCATATGTAAAATAATGTATATTTATAGAATTTTTACATATATTTTGATATATTATTTATATATTCACATATAAACTCATTAATATATATTATATATAGTCATATGTTTATTCACATATTCATACTCTACCAAACTGTAACCACAGCCTAAAACTAAATTTATTCTTATATAAAACATATATTTATTTAGGTTTTCCTATATATTTTTACAAATGTATTTATATATACATTCATATATATTAATATATATGTTCTAACTTAACCCTATCCTTAACCCTACCCCTAAACACAGTCTGAAACCTAACACTGCCTATAACCATCAAACTATTTATATACAAAACTGCATGTATTTTTACTAATAGTCACATATATTTTCATATATATTTTACATATTCACATACAAATTTTATATATATATACATATATTTCATTAATATATTCATATCATATCTGTAAACCTAACTGTAGTAATACATCAAGACATAAATTTATACATATATAAAACCATATATATTTACACAGATTCTCATATATATATATATATATATATATATATATATTCATTTATATATACTTACCCAATCTTTAAAATAAACATAAGCATACTCCTAATCATAAACTTATCCACATATGAAATTTTATATATTAAATATATTTTCGTATGTAATCTCAGAAAAATGTTCATAAATATATTAATATATCTTGATATATATGTTCATTCCATACCTCTACCTCAAATATTAGCCTAAACCCTAACAATGAAGCTAGACCAGTACCCACTTATATATAAAACCATATATAGTTATATAAATAGTTATATATATAGACATGTATATTTATATATTTACATATATGAATATATGTATTAATATATATTCATTTTTGTATTCTATCCAATCTTAAAAGCAATGTAACCATATGCCTAACCATATATCTATCCATACATGAAGTCACAGATATTTATATATGTTGTCATATATAATTTCACACATATATTTATATATATATTCATCTATGTTTATTAATATAGTTACCCAATATTACAACAAATCATAAACATAAGCTCAACCCTAAAGCTATTCTTATATGGAATCATTGTATGTTTATATATACTTTTATGTATATTTTCACAAGTATATTTATACATATATGCATATATCTTGATATATATGTTTGTTCTTTTACCCTAACCTAGGTCTACTCTTATTCTTAGTCCAAACACTAACACTGAAGCTAAACCAAAGCCTATTTATATAGATAACCATATATATTTATGTGAATATTCATATACATTTTACATATATATTTATATACTCACACATATATACATATATATCATATATACTCATTTATATATAATTACCTAATCTTTAAAACCAACATAAGCATAAGACTCACCATAAATATATCCATGTATGAAATCATGTATATTAAGATTTTCCATATATAATTTCACACACATATTCATATACATATGTATATATCTTAAAATATATGATCATTCTCTAACTCTAAACCTAACCTTAACCATAATCTTAGTTCAAACTCCACCACTAAAATTTACTACTATTTATATATGAAACTATATATATTCATTAAAATTTATATATGCTTTGACTTATACATTTATATACCCACATATATACATATATACATAAATAGTTATATATTCACTTATATATACTTAACCAGTCTTTAAACAAATCATAAATATCTGCTTAAATCAAAAGTTACCCATATATGAAATCATATATATATTCATATATGTGCTTTTATATATATACACACATATATTCATGTATATTTATATATATTGATATGTATATTCATTCCCTAACATTAACTCTAACCTTGCTTCAAAACAGTCCAATCACTAAAACTACTGATAATTTAAACCTACATATGTATAAAACCATATATATTCATATGAATACGAATATGTATTATGACATATATTTATGTATTCACATATATCATTATATATCTTTATATATATATATATATATATATATATATATATATATATATATTCACTCCATAACCCTAACCTAACCCTACCCTAATCTTACTCCAAACTGTATCATTACAGCTAAACCTGTACCTATTTATATATATCATATATATTTATTTAAATATTAATATATAGACATATACTTATATTCCATATATCCATCCATATATGTATTATATATATATATATATATATATATATAAATATATTCATTTCTATATACTTACACAATCTTTAAAACAAACCATAAACATATGCTTAACCCTAAAACTATTCATATATGAAAGTATATGTATTTATACAGGCTTTTATATATATTTTCATATATACATATATCTTGATATACATGTTTATTCCCTAACCCTACCTATTTCTAACCCTACACCTAATCTTAGTACAAACCCTAAAACCACAGTTAAACCTATAGACATTATATATGAAAACATATGCATTTATATAAAAATTTATATACATTTTGACATATATGTTACTTATACACATATATTCATATATGTATTCCTAATATACTAATATATTCATTCATATATACTTACCCTCTCTTTAAAATAACATAAGCATACACCTATCCATAAACCTATCCACATATGAAATTATAGATATTTTTATATTTTTTCACATACAATTTCAGTTATTCATATATATATTCATATAATATAATATGTATGTTTATTGCCTAACCCTAACACTAACTTTACCTCAAACTTTATTACCAACACTACAACTACAGCTAAGCCTATAACCAGTTTTATATGAAACTTATGTGTGTATATGAATATTCATATATATTTTGACCTATGTGTTTATATATTCATATATATCATATATGTACTCATAATATACATATTCATTTGTGTATATTTACACTGTCTTTGAAATCAAAGTAAGCATGCACTTAACAATAAACCTATCTACAGATGAAATCAAATACATTATATGTTTTCAAATATAATTTTACAGATATATATATTCATATATCTTGATATAAATGGTCATTCCATAATTTTTAAAAATTATTTTATTTGTAGATGGACACAATATTTTTATTTATTTATATTCATGTGGTGCTAAGGATTGAACCCAGTGCCTCACAAGTACAAGGCAAGTGTTCTACCACTGAGCAATATAGCCCCAGCCCCCTTGTTCTCTAATCTTAACACTATCACTACCCTCATACTTAGTAGAATCCCTAAAACTACAGCTAAACTTATACCCATTATTTATGAAATCATATAAACATATGAATATTCATATATATTTTGACATATATATTTATAATTTCACACATATATTCACATGTATTCACAATATACATATATTTATTTATGTAAACTTATACATACATATTTTAAAACTAAACTAAGCATATGCATAAACAAATTTATCCATATATAAAATTATATATATTTATATGTATTATATTAATGTTAGTTATTAATTCATATATTTATATATATATTGTTAGTTATATTCCTTCCCTAACCCTATCCCTAAACCTACCTTTAACTTTATTATAAACTCTAAAACTACAGCTATACCTATACACATTTATATTTGAAACCATATATATTTATATAGATATTTACATATTTTGACATGTGTATTCTTATATTCACATATGTATTTATTATGTAGTCATAATGTACATATATATTCATTTATATATACTTATACTACCTTTAAAATCAAAGTAAGCATATGCATAAAAATAAACCTACCTATATATGAAATCAAATATATTTATATTTGTTTTAATATATAACTTAATATATAAGTATGTATATATTTATATATAATTTCACATAGTTATTCACATATACATTTATATATATTGTTATGTATGTTTATTCACTAACCATTACCCTCACTCTACCCCTAATTTTTTTATTTTATTTTTTATTTTTTTTTTAATTATTTTATTGTTGGTTGTTCAAAACATTACATAGTTCTTATTATACCATATTTCACAGATTGATTCAACTGGGTTATGAACTCCCATTTTTACCCCGTATACAGATTGCTGTGTCACATCAGTTACATTTCCATTGATTTACAAATTGCCTTTCTAGTGACTGATGTATTCTGCTGTCTATCCCATTCTCCACTGTCCCCTCACCCCTCCCCTCCCCTCCCCTCCCCTACTCTCTCTCCATCCCCTCTACTATAAATCGTTTCTTCCACTTATATAATTTTTCTCCTACTCCTCCTTTCCTCTTATATGTAATTGTGTATAACCCTGAGGCTCACCTTCCAGTTCCATGCAATTTCCCTTAACTCTCACTTTCCCTCCCACCTATCATCCCTGTTTAATGTTATTCTTCTCCAGCTCTTCGTCTCTACCCTGTCCTTGGTTACTCCCCTTATATCAAAGAAGACATTTGACATTTGTTTTTTAAGGATTGGCTAGCTTCACTTAGCATAATCTGCTCTAATGCCATCCATTTCCCTCCAAATTCTATGATTTTGTCATTTCTTATTGCAGAGTAATACTCCATTGTGTATAAATGCCACATTTTTTTAATCCATTCATCTATTGAAGGGCTTCTAGGTTGGTTCCACAATCTTGCTATCGTGGATTGTGCTGCTATGAACATCGATATAGCAGTGTCCCTGTAGCATGCTCTTGTTAGGTCTTTAGGGAATAGACCGAGGAGGGGAATAGCTGGGTCAAATGGTGGTTCCATTCCCAACTTTCCAAGAAATCTCCATACTGCTTTCCAAATTGGCTGCACCATTTTGCAGTCCCACCAACAATGAACAAGTGTACCCATTTCCCCGCATCCTCGCCAGCACTTGTTGTTGTTGGATTTCTTAATGGCTGCCAATCTTACTGGAGTGAGATGGTATCTTAGGGTGGTTTTGATTTGCATTTCTCTGACTGCTAGCGATGTTGAGCATTTTTTCATGTACTTGTTGATTGATTGTATGTCCTCCTCTGAGAAGTGTCTGTTCAGGTCCTTGGCCCATTTGTTGATTGGGTTATTTGTTATCTTATTATCTAATTTTTTGAGTTCTTTGTATACTCTGGATATTAGGGCTCTAACTGAAGTGATTTGTTCCCAGGATTCTACCCCTAATTTTAGTAGATGTGCTAAAACTACGGCTACTCCTATAGCAATTATATATGAAACCATATATATTTATATAAATATTCATACATATTCTGATATATATTTATATATTCCACATATATTCATAATATACATTAATATTCATTTACATATAGTTAACTTATCTTTAAACCAATGTAACAACACACATAACCATAATCCTATCCTTATATAAAATTATAGGTATTTATGTTTTCATATATCATTTTACACATATATTCATAAATATATTCATATTTCTTGATATGTATTGTCTTTCTCTAACCCCAACCCAACTCTTAATCTTAGCATAAACCCTAAACTACAACTAAATCTATACCCATTATATATGAAATCATATATATCTATGTGAATATACATATATATGACATGTATTTATAATTTCATGTACATATCTATATATGTATTTACAATAAACATGTATTGATTTATATCTACTTATATCTACTTACCCTTTCTTTAAAATCAATGTAAGAATATGACTTACCCTAAACCTAGCCATATATGAAATCACATATATTCATATACATTTTCACATATAATTTTATATATATATATATATATATATATATATATATATATATATATGGTGATATGATTGTTCATGTACTTACCCTAACCCTAAGCCTATCTTTAATCTTACTACAAACCTTAAAACCAGGGCTAAAACTTACTTTCTTATGTATGATACCATATATATTTATATGAATATTCATATATCCTTTGACATATACATTTATATAGTCACATATATACTCATACATGTATTCATAATATACATATATATTCCTTTATATATACTAAATCTGTCTTTAAAACCAACATAAGCATACACCTAATCATTAACCAATTCATAAATAAAGTCTTATACATAGTTGTATGTTTTTATTTATCATTTCACACATATATTCATGTATGATTCATTTGTCATCATATATATGTTCATTCCTTAACCCTAACCATAAAAGTATCCCTAGTCTAATTTCAAATCCTAACAAAACCTCAAAAATTAGAGCCACATATATAAAAATGCATACATATTTATTTATTAAATATTCATATATATTTGGACAGATATCTTCACATTCATGTACACAACCATATATGTATTTATAATAGACATACATTCATTTATATGTACTTACCCAACCTTTAAAGCCCATGTAACCATATACCCAACAATCAATCTTTTCATATATTTTTGTTTTCATATATCATGTTTTCACACATACATTCATTTATATATTCACATATCTTGATGTATAAATTCATTCCCTATCCCTAACTCTAACCATAATCTAATTCCAAACCTTAACATACCACTAAAACTATACCTACATACTGATAAATATTTATATGAATTTTTATATCTATTTGGACATGTATTTACATATATATTCAAATATATTTATATTTTGATTTATATGTGCTTACCCAATCTTTTTTAGTTTCTTTTTGATTATAGATGGACACAACACCTTTATCTTGCTTATTTATTTTTATGTGGTGCTGAGGATGGAACCCAGTGCCTCACACATACTAGGCAAGCACTCTACTACTGAGCTACAATCCCAGCCCATGCTTGCCCTATCTTTAAGACAAATGTAACCATATGCCTAACCATAACCTATCCATATATACACACACACACACACACACACACACACACACACACACACACAGACACACACACGATGGAATTACTTAGCCATAAAGAAGAATGAAATTATGCCATTTGCTGCTAGCAAATGGATGAAACTGGAGACTCTTATGCTAAGAGAAATAAGCCAATCCCCAAAAAACCAAAGGCTGAATTTTTTTTCCGATCTGTGGATGCTAACACACAATAAGGGGATGGATATAGAAGTACTTTGGATTAAACAAAGGGGAATAAAAGGTAGAGAACAGGAAAGGGAATAGGAAAGACAGTAGAATGAATTGGAAATAACTTTCCTATGTTCATATATGAATACAAGACAAGTGTAACTCCACATCATGTACAAATACAAATACAGGAAGTTATACTCCATGTATTTATAACATGTCAAAATACCCTCTACTGCATGTATAACTTAAAATAACAAATAAAAAATTGAAAAAAGGATGCACATATAAATGAATATATATGTATATTATGAATACATATATGAATATATGTGTGAATATATAAATATATATGTCAATATATATGAATATTCATATCAAAATATATGGTTTCATATGCAAGTGTGTATAGATTTAACAGTATTTTTATGCTTTATATTCAATTTAGTGGTAGGGTTAAGCTTAGGTTTAGGGAATGAGTATCCATATCAAGATATATGAATATATATATGAAATTATAAATGTGGGAAATTATAAATGGAAACATATAAATATACATGATTTCATATATAAATAGGTTTTTGGTTGGGCTTATGTTTACATTGTTCTTAAAGACAGGGTATATATAAATAAATATATATGCATAGATTTGAATACATATATGAATATGTATATGAACATATAAATGAACCATGCTGAGCTGCTAAAAGCACAGGTGACACATTTTTATTTGTAAAATAAATATCTGTATGCACATAGATGATGTCTTTATTGTTCAGTTTTTGTTTATTTAATACCTATTTTTTACCATGAAAACAATATAGCACAGTGTTTACAGCAGGCTGGGAGTCACACAGCCTCTGTTTGGCGTCCTGACTCTGATACTTACTAGCTGTGTGACTTGGGGAAAATTTGAAATTTAATCAGAGCATATGATGCCCTTCAGATAGTGCCTAGAACATAAGCAATTTTCCTCATGTTTCTAGCTTTTATTATGACTAGCATGCTCTGAATTGGGCACCAAGTAGACACAGAAATAAATAAAGGCCTGGCTGTCAAGGAATTTATAGTCTGTTTAGGAGATTAAATAAAACGAGTAGATTTCTGCCTCCTGGGCTTAAGTGTATTCCTACAGTGGTTACTTAGTCAATATTTGCTGATACATCAACAGAAGGCGACTTTGGTTGCATTTGAACTAAACAACTTCCTGCACAGCTATGTCAGAAGATGGAACTTTCAAAAGCAAAGAAATACCTAAAGCAGAAATAACTAGTGGTCTTAAGGATCCTAGAAAAACAGGCTCTGATTAAGCACTGGACACCACCAAGGCCCTGGCTGCTTCTAGAACCCGCATCACCCTAGCCCTACCATGGACAGTGAACACACTTCATTCACTATCTGTTCACCCTGGAGATATCTTCTTGTCCACACTGCAGGCCCTGAAGGGAGGCCAGTGACTCAGTAGCTTCCACAAAAGCCACCTGGGGAACCAACTTGCACCCTGTGAGTCAGTGAGCTGGCAGCTCAGCTTTCCTGGGGATGCTCCCTTCTGGGCTCAGCTCCCTCCCAGTGCAAGGAAGGACTGAAGGTCATGGGTTGCACCTCTGGAAACAGGAACCACCTAAAGAGCCCCAATGTAGATATTTATTAACTTTCTCCTGCCTTCCCCTACCCCCTCAAGTCCTTCCTTGAGAGCTTTCTACAGGTTCATCTCTGAGTACAGTGCTTTTTACACATTATTTCATTTGATTCTCACAATAACTGCATCAGGTGGGTATTTTTGTGTCTGCATTACAGGTGTGGAAGTGAAAGTTTAGAAAGGTTAATAACTCTCCAAGGTCTCAAGATAGATTGACAGGTTGGAATCTGAATGGCTATCTGACTCCAGTTGACCCTTTCAGAGTGATCTAGACCGCCAGGCTTCTGTCTCACATTTGGCTCTTTGGGTTTGGACAAGAATGGGCACGTGTGAATATTTTACCAGTGGTTCTTAGGTAAATCCAGGCAATATTTAACTTGGGTTTATCTGGAACTTTCCCAGAAAATGCCCATCATTTTGGAAAACCCCTTCACCAATGGCCACTTGCTACTATTGGCATTTGTGGCTCTTGCACTGCTGAGAAGCACAAAGGCCTGAGAAACATCTCCTAACAGAGTCATGCCTGAGCATCTACATGTTGAAATACCTATTGCTTTATTATAAATTATTCTTTTTTTCATTATTGCTTTATAATATAGTTAGAGAATTCTATTAATTTTTTGAACATAAATGTATAGGCAAGTTGTTTTACCTGTACACTTCATTACTGGAAACTCACCTGATCATTATAAAAGATTTGTACTTAAAAGTGGGGGTTGCAGCCTGACCAGTGGCACACCTATAATCCCCGTGACTTGGGAGACTGAGGCAGAAGGATTGCAAGTTCAAGGTCAGACTGGACAACTGAGACTCTGTCTCAGCATTTAAAAAAAAAAAAAAAAGGGAATATAGCTCAATAGTTGAGTACCCCTTGGTTCAATCCCCAGAACCAGAAAAAAGAAAAAAAAGGTTGGAGGTTCTGATCATGCTGAGAACCACAGGCCTGGAAAGAGGAAGAACCAAGCTAAATGGTATCTGGGAGCTTAAAAAGACCATAGTGCTGTCAAGACATCTGCCCTGTGTTCTCTGTCTGGAAATTTCCTGTTTGGGTGGCCTTTCTGCCATACCTGCATTGGGACTGAATCACAGGAAGATCTGGGATAAGTGTCAGCTCCTGACAGCAGGGTTTTCCAGCCACTGAAGAATGGCTGTCCATAATCCTTAAAGATTTTTCCCTGAAAAGTGAGAAAATGAAAAAGAATGTTGAGAGAAGGAGTAGTGATTTGTATTCTTCCTGCAAGAGTACCAGGCATTTTTTCATAGATTTGTTGATTGATTGTATATCATCTTCTGAGAAATGTCTGTTCAGTTCCTTGGCCCATTTATTGATTTGATTATTTGGGGGGGGGTTGGTGAAGAAGTTGGGAAAAGGGCACACTCTTCATTGCTATTGGGACTGAAAATCAAGCAATCTGGAAAGCAGTATGGAGATTCCTTGGAAAACTGGGAATGGAACCACTATTTGACCTAGCTATCCCTCTCCTTGGTTTATACCCAAAGGACTGAAAAACAGCATACTACAGGGACACAGTCACAACATTGTTTATAGCAGCATAATTCACAATAGCTAAATTGTGGATACAACCTAGATACCCTTCAGTAGATGAATGGATAAAGAAAGTGTGGTACATATACGCAATGGAATATTACTCAGCATTAAAAGAGAATAAAATCATGGCATTTGCAGGTAAATGAACAGAGTTGGAGAATATTATAAGTGAAATAATCCAATCCCAAAAAAACAAATGCTGAATGTATTCTCTGATATAAGGATGCTGATTCATAATGGGGATGGCGGGTGGTGGGGGGAGCACAGGAGGAATAGACGAACTTTAGATAGGGCAAAGGAGAGGGAGAGGGAAAGGAGTGGTCATGGGGTAGGAAAGATGGTGGAATGAAACATCATTACTCTAAGTACATGTATGAAAACACGAATGGTGTGACTCTACTCTGTGTTCAATGAGAGATGTGAAAAATTGTGCTCTATTTGTGTAATATGAATTATATTGCATTCTGTCATATATAACAAATTAGAATAAATACAATTAAAAAATTTTAAAAAATACCATGCAGGAAGAGGAGCCCAATGTTCTGCACAAGAAGCTGAATGTTGACAGGGCACCTGGGTTGGTTCCAGGTCATTTGAAGACAACTTCTGAGGCCAGTGGAACATGTTGATCTGGATAAGGTAAAATCCTAGACTCAAATGCAGGGTCCGCTTCTACCTAAGTGCCTTTGTCTTCCCCCACCACCCTGAGCAACAATAGCTAATACTAATAACTTACACTGTATCTCACTTTTACCACATTACAGATGCTCTTCCAAGCTCTTTGACTGATTTCCTCACTGTTCACACAAGCACTCTGAGGTAGAAACTATTTCTATTTTCATTTTGAAGATGAGAAAACTGAGACACAGTGAGGTTGAGTTCAAGGCCTGTCTATGAAAAGATCAGGATTCTGTAATGGTTAATTTGAATTGTCAACTTGATTAGATTAGGTGTGAGAGTGTGTCTAGGAATGATTGGCATGTGGGATAGTGAACTCAAGTGGAGACCCTCCATAAGCATGGGCAGAACCATCCAATAGGACCGTGGCTTGGTTGGAATAAAAGTTGGAAGAACAAGGAAGCAACAGCAGATGGAAGCTTCATTCTTTTTGAACAGACTCTTGGTTGCTGTTGCAATCTCCTGAGGACATCAGACTCTTGCTTCTTCATGCTTCCAAAGGGAACTCTGGCAGTGATTCTTTAGGGAGTTTCCAGAAGCCTTTGGTCTTAGTCTGGGGTAGCACTGTTGATCCCTCTTGTTCTGAGGTGTCAGCATCTTGGATTGAGAAGCTACTTGTTCCTCCAGCTCTCCAGCCTACAGATGGCCACTGTGGACTATCCAGCTTCTGGTCATGTAAGCCAAATGATAAATCTCCTTTTTGTAATCATACCTTCTGTTGATTCTGTTCCTCTAGAGAACCCTGACTAATACAGATTCCAACCCAGCAGCCCAGGCTGTTACGGACTGAATCATGTTTCCCAGAATTTACGTTATTAGGAGGTGTGGGCTTTGGGAGGTAATTAGGTTTAGATGAAATCATGAGGTCCTCCTAATGGAATTAGTGCCCTTATGAGAAAAAAGTGCACTCGTTCTTTCTCTCCCAGTCTCTCTTCCATGTAAGGAACAGCAAGAAAGCAGCCTTACCAGAACCTGGCCAGGCTGGCAACCTTAGGTCAGATCTGCCAGCCTCCACTGCTATGAGAAAATAGTGTCTGTTTTTAAGGCAGCCTGAGCTGTCTATAACACAGGCCCACTGTACTGTCCCTCAGAGGTGCCCAGGTCCCTTAGTTCTGTACAGGATGGACTTCTAGCTGTTGGGCACCTTTGCCCTGGGAACCAACTTCCCATGAGATCCAGTGTGTCCCTCTGGCCTACCCCTGTCCATCACTCCCTACCTTGGGCCATTGTCCACCTACTACTCTTTCTCCTGTGCTGATAAATGAAGACAACTAGACTGACTTTATGTAGACAGATTGGGCTGCAATTCATGTGGTGCTGTCTGAGGAACATTAACTCCAAAGACTGTCTCCCTCTGTCCCCATTGTATTGTCTGATATTCCACACTTACAGAGTCGTACCTTTGACTTAAATTGCTGCCTTTCACAATATCCAATTCAACTCAATGAATATTCCTCAGACACTGTGTTAGGTGGCAGGGACACCAAGATGAAAGATATCACCTTTTATGCTGAAAACTTGTCGGGTCCCTTCTGGAGCAACAGTATCCTGGCCACTTTAAAACAGGCCTGAGCTGTAAGAATGCTCCATATCACAGGACAATTAAGCATCTATGTTATCCATGTTGTCCTGGAGAGGGGCTCAGAGAGAATCAGTTTCCCAGAGTCCCAGAGTGTGAGGAGCCCTTTGGAATGACTCTCACCTTCCATCCTGAAGAGAGAAGCTTCGACCTTCACTGCATTTCGTAGTGATCTGGACGTTGTCTGGGTTCAGGAAGTTGAGGGCGTGTCTTCAGATGTAGTGTTGCCCCTGGGGTTGAATTACACTCACTTGTCCCTTGTAACCCTGCCCCTTCTGGCCTTTTTTGGATAGAACTTTCTATGAATAAGGGTCCCCCCAGTAAAGGCCCACTTCCAAACGTGCTCGCTCTCTCTCGCCAGCCTCTCATGACTTTCTCTTGCTCTCCCATTTGGGGAGCCTGAGGCTGAGAGTAGAGAAACTGTTCCTGAAGGTTGTTTAAAGGTAAAGTGTGTCTCTGGAAATTTGGTGTCTCTGGAAATTCACACGAGCGACTTTAAGTTCAGCTGCCCGCACAGGTCGGGGGCAGCACCAGATGACTCCAGAAATCTGGGAAACACCTCAAAAAAGTCAGGTCAAATGGGATGGCGTATATGAGACTAAAAACAAAACTAAAAAAAGTAATAATAAAACAATCATAATGAAACCAATAACTAATAAGCTCTCTTCTTAGGCAAAGGAGTATGCTACCTAAATTGATCTCCACAATAATTCTACAAAATAGGGTCTAAGAGCCAGTAAATGTTTAAATTATCTGCTTTGTTAACTTAAAAAAAAATGACTAGAATGACTTTAGAGAACCTATAGTAAAGCCAGGTACCGTGGTGCATACCCATAATCCCAGCTGCTCAGGAAGGTGAAGCAGGAGGATGACAAGTTCAAGACCAGCCTCAGCAACTCAGTGAAATCCTGTCTCAAAACAAAAAGGATGTAGCTCAGCACCTCTGGTTCAGTCTCCAGCACCACCCACACAAAACAACAACAACAACAAGTCTACAGTAAGTAAATTGGCGGGGTGGAAAGGAGGTTGTACTGGGGCTTGAACCCAGGGTGCTTTCCCACTGAGTTGTACCTTTGACTTAAGTTGCTGACTTTCACAATATCCAATCCAACTCAGTCCTTTTTATTTTTTTTATTTTGAGAGAGGGTCTTGCTAAGTCGCTGAGGGTCTCACTAAATTGCTGAGGCTAGCCTCAAACTTGTGATTTTTCTGCCTTGGCTTCAGCCTCCCTCGTTGCTGGGATTACAGGCATGTGTCACTGTGCCCAACCAATATAGATCCTAATTTTCTCTACTCCTGGGGATCAAACCAGGGCCTTGCATATGACAGACAGGTACTCTACTACCTGAGCTATATCCTCAACTTACCTTTCTTCCTCCCTTCATTTCTTTTTTTCAATAGACTTTAATTTTCTAAAAATAGATTCTTTAGACTTGGGGTAGATTTGTTTTGTTTTGTTTTGGCTCTTATACTATGTTTCTAGAAGTCTAGGAATGGAAAAAACATATTATGACTATAGTCTTATCACTTCTAATTGAGCAACAAAGAAAGGTAAAGAAAGGATCTTCCACAGTCACAAACTTCATTGATTCTGTCATTGTTCTCTTCCTTCAGGGGCACTACAAGGAGAAACATAGGAATTAAAAGAAATGGAAACCTCAGTGGGCTGATCAGCAGGGTCACTTACCTCAGGATTCTACTCGTGGGACTTTTGCTTTATTTTACCCTGCTTATCACTCACACAAAAAAGTTGAACATATACCTATAATATGTATATATATACACACACACACATATATCACATAAAATTTTGTGCATGCTCAATTATTTTTCCAGTTATATCCATGGTCTACTGCTTACATAGTATGCATAGTATGTGCTTTATGGAACTCATTGAAAATTAAGTGTAAACGTCTGGAATTTAAAAATGTAAAAATTCTAAAATCTATTTCTACACCGATAGTCTGTTGCCTACCCACCACATGCACACAGGCCACTCCAGTGACCTTTCCATGTTGCCGTTTTCAACAGCAGGAGCACTGACTCCAACTAGGGCCTGAAGTTTCACTGAGCTCAGAACAAACCAAACTTAAGACTTCCTGGGCTGCTGATGAAGTGCACTCAGACAAAGAGGAGATTCCATCAGGGAGCAATGCCAACAAGGCATTCTCTTAACCCCACAAAATATCCTGGCAAAGAATTCTGTGGCTTTGTGTGTTTTTAGACAATAGGCCTTACACAAACATGATGTCAGATAGGGAGCGACCGTCTGTCTGCAGAATTTGTTTTTTTTTTTTTCCTAAAACTTGCTTACCCCTGACTTTGCAGCCAGCCACAGCACCTCTCATGGTACATAATGACAAAGAGTGACACTTCCCCTGCACAGGAAGTGCACAGGCACTGCCCAGTTAAGGCAGGCCCAGACCTACTGTACACATACCTGAGAATCTCACCAGAGGGCCCCTCAAAACAAGTGGAACCAAATCCTTTAGACAAGCAACATTGGAATTTCTGTGTGTATCAGCTTTGGGTTTTTTTTGGTTGTTGCATATTTATTTATTTTTTAATCAACTGATTGAAAACTCACAATTAGGGTCAGAGAAAAATACAACACAGACATCATATTATAATTAAATGAACCCAAGCTATATCTCATCTTTTGACCATTATTTTGTTTTGTTTTGTTCTGTTTGTCCCAGATGCAGAGGTTTAGAATCCGGATGGTTTTAATCATGAAAGTTCTACTCTTGGAGACAAACAATGCTTCTTCTCCTTATTTCCTATGTTGCTTCCAACAATTGACAGGGAAAGACAAAGTGTCAAAGTTTGGCCAATGTAGACATAAAAAACACATCCTATGGGGAAAATTCATCAAATAGAGCTTTCTAAAAAGCAAGATTAAAAAGCACTGATGAAGAAAGTGTGTCAAGTAGGTTCTCTGGACAAAGGATAAAGCTAGTTTTATTAAAGTGAAAGAGCTGCTTTCAGGGGTGGCTTTGAGAACATTCTCTAAGCTGTTGATTTTGCAGGTCCTGTGTGAGCACTTCAACCTGAGGGAGGGAGGGGTGGTCAGCCCTGAGCCAAGTACTTCTCTCCTGGTAGGATCATCTTTGCCTTGAGATACTTGGGATGCAAACGAGTTGCTACATCTGTGAAGAGAGCACACAGATCATAAATTGGGGACAGGGGAGGAAACACAATCATAAGAATAATTAGGTTAAACATCCTGGGAAATTGCTGTTTTAGTGATTCCTCAACAGTTGTACTTTGATGTTGTTTATCCTTGGAGAGTCATGGACGGTATACTGGCTTTAATGATGCATTTTGTTTCTGAGGTCGATGAGACTGAGAATAGTGGGAGTAGGAGGGTGAAAGGTACAGAGTAGCTAAGAAGGCATGAGTTAGTGTAGGAAAGCAGGAGAGAGCACATACCATGCAAACAAGCTAAGAGTTAAGATTCCTGGAGTGCATTTGTCCTTTGCAGGGATAACTGATTGTCTCATTCCCCTCTCAATTTTTATTCCCTTAATCTTAAGGAGTGCTGCTTTTCATGGGGGTCCATGAATGTTTCCACCCCACCCTCACAGCTAGAGAACCTCTTCACCCAACTGTGGTTATGTCTTGGTTCATTTTTCTGTTGCTATCACGGAACACTACAGACTGGGTAATTTATAATGAATAAAGTTTTATCCAACTCATGGTTCTGGATTCTGGGAAGTCCAAGGTGAAGGTGTCACCTCTTAGGTGGGCCTTCTCATTGGTGGAGACTCTCTGCAGAGTCCAGAGATGGTGCAGGGCATCACATGGCAAGAGCAGTTCATACCAGCAATAGAGTCAAACTGGCTTTATAACAGATCCACTAGAAATAACCCACTTATCCATGCATGGATTAATCCATTCATGAAGATAGAGCCTTTATGACCTAATCCCCTTTAAGGGTTCCACCTTTTAATCTTTTGGAATTAAATTTCAACAGAAATTTTGGTAGGGATATTCAAGCCATAGCAGATCTAAGGGACTTCGAGCTACATTGACCACCATGGGGGTCAGAAAAGTCCCAGAGCTTCGCTTATGAGAATCCAGGTAGGATAGTAATCCTCAAATCTGGTTGCACATTAAAACTCCCTAAAGCAGTTTTAAAATGTTGATTACCTGATTCCTTCCACAATCAGAAATGTCAGCTTCATTGGTCTAGGATAGGGCAGCAGTACCATAGTAGGAAAAAGTTCCGGATGACCCTCAAGTGGAGCCAGGGCTGGGAAGCTGTGGGAAGCTCTGCCTTTCCCTGCAGGCCCCCGGTTGTCAGGATGAATACAACTGTGTCAATTAGCCACGTAAGGATGTGCTTGAGTATTGTAGCTGTTCTCCAGGCTTTTGTCATGAAACTGTAATTCATAACCCTTAAGAGAATCTGCCACACATTCAAATATATTTTATTATTTTCATAGCACCTTCCTAGCTACATGAAATAGTGCCTGGAAACAAGGAGACACCCATCAGGATAGAAGCCCAGCTTGTTTTTTTCTTTTCTGTCTTCCAAGTGCCTTGGACCAAAATGTATTTAAAAATAACTTGGTGAAGGGCTGAGGTTGTGGCTCAGTGGTAGAGCGTTCACCTAGCATGTGCGAGGCCCTGGGTTGAATTCTCAGCATAAATAAAGATATTGTGTCCAACTACAACTAAAAAATAAATATTTAAATAAAATAACCTGGTGAATGGGTAGATGAATGAACAGAGAAACTTGACACTATGTTGTACTAGTAAACTGAAATATGTTCAGTGATAGAATCTAGATTAAAAACATCTCCATGTGAGAACGCTGAACTGAGTCCAATCAGATAAATAACAGAGGGTAATGCAAGGCCCTGTTCTTAGGTCCAAGAGCCAGCACAGATGAGCTCAGACATGTTTTCAGCAACACATGAAAAGGACTTAGTGGTTAAAATGATAGAGCCCTTAATCATAATAGACAGAATCTGGAATATAGGAAGTAATTGTTTCACTTTCATCATTTTTCTGATCATTTCTGTGGTATTATGTGCTATTCTGAAAAACCATGACTGGGGGTAAGGACTACATAAAAACTGAAGAGTGTTTGGAGAAGATTCCTAGGATATTAGGGGACATCAAACCATGTGTCAAAGGGAATAGTTGGACTGATAAATTTTAACTGGGAGTGATAATATTATTGGAAGGATCATTGGGAAAATAGATTAGATTTATTTAATGAGACCTCAAAGAGTTGGACTGGGATCACATTTTAACTTCACATAAAGAATAATGAGTTTTCAAGTTCAAAGCTAGCCAAAGAATGAATATGAAATGGAATATTCAGCACAGAGTGAATTCCCTGTTGCTAGAGGTGTTCTCACAGATGTCAGTATACTGATGCTGAGACTAAGGAGCACCGGACATCTTGTTTAAATGCAGACACTGCTTCCTAGATCTGCAGCAGAGCCTGCTTTCCTCTGCGTTTCCGACTAGCTCCCAGGTGTTGTCGATTCAGTGGCCTTTAAGACCCTTTACATGTAGATCTTTTTCATGTTTCTATGAAATAGTTGCATGTCTCCTACACTAACTCTATTCCCTTTGCCTTCCAACTGTGACCCTGTTACACGAAGCTATGAAGAAATACCTCTAGAAAACTTCCCAAAGAAGACCAAAGTCTTCTATGAATGCCATGTACTGACTTTCCCATCACAGAGGAACAGAAGGACTACTAGACTGTGATCATTGTTGGTAATTAGCTATGGCTGGGTTATTGTTTCTATTCCTGGAGAACAGACTATATTTTTGTAAAGATGGAAAATGAGTAACATCTGCAAAATTTTTCTTGCTCTTTTTGTTTTGTGCATCTCTGTGTTGGTCAGTTTTTCATCACTGTGACAAAATACCTGAGAAAAATATCTTAAAGGAGGAACAATTTATGTTGGCTCATAGTTTCAGAGGTTTCAATATATGGTTGGCTGGGTCCATGGTTTCTGGGCGTGTAGTGAGGCAGTATGATTGCAGAAAGACATGGTAGAGCAAAGTTGCTCACCTCATAACATCCAGAAAGCAGAGCGAAATAAGCAGAGATGGGGAACAAGATATAGTTCCCAAGGGCACACCTCCAAGAACCCACTCCTTTCAACTAAGTTTCCACTATCTCCCAATAGTCCATTCAGCTTTGAATCCCTCAATGGATTAATCCACTGATAAATCAGAGCCCGCAAGATCCAATCACTTACCCAAATCCATACCTCTGAGCATTGCTGAATTAGGGACCATGCCTTCAACTCATAAGCCTTTGAAAGACATTCCAGATCTAAACCTTAACAATCTCTATAGACAGATTAGGGAGAAATTTATAAATTTCCCTCCAAACTAAGACAAAAGAAAATTTTAAGTGTACATTCCCATGGCTTCATAATTTTCTATCCAATTAAAAGGTTTATAATCCCCTCTCTTTTTGCTAGAAACTCCCCAAGTAATCTCTTCGAGGCGCTAAATGTGGGGGGTAGAGAATACTTCTGTCACCCACCATCTACCCCAGTTCCACAGAGACTACAGGTTGCCCCTCCTCATAGTGTTATCCCTCTTTTCCTTTGTTATATAACCCCTGATTCTGTGATAGGCATATAACTTTCCAGGGGGAAAGAGATCTTATTTCCTAGATTCCTACGGTCATTTTCCTGGTCGCTCTTTATAATGCCAATAATGATGGGAAAAGATATTCCACTAGGAATAAAATAATGATATGAAGTTTTTATTGAAGCATTGCATTGAAAAGGGTATGCGATAGCACAAGGAGCAGTGAGATAAGATCTTTGACCTTCAGCCGTGGTACTAAATACTGATTGGAGGAAGATGCGGCTTTAGGTTATGACATTCTTGAAGAACTTCATTCATCATGAATCTCCCCGCCTGTCGTCAAGAGGGATTAGAGGATCAAAAGTCACAAAACGATCAATTTCTATTCTTGGTGGTAAGGATGGGGCTATGGTAGTTCTTCCGTCTATTGGTGGCTTCTTCTGATAAAATAAAAATCAAGACAAAAATGCGTTTATAAATACTTGACATGGAAAAGCCATATATTGAGTATCTACACAATAATAATATTTTTAAGTTACATGTGTAGGAAGGGAAGTATTTTCAACCAATACCATTTTTTTTAATTTCATTAACTTATAACCAAGTCCTGTTTATTGGAATATATATGATAGGTAATAAATAAAATGTAAAGTACTTTATTTCTTTAAAAAGAAAATTGAGCATTCTGTTTTCAACCTTGTCTTTCAGCCTATCCTTCTGGAGAACTAGAAGACTTGGACAAAAATAATTCTTTTAAAGCATGTTTGAAGGGAGCAGATCTAAGACTGGTAAGTTTTATGGACCCACGAATGTTACAGGGCAAGAATCCCAGGAAAGCATTTTGTTTTACTTTTCCCCTCAAGGCAAATGGCAATTCCAAAAGTAGTGCTAAGAAGCAGAGTAGAGCTTTTGATAAACTCCAGGGCTGAGGAATGAAAGTTCCCATCCAAGAGCTACCAGAGAGAAAAGGTCATGGTAAGTAACCAGGGTTTTAAATAGAAGCCCAAGGACCTCCCCTGAGGAGTGAAGGGTGAACCAGAAGGATGTGTTCTAATCTTCTCAGTCTCTTATTAGACCAAGGTAAATTGTGAATGTCATGGCCAAATCTCATACCACAAGAGAAACCAAAGTAAATCCTCTGGTGGAAGACAACTTCATCCAGACCCTCAAGTTATTTCTACAGTTTTCATAAGCAATGTTTCCCATTTAATAAAAACGAATCACTCCTCCTGAAAAAATTCCAAAATGGGAGGTTAAAAACATATTTTTGCTCCAGTGAAAAATAAAAGAAAAAAGAAACAATAGCAGATACTTCAGAGACCCCCAAAGAGGCATTATTACACACTGATTGTAAAAAACTATGACTAAGCTGCTCGAGAGATTAAGTATTTAAATGGCAGCTTTGGGTATCAAATGACATTTAGAACTGAAAAACAGAATCCCAGCAACTCAGGATGCTGAAGCAGAAGGATTATAAGTTCAAGGCCAGCCTTGACAACTTAGCAAGAACCTGTCTCAAAATAAAAAATAAAAAGGGCTGGAGATATAGCTCAGTGGTTGAGCACCCCTGGATTCAATAACCAGGACTGGAAAAATGATAATTAAAATGAAAATTCAATCAATTGGTTTAATATCATGTTAAGTACATCTGAAGACAGAATTAGTGAACCGAAAGATAAGTCAGAAGAAAATAATAAGATTGAAGTATATTGAAACAAAAGGATGGAAATTATAGTAAAGGACATAATCAATGTAAAGGTCAAATGTGTATTTGTAATTTGAAAAGACTAGAAAGGGAATAGGGAAGAAGTAATATTTGATAAGATAATAAATAATAATTTTCCAAAAATGATGAAAGTTATTATTCTGAAGATTCAGGAATCACTGTGGACCCCAAGCAAGAGAAATACAAACAATTACACTTTAAGTAAAACTAAAAACAATAAGTTTTTTTTAAAATCAAAGACATTTTAAAAATCAAATTCTATGGATTTAAGTGAGTGCTTTCTTCCTTTAAAATTTTCTTTCTCATATTATTTTTTGGTAAGCAACATCGAATTGAAGTTTGAGAGAACTAGTATTAATAACTGTTCTCAATGTTTTTCAGAAATTTTACAGTAATCCTTTTCAGACAAATTCAAAAGTTTTAGTTCTTCTATTAACTAGCAGTTTTGTTAGGATGGGGATTCAAATCCATAACTAATTATTTGGAGTTTTATTAAAAAGAAGGCATAAATTAAAAGAATAGCTAGTATTATGATAACAAACATCAAAGACTTTCACATTTTTGTGTCCTTCCCTTTATTTTCCTGAGCCCTCACTCCTCTTCCAAGTATTCATAATAAACAAACAGAAAAACAAGAATAAAAACTTACACAGTAATTCAGTTGTTCACATAACCTCTGACAGCGCTGCAAGAAAAAGGAGGAAAATGCAGTTATGTGTCATTTAATTTTTAAACAACTTCATCTAAGTTTAAATATATTTTTAAATGTCCTGAAGAAAATAATACAATACTTAAAAGAAGAAATTACAAAAATTGCTTTAAGGTCCATGGTAAGTATAGAAGCTTGCTGCAATGTAACTTGGCAGTCATATAGAAGAGAAGGGAGTTAGGGGTTAATTGAGATGAATGGCAGTACAAAAACACTTCCAAATATTAATTCTACCAGGAAAAACAACACGGAGTCTTAGGAATATAGTGATTTATCTCTACCAAGCTATTTAGTCTATAAAGGAAGAAGGCAGAAAACCAGGTGCAGAAGGGCTGCAAGCTGTTCTGAGCAGAAACTTGAGCTTTCAAAGGTACTCCAAGCAACTTCAAGAAGATGCAAAGCAGCAAAGAGGCCACAAGCTGCAGGTCTACATCTGTGTTAAGGATGATGGCAAAAAAAAAAAAAAAAAAAAAAAAAAAAAAAAAAAAAAAAAGCAGAAATTTGGCAATTGAGATAAATTGCCAAATTTATCTCAAATAAATACATATGACTCTTTAGGAGGAATTTTGAATAATATATGTATTTACAGGTTTACAATGTGAAACATCAATTATCAATGTGCAGTCGCTCTTCTATAGACTCTCTGAAAAGTAAAGACACTAATTTACAAAAGCAAAATAATCTTATTGGTTTCTGATTACTCACTTGAATTCCATTTATTTTTTATTTTTATTTTTTGACACAAAAATTGTGCATATTTATGAAGTATAGGATAATTCAAAACATGTATACAATGAGTATGATCAAATTAGAGTCAGTAGCATCTCCATCTCCTTAAACATTTATCATTTCTTTGTGGTGGGACTCTTTAAACCCTTTGATTTGTATTTCAAACTTTGCTCATAAGTGATATTTCATGATTGATGTTGTCCCCTTATTTGCAAAAGAGAAGTAGCTAAACAAGTTGGTGAGTTCAGGTGACACAGGGTGTGTGTTAATAGTCCTTGCAGGTCCCGAAAGGTTTTTCTGATGATATTCCCTAATTGGCAGAATTTCCATCTCCTACATTCAGACTGTTTCCTATGCTTTTTGTCTTAGGTTTTTTAATCTTTACCTCTCAGAAAACCTTCCACTTTTACTTTTTGGTTTTTTGTTTGTTTGCTTTGGTTTATTTTTCTTTTCTTTTTTTTTTTTTTTTTAGTTGTAGATGGAAACAATACCTTTATTTTATTTATTTATTTTTATGTAGTGCTGGGGATCAAACCCAGTGCCTCATACACGCTAGGCAAGTGCTCTACCACTGAGCTACAACCCCAGCCCCTCGGTTTGTTTTTTCATGCCAGCAATTAACCCAGGGCTCTCTACCACTGAGCTACATCCCTAGCTCTTTTTATTTTTTTATTTTGAGACATCATCTAGCTAAATTGTCCAGGCTGGCCTTGAAATTGTGATCTTCCTACCTCAGCCGCCTGAGTAGCTAGGATTACAGGTGAGCACCATTGCTCCCACCCTAATCATACTGTATGTTCCTGAAAATATAACTTTGAAAATGTCAAATGTTTTCTCCCTAAATCATATCTTCCAAGGAGACAGTAAACATCCTCAATTGAAGTATTAAATGGAAAGAATGAGAAAGCAAGGAATTACCTTCCAGCTTAAGAAAGGATACTGTTGAATTCCAGGATGAAAACGTATTTCCTGTGAAAATTGAGAGACAGAAAATATGGAGATGGAGGAAATTTGCAGTAATGATAATCACAGTAATTGACTAGGAAATGTAATCTCTAAATTTAATCTCTAAATCTTTGAACGGGTGATCTGTGTTTTGTTTTATGTGCTATCCTGGCACCTGACACAATTGCCTGACTTGCAGATACTCAGTAAAGTTTGGTCTTCAGAATGAGTGAATGAATCTTGTATATGCTAACCACAGTCACTAATCCTTTTCAAGACTGGGACATATTACCTCAGGTCATCCTCTCAGGGATACTACGCTCCCCTTTGTTCATAATAACAATTTGAGCTGTAGTCCTGCTCCACCCACTACCTCTGTCTGCTGTCTCTGAGTCCAGCTACTCCAGAGCAATCAGCTCCCCCTGCCGGGGTCACTCCCTCACTGCAGTGGGTCTCAACGTTGGCTGCCTACTGAAATACTTTTCTGGGTAGTTTATAAGTAAACTACCATACCTGGATCAAACTCTAGACCAATAAAGTCAGATTTTGGGGCGTGGCACCCAGACATTAGGGCTTCTAAAAGTTTCCCAAATGATTCCAAAGGACAATAAAGATTGAGAACTACTGCTGTGCTCTGAGGCCAGGCTCCTCCATTCCCCATGACTCAAATCTCTTGTTTTTCTAACAATTATTTTTAAAATAGAAAGAGCAGCTTTCAGGTCCAAAGGAACTCTTAAAAATGGAAATGGTGGATTTTTTCCTCCACAATTATTTTGTTGTTGTTGCCAGGATTGGGTGTCACTAAAAGTCAGAATGTATGAACCAAGACTATTTGCAGAAATAGGCATTAAGAGGTTACTTACTGGTATGCAATCAGCTGTGAGCAAAAGGGCAGTGAGCATAATCATCACTTTCATCTTTCAACTCTATCTACAAGTAAAACAAGAGTATTATTTATTTTTTTAATATTTATTTTTTAGTTGTAGTTGAACACAGTATCTTTATTTTATTTATTTATCTCTATCTGGTGCTGAGGATCAAACCCAGGGCCTTGCATGTGCTAGGCGAGAGCTCTACTGCTGAGCCACAACCCCAGCCCAAGAGTATTATTTTTTAACTTGGGAAATATGGAACTCTTTCCTGTTCACAGTCCATAATGTGGCTCAGGAGCCAGTAGTAGCTGGGCTGAAGGCTGTTCTCCAAGGAACCAAAGGGTGTGTAAATTAGAGATTTAGAGATGCTGGAGGACATTAAACGATTGGAATGTAGATTGTGATTCAAATGCCTTCAGAATAATGTGTATCCATAATTAAGGATCTCTACCATTTATGTATAGCATAAAACATTTAATGCTTATTAGGAATATTTTCTCAATTAATTTAATAGAACACTCATTTCTAGTAATTTTTTTTGAAAACATGGCTTTTTCATATTTATTTTTTCATTGATTAGAACAGTGACCTTGATGGATAGATATCTATCCTGTTAGTTCTTTATAGTATGATGTAAACTATTTGATGTATTAGTAAATCCACATTGGTACAAAGTTTTCTGTCTTCTATTGTGGCAAGTTTTATTTTTATTATTTATTTATTTATTTATTTATTTTGGTGTGTGGTACTGGGGATTGAACCCAGGGCCTTGTGCATGCAAGGCAAGCACTCTACCAACGGAGCCATAACCCCAGCCCTGACATGTTCATTTTGCAGATATAAAAGAAAAATTTAGAAGCGTTGCTATTACCCTTTTAAAATAATATATAAAATTTCTTTTTTTATTGTTTTGAAGTAAGAAAAGGGAGATGAAACATTTTGAACATAAATATAATGTAGTATTTCTCCATAAGCAGAATACTATAATTTTTATAAAGTGTATTGATTCATTTTCATGAGTAAGTGATATCATTTATAGCTAATACTTATCATAAAAATTAATTCTGGAGCTGGGGGTATAGCTCATGGTAGAGTGTCTGCTTAGCATGAGCAAGGATCTGGATTTGAGCCCCTCCAAACAAACAAAAATTAATTCTGCCATTTGAAGTATGTTTTATAAGGAGAGCTATAAATATTATTTTAAAACAAAAAATAACAGCACATATCCAATTCTCTTACATTATGAAATGTCATAAGAGTATATCCTGAACCCAAAATGTCAACAGCTGATTAAAAAAATCATGTTAAATAATATTTGACATGGGAAGAGAGACTTCAAGAGAGCTTCAAGAGAGTAAAGAAAACCTTTTATGTAAACACATTGCCAACTAGGAATGCTAACATTCTTTATTTTCTCTCCTTTTACCTGTAAATGTTGTTCCCATTTTTTCTCATGTTTCTAAAAATATGTAGGAAGGAAAGGGAGTTGTACATTTCCAAATTAACTTTTAAAAATCCACATCTGTAGAATTTTTGCGTGTTCTTTTTCTATAATTTGTTTTTAGACATTAATTGTCTTAAAGCCCTAATATAACCTACAACAAACATCAGAGTAAAGTATTAACAATATATATACCAAAATAAATAAATATAAGCATACACACATAAGCATAGAAGATAATATTTAAAGTGCCAAATAAAAATATATATTGTAACTATACAAGTGAATTAAAATGCTATTTTCAATGTATCAAGGAATTCTTCAATTTGCAACATTTTAGTTGTCCATATCTTTTATAAAATGAAATTATTTATAATTCAAAGGACGTACCTTGTACCACCAGGAAGAATGACTGCCCAGTATCTGTAAGAACTTCTTTGAATCCTCCTTTGTAGATGATCCAGATAGTCGAAAGATATTTATATGTGTGGATACTAATGATGAGTGATATCAGCACATTTAAAAAATGACTTCTGAAAACCCTCATTTACATATGATGAAACAGGGGTTTCCCTGGCAGGTCAACACCTCAATTTTTGTGGGGCTAAGACCCTTGTTCCTGTTTGTATAACACATTTTTGTGGTTATTCATGAGACATGAATAATTCTTTCAGGAGACCCAAGGGTTTTGCAAATGGACTATAAGAATTGCAACAACCAGGAAAGTATCATGATGTCCTAGCAGTAGTAGGTAGGAGATTTATCTTGAGATTTTCAACTTTGAAGACTTAAATCCATCGAAACTTGTGTGAATCACAGACTTGCACAGGAATCTTATTTCCCCTTCCCTCAGAGGCTCTCTGTAGGCTGGGAGGAAACACTAGATTGGGAGGCTGTAATCCAGGCTCAGCCACTGCTTAGCCGTGCAGAAACATGACTGGACCCAGGACTAAGAGTGGGAAGCCTCTGATTAACTTGGTTAAGACAGCCAAACAATGCAGAACCTTCTTTATATCCCCTCTAAGAGGCAGGTTGATGTAATCAGTATAACTAAGATCTTGAATGAATGAATTTTTCAGTTTTCCCCTAACACTTGAAAATCCATCAAGTACAAACTACTCAGACTCTTTTGGGTTTTCTCCTTGTGTACTTTAGAAGATTTAGACTGGTATCTAAACCACTAGATGCTTACTTGCTGGAACTGGCAGAAAGGTTGGTTTTCTTGAGGCTTAGAAGATATGAGTAAGTCAAGAAGTTAGTCTAATTGCTAATCTACATCCTCTTCAAAATAAAAAGATAGAAGTAAAGTTAATTTTTGAACAAAATTCATTTTTTATTTTCTTAACTAGTATATTTTATAACACACACATGCCATTTTTGAAAATTTAAGAGCTACAATTTAGTAATTCCACTCCTATGTATATCCAAGAGAATTAAAAATACGTATTTTCAAAAAGCATATACATGAATGTTCATAGCAGCATTTTTTCATAATAACCCCAAAGTGGAGACAGCTCAAATGTTCTTCAACTGATGAATGGATAAGCAAATAAGATATATCTAAACAACGGGATATTATTCAGTAATAAAAATTAACAAAGTACCTATGAATGCTACAATATGGATGCACTTTGAAAACATTATACAAAAACAAAAAGAAGCCAAACACAAAACATCACTTGTCATATGATTCTATTTATATGAAATATTCAGAATAAGCAAATCCATAAAGGCAGGAAGTATATTGGTAGTTGATAGAGTCTGGGTAGAGGAGGGAAATGGAGAGTGACTACTAATAAGCAAGGCACTTCTTTTTGGGTGGTGGAAATATCTTGGAATTAGTGAAGTAGGATGCACAGCTCTGCGGATGTTTTAAAGACCACTCAACTTTATGGATGGCCAATTATAGTTCAGTAACATTTTTATAGAAAAATGTCACATTCACACACACACCCACACACACATACACACATGAATGGAAAAGAAAATATGAACCACTCACAATCCCAACACACAGAAATAATCACTGATGACTTTTCAGTGCTTTTCCTCCTTCTTTTCTTTAGCATATTATTTATGTTGCTGAAATTATTTAGTAAAGTCTTACTTTGAAAAAAACTAATATGGCGATTATGTAACTATAAACTCTTTATAAACACTAATTTTTATAGATGCCTAAGAGTTTATTGACTGACAGATGAGAATGAGAGAAAAGAAGAAAGGGCAGATGGAATGCAGCATCCAAAGGACCCAGAGAAATTAATTACCTTGCCTGCTGCAGAGGCCACAGTCTGCCCATCTGGTCAGATTCTTTTGATGGAGGAGGTGTTGCTAAAAAGTAACTAATAGAAACTACTCTTATACTGGGTCATTCTTGGAGTTTTAAATATGTAACAGACACAAATGCAGATGCACTTGCACAGGTATGCTGAAACACATTATTAAAGCAGCCATACAATCAAAATCAAACTTTCACTAGGATATGAAGAAGCAAAATAGAAGAGAAGAAAGAGCACTGGATTTAGTCAGAAGGCCTGGGTTTCAGTCCTGGCTCCACAGGTAATAACTGTTACCTACAAAAAGGTACCAAAAAGAAAAAAAAGAATCTCTCTCTCTCCAAGCCTCAGTTTCTCCATCCATGAAATGGTGTTTCATCAATTCTAGTTACCGCACAGAATGATGTGAGGATCAACTAATATCTATATGAAAGAGACTTGAAAATTGTATAACACAAAATCAGGAGATACAATAAATAATGTGTGGGAGGCTGAGGTAATAGATTCACTTGAGCCCAAGTGTTCAAAACTAGCCTGGGCAACATAATGAGAGTCATCTAAAAAAAAAAGCAAATAAATTAATGATTGATTCAAAATAAAGCCTAAGAAATATTTTGCTTGAGTAAATACTATAATTTAGCCTTTAAAAAAAGAGAAATAGAGATTGAAAGACAATCTTATTTCTTTGGATCATGCCACCTTGAAGGTTCAGAGAATGACTTGGAACATTAGGTGATAAATTTTAAATGCTATTCTGGTTCATGAAGGATAAGACACAGAGGTAAGAAAACAGAAGGCAGAGATCAGTAAGTGGACTTTCCTTAAATGCCTTTCTTCCTTCCCTCCTTTCTTCATTCCTTCCTCTTTTTCTTCCCTCCTTTGTTTAACAAATAATTATTTTGAACCTACCACATATATGGCACTGGGAATACAAAAATGGATGAAATATATTTTCTGCCTTTGAGGAAATCAGTCTAACAGCAAATCCAGACTCACAAATGGTTAAAGCACAGTGCCCTACATGCAGCGACACAGGTATGCTGGGGTGTTACTTGATATGGAAGAGGAACCTCACTCCAAAGGCTTCCAGGAGGAAAAGACGATTTCACTGAATCTTAGTGATGAGCAGCCTTTAACTAGGTTTAGTGGGAAGGGTGGAAAAGGTATGTTGGGCAGAGGGGACAGCATGAGAAATGCAGGAAGTAAGAAATTTAATAGGGTGATTTTACAAAATCACCAAGAATTCACTCTTGTTGAAGGTGATGAGGCAGGAAGTAGCTGAAGTCAGTACCTACAGTGATGTTCTAGGAAGTCTGACAAGTTGGGTGATTCCAAAGTCAGAAAAACATTCAAGGAAGTAGTTGTCATGTCTGCCTTACAGCAGAGATGACTTATGGTTAATAGAGTCAAAATAAAAATGTCTAAATGGAAAGGATCTCAATTAAAATGTCAAATTACTAACTTACTTCATGCATAAGGCACTCTTAAAATAAATTAAAATGATAAATAACTTCATAGAAAAGTAGACTAAGAACATGAATAATCTGTTCAAAGGAGAAGGAATAAAAATGGATTGCAAATTGACAACATGTTAAAATGCACATACACTTTCACCCAGCAATTCTACATCTAGAATTGCCAAGTCAATATAATCATACAAGGAGATAGAAACAATGGAGAAGAAGTTTGATTGCATTGATGCTTATAATTATAAAAAAAAAATCAGTTTTCAAATTCTCCATCAGCTAAGGACTAGTAAAATAAATTATAGAAGGTTAGGGGTGGAGCAAGTGGCATGCCCAAGACCCTGGGCTTGATCACCAGCACTAAAAATGATTATGGCAATTCACATAATGTAATGCACTAAATTAGTTATTTAAAAGAATAAAGTAGATTTACATGTAAGAATGTGAAGAAACAGCAATGTATATTGTTAGTTAAAAAAAGCAAGAAACAGAACAGGCTCAGTGGCCCGCCGGCGTGGTAGACACATCACCCCAATTGGAGGAGGGGCAGAGCAGAGCCGCTGCCCGCGCCCACAAGGTAGGCAGACCTGCAACCGACCAGAACAGGCCCAGCGGCCCGCCGGCATGGTAGACACGTCACCCCAATTGGAGGAGGGGCAGAGCAGAGCTGCAGCCGGCGCCCAGAACAGGCCCAGCGGCCCGCTGGCGTGGTAGACACACCACCCCAATTGGAGGAAGGGAAGAGCTGCCGCCAGCGCCTGCAAGGTAGGCAGACTTTCAACCGACAGGGAGAACAGACCCAGTGGCCCGCCAGCGTGGCAGACACATCACCCCAACTGGAGGAGAGGCAGAGCCGCCGCCCGGGCCTGCAAGGTAGGCAGACCTGCGACCTACTGGGAGAACAGGCCCAGCGGCCAGCCAGCGTGGTAGACAGATCACCCCTATTGGAGGAGGGGCCCAGCCGTTGCCCGCAAGGTAGGCACACCACGCGACCTGGAGAAGGGGCCCAGCAGCCCGCCGGTGTGATAGACAGATCACCCCAATTGGAGGAGGAGCACAGCTGCTGCCCGCCCCTGCAAGGGAGACTTTGCAACTATACAAGAGCAATATAAATATATAGGGGGGAAATTCAATAACACAACAGTTTCACCAAGCAGAAAGAAACACGAGCAGTATGAAAAGACAAGGAAAGAAAGGACCACAAGCAATGCAGATCAACTCAAATTTAGAAGAGGTAATGGCTGCAGCAGATGGAATGTCAGATAAAGAATTCAGGATTTACATGCTTCAGATGATCTGGAGTCTCAAGGAAGATATTAGACAGCAAAATCAGACAATGAAAGATCACTTTGACAATGAATTACATAAACAAATCCAAGAAGCAAAAGATCAACTAAACAGGGAGAAAGAGGTTGTAAAAAACAAACAAACAGAAATCCTAGAAATGCAGGAAGCAATAAACCAACTTAAAAACTCAAATGAGAATACTACCAGCAGAGTAGAACACTTAGAAGATAGAACATCAGACAATAAAGACAAAGTATTTCAACTTGAAAATAACATAGACAGCTCAGCGAGACTCTTAAGAAACCATGAGCAGAACATCCAAGAAATATGGGATAACATAAAGAGACCAAACTTAAGAGTCATTGGGATACAGGAAGGTATAGAGGTCCAAACCAAAGGAATGAGCAATCTGTTCAACGAAATAATACGAGAAAACTTCCCAGACTTGAAGAATGAGACAGAATCCCAAATCCTAGAAGCCTACAGGACGCCGAATGTGCAAAATCATAAGAGACCCACACCTAGACACATTATAATGAAGATGCCCAACATACAGAATAAGGAGAGAATTTTAAAAGCTTCAAGAGAAAGGAAACAGATTACATTTAGGGGTAAACCAATCAGGATAACAGCTGATCTTTCAACACAGACTCTGAAAGCTAGAAGATCCTGGAACAACATATTTCAAACGCTGAAAGAAAATGGGTTCCAACCAAGAATTGTGTATCCAGCGAAATTAAGCTTTAGGATGGAAGATGAAATTAAAACCTTCCACGATAAACAAAAGCTAAAAGAATTTGCAGCTAGAAAACCATATCTTCAAAACATCCTCGGGAAAACATTACAGGAAGAGGAAATGGAAAATAACAATGAAAACCAACAGCGGGAGGTAGTACAGTAAAGGGAAAAAATAATCAAAGAGGAAAAACAAACCATGTTAAGTAACATAAATAAACAAATATGGCTGGAAGAACAATCCATATCTCAATAATAACCCTAAATGTTAATGGCTTAAACTCACCAATTAAGAGACACAGGCTAGTAGAATGGATCAAAAAAAAAAAAAAAAAGATCCAACAATATGCTGCCTACAGGAGACGCATTTGATAGGAAAAGACATACATAGACTGAAGGTGAAAGGTTGGGAAAAATCATATCACTCATATGGACTTCGGAAAAAAGCAGGAGTGTCCATACTCATATCAAATAAAATAGATTTCAAGCCAAAGTTAATCAAAAGGGATAAAGAGAGACACTACATACTGCTCAAGGGAACCATACACCAATAAGACATAACAATCATAAATATATATGCTCCAACAATGGTGCAGCTATGTTCATCAAACAAACTCTTCTCAAGTTCAAGAGTCTAATAGACCACCATACAATAATTATGGGAGACTTCAACACACCTCTCTCACCACTGGACAGATCTTCCAAACAAAAGTTGAATAAAGAAACTATAGAACTCAATAATACAATTAATAATCTAGACTTAATTGACATATATAGAATATACCACCCAACATCAAGCAGTTACACTTTTTTCTCAGCAGCACATGGATCCTTCTCAAAAATAGATCATATGTTATGTCACAGGGCAACTCTTAGACAGTATAAAGGAGTAGAGATAATACCATGCATCTTATCTGATCATAATGGAATGAAACTGGAAGTCAATAATAAAAGAAGGAAGGAAAAATCATGCATCACTTGGAGAATGAACAATAGGTTACTGAATGATCAATGGGTTATAGAAGACATCAAGAAGGAAATTAAAAAATTCTTAGAGATAAATGAAAACACAGACACAACATATCGGAATCTATGGGACACAATGAAAGCAGTGCTAAGAGGAAAATTCATTGCCTGGAGTTCATTCCTTAAAAAAAAGGAAAAACCAACAAATAAATGATCTCACACTTCATCTCAAAATCCTAGAAAAAGAAGAGCAAAACAACAGCAAAAGAAGTAGAAGGCAAGAAATAACTAAAATCAGAGCTGAAATTAATGAAATCGAAACAAAAGAAACAATTGAAAAAATTGACAAAACTAAAAGTTGGTTCTTTGAAAAAATAAATAAGATCAACAGACCCTTAGCCATGCTAACGAAGAGAAGAAGAGAGAGAACTCAAATTACTAGCATACAGGATGAAAAAGGCAATATCACAACAGACACTTCAGAAATACAGAAGATAATTAGAAATTATTTTGAATCCTTATACTCCAATAAAATAGAAGATAGTGAAGGCATCGATAAATTTCTTAAGTCATATGATCTACCCAGATTGAGTCAGGAGGATATAGACAACCTAAACAGACCAATATCAATTGAGGAAATAGAAGAAACCATCAAAAGACTACCAACTAAGAAAAGCCCAGGACCGGATGGGTATACAGCAGAGTTTTACAAAACCTTTAAAGAAAAACTACTACCAATACTTTTCAAGCTATTCCAGGAAATAGAAAAAGAGGGAGAACTTCCAAATTCATTCTACGAGGCCAACATCACCCTGATTCCTAAACCAGACAAAGACACTTCAAAGAAAGAAAACTACAGACCAATATCTCTAATGAATCTAGATGCAAAAATCCTCAATAAAATTCTGGCGAATCGGATACAAAAACATATCAAAAAAATTGTGCACCACAATCAAGTAGGATTCATCCCTGGGATGCAAGGCTGGTTCAATATACAGAAATCAATAAATGTTATTCACCACATCAATAGACTTAAAGATAAGAACCATATGATCATCTCGATAGATGCAGAAAAAACATTCAACAAAGTACAGCATCCCTTTATGTTCAAACCTCTAGAAAAACTAGGGATAACAGGAACATACCTCAATATTGTAAAAGCTATCTATGCTAAGCCTCAGGCTAGCATCATTCTGAATGGAGAAAAATTGAAGGCATTCCCTCTAAAATCTGGAACAAGACAGGGATGCCCTCTCTCACCACTTCTGTTCAACATAGTTCTCGAAACAGTGGCCAGAGCAATTGGATGAAAGAAATTAAAGGCATAAAAATAGGAAAAGAAGAAATTAAATTATCACTATTTGCAGATGACATGATTCTATACCTAGCAGACCCAAAAGGGTCTACAAAGAAACTACTAGAGCTAATAAACGAATTCAGCAAAGTGGCAGGATATAAAATCAACATGCATAAATCAAAGGCATTCCTGTATATCAGCGACAAATCCTCTGAAATGGAAATGAGGACAACCACTCCATTCACAATATCCTCAAAAAAAAAAAATACTTGGGAATCAACCTAACAAAAGAGGTGAAAGTCTTATACAATGAAAACTACAGAACCCTAAAGAGAGAAATTGAAGAAGATCTTAGAAGATGGAAAAATATACCCTGTTCATGGATAGGCAGAACTAACATCATCAAAATGGCGATATTACCAAAAGTTCTCTATAGGTTTAATGCAATGCCAATCAAAATCCCAATGGCTTTTCTTGTAGAAATAGATAAAGCAATCATGAAATTCATATGGAAAAATAAAAGACCCAGAATAGCAAAAACAACTCTAAGCAGGAAGTGTGAATCAGGCGCTATAGTGATACCAGACTTCAAACTATACTACAGAGCAATAGTAACAAAACAGCATGGTACTGGTACCAAAACAGGCGGTGGACCAATGGTACAGAATAGAGGACAGAGAAACCAATCCACAATATTACAACTATCTTATATTTGATAAAGGGGCTAAAAGCATGCAATGGAGGAAGGATAGCATCTTCAACAAATGGTGCTGGGAAAACTGGAAATCCATATGCAACAAAATGAAACTGAATCCCTTTCTCTCGCCATGCACAAAAGTTAACTCAAAATGGATCAAGGAGCTTGATATCAAATCAGAGACATGGCATCTGATAGAAGAAAAAGTTGGCTACGATCTACATACTGTGGGGTCGGGCTCCAAATTCCTCAATAGGACGCCCATAGCCCAAGAGTTAATAACAAGAATAAACAAATGGGACTTACTTAAACTAAAAAGTTTTTTCTCAGCAAGAGAAACTATAAGAGAGGTAAATAGGGAGCCTACATCCTGGGAACAAATCTTTATCCCTCATACTTCATATAGAGCCCTAATATCCAGAGTATACAAAGAACTAAAAAAATTAAACAATAATAAAACAAATAACCCAATCAACAAATGGGCCAAGGACCTGAACAGACACTTCTCAGAGGAGGACATACAATCAATCAACAAGTACATGAAAAAATGCTCACCATCTCTAGCAGTCAGAGAAATGCAAATCAAAACCACCCTAAGATACCATCTCACTCCAGTAAGATTGGCAGCCATTAGGAAGTCAAACAACAACAAGTGCTGGTGAGGATGTGGGGAAAAGGGTACACTTGTACATTGCTGGTGGGACTGCAAATTGGTGTGGCCAATTTGGAAAGCAGTATGGAGATTTCTTGGAAAGCTGGGAATGGAACCACCATTTGACCCAGCTATTCCCCTTCTTGGTCTATTCCCTAAAGACCTAAAAAGAGCATACTACAGGGACACTGCTATATCGATGTTCATAGCAGCACAATTCACAATAACAAGACTGTGGAACCAACCTAGATGCCCTTCAATAGATGGATAAAAAAAATGTGGCATTTATACACAATGGAGTATTACTCTGCATTAAAAAATGACAAAATCATAGAATTTGCAGGGAAATGGATGGCATTAGAGCAGATTATGCTAAGTGAAGCTAGCCAATCCCTAAAAAACAAATGCCAAATGTCTTCTTTGATATAAGGAGAGTAACTAAGAACAGAGTAGGGACGAAGAGCATGAGAAGAAGATTAACATTAAACAGGGATGAGAGGTGGGAGGGAAAGGGAGAGAGAAGGGAAATTGCATGGAAATGGAAGGAGACCCTCAGGGTTTTACAAAATTACATACAAGAGGAAGTGAGGGGAAAGGGAAAAAAAACAAGGGGGAGAAATGAATTACAGTAGATGGGGTAGAGAGAGAAGAGGGGAGGGGAGGGGAGGGGAGGGGAGGGGAGGGGGGATAGTAGAGGATAGGAAAGGCAGCAGAATACAACAGACACTAGTATGGCAATAGGTAAATCAATGGATGTGTAACCGATGTGATTCTGCAATCTGTATATGGGGTAAAAATGGAAGTTCATAACCCACTTGAATCAAAGTGTGAAATATGATATATCAAGAACTATGTAATGTTTTGAACAACCAACAATGAAAATTAAAACAAAAACAAAAACAAAAACAAAACAAAATAAGCCATGAAAAGAGAAAAGCAGATATAAAGAATAAATATGGTAGCTAGAAAATATATTTAAAGTGACAGAAATAAACAAAAATATATCAATGATCATGATAAATGTAAATGGATTAAATTTGCTTAAATTATTAATGAGATAAAAACAAAAAATCCATCTTCAGGAGTTTAAAAGAATCTCATCTGGAACACAATGACATAAATATTTAAAATAAAAGTGGAAAAAATATATAAAAGAATTTTGAATTCAGGGACTATTTCAAATCAAAAAACATAAAAACCCTCCTACTTGGATAAAAGGAGGGTGATACATATACATACAGAGAGACTTTTAAATGAATAGCTGAGTTCAAGTTAAAGGAAGGGGAATCCTCAAAGACCAAAAGTGAGGCAGCACTGAAAAACCAATGACATGAACAGCGTGATCTGACACTGTCTGCCCATGTAAGGTGAGGAGGAGAAGATAGGAAACCAATCAAGACCAAGTCAAGGAGAGTCATGTTGTCATGATGATTTTAGGGTGTATTCTGTGAATTATCTGGTGTCAGTAAAGCTTTTAAAAGTGCAAAAAAAAAAAGCAAGAAGCAAATCATATAACAACATACGTGCTTCAAAAAAGGTATATACTGGGCTGTGATTGTGGCTAAAGCACTTGCCTAGCATGCGTGAGGCATGGTGTTCGATCCTCAGCATCATATAAAAATAAAATGAAGATATTGTGTCCACCTAAAACTAAAGTAAATAAATAAATATTTAAAAAGAGGCATATATTGATATGCTCACATGTATATTTAGACACTCTAGAAGAAAATACAAGCTGTTAATAATGATTTATCTCTGGTAGAATACAGACTTTGTAATATCATATGTATTTTGACATTTTGGGGGATTTTAGACATATTAAAATATATATTTCAGTAGTTATTTGTGAGTATAGTAGATATTACAAGACTGTTGGACCCACAAAGTGAGAATAATTTGCTGAGTATTGCTAATTCCAAAGTGAATGATATCAAACTACTACATTTTGTCCCCCACCCTTACTTAACAAGAATTAGTTCCTTTCCACAAGACCTAAGTGTAAAAAGAAAGATATTTTTAAAAACATCTTAAAAATAGTTTTTAAGTATAGTTTAACTTATCTAGGTTCCTAATCATGTGTTTTTTTCTGAGACTGGAGTGAATATATTTTTTGCATTAACGAGTCTCCAGCTGAATTTTACCTAAGAAGACATTTATTGATTAGTAAGGATTTAGGTTATAAACAAACTGTTTTCTAACTACAATAAAAAAGTGAAAAATAGAGATGCTCAATAAAATTTATGAGAGAATAAATGAAATCATCTGAGGTCTCCCACTTCACAGAGAAGGGTGGTGATAAGAATGATGATGAATATGGGGACAGAGTCATGAGAATGTCATTGTAAGAGACATCTAAGCTGGGAGGGAGAGCTGGGATGGAGAAAGCCTTTGTCACCCAGCAATGGTTCCTGGGTAACAGTCCTTGAACAAGTGCCTCAGATTTATCCTGGGAGCTCTGACCCTCAGAGGAGGGGAGTGGGTTACAATGATGGTTTTCCATAAGGAGATCCAGCTCCTAAACCCTGGAACCTCTGACTGTGTCACCTTACATAGTGCAGGTGTGATTAAGCTAAAGACTTGGAGATGGAGAGATTTTCCTAGATTACCCAGGGGGCCCAATGTAATCACCAGGATCCTTAAAAGTAGACAAGAAAAGAAGAAGAGGAGGTCAGAGTGAGGTGATACAAGAAAGAAGCAACCAGCCTTTGCTGGCTTTGAAGATGGAGGAAAGGGTCACAAGCCAAGGAATGTGGGCAACCTAGAAGCTGGAAAAGAACAGAAAAAGGAATTCTCTCCTTGAGCCTCCAGAAAGAAATGCAGCCCACTGACAGCTTGATTTTAGCCCAGTGAAAACTGGGACTCCTAATATCCAGAAGGGTAAATTAGCACATTTGTGTTGGTTTAAACCCCTAAATTTGTGCTGATGTCTTATAGCAGGAGAAATGGATATGCCATCAACAATATCTAGAGCTTCATCCTGAGTGATTCTGATTTGGCTTTTTTGTTGTTGTTTTGTTTAGTTGTCCAAGTTTGGAGAGCCCTGCTTAGAATATGGCTTTAAATACATTCAAGAGTGGATTTAAAGTGTTTACTTCATCTCATTTTTCTGAAGTGTGTTGTGCAAATACTGCCCCTGTGTGGGAGACCAACTCTCCTGCTGGGTGATGTAGCTTCACGCACCCATGCTGCTAGACTGCCCTGCTCTTCTAGGGTTCGAGTGACTGTCTCTTCCTGCCTGGGCGTGGCTTCCTACAGCCCCATGGGTGGATCAAAGATCACCCGTTCCTTTGTAATATTACCCCTTGCCCTGTTTAAGATAGAATCTTCCATGGAAGTGCCTTGTGTGTGTCCCCTTCTCTTACTGTGCCCTTGGGTGTGGCCTACCCAGGTGTCAGTCAACCTGCTGACAGTGGACATCATGAAGATAGACTCAGTCCCCTGAAACCTGACGCCTTGCCTCATTTGAATAGCTTCTCCTCAATAAATGCTCTCTCGCTCTTTCTACGGACCCTTAAGGTCAGAGGAGCCGCCACAGCGACCCCAAAGAAAAAGGTATTTGTGTCTCTTGTGTGGTCATTTTGTGCAGCCCAGTCAGCCCAGTTTACCTGGAGTGACCCCTGAGCCTTTTAGTTGCGAACAGAAACCCGGCACCCCTGGAGAAAGGGAATGTAAGTATGACAAAGTGACCAGGAGTTCCAGAAATCAAGTCTTAATCATAATCATTTCAAGTGAATTTGGTTTCATCACTTTGCAAAATTCTCTGTATGTTTACCTTCTACTTCGGGAATAGTTGATTCTAAACCTACCTCTCTGGTAAAGAGGTTCTCTTACAAATTTTTCTTTATAGTTAAAAAGTCCTCCTTATTTCCAAATTCAGTGCATCCAGCTAGTATTGTGAGCATTACCCATGAGGGAGGTGCATCCAACTGTTTCCCTCCAGGTACCTCCCAGGGGCAAGTCAGCTACACAGGGACTGACACCAGGGTGACAGCTGGCGCTTGGTTCTGTGCTCATACATAACATCAAATTATGCTCACTTGGGAACAAACACATAGCATAATTACAGTGGTTAAAACTGCTGCTTAGCTTAGAAACAAGTATTCCCATTTTGTAATCAAAACCTTGGAGTCTTATGATGTTTTGTGATGATAATAACTACAGCCTCTTTGTTTCCAACTACAATTTTTGCCTGAATAAAATAAAACAAAATACAAAACCAAACAAAAAACCCTCTGAGGTAGAACTTTTCAACATAACTGCACATTAAACTGACTTTTAAAGCCAATTGTTCATGCCCAGCTCCTGTCCTCAGACACTCTAATTTAATTGATCATCAGTATTTTTTAAGACCCTCACCTCCTCAGATGATCCTAACGGGAGAATCACTGTTCTAAAGGACTGGCATCCCGGGGTGGCCAGTCCATCTCCTACAATCTTTGAAGTGTGACACCCCTCAGAATTCCTGCCACTGGTGGTTGCTAGGTTGTCCCATTATTGTAGGAGCCAGTGGCAGAAAATTTGGTCTCAACAATACGGTTCCTTTTACAAATCAGAAAGCTGATAAGACATTTTACTCTCCTGAGTAAGGCTGGCCCAGGAGTCTTGTACTTATTTCCAAAAGCTCAGAAAAGGTACACTTACTGCAGGATGATTGCCGATTACTCTGAGGAAAGATGTATAATAAAGACAGCCCAGGATCTAAATTTGCATGATACCGGAAACAGATGTTAGCAGATGCATTAATGAGGGTCCTATCTGTTGCTCTCTTGGGAAGGATAATCACCTGTTAGCTTAAGCAGGACACACTTTGAGAACTGTTGTTTTGGAGGAGGTATTTGTAAGTGCAAACTTATAGATGCAGATCTCAACAGATTCTGCAAAGCCGTTTATTTATTAATTTGTGGACTCAATCACTCAGGCACTGAAGGGGCTCATTTTCTGGGTAGAAAAGTGGCCATTGGATATAGATGGGTTTGAGTTTTATAGGGTACAATGAGGGTGGTTTAATGACTGGAAACGGTGGACGTGCCTATCAGACAGTCAGGGAACTAGTTGTGCAGGTTAAAATTTTAACTCAGAAAGGCAGTTGGGAAAAGTTTGAAACTCATTGTTACTAAGAGGAGATAGGAGCTCAGATCCTGCCCATTGCTTTTCTTCTTCTGAGATTCATTGTTTCCCAGAGTTTCACTATTGAGTGTGTGGTTCAGGACTGATTAGTAATGGGGGAAGGTCAAAATTGTTAGGGCCCAGCATTCAGTATCTGCCTCCTTCCTTTAGGGCCCATTGTTCCTGGAAAAGGCTTTATTGGGAGAGGTTTCATGTTTGGCTAGTTTCCCTCCCTCCTCCAGAGCTACACTGTCTTTCCATTTTTCCCAGGGACTGTCTTGTAGGAATATGATTTTCCATAACCCTTCAGTATTGACCATGCAACACAAAGTGGTTGGGATCTTTCAGTTCTGTTTTTTTCACTTTGATAGGTCGTGATGACACCAAAACAAAGAACACTAGAATCTCAACACTGCCATCTGTCCCACCCTTGACAATTTTCAATGTACTGCATCAGTAAAGGTGATAAATACAGAGGAAAATGGCTGGCCTAGGGATATCCTACCCGCTTCCAGATTGGGAGGAAAGCAATATGTAATGGGCCAAGCCAAAGCTCCCTACTGAGGCTTATGGAGGACCTAGGCTTAGCTGGAACCATAGTCGTAAACAGAAAAGCCAAGGACTAAAAGTGTGGTTTTCTAACTAGTATCATCAGCCTCACCTAGAAGCTTGCTAGAAATACTACTGAATGTACCTTAAATTTTTTTATTGTGATTATATATATATATATATATATATATATATATATATATATATATATATCATAAAATTTATCATTTTTAAATGTACAGTTCAATGGCATTAAGTACATTCACAGTTGTGCCACCTCACTTCATCTCCAGAACTTGTTTATTTACCCATAGTGAAACAAGTATAGTTTGAAGGAAGACCTCCAAGCAATTAGTGTGCATGTTAAAGCTGGGAAGTTCTGAGCTAGGGGACTTCTGGGCACAGGAAAGGTAACCATAACTTATTATGAGTCAGACACTGTGCTAAGTATTCTGCATGCCTCCTCTCATCTAGTCTTCCAGCACCTGAACTCCACCATACAGCAGGGGAAATACGTAAGCATTTTACTCACGATTGCACAGCTGGTAAGAGGTGGAGTTGCGGCCTCATCTGGGTCTGTGATTTCAACGTGCATGCTTTACCTCTTTGAATTTCCTCTATGCCCAGAAAGAACCCATATGGGTGTCTTGTATGTGAGAATGTGCATTAAGGAAGGAAGATGGCTGAGTACTTTGAGGGAAGAAGTAAAATAAGATCCCCACTGCAAATAAATATTTCTGTGGCTTTACACAGCTCGCACATCTAAATCTATTAGATCTGGAGAATCTGAGACTCCGCATTCACAGAGAAAGGAATTTTACTTTATTTTGTCTCTTAAGAAATATTAGTCTCTGGAATGAGACTTCCTGTCCTTTTTTAGGCATTTCAACTGACTCTATTGCTCTCTTTTCATATCTGTTTAGAACAGGGAGATCAGTCAGGAAGCTGCTGCCAGGGAGTTCTGTGCTGGATGGAGCGGTGTGGCCAGGCTCACTTCTCTCTGACCTAAAACCCCAAGGTCCAGGGCTTGGTGTGACTCAGGGACACAAACTCCAGAAGATCTGATCTGGAATGTGACTCAGGAACTCTAGCTGTTCTTCCTTACTCAGATCTGAAACTAGGAAGTTGAGAAAAACCCCAAACCTTGTGTAATTGAAAGGATAAATCCCCTATAAGGAAGAGAACCACACTGGAAAATTCCACTCATGAGCAGATAACTGAAAGCGCCTGACTTTTGAGTCAACAACTGGGAGGTCAGCTATGACCAGGCGTCCACCAAGCATGCACAGTTGAACAAGTCCTGTCCTTCCAGGAATTGAACACCTAGAGGGGACCTCTGGTCCATAAAAGTTGCTTGAGAAATACATAAACTAAGGTTTATCTTAATGATTGTCTCAGAATTACTCCCTGACAGAAGATCAATTAGGCAAATAGTTCTCAACTTTGCTTAAATGGTAGAATCAATGACCTGTGAAGACTTATTTAAAAATTACCATGCCCAAGACACATGTCCAGAGATTTTGGGGTTAACTGGTCTAGGCCTGATATTTTAAAATGTGACTTAAAAATAAATGTTGAGCTTCAGGCACTCAGGTACTCCCTAATATCTGTAGAATATAAGGGTGAATAACTGGGCTAGTGTCATCCGGGCATGCAACTATTAGCACATGGGTCAAACTTTAGGGGTTTCAGGATACTTTTGTATGTTCTTCTCTTACTTAAGTCTGTTACAAAGGTAAACTGAGGCACACTAAAAATTTTAAAGTCTTTTTGAGCAAATAGTGATTCTTGAATCAGGCAGCTCCAACCAGAAGTAGTTCAAGGGCTCCATTCCAGAATGCACAAAGGACATGCTGCTAGAAAGTCTCTAGTTACATTAGTATGTTTGTTGGTTATTTCTGGTTGAGCTTAAGTTGTTTTTCTTCAATACAGACTTTTGTAAGAAACAGCTCAAGTTCTGCGAGTATTTGCAGATGGAGCCAGGTTAGGTCACTCGTGAGGACTAACTGGCTGTGTCTGCTCCAAGGATTATTTGGAACTCGTCTCCTTTGTAATTTATCTTCATGGGGTCTCATGACTTCCTGGAAAATATTGTTGTATAATGTCTATTTTACAGTTGAGGAAGCTCAGATTTAATGAGATTAAGTGATTTTTCCCCCCTTCGAGTTCAACAAAACTAACAAATGGATTTAGTGACTGGGCTGGTTCCAGTCATGCCCTGAGAAAGTTTGCCTGGCTGCTTGCTTTGGTGAGCATGTCATTTATTCCCCCCACCTTACACTGGAGTCCAATTTTTAAAAATAAGAATTATAGAAAATTTCAAATTGAAAAAGTGAGAAAATACTACAATAGACTCTCACGAAGTCATCACCCAGCTTCAACAATCACCAGCTCAGCGTCAGCCAGGTTTGGTTCATACCCCCCATCCACCGGCTTCTATTTTGAAACTAATCCTAGTAAATATTTTGGTATACATCAATAGGAGATTTAAAAAAACCTCAATTTCATTTCCATACCTAAAAAAATGAGCAATAATTCCTTACTATTGCCAAAAATGATGTCATTATTCACACATCTCTAACACTCTTAAAAAACAAGTTGCTAATAAGTTCTATAAATTATAATGGGTTGCTATGTCCTTTTAAACGTAGTTTTCTCCTTCATCTCTTATTTAATCTCCCTGTAATGTATTTGATGAAGAGACCAAGTCATTGGTCCCCTCCATCTGGATTTTCATGACTGAAACTTCCTGGTGTCATTTAACACATTCCTCAGGTCGTATAACTTGTAACTTGACAGGCCCAGAAGCCAGATTTGATTTGGGTTAATTTTTTTTTTTTTTCAGAACTCCCAAGGTGCTATTAAAAAACAAAAGTATAAAGTTTAGGAATTTGGGGAACAAAATGTACTCTAAATACATATAAATTCATGGTCTAAAACTAAGGAGTGACCTGCATGACCATGGCCAGGATGTGCCCAGGGTCTGCTGGAGGATCTCTTTTCTAAGTCCAGTCCAGGTTTACCCTCCCTCTGTCAGATGTCCCTGCCTCCACCTCTGAGCATTTGGGTGTCTTCCTGATTTGCACCTCTAAGGGGGCAACAAGGCAGGCAGCTGTAGGGCTCTTTCCTTTTCCCTCTGACCCTAGAACATCGCCATCTTAGACCTATTTGGTACTGAGAGAGCTGCACTTTTAGCAGCTACTATAAGAGACAGAGCATTTGCTCAGAGTGACATCTAGTGGTTTTAAAAATTTATTTTATTGAGGTATAGTGTTATCCTTTCTTAAAGGTACAACAAACGAATTTGCTTTTAAAATATGTATTTTTTATTATATTTCTTAGTCACTTTTATAACTATTTTATATATTATCAGAAAATAAAAATATAATAGTTATAGAAGCAACTCATGATCATAAGAAAAACCTCAAAGGATACTGAATAATAATTGCCTTTCTAATTAGATTTGTTTCAGAATTTTACTTAAATCTTTCCTGATGCTTCTTTTGATAGGAAGTGAAAGTCCTTCAACACTAAGCATAATCCTGACTAATGGCAGGTTATCCTTTTTAGTGGCTGCATGATATTCCATAGAATGGGGAGGATGATGATATATTCCCTCCATTCCTTGGATATAACTGGAAAGAAGCTTGGGTGGAGTCAGGAATCATGGGTTCCAGTTCTGGCTGTGTCATTAACTGGGTCACATATCCTGCAAGCTTTCCACACCTCGATTTCCTTAGTTCAGAAATAAAACAAGGTAGGGGAGAGAGTTAGGGATACTCATCAATGAAGTACATATTAAAACTCCACAGAAATGCTAAGATACTGCCTACTCGGATGTGGACTAGACCTTGCACCATGTGCTGTCCTAGTGCCCAGGTCTGGCCTTGGGCTGAAACTTACACCATCAGCTTTCCTGGTTCTCCAGCTGCCAAATGCAGATCTCCAGACTTTTCAGCCTCCATAAGCACAGAAGACAGTTCTTTAATTTTTATTAAAGATTAATTAATTAATGTAAATCTGTATCTATCCTATATATCTATTAGTTCTGTTTCTCTAGAGCACCCAGAATAAATACAACACCATTTAACAAAATTATCCCATTCCTGATATTTTATCCTAAGAAAATGCATCTTTCAAAAGATTTTTGTAAAACAAGCTATATACACAAAGTTATTAACCACAGTGTTATTTATAATAATGAAAAACTAGAGACAATACACATGTTTAACAATTGGGGAGAGGCTATTAGATCACAGCGCATCCATTTGAAAGAAAATTACACAACCGCTGAACTAATAATTATGAAGACTGTAACAACATGGGAAAGGATTTACAATTAGTGTAAACTTACGAAAATGCAGAACATAAAATTTTATAAGCACATTAATTATAACAAGTAAAAAAGAGTAAGTAGTAAAAACATCCATGTTTGGATCATGGAATTATGCATATAATTTGGAGGGGGCGGGTACCGGGGATTAAATTCAGAGGCACTCAACTGCTGAGCCACATCCCAGCCTTATTTTGTATTTTATTTAGAGTCTGGGTCTCACTGAGTTGCTTAGTGCCTCACTTTTGCTGAGACTGGCTTTGAACTCGCGATCCTCCTGCCTCAGCCTTCCAAGCTGCTAGGATTACAGGTGTGTGCCACCACGCCCAGCTGCGTATAATTTTTAATAACTTTCCTTTTACCAATGTGACATTTTTAAACAAAAGGTGTAAAAATGAAAGCAACAAGGGGGTTGAATTATCAGTGGTTCTTTTTTTTAATATTTATTTTTTTAGTTTTTTAGGTGGACACCATATCTTTATTTTTATGTGATGCTGAGGATCAAACTCAGTGCCTCATGCATGCTGGGTGAGCGCTGTACCATGGAGACCCAGCCCCATCAGTGGTTCTTAACTGGATTACACATGAAAATTATTTGTTCTACTTTGTGAAGATTCTGAGATCAGGCTGAGGCAACTATATACTTATTACACACACAAACACACACACACACACACACACACCATACCTACCCCTCCACACACAAACACACAGGTGATTCTGATGCATATTGGTAGGCAAATTCTCAGCATGAAGTTCCACAAATCTATGCACAGCAAAAAGCTGGGCATTGCCTAGAAGGCACTGAGGGCAATAAAGTCCAACAGTTCTCAAGGGGCACCTGAACTACTGCAGCCACTGTCATTAGCATTTGTGGACTGTGGGCAGTCTGCGGCTTGGCCCTCTGAGGAGGATTGCTCCACAAGGCGAAAGGCCTCCAGGAACTCATTGATGTCGATGTGGCCATCCTTGTTGAAATCAATGCTCCGGGCAAGGTCACAGATGCAGTCATCTGTGACGTCGATGTTCATGTGAGAGCTGAATAGCTTCCATGTCTGCCTGAACTCATCCAGGGAGATGAACCCTTATCAGAGGGAAGAAATCACTTCAGTGAGTCAATCAGCGTTCATTTCCTCTGACATTCCTGTAAAGACACTGGCTCCCCTACTGTTAATCCAAAACATCCAAGGTCTTGTACCTAGTGTAAACTCTCCCAAGGGGATCATAAGAAACCTTGTATTAGGAGGGGTTCTCAACAGGGAGAAATTTTGCTCCCCACCAGGGACATGTGGCAATGTCTGGAGACATATTTTATTATCACAACCAAGGTAGGAGTGGGGTGCTACTGGCATCTAGTAGATAAAACCCAGGGATGTTGCTAAACATCCTACAACACACAAGATGAACTCCTCCAAAAAGACTTATCCAGCCCAAAACATCATTAGTACCACTACAGAGAAACCCTGCATCAAATCATCCCAAATATATAGTAATTTACGTTTTGTAAAAAGAGACCTTAAAGCTAGGCATGGTGGTACATGTCTGTAATCCCAGGGGCCCTAGAGGCTGAGGCAGTAGGATCACAAGTTCAAAGCCAGCCTCAGTAACTTAATGAGGCCCTAAGCAACTCAGAGAGACCCTGTCTGAAGACAAAAAGAGTTGGAGATGTGGGTCAGTGGTTAAACACCTCTGGAATCAATCTCAGGTACCACCAAAAAAAAAAAAAAAAAAGCACTTAAACTGGGCATGGTAGCCCACATCTGTAGTCCCAGCTACAGGGGAGGTTGAGGAAGGAGGATCACTTGACCTCAGGAGTTCAAGATCAGCTTGTGCAAAATAAAGTGATCCTGTCAAAATAAAGGAGCTGGGTGTGGTGGCACATACCCATAATCCCAACTGCTCAGCAGGCTGAGAGGCAGGAGGATCACAAATTCAAGGCCAGCCTCAGAAATTTAGTAAAATCTTGTCTTAAAATAAAAAAACAAAAAGGTCTGGGGGATCTAGCCCAGTGATAGAGCACCTCTGGGTTCCCCAGTACCAAAAAAAACAAAAAACAAAACAAAAAAACAAAAAACAAAAAACAAAAAGGAGGGGGAAATAAAGACTTTGGATCCATATATCATACATCTACAGTTGACTGGTTTGTTGTTGTTTTTACAGTGCTGGGGATCACATGTTAGGCAAGTGTTCTACCACTAAGTACATTACCAGACCAGGTCAATTCCCACCCCCCACCCCTCAGTACTAGAGGATTGAACCCAGGGCCCTTACCACTGAGCTATATTCTAAACCTTTTTCAAATTTTAATGTGATACGGGGTCTCACTAAACTGCCCTTGTTGGCCTTGAGGATTCTGATCCTTCTGCCTCAGCCTCCCAAGAAGCTATGATTACAGACCTAAGCCACTATGCTGGGCTTGATTGATATTTTATAAGGGTTCCAAGATAATTTGATGGGGAAAAAAATCACTTTTTCAACAATGATGGGGACATAATTATGTACCTACAAGCAAAAGAATGAAGTTAGGCCCTACCTTACTATACACAAGAGTTAACTCAATATGGACTCAAATATAAGATCACAAACTATAAAACTCTTAAAACACTGTTGTAAATATTTGTGACCTTGGATTATGAAAAATTTCTTAGATATGACACCAAAAGCACAAGACAACAAAAGAAAAAAAGAGACAAACTAGATGTTTTCAAAATTCAAAACTTTTGGGGCTGGGGATATGGCTCAAGCGGTAGCGCACTCGCCTGGCATGTGTGCGGCCCGGGTTCGATCCTCAGCACCACATACAAACAAAGATGTTGTGTCCGCCGAAAACTAAAAAATAAATATTAAAAATCCTCTCTCAAAAAAAAAATTCAAAACTTTTGTGCATCAAAGGACATAACCAAGAAAATGAAAAGACAATATACAAAATCAGAGTACATACTCATAGAGCATATATCTAATAATGCCCTGGCATCCAGAATACATAAATAACTCTTATAACTCAAAGAAGACAAATAACCCAATTAAAAATTTGTCTATTCAAATAATTTGAATAGACATTTCTCCAAAGGAGATAGACCAATGTCCAATAATCATATAAAAGATGTTCAACATCACTGATTATTAAGAAAATGCAATTAAAACCATAAGTAATTCTTCAGATCTATCAGGGTGACCATAGTAAAAATTTAAAAGACAAAAATGAAAAATAATGTGTGTTGGAGAGGATGTAGAGAATTGGAACTCTCATACATTCTTGGTAGGGATATAAAATGGTAGAGCCATTTTACACTCTTGTGGAAAAAAGGTTTTGGCAATCCTCAAAAATTTAAAAACAGAATTTCCAGGTGACCAGATGATTGCACTCCAAGGTCCAAGAGAACTAAAAATACATTCACATAAACAGTTATACATGAATGTTTGTATCAGTATTCTTCATAATAGCCAAAAAGGGGAAATAATCCAAATGGCTATAAACTGATAACTGAATAAACAAATTGTGGTATATCCAAATATAAAAAAGGAACTGATACTGTTTCAACATGTATGAACCTTGAAAACATCATGCTAAATGAAAGAACTCATTTATCATACTAATAGCTATATATGATATGATTCCATTTTTAATAAATGTCCAGAATAAACAACTAAAGACAGAAAGTAGACTAATGGCTACCAGTTAATGGGGGACAAGGAATAGAGAGTGGGAAGTGACTGCTAATGGCTACAGGATTTCTTTTGGGGGGTGATGAAAATGTTCTAAAATTAAATAGTGGTGATGGTTACAAAACCTAGTGAATATACTAGAAACCATGGAATTGTGCCCTTTAAATGAATAATATGGTATGTGAACTATACTTAAAAAAAAAAAAAAGTAATGGTATCGTAAAATCTTTGAACCATTGGGGGATCAGGGTGAAGGTTCTAGGCACTCTTAATTACTTTGTGGCAATCTTCAATGGAACTATAAAGACATTACATCAGGGGGCTGGGGTTGTAGCTCAGCAACAGAATGCTTGCCTAGCACGTGCAAGGCCTTGAGTTCGATCCTCAGCACCACATAAAAATAAATAAATTAAATAAAGGTATTGTGTCCAACTACACCTAAAAATAAATATTTAAAAAAGATATCACATCTTCTAGTAACTTCTTCCTATGAGAAACTCTCATTTAGTTTGTCTTCATTCTACTCTGCTCCATTCTTTTTTAAATGAGCTCCCTTACCCTCTCTCCCTCTCTCTCTCTCTCCCTCTCCCTTTCTCTCTCTCTCTCTCTCTCTCTCTCTCTCTCTCTCTCTCTCTCTCTCTCTCTCTCTTCTTTCTCCTTCCTCCTTCCTAGGACTCACTATGCTGTCTAGACTAGTCCTGAATTCCTGGGCTCAAGCAATCTTCCTACCTCAGCCTCCCAAATAGCTACATAGACTTATTCTATTGCTCAAGTACTTTTCTAGTGTCTATCATTTATAAACATTAAAACTACTTACCTTACTCCCAAAATGTTGAGTGGAGATGAATCAGGAATGAATTGGGAAGGAGACTAAAAGATTCAAGGTAAAATACTGGTGGTACATCAAAAGTGGAAGAATAATGAGGGTTTTTACCTGAGTGATCACTGTCTATGATTCTAAAAATAGTCTCCAGGTTGGATCGGTTTCGATACAGGGTTTCCAGCAAACTTGACTGTATATTCTGTAAGAAAAAACTCATTTCCCTCTATATCTTATGTTTTAGCTTGTCCTGATATATAATTAACACACAATAAACTCTGACAATCGCACACTCTTGCAAAAACCTAAAGATATTTTATCATCGCACCACTCCCTTAACCCCATTCAGCCTTCCAAATAATCTAGTGGTTAAGAAGCACATAGCCCATTATGATAATGTTCTAAAATTGGCTGTAGGATTGTTTCACAGATTTTCAAATGCAGTCCACTGTCCATATTCAATCATCGGCCTCCATGAATTCAACCAGAGATCAAAAATACTGGGAGTATCCACAGATTTGGGGATCCACATGGGATCCTGGAACTAAATCCTTACAGATACTGAGGGATGAGTCTGTATAATTCAAAACCATTGAATTATGTACTCTGAGTGGATGATTAATATCATGTGCAAATTCTATTATGATAAAGCTGTTTTAAAAATAATACCTCACCTACTTTATAGTCATCAAGTATTCATTGACTAAATACTTTTTTAAATGGGGGAAGCAGCATGGTATTGAGGAAACAGAACGGATCTTCAAGTCCATGAGTTTGTTTTTGTTTTGGTGCTGGGGACCAAACCCAGGGCTTTGGGCAGGCTAAGTACCTGCTCTACCACAGCTACAACCATGGTCAGATCCAAGTTTGAGTCCCAGTTTACAAATTCTACGACCCAAGGCCAATACTTAACCTCTGTGCTTCAGTAGGTCTTCATAGATCTAATAGAGCTGATAATACCTACCTCTTGGATGGTTCTGAGGATTAACTGAGACAATATATGTAAACCACTTAACACAAAGCAACAGAAATGCAGCAAATACTTGTTCTTATTTCTCATCCATCCTGCCTTTTTGGTTCTAAATGGTGTTTCTGATTCAAAGTTCTCTTTAAGGGGTTTCATTGTCCACTAACGCTCTCATCCACATTATCCCATGATTACCTCACGGCTCAGCTGTTCTTTGGCCAAGTCCTTCAACCAGGACCTGTACTCCAGTGTGTTGTTCATTGAGCTGTTCACCAGCTGTGGCCTCAGCATCCGCCATGGCAATCCCAGATGCAACACAGACTCCATGGCTGCCGCCCAGTCAGTCAGGGTGATTAAACCTACAGGAAAGAGCTAACTTATTGACTTGTCACCTGGAAGTCTCGTTTCCCACCCAATGTACACACATTATCATCCTGACATTCTCGTACTACCTGTAAGTAACAGAAATAATGGGTATTATCAGTGTTTGTTGTTGGTTGTGGCAGTGCTGGCTGGAAACCAGACTTGCCTGAGAAAACATAGGATGGCCAGTAAAATTTGAATTTCATGCAGACAACAAACTCTAAGTATGAGCCAAATATTATTTCTTGACTATTTGCCTAAAATTTAAACTTTATGCATCCTAAATTTTCACTTATTAAATCTGGCAACCCAACCAGAAGCTATATTAGCTCTTAAAACAATATCATAAAAATTGACCATATACAGCATTAATTGTTAAAAAATCCAAATCTCTTGATTTTTTAGAATATAGTATTCACCCAAATTCTTGGGAGGCTACAATATGTGTAGATGAAAAGATACAAATCTATAAATGTTACTGCTATTTTTGATAGAGATGTGGTTAATCAAATTTGGGTAGATAGTCCACTGAGTTGAACAAAGACAAAATTTCTAGCTTGGAAAACAGAACATGGAACAGATAAGCACAGATTCAACAAGAAGAAGACGGCAAGCCATTGACCTTTTCCTAGTCTTGGACACACTCTTGTAATTTCTTCCACTCTGTTTTTTTTTTTTTTTTCTTAATTCTGGCCTTCTTCCCTTGACCCTATTTATTTTCATCATCTCCATCTCTATTGGGCCAAGTTCATATTGTGTTAAAAGTTTAGAACTCAAAAATTTGGAAAAAATAAATGAGACACTAAGTTGAATGAGAGGAAGAAGCAGTCAAGGGTAGCTCAGGTCTTTTAGTCAGTCAACACGTAACTTATTTGCTATCTATTGTGAGACAGATTTTTCTGTCTGGGTTCCTTCCTCCATGAAGCTCCTACTTTATTCTTACCAGTTTTATCTGCATCGTGCTTCTTAAATTCATCAAGGAGGTCTGAGGAATGAGCAAATAGCTTTTCCCGCAGAGCTCTCAGAGCTGATTCCTCTACTCTGCTAATCCTGGGACAGAAGATGAAGACAAATATTTTTAAAAGCTGGCATAGAAAAAAATAGTTACAGGTTTTACTACATTTCTCCTTTATCTTAATATTGCAATCTCCCAAGGGCTCAGGTATGAGGTTCTTTTGTTTTTCGTTTTGTTTTCTGGTACTGGGGATTGAACCCAGAGGTCCTCTACCATTGAGCTACATACTCAGCCCCTTTTGAGACAGGGTCTTTCTAAGTTGTCCACATTAGCCTTGAGCTTGTGATCCTCCTGCTTCAGCCTCCCAATCACTGGGATTACAAGCATGCACCACTGTGCCAGGCAGAGCTGTTTTTGAGGGATGAACTCCTTCTCTTATTTCTTCCCACTATTTCCTAGTCTTCCCCGTTGTACACAAATAGAGTTAGTTTGTGACCCTATTTGTGTACAACGGGAAAGAGTGGGGAGACTGCTGTCCTTCCCAGTTTAGGACAGTGGTTGGATCCATTCTGGAGAAAGATCACCTCCGTGGTAAAGTTGTCTAATAAGCCTCTGCCACAGTTTCTCCATCTGTAAAACAGGTCTAAGTACAGTACCTATCCATAGAATCACTGAGAAGATTAAATGAGAAAATTCATGGACAGCACTAAATCCCGGCCCATCAAAATAACTCAACAAATGGTAGCCATTACAATCTTTATGTTCACCTTATATTTTATTATGTTAAGCAGTCAAAAAGCAAGATTTATGAATAATAAAATAACACTAATTTAGCTTTCTCATTCTCATTGGGTCAATAGAATATTGCTGGGCAGCATATTTGGCCCAAAATAAGTGCTCAGTAGACATTTACAGTTGAATGAATAAGAATATAAGAAGAAATAAAAATTAAATGTATTCTATTTGTAGCGTCTCATTGAGGGACCAGCCAGTCTACAAATAATAACCAGCTTATCTATCTTTTTAAGTACCAAAGTTTAAAAAAAAACATTTTAATCATGTTTGATGAAAATGTTCATTGTAATTTAAGATAATTAACAGTTGGTAAATGGCCTTCATAGATCCTTAAAAAAATGTGAACTACCTGAAACTCATCCCAAATTTCATGGGTATGTGAGCATATGCACTTTAACTGGAGCATGTTTATTGTTTTATCAGAGGCTGATAGAAGTGGGACCGCTAAAAAGTTTAAGAACCACTAGTTATGTAAGGCAATTAAACTGCTTCCTGGAAACTGTAAACCGTAGTCATCAATACTTCTGCAGGGACGGAGTATATGGCAATGCCCTTAAGAACTATCTGGGGGAGCTGGGGACGTGGCTCAAGCGGTAGCGCGCTCGCCTGGCATGCGTGTGGCCCGGGTTCGATCCTCAGCACCACATACCAAGAAAGATGTTGTGTCCGCCGAAAACTAAAAATAAATATTAAAATTCTCTCTCTGTCTCTCTTTAAAAAAAAAAAAAAAGAACTATCTGGATGTAGAAGGCTCTCTGTCCCTGCCATCAGGCAGCATGGAGGAAGCCCTTGTGAACTCTACATGGATTCTCTTATTAACCCCTCAACACCCACTGAAGTAGGGCACCATCATTATGCCATCTTGACAGCAGGACTCTGGGCTGGGTATGCCATTATCATGAGAAGTGGATTTAAACAAAAAGTGAATGAGTTCTGAATGAGGGTTCTCTAAGAAAAGTGAGACTTTATGGACGTTGAGACATCCATTACAGCTGCTCAGATATCAAGAACTATGTAATGTTTTGAACAACTAATAATAAAAATTATAAAAATAAATAAATAAATAAATAAATAAATGATTTTTAAGTTAACCACTGTGCTCCAGAGAGTTGGTGTCATTGGGTAAGTAACTTCTGGGAAAATCAGGTGATGTTGCATTTATTTAATGCAATCAATGAGTATTTCAAAGAGTTCTTTGTCTACCTTATTAAAATGCACTACTTATAGGATTCCTTGCAGTGACTTTTTATGGTGACAACACCTAAGGAATCATGGTGTTCCGGTGCTGGGGCCCACCCCTGGAGACGATGATTTGGTAGGTAGGGGGTGGATGAGGCTCAGGTTGCTGATTTTTTATAAAGCTCCACAGAAAATTTTTCTGCACAGTACATTTGATTCTCACTTGATCAATTTAGATTTTTACATATGAAATCAATTCTCTAAACAGTAGCCCATGCCTATAGTCCCAGAAATTCAGGAGGCTGAGGCAGGAGGAATGAGACAGAGGTGGCCTCAGCAACTTGGCAACACTCTGTCTCAAAAAAATAATAATTTATTTTTAAACATCACTTCCTTTTCTTTAATTAGTACATTATATTTGTACACTATAGTGGGGTTCACTGTGGCATATTCATATTTGCTCATAATTTCTTCCCTAGTATTTCCCATTTCTCTTTCCTCTGCCCACCCCCTCAATCCACTTCCTCTATTTTGCTATTCGCCCTTCTGTTTTTGAAGCACTTCCTTTTATGTGAGGCTGTTTCAGTACTGGGGCCCATCTGTATTTAATAACACAAGGCTTATTTTAAATAATCCAATTTTACAGCACTCATGGAAGGTAAATGCTAAATATTAATGTGTTCTCTATCCACTTGATTTATGTGAATTTTGTCCATTTTGATTTTTAATTTAGTTAGGCTGAATAATTAAAGAAGCTTGTTTGGGAGACTAAAATTGTACCTACTAGCATCTTATATACTCCAAGGCCCTCTGCTCCGTGGGAGACAATGCTGCATAGTCATTAAACAGGTGGTTTCTGAAACAAGACTGCCTGGGTCACTACTGGCCCACTGATTTAACCTCTTTTCCTTAGTGATCTCATCTGTCAAACTGAAATTAATCAAAATATCTACTTCATAAGTTTACTGTGAGAAAATATACATAAATTCTTTATAGTACTTAACAGGCAGTAAGTTCTCATCAAAGGCTACCATCCAGAATCATCTCAGTAGATGGCATTTAGTAATGTTACATACTTCCTTGCCAGAAAGAAAGGATATCTTTAACAAATATGTGCACTGAAATCTATCTGCCAAATCCCCAGATAATGAAAGAACATTTGTTGTGGCTTACTGGGGGAGGGGGAATAACCCAAACCTTTATGGATGAGAGAAATTTAAGAATAACCTTAGCAAGACTTAGTGGCCTAATATATGGACTTCCTCAAGATGTACCCATTGAGAATTTCTGCAGAAAGCAAACTGATTGCTCCCATGAATGATGGGTAGATACGGATACTAAGAGTATATGGAGGAGAAGGAGGAAACCTGCTGTGGTTTGGATATGGTTTGTCCCCTAAAGGTTCATGGGTTAGAGGCCTGGTCCTTTGTGTTGGTGGGACCTTGGGCAAGTAGGGCTTTGTGCAGGTTCTTAGGTCATTGGAGGAATGCCCTTGGAAGGGATAAAGGAAGTTTTCATTGAGTCCTTGAGTTAATTCTTATGAGAGGGTTGTTACAAAAGAAGCAAAGCTGGCTCCTCCCTCTTCCTCTGGTTTCCTTTTTTGATTTGTGATCTTTCATTCCTTATTCTCACCATGATACCTTCTAGTATTATACCCTTACTAGAGGCTGAACCCTGGGGCTGCCTGATCTTGGACTTTCAGCTTTTAACTCTGTGTTAACAAACCTCTTTTCTAAATAAATCTCTCACCTCAGGTACTTCATTATAGTAATAAAAAATGGAGTTCTATAAGACCCTGGCTATAATGTCTATTCTACAGCTGTATGCTGACATAGCTAAATTCTGAATTCTCACATTGAATTTGGATAAATGTAATTGCATTTGGCATCTCAAAGTTCTCTAAACACTGCATTTTTTTTTTTTCTGAAAACCATTCATTGAAATGTCTTGCCTTTGCCTCATGGTGAGCATGTGGGTTGCCTTGTTAGCTTGATACTGCACAATATATGGGCTCAGGGATGGCCCCAGTTTGACATAGGCCCCTCTGTTACTGCCAACTTCATAGTAGTTGGAGGCAGAAAAGATGGTTAACACCTGAATCAAAACAGAAGAGAGAGATAGCATTCATGTTCATTGAAGAACCCTTCAACCTCAGACCCATATGGCCAACCCAATGTCAGGGCTGCTGTTCCTTTTTGCACTGGTCTATGAACCTTTTCTTTTCCTTTCTTCTTTTCTTCTTTCTTTCGTTCTTCTTTTTTAACGAGGGCATGAATTGTGACTCAAGTCATAGACACTTGAATTTCAAAAGGAGGCCTATAACATGTTTTCACATTTTTGCTCCAAATAAAAATGGCATGGTTCAGAGAAAACCAGTCATTTGTTTTAATTTAAGGGCAGGTTTGGTCTGATGAGCTGGAATGACCATGAAAAAACTAGCAGGCAAATGAGTTTATGAAATTGTTGTGCTGCCTCAAAGCTATACATATTTCTGTGCCTCCTCTGAGATTCTCTGTAAAAGAGATTTCCATTGTTGATACCTTGGAAGTTGCTAGACATGGTGTCTCTTCCTCGAGATTTAAAATGAATATAGGAAATCAAAGGCTCTCAGAAGTCTTGCAACAAAGAAACTCATATATAACCATTTAAGCAAACATTTCTTCCATCAGTTGATCTCTCACACACCCCTTGCCATGGAAATGTCTTATTCTCCTATAAAGTTAGTATTCCCAGGAAGACAGAATCCCATTCTAGTGGCATTACGTTAGAAAAATATTATAGGATTTGGAAATATCCAAAGATGTTAGGATATTCATTCTACTCCTGAGAAAACAAATGATCCTGAATCCCCACCTGGAATAGTGCAGATATCTAATTACCCTGTTAGGTTGCTAGAAACATATGACAGTAAGCTTTAAAGAATAAAGATGAGAAGTTGGGCATTGTGGCTTATTCCTGTAACCCCAGCTACCTGTGAGGCTAAGGCAGGAGGATCCCAAGTTCAAGGCCAGTACGGACAACTTAGCAAAACCTTGTTTCAAATTAAAAGAAAAAAAGAAAGAAAAAATAAAAAAAAGAAAGTGTTTGAAATGTAGCTCAGTGTGTGCAAGGTCCTTAGTTCAATCCCTAGTATCATTAAAAAAAAAAAAAAGAATAAGAATAAGAAAAAAGAAAGTAAAGAAAAGAGGCTATAAAAGTCATGGATAAATGACTATAAAGGGCCCAGTTGCTTTGAGCAAGTTGGTAACAAATGCACTTCACATTCCAGGCCTAGGAGGAGCTCTTGGGACGCTTTTGTGACACACAAACCAGCACTGCTGCAGTGGGTTCACCTACTTTGCGGTTGTGGCAGAACTCATAGCCTTCAGGTTTGCATTCATGGGAACGGATCAGAAACTGCAGGTTGTATTTCTGTAACAACTGTTCTGTCACATCAGGCCCAAAGTAACAGCCTCCTCCTCTAACGGTGTTTGCTTTGCAGCCCTCCTGCATCATGGGATCACTCCACAGGATGTCGACAACCTGGGAAGACCAAGAGACAGGTATTCATTCAGAGTCATTCACATGAAAGCAGAAGAAGGAGGTTGCCAGTCTCATCCTAATCAGGTGAAATAATTGAGTATATTTCAGTTGTTTATCCCAAATGTACTTCTAAGCATAAAACTGCAAGCTGGGTGCAGTGGCGTATGCCTGTAATCCCAGCAGTTTGGGAGGCTGAGGCAGGAGGATCACGAGTTTAAAGCCAGCCTCAGCAACTTAGCAAGGCCCTAAGCAACTCAGTAAGACTCTGTCTCTAACTAACATATATTTTTTAAAAGGCTGGGGATGTGGCTCAGTGTTTGAGTGCTCCTGGGTTCAATCCCCAGTACCAAAACCAAAAACCAAACAAACAAAAAAATAAAAACCAAAACCTGAATGTGATTTATAAGTACTTGCACATTATTATTGAGTCATGTTTTGCAAAAGGAAAGGCCTGAATTTTAATATTTCAATTCTAAATTAGTATTGAAGCCCAGATGGATGTCTGGGAGAATGTACCTAAACTCACCCTCTCTCTCTCTGTGGTTTCTAGCTTCATAGTCAGCTGCAACCCCTCCTCTTTCTCACCACCCTTCCTCCAATCAATCAGCCAGTTCTGCTAATTTTACATCTTAATTCTGAATTCTTTTCTTTACTGGGTGAACCATATGAAATGGTAGGTTTTGTAGGTAAAATAATGATTAAATACTAGCAAGTTTATGTAGTACAGTAACACTACTGCCCAAGATCACCACCATCATCTCCTACAATATTTCCTTCCTTCCTTCCTTCCTCCCTCCCTCCCTCCCTTCCTTTCTTCCTTCCTTCCTTTTCTTTTTTTTTTCTTTTTTTTATTGGTTGTTCACAATATTACAAAGCTCTTGACATATCATATTTAATACATTAGAATCAAGTGGGTTATGAATTCCCATTTTTACCCCAAATACAGATTGCAGAATCACCTTCCTTCCTGTTCGAGGCAGGGCCTTGCACATGCTAGGCAAGCACTCTACCACTGAGCTACAAGAGTCTTTTAAGAGACCTTGCTGCCACAGTCTTGCCCCCATGAAATGTGCCCTCCACCTTGATGCCTGTTCATGGGTTTTAGCAAGCACTATGCCTAATTGAGTAGTGTCCACTGGATATCCATTCTCCTTCTTCTTCCAATATAACAAAATGATTGTGTCTGGGATGACACTGAGCCCACTAAACACCCCTTTTTCCAGTCTCCCTTCAAGTTCCGGGAGGAGGGCATGTGACAAAGTTCTGGAGCTTTTGGAAAGGTCTTAGTTGCCTGATAACAGAGGACAGAAGTTACTGCCTAGCTCTTTTGTCTTTGAGCTGTAGCAGCCATCGTGCTGACAGGTACAAACTAGTATTTAATACCATCCAATAAATTGTAACTTACCTTCTTACCCACTGATGCTAAGTCACTAAACCAGGCAAGAGAGCCCACCTGCTATGTCTTCCCGTTCTTTATGAAACTCTAAAACATAGGAATCATTAAGCAAATACTAATGCTCTTCTGGCATTTTCTAACCCCACAAAAGTATAACCTTCAATTTATACCGAAGGAGGAGATTGGGGCTGTTATTAAAATCCTGGGTCCCACCCAATGGCAGTCCAATTCTAGGAAACCCACCTGCCTCCACTCCTGCAGAGAGGGCTCTGGCAGCTCTCCAGGGACGGTGTGGGCTTCCAAGGTCTGGGGCAAGGGCTCCTCCTTCTCCCGGATCCCCAGGAAGCTGGCTCGCTGCTGGCACCGCTCCAGCTCCTGGTCCACCGAGCGCCGCCCCAGCCAGGCCAGCTCTGTGTGCTCAAGCAGGGCGCTGCAGGGGACGCTGGAGGACAGGCTGGCTTTGTGGGCCTTCTCTGAGCCCAGGTGAAAGGGTAGAGAAGGGGGAGAGCGGCTTTGGGGAAGAAACCACGGGGTGGGCGTCTGCGCAGAGCTTGTCTGGTGGGCTTTTCTCTTCTCCTCTGCCTGTCTGTCATTTTCCTTTCTTATCTTGTACCTCAGCGTGGAAACGATCTAAACAGGTCCCCAAAAGACACAGATAATGAAACTGTAGATCCTTTCTGAAAAGCAGTTTTGCACACAAGTCAGTCCTAAAGGCTGGGCTCCACAGACAAATTACTGGTCAATCTATGCACTGTTGGCCCTTGGCCTAGAACGAGACAGGAAAAACCTTTGAGAATAAGCCCTAAAAATTTGTATAGCAATTTGATATTGCCATGACATGCAAGCACATGATCAGTGGGCTCATATTTTTCATTTGTATTTAATTTTTTTTAATGATTCATATGTGTTATATTTTACAAAGGTATTGATGTGTGACTAATTGGGAAATTCTAAAACCTGGATAATTTGAGAAACACTAACCTAGGGCATTGTTTCTCTCCAAGAACCTATGATTTTCAGATAAGATGGAAAGGGGCAAATCTCTAGAAAGTCAAATCCTTACTGAATTTCCTAACTTTCATATGTTTCAAATTCATATACTGAGCCCTTTCCAAATAGGTACAATTCTGGGCAGTTCACACACAAGTTAATTGATTCTCCTTCATCACCCTTATGAGATAGCATCATTATTTATAGTACAGATAAAAAAAAAAACACAAAGGCACATAGATACTAAGACTTGTCCAGGACTGAAGCCACAGAGTTCTGACTCCAGAGCCCATATTTCTCTGTAGTTCCTTCCCAAGTGTTCCCCAGACCACACAAATTACCATATCACCCATTTTGCAGAACTCTGCAAACCAAACATTAGGAAGTTAGTTTATTTTTTAATTAGCCACAGAAAGTCAGCTGTTAGCATTCTTCCTCAAAGTTCCTCCTACTTCTGTTTTCATAATTAAAATGATTCTTCCATGACATGATCTGTTCTACTGTGACTTAATGTCTCTGCCTTTGGGCCAACACACCCCAACAGAATGGTTGAATTCAAAGTTTTCAAGAAACACCAAGGTATAAAAATGTAGAAGCTAAAAAAACATAATAATAATTAGGTGCCGGGCAACATGCAGAATTAACAAAAGAAATACCAAGAACTGGTTTTAGGCCTCTCAGGCTCCATGCTCTCTTCAAGACTATAAAAGAGTTGAGATTGCACAGAGGTAGAGAAAAGGTTGGTAAAATCCAAGACTTTGGGAGGAAGTTGCAGGCCTTCTCACCTCCACCTCTACCAAAGAGTTATCCTTTTCTTCTTTGAACTGAGTTTGGGTGGATAGGACATAGAACTCAGTTACCAAACCATGAGGAGCCACAACCAGCCCTGATAAGTAAGACCAAAGTTCAGAACCCTTGGCCTTTGAGTTGGTTGCAATTACTGGATGATTCTTGAGAGTCTCCCTTGGAAAGGGGATGAGCCTGTTTCTGTGTGTGGGAAGAAGAGCTGGCATTGGAATTTGGGGAGCCAAAGGGACAAACCAACCTAGAATGTTGCTACCCTAACTTAAATCAGTGTTAAGATCTAGCTACCCTTCTTCCTTAGTAATAGAATCTCTGATTCTTATGAGGGCACATAACAACCTAAAATAAAGACTTTACTTGCAAATTTCCCTTTCAGCTAAATGTAGACACATGACTAAATTCTGGTCAATTAAATATGAAAAGGTTTGTTTCATAATTGGATATTCAATTATACAATCATATAAAAGGAAAAAGCATGCCTTTCTTTTACTCTGTTTAATTTCAATTTCTGCTGACTAGAATGTGATCATAATGCTTGGAACTCAAGCGGCCATCTTTGATCATGATGTAACATGGTGAATCAGCAAGATAGAAGAAGTCTGAAATCCTGTGACTTCGTAGCATCACTATACCAGCCCTGGACTGCTCTCCTCCAGCCTTTGTTTACATGAGAGAGATATAAACATGTCTTTCGTGAAGTTTTTTGTCACTTCAGTCAAAAGTAAATACCATTTTTACTTTTGTAAGCCACAAATGTTTTCATTTAATCTTGATAACACTGAAGCCAGATTTAAAATTTTTTTTTAAAATTAGGTAGTCAGCTAAAATGGAGACCATGCTGAGAATGATTCCAGGAAACACAGGACAACTCATGGAATGTTAATGAAGTCCAAAAAGGCCTAGGCCAAAGTCCACCTCAAAGAAATGTTAATGGAGCCCAGGAAACAGCCCCCAACAGATTTGGAGATAGCCCATCCCAGAGAAGTGATAAGCCCATCCCAAAAGTCCTTCCTGGTTTGGCCCACCTGTGTCCCACCCCTCGGGGCCCTCCAACCTACATTCCATCACCAAAACTATAAAAAGGGGAACACATTTGCCCGCCAACTGGATTCCACCTCTTGGGTCCCCTTCTTCCTCTAGGAGAAGTCTTTTCTGCTGTCCTTTAATAAACTTCTAATCTCTACTCTGACCTTGCCTAGGCGTGTGCTTTTCTGGTGTTATTCTTCAACATCGGCCAACAGCGGTAACAACACCTCTGACATGGTTAAGACTATCATTCCTGTCAAATATGTTTTTCAATTTTTGCTGGGGAGATTGGCAGCCATGATAAAGACAGCATTTCTAGCCTCCCTTCTAGTGAGGGGTAGCCACATACTCACATTCTGACCAATAGGATAAGAATGGGGAGATGTGCAAGTTCTATACTGTGATAAGAGCATTCTTATTCCTTTCCTTCCCCTCTTCTATTGCTTAGGATTTGAATGTGGTAACAAGTTTTCTTGAGTGATGCACTCTAGAGATAGGAAATGAGACATAATAATCCTGGGTCTCTGAACAACTTCATAGAACAAAATTGCCATATCAGGCACTTACTGGGTAATGCAAGATTCAAATCTGGTGGACTCTTTCATGTGTGCCTCATGCAGAGAAACTTTCATATCCTGTAGAGCTGCCCAAAGTTGAAGTAGCCTGGCCTGTGTGGTGATGAGTTCCCTCTTCTTGGAATGCTCAGGAAAATGTCATCAAGAATGTTGTAGTGAGAACACGAAAGAAGGAAATTGAAAAAGACCTTAGAAGATGAAAAGATTTCCCATGTTCTTGGATAGGCAGAATTAATATTGTCAAGATGGCCATACTACCAAAAGTGTTATACATATTTAATGCAAGTCCTGTTAAAATCCCAATGTCATTCTTCAAAGTAAAGGCAATCATGAAATTCATTTGGAAAAATAAGAGGCTCAGAATAGACAAAGCAATCCTTGGTGAGAAGAGTGAAGCAGGAGGCTCCACAAAACCAGACCCTAAACTATACTAAATGGATATACTAATGGATAACTATACTAAACTATACTATACAGAGATATAGTAACAAAAACAGCATGGTATTAGCACCAAAATAGACATGTAGACCAATGGTACAGAATAGAAGACACAGAGACTAACCCACATAAATACAGTTTTCTCATATTAGACAAAGGTGCCAGAAGCATACATTGGAATTAACAAAAGAAATACAAGAACTGGTTTTAGGCCTCTCAGAAAAGATAGCCTCTTCAACAAATGGTGCTGGGAAAACTGGAAATCCATATGTAGCAAAATGAAATTAAACCTGTGTCTCTCACCATGCACAAAACTTAACTCAAGTGAAACAAGGACCTAGGAATTAAACCAGAGACCCTGCACCTAATAGAAGAAAAAGTAGGTCCAAATCTTCATCATGTCAGATTAGGACCTGACTTCCTTAACAAGACTCCTAACACACATGAAATAAAATCAAGAATCAATAAATGGGATGGATTCAAACTAAAAAGCTTCTCCTCAGCAATGAAACAATCAATAACATGGACAGAAAGCCTACAGAATGGGAGAACATCTTTACCATACACACCTCAGATAGAGCACTAATCTCCAGGATATATAAAGAACTCAAAAAACACCAAAAGAAACAAATAACCCAATCAATAAATGAGCTAAGGAACTGAACAGACAATTCACAGAAGATACACAAGCAATCAACAAATATATGAAAAAATGTTCAACATCTCTAGCAATTAGAGAAATGCAAATCAAAACTACTCCAGTCAGAATGGCAATTATCAAGAATACAAGCAATATTAAGAGTTAGTGAGGATGTGGGGGGAAAGGTACACTCAAACATTGCTGGTGGGACTGCAAATTGGTGCAACCACTCTGGAAAGCAGTATGGAGATTCCTTAGAAAACTTGGAGTGGAACCACCATTTGATCCAGCTATCCCACTCCTCAGTTTATACCCAAATGACTTAAAATCTGCACACTACAATGACGCAGTCACATCAATATTTATAGCAGCTCAAGTCACCATAGCTAAACTATGGAACCAACCCAGATGCCCTTCAACAGATGAATGGATAAATAAAATGTGGTATGTATACAAAGTGGAATATAATTCAGCCTTAAAGAAAAATGAAATTATGGCATTTGCATGTAAATGGATAGAGTTGAACAATATCATGCTAAGAAAAATAAGCCAATCCCCCCAAAACAAAGGCCAGATGTTTTATCTGATATGTTGATGCTGATCCATACTGTGGGGGGCACTAGGGAAGAAATTTGGATTGGGCAGAGGGGAGTAAGGGGAGGAGAAGGAGTATGGTGGTGGGAAGAATGGTGGAATGAGATGGACATTATTACCCTATGTACATGTATGATTGCATGAATGGTGTGACTCTGCCTCATGTACAGCCAGAGAAATGAGAAGTTTTGCTCCATTTGTGTACAATGAGTTGAAATGCATTCTGCTGTCATATATAACTAATTAGAATAAATTTAAAAAAGAAAAAGAAAAGACTGTTGTAGCAGAGTTTCCTGTGTGGGATGGGCAGTTGGAATATGGGTACCATAAGGTATAATTCAAATATAAGAGTCTACTATTAAAAGAAAATACAACTTATACTTTCCAGGTTTTCACTGCTAAAATGAATTGGAAAACAGCCATTTGTTGTTAATAGGCTATAATACATCTGTCTCCTACTCTCCCACCCTCCCACTTCCAACACACACTGGTGATTGTAAGTTCCTTCAGGAAAGGCACCATCTCTGGTTCATCTTGATATCTCCCCTAACAATTTCTTTATGCATGGTAAGCATGTAAAACAGATATTTTTAGTTTAATTGAAATTGATCTTCATCTATGTATCTGCCAGTGGCACCTTCCCTGCATGTGGTAGGTACTAGATGTGTTGAGTTTAAAGATGATATGAACTATTTGGGAAATGGATGGAGGGGTAGTGATTAGAACTATCTAGATCAGGAAAGGCAAATACGTAGCACTAGCTACCGCCTGTCACTAGTGTGTCCATGGTAGACATTATCAGTTGATTACAGCATACTCGCATCTTGATCCCAGCTATGGATTCTCAGTCTTCATGCTCTTCTTAGTCACCAGGAGTCCTCATGCAAAATGACATTTATTTTTTGTTGGTAGAGAAACTGCACATTAAGGTGATATTTGTATTATTTCATGAATCAGTACCTTGTGCCTGTCTAGTTTAGCCAAAAGCTCCAGGTCAGTCCTGTCTGATACTCCACCGTGAAGAATCAGGACTTTCTCATCAATCAGAGTGGCCAATGGAAGCCAACAGAACACATCTTGAAGAGTTCTTAATATTTTCTTCCCATGCACCTGAAAAAAATGATATTATCAAGATGTTAAGTTTCAAATAACTTACTCATCTGATTGAAGAGAAACTTTAGCTTATAAAGACAGGCACACCTTATATTTTTGCATCACTTCCTTGGTGAAGCCATATCTAGATACAGAAGGGAAAGTAGGTATTAAAATAAATTTAGTGACAACAGTAATGGCATGATCACAGTTTTATAAAAAGCACATTATACACACACACACATATATGAAATATTTAGAAAAGAGACTGAGAAATAATAACCAAAATGTTCAGTTATAACATTATATGTGGATAAAGAAACTGTGAGATATTTTAATTTTCTTTCTTTTGATAATCCATATTTCCCACTTTTTCTATGGTGAATCCTTATAATTTACATGCTAAATAATATGAACATGGGTACAAATTAATAGTCTTATTAGAATTGTAGAATAACATTATTTTTAAAAAAGTATTTTAAAATATTATATATTGTGTCTTCTACTTCCAGAAATTAGAAAACCACTTTTCAAAAGCATCTAAAATAAGAAGCTCTGGCAAGGTAATTTTTTACAATTGCAACAAGCGAGTATCAAATACCCAAGCATGTTTTGGCTAGTACCGTAAGTTCATCAAATGGTCCTCATGGTTTCCTCGGTTAAGATGGAACTCTTTGGGGTAAACCAACATGAAGGCAAAAAGAACCATCAGGATCTCTATTGAATCCTTGCCTCGATCCACGAAGTCACCATTGAACACGTATGCTCGCTCTGGTGATGGGAGGCCATTCTTCCCAACACAAAGATGAGTTCAAGAGCCAGTGGGGGAAAGAGAATAGAAAATCAGGTTAAAGCCAATGGCCATCTGACCATCAGGTCTATAACCAATCCTTTGCTTTCCACATCTCCTCCAAATGTAAAACATCAGTAAAAGATGGAAATATTTTCTACTGTTATATTTCCTTTCCAGCAAAGATGAGCTTATGAGATGATTATCAGAATGACACGTTATAGAAAGCCAGACTGTCCATGTGGTATGCAGTAAAGGGCACTGGAAATGTGATCTGAAGGCCAGCCTAAGTTCTGGCAACATTATAATAACAGCTGCACAGATTCCTCAGGATTAAACAAGATAATATCTAGGAAAATGCTTTGGGAAATAAGTATATGTATAAAGCAACAGTACACTGTTAAAACACCATTATATTCATATACTTTGTTACGTGTTTTACATTTTATAGCTAAAATAGATATAAAATAGCTTACACCTATTGGTTGCTTTAATAATAATCAATTTTCTTTATCTGGAAAAAAATCAATTGCTGAATAATGCTTTCTTCTACTTATTAAGCTAACACAGTTCACAAAAAACATTTCCAGAATATAATGTGATGATGACTTCTATATTATATATTTTCTACCTAGAAGCAAATATTATTAAAAATAATATTTTAAGAATCCAAGCAATATTTAAGCATTTGTTTAGTAGACACTGTATTTCAAGTTCTAAATTAAGTCTCAAAGCAAGTAAGAAACTTATTTGGAACATTCATACCTTATAAAATATAAATATTAAGTCATCTAACTGGCCATGTAAATCTCCTAAAAAAAAAAAAAAAGAATATCAGTGCTGATTGACTGTTACTATTGTTTCTAATTTTTACTATAAAAGGGAAAATATATGTTTCTAGAAAAATCTGACAAAGTTAAGAAATCAAGAGTTACTAATTTTTTCCATATGTGAAATAAATATTCATTTCCCCTTGTTGCAGAGATGGTTAATACTGAAAGAAGAAAGCACAAGTTTGTCATAAGTAGTATTTTATAATAAAGAGTAAATGGCCTACATTTTTTACTGAAGAAAAGATGGGACAGAATAATGCAGGGTCGCAACCCAGGTGAGAACTGGAGAGTTGTGCCACCGTTAAAGCTGGAAGCTGCCACTCACTTATGGACCAGTGTTAGGAGGAGATTCTTTAAGAGAAGTTGTAAAATCTAGACTTTACTATGAAATCCTCTAATTTTCAAATGTTGGGAACACTGATTTTAAAAGCTTTCAAAACATTGTAGGGCAAACAGGACATATATACAGGCTGCATGTGGCCCTTGAAGTACTAATTCATGGTCCCTGGCGTGGACACAGCCTCCCTGGGCTATGGCGTGGGCATCAGTCTATATGGATGCTTAACATGATGAGAAAATACAAGGAAATGGAAGCACTTCTCATTAACAAGACTTCTCTCTGGAAGAGGAATGAATATGGATGGAAGGAATAATTCCTTAGGCATTGGGGGGCTTGCTCATGTCCCAATGAATAAATTCTCTTCTCACAAGGAGGGTCTCGTGGTTTGCAGGGGTTTTGTTCTCAGTGGGGAATGAGAGTTTGCAGTCAATATGAATTGCTTTGGAAACTAAAGCAGAGGCTGAGCCCTGGGCTCCAACGTTCCCCCTCTCTGAACCATGGCTCCCTTAAGTAAATATGGGGAAATTTGTAAATGGTCAGTTTAAGGGCATGAAACTTGACCTGCCCACTTGCCACTGCACCTCCCTTGGGACAAACCCTGCTCCTGCCCTTCTCCAAGGGAGAGCTTTCTAGTTTGTGTCTAACAAAGGGAGCCCTTCAGGCAGGTTCTTACCACACACTGTGATCTCCTCGCTGTAACAGGTGGAGAGCCGGTTGATGTTGGGCAGCTGCGCCAGGTGTTTCCTGGCCTCATACAAAAGATTCAAGACGTATCTAGCATGGAGCTGCTACTAGGAGGAAGAGGAGGGAGGGAACAAAACAACACAGGTGGCCCTCAACTTTGCTATTTAACGACCCCAATCACTAAAGACACCAAAAGTGACCCCAGTGAACTGCTCCTAGGACTCTACACAGAGCCTTCCTCTCTCACCCATCTTCTGCCCTTGTTTCTGCTTCTCATCATCTCATTTTCCCCTCCTCAGATATTGAGCTCATTTGCTCTTTCTAGTTACTCCATAAAACCCTTCCTCTCCTTTAGCTGGGGAGCAGCTCATGATTATTTCCATAGACTATTAAGAAGTACATGTATGTTAATGGCATCTAGTGACCCTGACACTGCCAAGAAACAGCTCAACTGCTCTTGCAGTGAGTTATCTTCGTGTGAAAGAGGGGAAAGACTGGCATCTGGCCTAGAGCCAGAATCTGACCACTTCTCACCTCTGCCTCTACCACAGAGTTTCAAGCCATTAACATCTTTTGCCTGGATCACTGCATTATGAGAACTGCTGACATCAGCCCTTCCCTGTGCACACTCTCCTTACACAGCAGCCCAAAGTACCATTTTAAAAAGCAAGTCACACCAGGTGTGAGGGCACATGGCTGTCATCCCAACGACTCAGAAGGCCGAAACAGGAGGATCTTAAATTCAAGGTCAGCCTTGAACAACTCAGCAACTTAGCAAGACCCTCCGAAATTTAGACCCTGTATCAAAATTAATAAAAAGGGCTGGGGTGTATCTCAGTGGTAAAGTGCCCCTGATTTCAATTCCTGATACCAAAATATATAAAATTTGAAAGGAAGCCACATACTGTGCTCAATGTCTCTTCAACTCGCTCTGAAAAATAAAAACTCTACTCCTCCCCAACTCATCTCCTCTTCCCCTAGCTCTACCAAGAAGCACCTGAACAGTCCAGACAAGTTCTAGCCTCAGGCCCTTTTCCATTTGTCCCCTCTGCCTAAAACACACGTTCTCCAGATATTCACAGGGCACCACCCTGTACCTTTGCTCAAAAGTCACCTTCCCAGGCCACTCTAAGAAATTGCTGACCCTCCCCCTCGCAACTGACATTTATCTTTCCCATCGCTTTTGTTGCCTTCTAACATGTCACAGAATTGACTTTTTACTGTTATTTGTTATTTATTATCTGCCTCTTCCCTGAGGGCAGGGGTATGTATCTTGTCTTGTTCACTGCTATATCCGCAGTGCCCAGAATAGTGTGGGCCCACAGCGGTGCTCCACAATCATCTGCAGGATGCTTACATGATCAGGAGGCGCTCTGAATCAGGAAAACCGGCTGAAGGGCCAGGGTCCTGGCTTAGCAAAGGGAACATGTGGTCTCTCCAGGCAGCGCATGGTATGAACACCCTAAGGCCAGGGCCATTCTTTCTGTGCTGCGTTGGTCTCCCTTTGCAGATGGCATGGAGTGGGTGGGGACCCAGTCACCCCAGGTGAGCTTACTTGTTTCAGTCTGAAAGCTTCCACCAGGGCAGTGGCGTGGTCAGGGAGGAGCGGGAAGGAGAGATGTGGTCCTGTGTAACTGTCCGGCACCTCAATGGATTCGTAGTCACTGTATTTCTCCATCTCGGCCTCCTGGGGGAATCTCTCCTCAGTGAACATGCGGTCCAGGAACTCCTCTAGTCAGACAGAAAAGGGGGCTGACTTATGATGGGACATGCAGTCCACGGCACCACAGAACCTAGTCCACTCTGGATGGAGCTGGAGCGGGACCTGGCCAGACTGGCATCAGCTCCCATAAAGGAAAAGGAAAGGGAACCGAGGTCGCCTGGTATGGGTGGGAGGGAAGGTTTTGTTTTCATGTTAATAAAGACATTAACTGGTAATGGACTCTATTTTTATTTTAAAAGATCAACCTTTGTCAAACTGAGAAAGTGCAGACTTGTGAGGCTTGGGTGTATAAGCAGGTGGAAAGGGCACAGGCAGGGTGGGAGGAGTTGGTAGGCCTTCATGGTGCACTCTGAATGTGGCAGAGGCCTAGCCGGCTCCGTGCCTGAAGCTACCTCCAGCTGCCTGCCTCCGTCTCTCTAGCCTGGATTTACTGAGGGCCTCATGTGGCAAGCCATATAGACTGTGCAACTCAACCTCCCACCCCTGCCCCCATTCAGTGACTCAAGAGCTGACATCTACAGACTCTAGTTCCCTCTGTCTGCAGGTGGGACCATTCTGAGGCTTGTGCTCTGTGCTATTTCCCACCCCTCCCCTCCCAGTAGCTGGTTGAGTGACTCACCCTTGATAGGCTGCCTCCCCTTTCATGAGCTTCCCCCCCACATCCACCCCTAGTGTTTCCTGCACTTTAACAAACTCCTTACAACCCAACTAGGCATGTTCCTAGGTATGTTTGGGGGAGAACCAGAAATAAAATTCCAATCTGTTGTCAGCCCTTCACTCATTCACTGGCTGTCACCAGATTCGTGGTCTCAATCCCTGTGCATCCTCCACCCCACTCTGATATCTATGACCTTCAGACAGGAGGACATGCCCCACGGCAGTTCATACTCACTTTCATGGTGGCTGTCTGGGGTGAAGTGATCCATAAGGTAACTGAAGAAATCATGGAGCTGTAAAAGAACCCAATGAGCCTTAGTGAATGTCTGGAAACGGAGACTAACATGCTAAGTGAAATAAGCTGGTCCCCCAAAACAAAGGCCAAATGTTCTCTCAATAAGGGGTGGAGGGAGGGAAGAATAGAAGTTCATTGGATTAGACAAAAAGGAATGAAGGGAAGGGTGGAGGGTGGGACTAGGAAAGACAGTAGAGTGAATGGGACATAACTTTGCCATGGTCATCCATGAATACACGACCAGTGAAACGCCACACCATGTACAATCTCAAGAATGGGATCCTAATTAGAATAAGTTTTACTCCCTGTATGTGTAATATGCCAAAAACACTCCACTGTCACGTATATCGAAATAGAACAAATAAAAAATCAAACTTAAAAAATGAGGGAAGAGAGAACCTGGGCGGGTCCAGACTGGTTGCACCTTTTGAGCACCTGTTTTGCTGCCCAAGGGCTAGAAAGCAGAGCTAGAGGCAACCCCGGCTCTTCCCTCCGCACCTTGACCTGGTCTTGCTGCCCAGCATACTCTATGGACTGGAAGATGCTCCAGGTGCACTGCCGTCTCATCTCCAGGCGGGCCACGTAGCGCCGGTACCATCTCTGGATCAGGATGGCTGCCTTGAAGGCTGTGACACAGATGGAGATACAAGCCTGTGAGCTGGGACTCCCCAGGCGGGGGATGGGGAATAGGGCAAGGGCAGCACCCAGACCCTCTCCCACTACACATGTGGGGACAAAATGGAGGGGACAGCACTGCCCACTGATGCCTGCAGGAAGGTATTTGCTTTGTTTCTGGTCATAGACATTTTCTTTCAACCCATCCCAAACTCACCTCCATTCATACCATTTATTGATGAAAATATTTATAGGTTATACTAACCCCTTCCCCTATCCCAACTCACCACTGTCTGAAGGGATGCATTCCCAACCCTCAGTGGATGCCTGAAACAGTGGATAGTACTGAAACCTATATATTTCATTTTTTCCTTAGTCAAAAACTTCCACCTTTTACTTGAAGGAAACACTTTACAGCTTCTCTTGATATATCTGAATTGCCAGCATTCCTACTCTAATGCTTTGAAGCCATTATTAAGTTAAAAAAAAAGATTTACTTGAAAACAAGCACTATGGATACTGCAACGGTTAATCTGATAACTGAGATGACTACTAAGTGACTAATGGGCAGGTAGAGTATACAGCATGGATACACTGGACAAAGAGATGATTCAAGTCCTGGGTGGGATGGAGGTGGACACTATTACACTATTCAGAACAGCATGCAATTTAAAACTTATGGATTGTTTATTTCTGAAAATTTTCATTTAATATTTTCAGATTGTGATTGACTATGGATAAAAGAAATAGTAGAAAGTAAAATCATTGATAAGGCGGGGGAGGGACAGAAAGATTGTACTCTGAGGATTCTGGAGAGATTTTTAAGAATTCAGTACCCTGGAAGACTGGGATAATGTGGAGAGTGAGAGAGGGGAAGGACATTTGATATTATCACAATAGATCGAATCTCAGGAGATCTGGGTCCTGTGCCTGGAACAGCCCTGCCAAGCTATGTGGCCACAGACAGCTCATTTTGTGCCTCCATGTGTTCATCTAGAAAAGGGGTTGGACTAGATGAAGATGGGGAAAACAAACATTAAACCCCCAAATTAATATTTCACAGTGCCAGGGGTGAAGAGTATTTCCCAGTCCTGTTTGGTGATATCTCTGTGAGTCTGAGGCACACCCATCATAAAATATCCATGACTGCATCTTTGGGCTTCTCCTTTTTGCCAGGACCTGTGTCAGTTGACCTTGTAGGGCAAATTAGGATGTGTTAGCCTCATCTGAGGTTTAGGACCTCTTATGGTTTGAATATGAGTTGTTCCCCCAAAGTTCCCATTAATACAGGGATATTGAGGCTGGGGCTGGGGCTCAAGTGGTAGAGCACTTGCCTAGCACGTGTGAGGCACTGGGTTCAATCCTCAGCACCACATATCAATAAATGAATAAAATAAAGGTCCATTAATATCTAATAAAATATTTTTTAAAAATACAGAGATATTAAAAGGTAAAATGATTAGATTATGAAAGCTGTGACATCAGTCCATTCTAGTTTGAATGGACTGACAGGATGAAAACTGTAGGTAGGTGGGACATAGCTGGAGGAGGTGTGTTACCAAGGACATGCCCTGCAAGGGTACATCTTCTGTGTAGTCCCTTCCCCCTGCATACACCTCTCTCTCTCTCTCTCTCTCTCTCTCTCTCTCTCTCTCTCTCTCTCTCTCTCTTTCTCTCTCTCTCTTCTGCCATGAATGGAGAAGCTTCCCCCTGCAACGCCCTTCTCCCATGATGTGCTGCCTCATCTTGGGCCAGAGCAATAGTTTTGGCTGTCTGTGGACTGAGACCTCTGATACCATGAACCAAAATAAACTTTTCCCCCTTTAAATTGTTCTCGGTGGACATTTGGGTCACCGTGGTCAAGTATTGTTGCCAGAGGAGGGGACAGCTGTCCAACGTAAGTAACTGGATTCTTCTTAAGCTCCTGTGGACATGCTGTTAGTGATGAATGGACTATTTGTAGACAAAGCTGGATTAAAAAGCATACCCTGCAGTTTAACTGAGGTCAAATAATAGACAGATTGACTTAATCTATTTAGCTTGCATTAGAGAGTTGATCAATTTCTTGCTGATTTCCTTAAGAGGAAAGATGATGGTGAAGTGAGAAAAGAGAAACTGGAAAGAATTTAAGCAGAGTTAATTTTGATTTCCTGTGAAATTAAAAATATTTCTCAAAGCTACTTGCTAAATAATAAATGATGAGGACGAAGCTTTACCAATCAAATTTTGTAAAACTATTTCCAGAATCATTGATGAAATGTGCAGAATAGGCACTATAGATTCTGTAGGAGCTGTTGGTAAATCCGGAGATTTCTGCACTTGCTCTAGACCTGCAGCATCAGAATTTCTAAAAGTATAACCCCGGAAGGAATCAACAAGCTCCACATATCATTCTTATTTGCACCAAGGTTAAGATCCACTGAGGAAGATCATGGACAGGGACGTTGTTTGCTAATACCTTGCCCCCAGCATTCTAAAGCAGGTGCTGCCAATAATTAGACATCCTCAACTCTGCTGTGGCTACTTTTCCTCTTTCTCCCAGCTCTCTACCTGGGGTCTAGGTAACCTTTAATTGTGGGATAGTTTAGGATCCTTTACCCCATCATCTGTTTTCAATAGCACAATGCCAAGTATTCGGACACCTCTTACTTGAACTACATATAAAACTAATCCCAGGTACTGCTAGTGATGAATGGACTATTTGTGGATAAAGCTGGATTAAAAAGCAAACCCCGTGGGTTAACTGACGTCAACATCATGAATAATAGACAGAGTTTTTATGTGCCAGTTAGAAATGGAATGTTTAAACAGATTGTGGCATTCCCCATACCCACAATGCATTAAAAACAAAACAAAACAACAACAACAACAACAAAAACACTGCATATTGCGGGAATTCTGGATCAATGTGCTTGTCTACCATTCATGAGGCACTAGGCTTCGTCCCTGGCACCAGAAAAACAATACAAAAGTGAGAAATGCTTCATAAAGTGATTAGGAAAAAAATTAACAGAGAGCTGAAGTCAAAACAATTAAAGGGGGGCTGGGGTTGTGGCTCTGCTGTAGAGTACTTGCCTAGCACATGTGAGGCACTGGGTTCAATTCTCAGCACTGCATATAAATAAATAAATGAATAAATAAATAAAATAAAGTTTCATTGACAACTAAAAAAATAGTTTGAGAAAATAAAATGAAATAAAAACAATTAAAGGGAAATCTCCAGGTGCCAGAAATGAGGAAAGAATCTATAACCAAAAGCACCTGGAGGCACTGACATCAGTCAGCTCCCAGGGGAATATGAACCAGAGAGTCCCAGTAGCGGGGTTAATACGCTTATGGGGATGGGAAGAGTCCCAGGTCTCTGTGGACTGCGAGGCTCTATAACTGAAGTCTGCAAAAAGGCAAGAGCTGGGGAAGTTTCTGTTCCTGATGGAAACAGGTAAATCTTTGCCTCCCAAACTCACTCACAGCAGGGAATGAGCTGACATAAACCCAAAGTACCCTGTGAGAGAGGAAGTCTCAGCCTGTGCCATGTGTGGGTTGCCTTCTTGTCACTAGGTAAGCAAACCTGAGCCGAAGCTAACTCAAAAATGTGTCCACAAAAAAGACAAAGTGTTGGGAAAAAGTGTTTGCAGACAAACTGGGAAAAAACGTTTGCATTTTATATTACAGATAATTGATATCCCCACTATATTAGGAAATTCAAAAAAGAAAGAAGAAAAAATCCAATTAATTGGGGGGTAGGGTAAACAAGAGATGTAAAGAGACAGTCCTGTGGAAAAAGAAGCACAAGGTTTAAACCTATGCAGATATTCGACCTCACTCATAATAAGAGAGAGAAGTTAAAACTGCTGACAGACATATTTTCACCTATTAGATGGTTATAAATATAAAATTTGGCGCTGTGCTCTGTTAGTGAGGCTGGGTGGTAACAGATATTTTCCACAGGCTAAATTGTATGCCCCCCAAATTCATTTGTTGAAATTGAGGTGCCCCAGTACTGGAGAATGTGACACTATTTGGAGAGAGGGCCTTAAAGAGGTGATTAAGTTAGAATAAAGTATATGATGGGCCCTGATCAAATGTGATTGGTGCCCTTATAAGAAGAGGAAATATGGACATACAGAGATACCAGGGAGTTTTGTGTACAAAGGAAAGCTGTGTAAGAACACAGCAAAAAGGCCTTCATCAACATGTCAAGGGGAGAGGGTCCAGGGGAAATCAAGACCTTGACCTTGGACTTCCAGCCTCCAGAACTGTGAACAAATACATTTCTATTGCTTAAGATACCCAGTCTGTGGTACTGTTCTAGCAGCTCTAGTAAACCAACACAACATCACTGGTGGGAATGCAACTGGAGAAGAATTTAGCAATATCTGACAAAATTACACAGGGATTTACTCTTTGACCCCACAATCCCATTATATTGAAAGAAATCTGCTGGCTCGGATCCCCCCTGGCCCCCGGGGCTTGGTGCCGGCCCTGGTTTCTTGTTGTGCACGTCAAAGAGGCCAGCTCCCAAGGCCTTGAAAGATTTGTGGTGTCTGTTTTCATATTCAGCCTATAACAGTCATGTGGGAACGTCCTGACCTGCTTGGGTCTGATAAGGTTCCTGGTTGAAGGCTTAGTATGAGTCGACAAGGACCACCTGCCCCCCTCCGTCCTTGCTTCTGCCTACCAGTAACTTTCCATTCTGTCTAAAAGAAATATATAAGTATGAGCTGAGATAATAAAGAGACTCTCCCTGGATGAAGAACCTTGGTGTCCTGTGAATTTGTTAACCCTGACGTCTCCCGCCGACTCGGTCCATTTTCCGGACGCGGCATTTGGAGGTTCCACCGAGATCGGAAAGCGGAGGTAAGCGGACAGGGCTCCCTCCACGAAGAGGGAGGATTGGAAGCCTGAAGGGGTCCTTCCAAAGCCTTCGTAAAGAGAAGGGGAAGCCTTCGTAAAGAGAAGGGGAAAAAGAAGCCTTCCATAAGAGAAGGGGAAAAGTTGAAATCTAAACTAAGAACAGGTAGCTACCATGGGTAACTCAGCAGCCAAAGTTCGTCTGGCCAACGAACTCAGAGAGCTGCTGAACACACAAGGAACAGGAATAAAAACAAAAACTGCAACAGAATTCGTTGAAGTTATTGCCCAGGCATGTCCTTGGTTTCTGACAGGGGGATTTCTTAATAACAATGATTGGGATCAGGTCAGATGTGATTTACAAAGATTGTTGAGGGATCAAGGTCCGGAAAGTATCCCAATCGCCACTTTCTCTTTATGGAGATTGGTTAAAGATGCTTTGTTAATAGATAAAATAAAGATTAAGGAACAGCTTGCAGAATGTGAACAAGTCCTTAACCAGGTCCAGGAAGAGCAAATGGCAGAGTCCTTACCCCTTTCCCATTATTCTTTCATATCTCCTTCTTCATTCTTAGATCCACCCTAGCTGCTCTCAACCCTGCCTTCTCATCTTCCCCCTCTTTTGTTTGTTACTAAATAATGTTCTATTGATGAGAGATATCAAATATGCTTCTTTATATTTTACTTTTAATTTTAGAGGTCATGAGGATGCATTTGCTCGCCACAGGAACAAGCCGGCAAAGTTCCTGTGATGACCAAAAAATCCTTATTCTCATTGCTAACTATAAAAATAAAAATGTATACTCAAGGATCTTATCTCAGTACATCAAGTGACGTCACATAGAAGAGTGCACTCCTAGTTAAAAATAAATTAAAATGGATCCAAATATTTTAAGACCACGTGGTTACATAAAGTTAATACAATTATAAGTTAAGTTCTTATTCTTAATATATATTTTTTAGATATTTAAATAACCTATATTTGTTAATCCATAAATTAATTAGCACATGCCTAATTGATTAGTTAATATATATTTGCCTAATTGTTTTCCTCCAACAGGAAACCCATAATTTATGTTTTATATTTACATTTATCAAGATACTCTGCCTTTTCAGTTACAGATATTTGAGATAAGTGTGTTTACTATAAATTTACTTTTAAGTGAAAATACAATCAAGTAGTTTCTAATTCTCAAGGTTACTGTTTAAACTTATAAGATGATAAATTATTATAATTATTTCTACAAAATATCTAAGGGTTTTAACTATACTCTCATTGATATTTCTTATCAAAGTATAATAATTTGTTTATAGATTCTAAGGTTTTCAGAAATTGTTCCAAAGTATATTTTTTTTTTAAAGAAAAAGATGCTTCAACAAAGAAAAAGCACACATGGATCCCAAAAAGAAGAAAGAAATCATCTTTGGGTAAAACAAGGTCTTTATATTCATTTTCAAAAAAAAAAAAAAAAAAAAAAAAAAAGGAGAGAAAGATTTTTATATTGGTATCTAAACAGATGATGTAAAAAGTTAGAACAATTAAAAAAGAGATTTATATATACTAAACTGACTATAATTAATTTAAGGGTATTTCAGGTTATTTTCCTAATTTAACTATACTAATGTGAGCAAAAATTTTGTCCATATTTTGATATGATAAACACCTATTAAAATGTAAGTTTATTTCTTTAAAGAAAGATCCTTATTGCCTAATAATTTTTACTGTTTAGATAAAGATTAATTTTGGTAAATAAATTCACATTGTTGATTAAATATTAAGTATATTGAACTACTAACTTAAACCCCTGTATGACCTTTTGAGAGGAGACCCCTCACCCACCTCCCTGTGAAAACCTACTCCAAAAGCCTTGAAGGCCCTCAGGTTAATAGAGAAGGTTCTGCAAGACATGCAGGTTACCCAGATAGATTATTCTATACCCCTATCATTTATAATCCTGCCATCAAAATTAACTCCTACTGGAGTGTTTTGGCAAACAGGTCCCATCTATTGGGTCCATCTACCCGCTTCTAACTCTCGGGTGATAACTCCCTTTTATGAACTAGTGATAAATCTGATCTGGAAAGCCAAATATTTGGGTGATGCACTGTTTGGAAAAACTTTTGACATTCTCATTCAGCCTTATACCCAGGATATGACTTTATAATTACAACAAGAACATGATCTTTGGTGTCTTTTTCTCTGTAATTTCAAAGGTCAAATTGATAATCACTTCCCCCGACATAAACTTCTAGAAGGCCTTAAAAAATGTCCTATTATTTTTCCTAAAATTATTAAAAGGGGAACCTATCCCAGGAACTCATACTGTTTATACAGACGGAGCAAAAGGGGGATTTGCTGTTGTTTTTGATGGATCTCAAGTAATTCGACACCCTGTTCCTAAACTGTCTGCCCAAAGATCAGAAGTTGAGGCTCTAATTATGGCTCTTAAACTTTACAATTCCACCCCACTTAATGTGTATACTGATAGTCTCTATGTTGCCAATTTAGCCTTAGTTATTGAAACAGCCCCTTATATTGGCAGGCAATCTACTATCATGGAACAATTACAAACGGTTCAGCTTCTTGTTTGGGCTAGACGAGATCCTTTATTCATTGGACATATCCGAGGACACTCAGAGCTCCCTGGGCCTCTGGCGGAGGGTAATGCTAAAGCAGATGCCGCCACTCATAATATGGGCCTAGTATACACCATAACCAAGTATGATGAGGCCTCACAACTCCATGCTAAATTCCATCTAAATGCACAATCTTTACGCTTCCGCACAGGATGCTCGCGTGATCAAGCTTTACAAATTGTTTCCCTATGCCCAGTATGTGCTCCATTTCTTCATTTTCCCAGTTTGGGTGTTAACCCTAGAGGCTTACACCCCAATGATATCTGGCAAACTGATGTTACCCACTTCCCTAGTTTTGGTAAGCTGTCTTTTGTACATGTTTCTATTGATACATACTTTGGCTATATCTTTGTTACATTACACACTGGGGAAAAGGCCAAAGATGTTATTGGACATCTCTTAAAAGCTTTCTCTTGCATGGGCAGTCCACGTTGTCTCAAAACAGACAATGGACCCGCATATATAAGCCAAACAGTTCAACGGTTCTGCACCCAATGGGAGATTGAACACAAAACAGGTATTCCTTATAACCCCCAGGGACAAGCAATTGTGGAACGAGCCCATCAACATTTAAAAATTTATCTACAAAAAATAAAGGAGGGGGAAATATATAGATGCTGCCAGGGACCTAAGGCCTATTATTGTGCCTCGTGGGGATGTGAAACCTTTAGTAATGGGTATTGTCTTAAGAATTCACCCAGGAATGACTATGCCCACTTCTGGCAAACAATAGAGGGAGAATCAAATATTACTATTCAGTTTACTTCCAATGGAAAACAACAACCAGATTGGACTCAAGGATATCTCTGGGGGCTGCGTATTTACACCCCCGGACAGTACAATCCTGGCCTGCTTTTTTGGCTCAAATTGACCATAGAACAGCCTACTGGAAGTCTAATAGGACCTAATCAGGTGCTCGGAGACCAAAAGGCCCCATCTGGACCCAAGCAGCCCATAGCCCCAACAGTAAAACCTTCCCCCAGCGGTCAAACAATAACTATGGGCTATCAAACCTTTGATTATACCCCTGAGCCCATACACCCTGGAACTGGAGATCGTCTTCTTAATTTGGTCCGAGGAGCTTTTTTCGCTCTCAATGCCACTAATCCTAACAGGACCCAAGATTGCTGGCTATGCTTGACCTCCAGGCCGCCCTATTATGAAGGGGTAGCAATACTGTCTAAATTATCCTCTAATACCACTGCAGATCCCAAATGTTATTCTCTGCCCAGCTATAAGTTAACTATCACGGAGGTCATGGGACAAGAGGTTTGCTTGGGAAAGGTGCCATCTCTGCAACATCACCCGACTAATAAATCAATCCCAATCTGATTATTTGTGGGGTCCCAAAGGGTCCTAATTTGCTTGCATTACTGGGTTAACTCCCTGTGTTTCCATGGCAGTCCTAAATACAACTACTGATTTCTGTGTGCTGATACAATTATGGCCGAGGATATCTTATCATGGATCAGACTATGTCCTGGGACACCTTGAGGGACATACTCGGCTCCCCAGAGAACCAATAACTATGACTATTGCCCTCCTATTGGGCATAGGCGGAATAGCAACTGGAATAGGAACCGGGACAGCCGCCTATGTCCAGGGAGGTCAATTACTAAATTTACAAATGGCTATGAATGAGGATTTAACAGCCATGGCCAAGTCAATTACCGCCTTGGAAAAGTCCCTCACCTCCCTCTCAGAAGTTGTGTTACTAAATAGGAGGGGACTAGATTTATTGTTCCTAAGGGAAGGAGGACTATGTGTAGCTTTAAAGGAACAGTGTTGCTTTTATTTAGATCATACTGGGGTAGTCCGTGAAACTATGGAAAAGGTCAAGGAAAGATTGGCTAAAAGACAAAAAGAGTTTGAAGCACAACAAGGATGGTTTGAACAATGGTTTAAAAATACCCCATGGTTAACTCCTTTGATATCCACTGTAATGGGACCGCTTTTCGGTCTCCTCCTTATAGCTGCTGTAGGCCCCTGCCTAGTTAAGAGAGTGACACAATTTATTAAAGATCAAATTAACATTCTGACTTCTAAGCCAATACAGGTCCATTATCAACGCCTACAAACCAAGGATGATCTTGCTGAAGTTTGTCTCCGACCAATTCGAAGATGATTTTTCTACAATGATCCCTGCTTCATGCCTTTCTCCTTTTGCCCCTTTTTCTTCTTTATTTTTATTATTCTTCTCCTCTGACTCTATGCCTTGTCGAACCGGAACCAATTAGAGACCCAATAATGACTGGCTGGATCGCTACCATTAATGCCTTGGTAACAACGAGCTGATCTTGTAGTACCCAGAGACGGGCAACTTTCACGCTTGCACTGCAACCTAAGACAGGGGAATGGGGCCTCCCCAAAGACGGGTAAGCAGTATAAGGACAGTGAACGACCTAAGACAGGGGCTACTTGATTCCCTTTGACGTGCAACAAACAAAAGAGGGGGAACTGCTGGCTCGGATCCCCCCTGGCCCCCGGGGCTTGGTGCCGGCCCTGGTTTCTTGTTGTGCACGTCAAAGAGGCCAGCTCCCAAGGCCTTGAAAGATTTGTGGTGTCTGTTTTCATATTCAGCCTATAACAGTCATGTGGGAACGTCCTGACCTGCTTGGGTCTGATAAGGTTCCTGGTTGAAGGCTTAGTATGAGTCGACAAGGACCACCTGCCCCCCTCCGTCCTTGCTTCTGCCTACCAGTAACTTTCCATTCTGTCTGAAAGAAATATATAAGTATGAGCTGAGATAATAAAGAGACTCTCCCTGGATGAAGAACCTTGGTGTCCTGTGAATTTGTTAACCCTGACGTCTCCCGCCGACTCGGTCCATTTTCCGGACGCGGCAGAAATCTATGACAGAAATAAACTGACAAAAATATGAAAAGCTGTATGCACGAGTTGTAATAGAAAAGCACTATAAACTATTCAGTTATCTGGGGACCTGATTTGAGTAAACAAAACTACTATCATATAACGGAGTATGGAGAGATACAAAAAGGAATAGGGGATATCACTCTTCTGCTATGGCACAATCCACAGAATATATTATTAAGCGAAATAAGGAAAAGGATAGGGTGTATTGGATATTATCATTTATCTAAGAAAAGGGAAACTGTGAAAACACACACACACACACACACACACACACACATACACGCACGCACACACCATGCTTATTTTTTTAGGAAAAATGAAACAAGATTTTTTTTAAAAATTTTGTAGTTGTAGCTGGACAGAATGCCTTTATTTTATTTGTTTATTTATTTATTTTTTAATGTGGTGCTGAAGATGGAACCCAGTGCCCCACACATGCTAGGCAAGCGCTTTGCCACTGAGTTATAGCCCCAGCCTCCTTCAAACATTTTTTATAATTACTTATAGGTGGAAGGAACCAAGTGTAAAGAACAGAGACAAAAATTATACTTCTCTGAGTGGACCTTTTGTAGATTTGACTTTGGAACTAGGGAAGACTAAAGATGACAGCAAATTCTTTGATACTTCTCTCACCAAGAGGCGGGATCTATGTCTCCTCCTTGTAAATCCAGGTGAGCTCCCTGACCACTGTGACTGGGAGGATACAGCGGAAATGAGACTGTGCTGGTTTTCAGGCTCAGATCTTAAGAATTTAACCGCTTCTGCTTCCTGCTTCTTGGAGTTTGCTTTTGAGTGCTCACCTAGGGGAAGCCAGCTGACATGGTCTCAGACTAGTCTCAGCTTGACTAGTCTGAGACCAACCACTAATGGTGTGAGAAGCCTGAGACCCATGGCGAGGCCTACAAGATGAGGTATGGTATGGGGAGAGAGGCTGGGCACAGGGAGAAGCCAGATGCTTTGTGAGAGCCAACTTAGAAGAAGAGTCTCCAGTCCTAGGTGCACCAGGTATCACATAAACCACCCACCTTGGCCCTTGGCAATGTCCAAACGCACAAAGTCATGAGCAGAATAAAATAATTATCACAAGCCTCTAATACTTCAATGGTTTGTTATACAGCATTATGTAACTGGAAGAGGGATGGTATAAAAGCTTCATAAAATTATAAAACAAATTTAAATCAAAATGAAAAAAGAGAACAGTCTCTAAAAACCAAAAGCAAAAAGTAAAGTAATCCTAACCTTGTATAAGTTGGTGGCCTCACCCACACAGAAAGGAGTTATTTCAAATAACTTGAAAATTCAGAAACTTGTACATCCCTAGAGGATATATTTGAACCAAAAAAAAAATTACAAAGAAATCTTAGAGTTCCCAGCAACCATATTTTCATATTTTTATTGTTGTTCTGAAACTATATAAATTATAGGATAAATAGCATTATGTTAATGACTTTATAGAAATGTTTAACAAAGAGAAAGTGTATATAAATATCATTATCAAGGCTGTTAAGTAAAAATATTGCCATCCTAAATTGGTCATGTTTGTTTCTCTTCAAATTATACATGCTTTGTGAGTCTGTTCACTGAAACACCTAGAAAGGACACCCAGCCTGGGAGCAATGAACACCACAGAGCCCTGGAGAAACAGCTGCTCCTGATCCTAGGCAAAGACCTCTCAGAATGAGCTCGGCACATTGCCACACTAGGAAGTAGGGCAGCCGCGGGCTTCCAGAGATGCCCTGACAAACCAGGTGCTGATGCTGGTGCTCCCCCCAACACAAACCCCTCCTTCAGCTCTGTGTCCATCCTCTTTCCCTCACTGTGTTCCTTTGGTAGGGCCAGTTCATACAGAAGCTGGCTCTCCCCACTCTAGGGACAGTAAATGCTATTCTTTCTCCACTATCCCCTTATTCACATTTGACAGGTCAGACTTTTCAGAGGTAAGTTAGTCAAAGACTCTTAATTTTTTCTCAGAGTACTAATTCTTCCCGTGTCTTCACCATGGGAGACCCATAGACCTCCATATAGACTTATTGGGGTGGTCACAGTTAAGGAATCAGCTGACTGTGCAGAAGGGATAGAGAAAGTGAGACCCTCTCAGGGTTCCAGGGTGCCCGCTACCCAGCACATCCATCACAGCCTTCTTTTCCAAAGATAGTTAAAATAATAACAGATTTAACTGGCATGTTATGGTTTAAAAAGTTCTTCCACATACACTGTTTCATGGAAAACAATATTGAAAGGTGTGAGGAGGGGCAGTTTATATCTGCATCTTTAAAACGGAGATTAATCAAACAGAGTTGTTGAGCAGATAAATAAAATAATGTATGTAAAGCATGTAGTGAGCGCTCCATAAGGAAAATCACTGTCTTTATTTATTTATCTGCATTTCATGGATGTCACAGAGCACATTATGGTTTGAATATGAAGTATCCCCCAAAAGCTCCTGTGTTGATGCAGAAATGTTCAGAGGTGAAATGATGAGATCATGAGAGCTGTAAATGAATCAAGTCTCTCCTACTTTGAATGGACTAAAAGAGTGGTCACTATAGGCAGGTAGGGTGTGGCTGGAAGAAGTAGTTTACTGGGGCATGCCTTTTATATTTTTGCCCCTGGTACCCTGATCTCTCTCTGTTCCCTGTCTGCCATGAGGTGAGCTGCTTCCTTCCACCATGTCCTTATGCCCTGATGCTCAGCCCCACCCCAGACCCAGAGGTATGGAGTCAGCGGACCATGGACTGAACCCCTGAAACTATGAGTCACAAATAAACTTTTCTTCTGCTAAGTTGTTCTTGTCAGGCATCTGGGTCACAGCAGTGAAAAGTTGACTTAACACAGTGTCCTTGACCAGTAGCACACCGCCAGGGAAGAGCAGGGCAGGAGCCCAGGTTTCTGACTCAAACAACTTCCCTCTTTCCCCTTCACCCTGGTCACTGTGACTTACGCATCTTCCCCTCCAGACTTGGCTGGTCAGTCCTCACTTTAGGAGGATATCCATGACTTGTTCTAACCACTTACTTACCCAAAAGGTAAAAGCCACTTTTAATTTTATCTTATGATATTTTTTGCTTGTTTACTTCAACTTTCAGTACAGCCCTCAAAGGATATAAAAGCTCTCCTCCCACCTCTGTGGATCCGCTTCATCTTGGCAGGATCACAATGGTCCATGAATACCTCCTCGTCCCATCATTCAGACATTCATGAACAGCTAACCTTGGTTTATTTTCAAACCATCCAAAAATTTTGGTACTAAAAGTAGCTAATACTTACTTGGATACTTACTGTGAGCCACATTCTGTTGTAAGTACTGAGTCTTAACTCATTCATTTAATACTCATAACAAACGTGTGGGGATGTAATCTTGTTATTTTCTCTGGTTTAAAAAATAAGGATACTAAGACCAAAAGAAATTAAGAGGTTCTCATTTACAGGTGGTAAGTAGTAGAGCCAAGATTTGAACCCACACCCTCTGGCTCTTCACTCAGTGTTACGTAGTAGTGATACTTTGTGTTTGATACAAAAACCTTCCCACCTGAACTTGTCAAAGTGTTAGCAGCTACACACTCTTCTCTATTTTCTTTTTTCTATCACTCTTCATTCCATGCTGTGGTTGACTTTTACCCTCAGCTTGGATTTGGGTTCTATCAATGTTCCAGTTATAGTCCTACCACTAAATCACAGGTGTGTTTACCTGGTGTTTAATTAGTATCTCATCTGTGCTGAGGGTGACTGTACTCTTGAAACATTCTTCTTTTGGTTTCTAAGATATCACGTGCTCCTTGCTTGCCTCCTCCACCTCTGGCTCCCTCTCCTCAGCCTCCTTTGCAGGTTCTTCCTCATCCACATGCTGATGAAGTGCTGGAGTCCCTCATGACTGTCCTGGGCCCCAGGCTGTGCTCTGTCCTTGCTCTGCCTCCAGGTTCTCTCCTGTCAGGGCTTCAACAACCATCTACCGTTCTTCCATCCACTTCACCCCTCCAACTCATCGTCACAGAAGCCGGAAGGATGTTTTAAATAGGTAAATCTTATTATAGAACTCTCTAGTTTGAATTCTTCTTTGGTTCTTCACTCTTTTAGGGCAAAGTTTAAAATCCTACAAGACCCCAAGACCTGGGTCCTGCCTACCTCAGCAGCCTCATTTCATGTCACCCTCCTTCTCTGTCACTTCAGACCCTTCAGATCCTTGACCACACCTTGGTTCTTCCGGCCACGTGTCCCTTGCCCATGCTGTACGTACTCTCTGCCTGGAATGCTTTTCATTCTTTTTTTTTTTTCCCACCTTTATTTTTTTTTTCACTTGTATGGGTTTAGTCTTGAGATAAACTCCAAGGGAGGACATTAACTCTCTGGGAAATTTTTAATTCTGTCAAATAAAGTTGTCTTGAGCATTCTGGTGGTCATGTTTCAAGGGGAAACTGATTTCTAAGAGTTGCCTTGAGAAGAAATGTAATGGTTTTCTGCTTCCACCTTGAGAAGCCCCTCCACATGCAACATGGGTTTTGGGGTACCTGGAACAGGGGAAACACATACCTTTCTCTGCATTCTGAAAAGCAAAATGATGATGGATAGAGGTGCTGCTCCCCATAGTTTAAGTACAGTGTTCCCACCAGACGCGGATTGCAGATCCACGGGGCAATGAGCTGTTTGATGATAAGAGGGGGAATCTGTAATAGGGAAATTCAGGTAGAGTGTTAGGAAGGACCAAATTGTCCCCGAGAGAGACCAATTGCCCTCATGTGAGAGCATCCCTCCCACCTCTCCAGCCCCAGTGCACAAAGTGTTCCTCCCCTTCCATTTGTTACCCCATCTCTATCTTGTTTTCTACTGGCTTTTCCTTTACAGTCTAGAAACAAACTGGATTCTGCTGCATTTTCAGAGCAAATCTTCATAATCATAATTACCCTTTGACCTCCTCTTATGGTTTGGGTATGAAGTCCTCCTAAGGCTCTTCGTATGTTAAAGGCTTGGTCCCCAATGCACCGATGTTCAGAGGTGAGGCTTTAGGGAAGTGACTGGACCATGAAAGCTCTGACCTCATCAATGATTTTTGTGGTTTTTTTTGGTACTGGGGATTGAACTCAGGGGCACTTGACACTGAACCACACCCCTAGTCCTATTTTGTATTTTATTTAAAGACAGGGTCTCACTGAGTTGCTTAGCACCTCACTTTTTCTGAGGCTGGCTCTGAACTCATGATCCTCCTGCCTCAGCCTCCTGAGCCACTGGGATTACAGGCATGCGCCATCATGCCTGACTCCTCATCAATGAATGAATTAACTGATATCATATTTATTTTAAGTTACCAACAATCAAAAATATGTCCCTGGCTCAAATTTAGAAGCAACTAGAAGTCACAAAATTTCAGCATAAAACAACAGGAAAATACTGATTATTGCTGCATCAACGTTTATTATTGAATCTTCTTTTGCCTCCCGGTACCTTGTTTCTTATGAATTTGGAAATCTAAACATGGCAGCAGAATACGATGATTTTAAGAGTCATTTACCCTATAAAAAAGGTTATTGGAGATAGAAATATGGCACTCCTGCACAGTGAAGAAGTGATGAAGTCTTCCATAAGACCACACATCCAGTTGTAACTGGGTCACCAAAGACAAAAGGATGTACTTCTATAAACCAATGGGAAGCAGGCAGAGGGCACTCAGCTGTCACTAGAACAGCAAAGATGCATGAGATCCCTGCGTGGGTCTCTGTTTCTCCTTTGTGTATAGATAATAGTTTTTCTACCAGAGTTGTCATTGGGGGGAAGGGAAGTTATATATGAGGACTAGTTTGCAAATGTTTGTCATTGTCATGAAAAGTGTAGACTAGGAACATTCTTAAATGACACTCTCAAAAATTTCCTAAAATATCTCTCCCTACAAAATAAAAACACCCTAAATAGTTTCAGTACAGAGTCAACTAAAAATGTCATGGTATGCTAAAAACAATGTGATAGTTTTCAGCAACAACAAAGAACAAGGCAGGTTCATATGGCAACCCTCTGAAAATATCCTCAAGATATACTGTAATGTGAAGAAAAGCAAACTGCAGCTGGACATGGTGGCACATGCCTGTAATCCCCATGACTTGGGAGGCTGAGGCAGAAGGATGACAATTCAAGGCCAGCCTGGGCAATTTAGCAAGACTCTGTCTCAAATAGGGGGAAAAAAAAAATATATATATATATATATATATATATATATATATATATATTGGGTTGGGGAGGTAGCTCAGTGTTACAGCACCCCTGAGTTCAATTTTTAGTACTGAAAGCAAAACAAAGAAAATAAAATTGTACAACAGTGTGTTTAATATTGTCTCATGCTTTCATCTATATATAAAAATAATCAATAGGTGTATAAAGATCAAAGAGTGTACACCAAACTGTTAATAGTGATTATTTTGGGAGAATGAAGCTGGGTGAGAGAAGTTCTCTCTCTCTTTTTTTTGTTTTTGGTACCCAGGTTTGAACCCAGAGGCACTTAACCACTGAGCTGGATCCCCATCCCTTTTTATTTATTTTGAGACAGGGTCTCACTACGTTGCTTAGGGTCTCCCTAAATTACTGAGGCTGGCCTTGAACTTTCAATTCTCCTGCCTCAAGTCTCCAGAGCCACTGGGATTACAGGCATGGGCCACCATACCTGACAAAAATCTCATTGATTTTTATGAAGTAAAAACTTCATAAAATTAGGTATGCTGTAGCCTCACCCCGTTGAATTAGTACTTTTTGGTGATAACTAACTGCTCTCTGGCTCGTGACTCATATGGTTAACAGTCTTTTTAGGTGATTGACACATCTCTACCACTGTTTGTCCCTCTAGAATTTGACTTAGCATAGCCATACCTGGAATTATCAGTTTTTAAAAATGTAGTTAGTATTTATCTGCCCAGTAAATGAGTCCAACAAATGGAAGAAAGATTGGTTACCCAGGACTTGAAGACCCTGGAACACACACACCAAAGACCCTCTCTAGCTGAGTTGATGAAATAACAGAGGGGTTTTCCAGCTGGTCCCCAAACCAAACCTGTATTTATCTCCTGTGGAAAACATGCATTCGTTGCCCTGACAGTCCTCACGACCCATTTCTGTATTACAGGCTAATAGGTTCTTACCTTCTTGGGTGTTTCTTACTATGATGCACAAGAAAACAGAAACCTTCAACATACAGTTGCGATGGCCATTCTGTCTTCAGAGTTGGCCAAGGGATCCGGCCAATCTGATCTCTCCAGACCTACAGGTCCAATAAATAAAATGCTGTCTCAGTCTGGCACACCATCTCTCCGAAAGGCAAGGATGATATCCACAGCCCTGGCCACACATCCACCGTGACAGGGAGACACTTTCAGGGCTCCCCTCCTTGAAGCACTGGACACACCAGACCTCAGTCAGATCAGGCCCTGGAAAGGAGAGATTGTAGTCAGGTGCCCTCTGCACACCCAGGCCCACGCCTGCACGTAGTCCCCCTTCCACTCTCTCTCTCACTCCAGCTCCTCCCCAGTCCTAAATCTTCTTACTCTGCTGGATTAGGAGGACACGTTTCCCAAGCCACGTGTGAGAAGCCTGATCTCCTTAACCCAGAAATAGAAGAGTGCTGACGAGACAGAGGGGCCCGGGGGCTCCAGAGTTCAGGGGTCCTCATCAGGAGCCACACAGGAGGTGCAAGGCATTTTCCATTGTGGCTGGCTTGTTTCTAAACCTGATTGAAATATCATGCCCTTCTTGTGGCCACTTTCCCCTTAGGATATAACCGAAACTGTTGTTAATCCGCAGTCTCAATTTACTGGCAATTGATCTAAGATGCTTGAGTGTGGGCTAGTAAATACTAAATATCTCACTGGAACTTGAAAATAATGTTTATTTATCAGTATCTAGCAGGTTAAGCTTGTTAATTATATTTTTCAAGTCTTTATCCTTATTTACTCTTTCTGATTTGCCCATCTTCAAAAAAGGTGTTTTGAAGATTTCTATGGTGAAATTTAGCAATTTCTCCTTGTATTTGAGTCTTTACATATGTATTTTGAAGTTCTATAATTATATATTACTTTGGATCATATAAAATTGCCATTGGCAATTACCTAATTATAATACATAAAGGCTTATAACCGTATTACTCCTTTGGAAGAGGGCAACTTTTCAAAATTAAATATTGTTCTACCTTTGGGCTGGGGTTGTAGCTCGGCCTTGAAGCACTTGCCTCGCAAGTGTGAGGCACTGGGTTTGATCCTAAGCACCACATAAAAATAAGCAAAATAAATTGTGTTCATCTACAACTAAAAAATAGTTTTTTTAAAGAGAGAGAGAGAGAATTTTTTTAATATTTATTTTTTAGTTTTCAGCGGACACAGCATCTTTGTTGGTATGTGGTGCTGAGGATCGAACCCGGGCTGCACGCATGCCAGGCGAGCGCGCTACCGCTTGAGCCACATCTCCAGCCCCCCTAAAATATATTTTTTAAAAAATATCGCTCTCCTCTTTAAGGCCTTTTTGCCTTGAATTCTCTTTTGTCTGATATTAATATTTTTACACTGGGTTACCTTTTGTTAGTGGTTGACTGCTTTCATTCTTTTTCCAAATTGACTGTAAGATTGATAATAGCCTGTATTATTGAGAGTAAGAGAAAAAAGAGTCTTGTATAGATATTATTGGTCAAAATGTAAATCATTTTACATTTTTGGAATCTATTAAATTAAGTTTTTTAAAAATGTATTTTAGTTGTCAGTGAGTTGTTTATTTTATTTATTTATTTATATGTGGTGCTGAGGATCGAACCCAGGGCCTCACACATGCCAAGCAAGTGCGCTACCACTGAGCTACTACTCTAACCCTAGATTAAGTTTTAATTATAGTTTAGTAAATTATGTATCTACTAAATTACAAATTTGAAATATATAAACCCTTTGATCCAGAAATTCAGCTTAAATTTTATATCCAACAAAAAATAAAGGATTTCATTACTATTTTGTGATTATGAAAAATTAAAAAATAACCTAAAAATTGTTTTTTTGTATGGTATTCACTACATTTTCTGGTTTCTTTTTAAATTTATTTATTCTAATTTGTTATAGAATGTATTTCAATTCATAGTACACATATAGAGCATAATTTTTCATGTCTCTAGTTGTTCACAAAGTAGAGTCAAAACATGTCTTCATGCATGTACTTAGGATAATGATGTCAATCTTATTCCACTATCTTTCTTTTCCCCATGCCCCCTCTCTTTCCCTCCTTCCCCTTTGCCCTATCTAAAGTTCCTCCATTCTTCCCATGCTCCCCCCCACCACCCCATCCCTATTGTGGAACACCATCCACATATTAGAGAGAATGCCACAGTCTGGCTGGGCACAAATCACGAGCCATTCTGGCAAAAATGCCATGCGTCATTCCAACTCGGCTATGGCTCTCAGCAAGAGAACATTCGGCCTTTGGTTTTGGGGGATTGGATTAGTCACTTAGCATAATAATCTCCAACTCCATCCATTTACCTGCAAATGCCATGATTTTATTCTCTCTTAATGCTAATATTCCATTATGTATATGTACCACAGTTTCTTTATCCATTCATCTACTGAAGGGCATCTAGATTGGTTCCACAATTTAGCTATTGGGAATTGTGCTGCTATAAATATTGATGTGGCTGCATCACTATAATATGCTGTTTTTCAGTCCTTTGGGTATAAATTGAGGAGTGGGATAGCTGGGTCAAATGGTGGATCCATTTTCCAAGAAATCTCCATAGGGCTTTCCAGAGTGGTTGTACCAATTTGCAGTCCCACCAGCAATGTGTGAATGTGCCTTTTTCCTCACATCCTCGTCAACACTTATTGTTGTTTGTATTCTTAACAGCTGCCATTCTGACTGGAGTGAGATGAAATCTTAGAGTAGTTTTGATTTGTATTTCTTTAATTGCTAGAGATGTCGAACATTTTTTCATATATTTGTTGATTGATTGTATATCTTCTTCTGAGAAGTATCTGTTTAGTTCCTTGACCATTTATTGAGTTATTTGTTTTTATATATATTTATATATCCTAGGGATTAGTGATCCATCTGATGTGCATGTGGTAAAATTTGCCCCTATTCTGTAGGCTCTCCATTTACCTCACTGTTACTTGTGCTGAGAAGAAACTTTCCCGTTTGAATCCATTCCATTTATTGATTCTTGATTTTATTTCTTGTACTATAGGAGTATTATTAAGGAAGCTGGGGCCAAATCTGACATGATGAAGATTTGGGCCTACTTTTTCTTCTATTAGGCACAGGGTCTCTGGTCTAAATCCTAGGTCCTTGATCCACTCCGAGTTGAGTTTGTGCATGGTGAGAGATAGGGGTTTAATTTCATTTCATTGCATATGGATTTCCAGTTTTCCCAGCATGATTTGTTGAAGAGGCTATCTTTTCTCCAACATGTTTTTGGCACCTTTGTCTAGTGTTGGGCCCGTGATGTCACAAATGTGAGGGGCTCTCGGGTTCAGCACACTGAGTCTAGATATTTGTGGTTTGGAACACCAACCATGACCAGCCCCGTTACCATGGTAACCTGCAGGTGCACAGCATGTTTCCTTCCTTCTGCTTTTTTTGCCACTGATGTATTAGCCCACTGGTTGCCATTTGTAAGGGTGTTGCTAGTTCATTGGATTATTACGACCCTCAGCAAATTTGCCCAATAACAGGTTATACATAAAAGATTTGCCTAGCAATAATAAAGTGGATCAAGTTCTCTGAAACTGGTCTCTGGAGGTCTCTTTTCAACTCTGTCACCACACCCTCCTCAGCCCTTAGGTGAGCTTCAGCTGGACCGAGTGATCCCACAGTCTAGTATGAGAAAACTGTACTTATGTGGGTTTGTCTCTGTGTTCTCTATTCTGTACCATTGGTCAACAAGTCTATTTTGGTGCCAATACCATGCCATGTTTGTTATTATTGCTCTGTAGTATAGTTTAAGATCTGATATAGTAATGCCACCTACTTAACTCTTCTTGCTAAGGATTGCTTTGGCTATTCTGGGTCTCTTATTTTTCCAGATGAATTTCATGATTGCTTTTTCTATTTCTTTGAGGAATGTCCTTGGGATTTTGATTGGGATTGCATTAAATCTATATATTGCTTTTGGTAGTATGGTTATTTTGACAATATTAATTCTGTGTATCCAAGAACAAAGGAGATCTTTCCATCTTCTAAGGTCTTCTTTAATTTCTTTCTTTAGCATTCTATAGTTTTCACTGTAGAGGTCTTTCACCTCTTTCATTAAGGTGATTCCGAAGTATTTTATTTATTTGTTTATTTTGAGGCTATTGTAAATGGGGTAGTTTTCCTAGTTTCTCTTTCAGAGGATTTGTCACTGATGTACAGAAATGCCTTTGATTTATGGGTGTTGATTTTATATCCTACTACTTTGCTGAATTCATTTATTAGTTCTAGAAGTTTTCTGGTGGAATTTTTGGGGTCTTCCTAGGTATAGAATCTATATTGATGCTTTGACATTTTGGGGCCTTGCTGTCCAGAGGGAGGTACCCCTCCCATGGTTAGCTGATTCCAAAAGAAAACTATCCCAAACCAGGTATCAAACAACTAGGAGTAGTCCCTACACTCAGGAATCTGCTGAAATTATTCCAACTAGCCCGTCCTAAACCTGTATAGCCTGCTTATCCTGTCTCTCTCTTTTTTTTTTGCTTTTATTTTTTAAATACATGACAGCAGAATGCATCACAATTCTTATTATACATATAGAATACAATTTTTCGGGCTGGGGTTGTGGCTCAGTGGTAGAGCACTTGCCTAGCATGTGTGAGGCACTGTGCTTACCTTGTCTTAACCATTCCTTTCCTATAGAGAGCGTCTTGTCCTTTGTTCCTGTCTCTTTCCCTGCCTGTGACCCACCTCAGTGTTCTCCACTGTGGCCATGCATGGCCCCTCCTCTTGGTAACTGTTTTAATTTCAATGGCAACTTTCTCATATCTGTTGGCCTCACCATACCTAAATAAACATAATATCTAAAATTTAAAAGATATATGCATTGTGAAAATAAAACGAAAATCACAGTAGAAGCAACACTAAAAGAGCTTTTCAACATGGAGTCAGGAAGCCCTCAAGGGAATATGACTTATTATTTCTCGAGCTTCTGCCTAGGAATGTGAATATTTAGTCACCTTTACCCCATTGACTGCAGGCATCTGGAATGACCAGGATAATTACATCATGCGTAGAGATTCAAGATGTGTGTCAAAGGACTATTGGACTCTTGTTTTATGAACATTTTTACTACATAATGCATTCTTTTTGTTAGATTTGATTGGTTACATAATCCCTACCCCATAGCTCCTGTTCTTTCTCTACTTCAACAGAAGTTTCCTACGAGAGAATTTTTACCACTTTGCAATAAATCAGCACTGCTTGCCTATATAAGCTCCTACTTCCCCTGTCACCTTTGGAACATTCATTCAGTGCTATCTGAAATTCTCTTGAATTTTAATTCATAAAACCCCAAATAAAATCCTCTTACTTTTATGCTCTCAGAGCATCAATTGATTGACATATTAAAAACTGTCTTGATGAATACAGTCTGGAGGGAGTATTAGCTACAAGATGGGAAGAGAGGCAGAAGATTACAATATGTACTGTTTGGTTTATTTTACTTGTATACTTTTTAAAAAGGCTATTTTTAAAAACATCAACTCTCCATCTTCCATACAACTACTGTAGGCCAAATTATTTAAATTTCTCTTCTTATTTTTTCTCTTCTCTTATTTTTGATTTATCATGGTAAGAATACAACAGGAGATCTACCTCTTAGGGTTTTGGGTTATTGTTGTTGTTGAGATAGAATCTCGCTATGTTGCCCAGGCTGCCCTCAGACTCCTGAGCTCAAGGGATCCTCCTGCCTCAACCTCCCAAATAGCTGGGAAATAGGCACATGCCATCATACCTGGCTTATACTCTTAGATTTTTAAGTGTACCATACAATATCATTAACTATAGGCATGATGTGATACAGCAGATCTCTAGAAGTCCCTCACCTTGCAAAACTGATTTATACTGGTTGAATAGCAACTGCCCATTTTTCATACCGCTCAACCCCTAAAACCTCGGTGCTACTCTCTGCTTCTGACACCATTTGAGATACTCCTCGTAAGTGAAATCATACAGTATTTGTGCATCTGTCTTTTGTCATTTAGCCTAATGTCTACAAGTTTCATCCATGTTATCACATATTGTAACAAATGTCACCCAAAATAAGCCTCTTTGATAAGAATTATTTTGAGTAAAAGGCAATTAGAAAGCAGCAAACATAGGAAAAGCTCTTTGCCCTCTCCCTATCTGCCTGTCTTCCTGATATAGGGAGGACATAAATTTACAACAGTGTCTCTCTTCCCTTCTTTATCTGTAAGGATAAGCTTACTCACAGGAGAAAACTCTTGGGCAGCAGAGAAATCTACTAACAAAACTTGACTAGCTAGCCTTTATCTACCACTAGTTTCAGTTACACCTTCCAACAGTTTGCCACCCTAGAGACTCAGGGTCCTTTTCTTTTGTCACTTCTATAAACACTTTGCTAAGAAGTTTCTTTGCTTAGAAGCTATATTAACTCATGCTCTAACCATACCTTTGAGTTACTCATATCTGGGTGCTCCGGCATGTTATTAGTATGAAACACTTTAATAAAATTGTTTTTTTGGTTTGTTAACCTGTCTTTGTTAGTCTAATTTGCAGGACTCCAATCCAAGAACCTAAAATGGGTAGAGATGTTGATATTTTTTTCTCCTCTGTAGTATCATCTCCCTCTTTTTAAAAGGAGGAATATTCCATTGTATGTACACATCCTATTTCTTTTATCCATTCATCCATGGATGGACATTTAGATTGTATTTACATCTTTCAAGACATTTTAATTCTTTATTTGTTTTACTATACAGATGGCCCCAACTCAACCTTGGTTCAACTTATATTTTTTGACCTTATCATGGGGCAAATGCAATACACATTCAGGGAAAAAAAAGACTTCAAACTTTGAATTTTGATGTATGATTCTCACCTGCTTCCCATCTCCAGTAAGCTATGTCTCCCTGTCAGTCACACAATCATGAGGAGGAAACAATGTATTGTGTATTGTATTGTTTCCTGTGATGGCTGAAAGGTGGCTGTATTAAATGCAATTTTTACTTAGAATATTTTCAACTTATGATTTTTTTTTTTTTTGGATGTAACCCCATTCTAACTCGAAGAGCACCTCACATACTGTAACAAATGCACCTCACATATTGTAACCCATTCTAAGTTGAGGAGCAAGCTGGACAAAGAATAGTAAATTGCGAAAGCATGACAAGGCACAGGGGCTCAGAATAGGGGAATTAACTGGGTGGGGAAGTTAATAGGAAGATAAAGGTTAGTTTAATAAGGTTTGTTTGTACAGAATTATCTTGCTTCTACTGCCTGTCCTTCCTAAGATTGTTGCCTTCCTCCTGAGATGGGGAGGACATCTTCCACATAAGGTTTTCTCTCCTGCTTTCAAGGAGGAAAAGGGGAGGGTCAGAACAACCTTCTATCTGCTGGTTTTTCAGGTGCCTTTAGCTTAAAATAACCCTTATCCTAAAATGGCATAATTTGAGTGATGTGTTCTGAACTCTTTCAACATACTTGGAGTTCAGAAGAAGAGAGAATGTAGGAGAGCAAGTCTTAGATAACTGACAATTAACCAAAACTGAATAATAAAAGGCATACATTTGAAATTTGTATACCACAACAAATTCCTAGCAGGCTAAATAAAATCCAGTCTATATCCAGATGCACAGTAGTCAAACCACACAATACAAAGGACAGACATCTGAAGAGCAACCAGAGATTGCTCTCCTGCTGAGAATCCTCAATAGCATGACCTTGCCTGGTTACAATTAGGGTTTTCTCCAAATTTCCATCCAAAGATCATAATATATTTTCAAGAAAACAGGAATGGAATGAAATAAATTAGTGAAAATTTCTAGTCTCAATGACAGTGTGATATATCTGGCATGAGTAAACTATCTCTGATATTTTATTTAAAGAAAGCCTTGTATGATGGAAATTGAATAACACTATCCAAGAAGAATCATGACTATTACAGGCCACTGGATAGGTGTGCCATGCAGAGGGGTAGAGGTCCTCTGTGACCAGGTAACACTGCCTTCTAGACATTTATCTTCCTTCATTCGGTTAAAACACTAAACAAGAATATCCAGTCAAAATTCCTTTGTTCATGATTTTAATCTTCTGTGACTTCACCCTCAAAGAAGTTTCTTTCATGTACATGGGCGGGGAGGATGGGGGGAATCAAATCCTACAAAACAGCTGTTCACTCCCTTAAATCCTGAAACTTGTAAACAACATCACAACTAGGAGAGCTGCTTCTCAGGACAGCTGTTTAAATCCCTTTGACCCCTGGGGTAAGAAAGCACAGAGGACACAACACTTGGTATCTTGAAAAACAGTTTTATTCTCCTTGCCAACATCTCTTCCAACATTTTATTAACAAATGATAAGTAACTATTAAAAATGACTTGATTTCATACTCCCCTTAAAAAGTGGTAAGAAATTATTTAGAAAAAAAGAAGGTCCACTGGTTGAAGTAAAAACATTAGAAATATAAAAAGTGAGAATCCCATCACATGGAAATATACAACCAAAGGTTCCATGAACACACCTTCAAACAGGCTCTATTCAAAATAGAGCTCTCCATTTTTTTTTTTTTTTTTAAAGAAATCCTTCTGCCTGTGTGTGTGTGTGTGGTGTTGGAGATAGAATCTGGGCCCTCATGCATGTACAGTTCTACAACTGACCCTGACCTATTTAAGCCTTAGAAGAAATTTTTAACTGGGCTCTTCTAGAAGCACTTCATAATGAACAAAGAGGTATTTCTAGCTGACTTCTTTAGGGGATAAGCAGAGGTATGATAACAGAATCATGAGAAGCTGGGAATAAAGCCAGAGTAGAAGCTTAAAAAAAAATCAAGATGACGAGGAAGGGAAGAGAATGCAAAACAATGCTATTACCCATTCCATCAAAATGCCACCGAAGTGACGCCTGACCCCCATTTCATAAGGTTGAAAAGTATAATGAGGAAGGAGTCTGTATTGTTCATAAAATAATAAAATACTTCCACTTTGTCTTTTTTTTAAGTGCAGCTCTTCAAGAATTTCATTTTTAAAAAAACCTGTAACAGAAGAAAAAAATAAATGCATTTAATTCAAACAGTGATTTTGAACATTCCCAAGATAAATCAGTGACCAAAACATCAGGCCAGGTTTACAAACTTCAGATGATTCTTGCAATTAGAATGGCACTGCCCTGGTTTGATTTCAGGGGTAGCAGGAAGGAGACTCTTGCTTTCTCCTTAATGTCCTTCTCCTTACCTATGGACTCACCAGTACCTGGAATAAATTCTGGAAGTGTCCTTTGCCTTCAGAATCTGTCTTCCAATGCTATGAAGGTGCTGCGCCTCACTATTATTCTGGGGACACATTAGTCTTCCCAGATATTTACTCCTCTGTGTGTGTGAAGAGATAATATCTTGTCTTGAGAAAAGGGTATATTTAGAGGTAAAGAGGCACAGGGCACTGGAAGATTTCAGTTTCATTCAATTCAAACAATTCAAAATAAAATACCTAATGATGTCAATCATATGCCAAATGCTTGTCAGAAAATACTATGTACATATAAATCTTAAGTATCACTATCTTTCGTGAGAAATACCAGCACATACCCACCTCTCATCCCACCCCAATATCAACAGTTATGACAATTCTTTCAAAGCATGGACAAATTCACTCTTCAGCTTACTTACGTTCAGCTCATGTTTCTGATGCTCGTTTTGTACTTTTCTGGGTTGGCAGCACTCATTACTGTAGTATAAACTGTATAGCTGAAATAACAAGAGAAATTTTTATATAGACATCATTTCCTCTAATATGCTAAAGACAGGGAAAAAATATCAAGCCCTTCCCTAACACTGAGATCTGGGACAAGAATACAAATAGAAGTTCATATATGTCAGAATGTTTTAAAATGTATAAATCAAAAGGTCAAAACGTTCTTTCCTCTTCTTTGACAACACTGTGGAAGACCAAGTTGAATGTAAAATTCTCAGATTCATTAAAGCTCCATTGCTATGGCAGTGAGAGTCAGCCACCCTTTGGCCCTGACCCTGGCTTTGTCCTACCCCACAAGGGGACTTCCTTGCACATATATGACACCTCAGACATCTAAGCTTCATCTATATCCCCCAGTAAGCAGCTATTTCTTGGCCTCTATAAGGACAGGGTGTCCACAATGACTGCTCACCACCATCAGGAGACGGATTCCAGGAAAGAGGACACCTGGACCCCAGAAATGGGCTTGGGCTTTTCAGGGAATCCTAGGGTACTGAGTTCTGGGGCAGATTCTGGGTGGACACCTGACCCAGCACATTCCTTATATCATGGGAGGATCACATCTAGAGGATAGCCAGAGTAGAGCCTCAAAATCTCAGGGATCAAGGTAGATGCCCCTCTTGCCCAGAACTAAGGAAAAAAAGTACAATGTCATTTATTCCACATTTTGCAAAGAAAGAGAACAACACAAGCACATATGCACCCATGCTAAGGCCCATTCCTTCACTCCCTTCCTCCATTGCTTGTGTTAGAAAGCAGCTGGGGCACATGGTCAAAGCAACTGGAACTGGGTTGTTCAGGAACAGGCAGAATCTGGCACTGAGCACCACAGCTGAATCACAGAGCCAGCTGAAGACAGCACTGTGAGCATGCTTAGAGCTTGACCAAGGGTATCAGGGGTCCCCTGAACAGGACCTCAGATGCTTGCTTACTTTAGTCATAGGTCTATTCTCTATCACTTCCCTACCACTACCCTCAGGACTTGGGGTTGGACCCAGAAGGTTCTACCAGTGAGCTATATCCCTAGTCCTTTTTTATTTTTATTTTTTTTAAATTTTGAGACAAAGTACTACTGAATTGCATAGGCTGGCCTTGTACTTGCAAACCTCCTGCCTCAGAGTAGCTGAGATTTCAGGTGTGCACCACCACACCCAGGTCTCCCTCTCTATATTAATGCTTTCTCTGCTGATGGCCACAGAGAACATTCTGTTGCCAGAAGGCTTAACTTTTGAGTATGGCACAAGGGGGCAACATAGAGTTAATCTGGTATGTTCTGACATGTCTACTGATCTCACACACTCAACAAGCCCAGATGGGGTTAATCATTACATGAAAAGGGCCTGAGAGTTAGAATGCTGCGTTCATTCTGGTTCAGTGAGGACTGTCATTTAAACTTAAATTTAAATTTCCTCTTGGGTTTTTGATTACACAATAGAGAAAAATGTTACTCAGTAAACCACTTATAACTTCTAACAATTTTATTTTGACAAACATTTCAGAAACGATTTAAATGGTTAGAGCCTGTAACTCAGTAACCCTACTTCTGGGAATTCAGCCAATGGAAATAATTCAAAAAATCCAAAAGTAGCAGGTGTGTGAGATACATATATGTTTATTTTAGTTTTAATGGAGGAAAAACTAGTAAGTGGAGAAAGATTAATTTCATTATAATGCATACAATTAGCCATCGTGCAGCATTTAAAAATATGAGGGATATTCAAAGCATAGAAATTGCTTTCTTTTATTAAAATAAATATACTAAATGCTTAATTATAAAACTAATTTAAAATAAAGTAATCATTTATGTAATTACTTTCAAAAACTGTAAGCACACTAAGATAGTTTTTAACCCCTATTTTGTAATGCTGGGAGTCCAACCCAGGGTCTCTCACATGCTGGGCAAGCGCTCTACCACTGAATTATATCCCCATCCCTTTTAATTTTTTGAGACAGGGTCTCTGCCTAGGTTGGCCTCAAAATCCTTGGCTCAAAGGATTCTCCTGTCTCAGCCTCCCTAGCATCTAGGGCTACATGCATGTACACCATGCCCAGTTTTTTGTTTTGAGAGAGAGAGAGAGAGAGAGAGAGAGAGAGAGAGAGAGAGAATTTTTCAAATATTTATTTTCAGTTTTCGGTGGACATAACATCTTTATTTTATTTTTATGTGGTGTTGAGGATTGAACCCAGCACCGCACGCATGCCAGGCGAGCACATTACCATTTGAGCCACATCCCCAGCCCCATGCCCAGTCTTTAAACCCTATTTTTAAAATGAATATTAGAAGGGCAAAATTATATCCTAGTGGGAGGGAAACAGCCAATAAAGTGTTAGAGCTGGCTCCTACAGGCTAGTGAGAGCAACTGTCAAATATATAGGTAATTCATGAACCAATTGAAAGCTTCAAATCAGCCATGGTGAAAGTCCAGATTGAGCATCCAAACTCCAAAATATAAAATGCTTTGAAATCCAAAACATTTTGAGCACTACGTCGGCCCTCAAAAAGTTTTGGATTTTGGAATGTTTCAGATTTTCAGATTAGAAATGTTCCACTGGTCAAGTCCATGCAAACATTTCAAAACAGAAAACACTTGAAATCTGAAACACTTTTGGTCCCAGGCATGTTGAATAAGGGATACTTTACCTGTATTTACAATAGGAAATTGACAGATGCTAAAAATCAGGGAAATTATTTGTTTTTCTCCCCTACCCCAAAGAGCTAATTTATAAACAGATCATTGGGGGTATTGGGGGTGGTTCTTTATCTAAATAGCTTATTTGTTAGAATATTTATTTTTAAAATGAGGGGTTGCTGGGTGTGTTGGCACGTGCCTGTAATCCTAGTGACTGGGGAGGGTGAGGCTGTAGGATCCCAGTTTAAGGCCAGCCTCAGCTACTTAGCAAGAGTCTCAAATTAAAAAATAAAGACAGACTTGGATTGTAGCTGAGTGGTAAAGTGCCATTGGGTTCAATCCCCAGTACCAAAAAATTTTAAAAATTTAAGAATAAAAAGAAACTAAAGGAAGGCCAGGCGCAGTGGCGCATGCCTATAATCCCAGAAGCTCAGGAGACTGAGGCAGGAGGATCATAAGTTCAAAGACAATCTCAGCAACTTAGTGAGGCCCTAAGCAACTTAGTGAGACCTTTTCTCAAAATAAAAAATAAAAAGGGTTGGAGATGTGGCTCAGTGGTTAAGAGCCACTGGGTTCAAACCCTGGTACCAAAAAATAAACAAATAAATAAATAATAAAAATAAATTAAAGGGTTAAGAAACTATTTCTGTGTTCTTATAGTTTTTAAAGTAGTTACATAAGTAATGACTATATTTTTAAAATTAGTTTTGTAATAAAATCATTACTATATTTATTTAAATAGTCCATGTTTTGAATAGCCTTTAAAATTTTAAATGGCTACATAATGTTGGTAGAATACTGATTAATTTGTTTTCTATGTTGGCTATTAGAAAATTATGAAATAAATTCTTAAGTGTCAATCTTTGTATCAGGCCATACTCAATGAAAAGACTTCCAAAGAGGTATTTTAGAGATAGATTTCTATTATGGTGCAAAATAACAGTTTTGAGAATATCTTTATACTCAGGATTCTTAAAAGCACCCAGATACAAATGCAAAGAAAAAAAATCTATAGGGTATTTGATTGTTTTGTTTTGTTTTGCAATAGTGGGGATTAAACCCAGGGCCTCACATATGCTAAGCAAGTGCCCTTCCATATTGCTAAATTGTCCAGGCTGGTCTCAAACTTGGGATCCTCGATCCTCTTGCCTCAGCCTCCTTAGTATCTGGGATTACAGATATGTGCCACAATACCTGGCTTCTACTGGATGTTTAAAGTTTTACTTGACTAGGTTATTTATTGAAGAATACAGTTTGATATTATTGCTGTGGAGAAAGCAGAGATGAGAAAGTAGGAAATGCTATTTGGAGTTTATTGAAGTAAAGGAAGGAGATAACTATCTTTGCTTGCAGGTACTTCCTCATTTATTTTAATAAGTTCAGTTCTGTCCCACTAAGCATAAGAAGGTGCCTACATTCCTAATGAGGTAGTTTTGGGTGTGAATAAGGCAGTTAGGGTTGAGTCCCCTTCCTCAGTTGTTCCCCTGCAGGGGATGACAAGGAGGGGGGCTGATGGTGGTGATAATGGACCTTCAGAGTTTCCCCCAACAGATTTGGTGCAGTTGCCTCCCAAATTGAGATAAGAGCTAATTGTGGCCTAGAGCTTTGCCCAAACTATAGTCCAGAGAAACCACAGCTCACACAATGCTACCCTCAAGGGTGCAGGCTAAAGGAACTATTCTTACTAAATTGGGTTTGGAATGAGGAACAACATGGGGGTGGAGGTGGTGGAAACTTCCAGGAAGATAAAGAACACTAAAGTGCTAAAAGTCTAGTTCTAACGAAGTGATGTTAAGGAGCTCATCCCCAGTGAAAACTGCCCACAGCCACCAGACTGAATCAGGGTGAAGATGTCACTGCCTTCCTCCTTCTCCATCTTCTGTCCTCCTCACCTTTAGTTTTGGCATGAATTTCTCATCTGACTCGTGGTGTATTTGTGTACCTACCCCACTCCCCACGCAGAATGTTAGTCCCCTGAGAGTGGAGCCTGTTCTGTCCACTGCTGAACTGACAACACCTATGGTGTCTGATCCCAGGAGCCCTCACATGCCTGGGGAGCCTCAGTGGGTGAGCGAAGTCACCGTTCTGAGGTGACAGATGAACAGATGTGCTTAACTTACTTGTTATAAACTGGAACCACTGACAAAACCTGCACAGAAAAAAAAAAATCACAAAAACATGAAAAGGTAGAAGACATACGTGTAGAACATCTATAGGAAGAATATAACCGTTTAACCCTTTAGTGTATCTCAAGGCTATAGTTATAAACCCTTTAATCCTTGCTCTTTTTTTTCTTTTAAACAATAAACATATATTACAACTATGTCTGTTTACTTTTAATGTGAATAAAAACTTAGGTGAAGGTGGAATTTTAACCTATACAGAAAAAAGCTCAATAAATGTCATGTAACTTTTAAAAAAGTTTTTAACTAGGTAGAACTGTTACTATAACTTTTTCGCCTACTATATTTGTTTGATTTCAGAGAATTTCTTTTTTCACCAAACATCCTGGGTAAACTGGACATCAGGACACAAGTTACCTTGAAAAGTGTCTCCAGGTTGAGGTTTTCTGGTCCTGTAGCATTAAGGGCTTTGATGGCAGGTGTTCTGCAAGGACAACCATCAAAGGTCACTAGGTACTTTAGGAAACTCTGAATCCCATCAGCTGTTATTCTCTTTTACACATCCAGGGCCCTGTCTCATTATCTCCCCTATGTCAAAACAGACTGTGGCCCCCAAGCATATTAGCTGCGTTGGCTCACACCGCCATGATGGGACTCATTCAATTTGGTCCTATTGGCTCCTGTGTTCAAGGAAGTTTCAGAATTAAATTTTTGCTACCAAATTTGGGATAGTAAAGGCAAGTAAAGTATACAGTCATCTGTTCTTTGCAGCCACAATGAGTGATAGAATTTTCACAATTAGAAGGGACAATAAAAACCCCAACTACACTGAAGTTCATGAGTCTGGCCTTGTCCTTTTATTTACAGATGGGTGAACAGAGATCCAAGAGGCCACACAAAGAGTTATTAGTGAGGTTGGTGGTGAGCTTCGGGGATTCTAGCCATTAGGCCAGGGCCAACTTCATCCTTTCCAACCCCAGCAACTACCAAAAGGCCCTCACCATGACTCTCCTCCACACAACTGTACTCCCTACCCTGGTCAAGACACTGGTAGGGGGGGAGTACGCTCTCTAGGAGGGGACAACACCTATAGGTCTCTCCAGTCCCTGTGGTAGGAAGGGGATATTCTCTTGACCACAAAAAAACATGGCCAACCAGAAAGCATATGGAAGCCTACCTCCGGTCATCTCTCTTGGGTGCTGGCTTCCAGTGGTCATAATTTGTCTCAACTCGGAACCACCTACAACAGAGCACATCATCTTGTCTTATCCAAGGTTGTTGAGATATAATTATAGAAGAAATATTAAAAAATAAAAATACCTCAGTTTTCACCAAATTAAAAAGAAAGATTTGATACAAAATGACCAGAGTCTTTAATTCAACTCACTCTCCATTCAAAGGATCTAGAGGCCAAATGTCTTCTGGGCCACCTCTGTTCCTGGTGATGACCACTCCCTCCTGGGGGGATGTACCACCAACGATGTAATAGACATCAGCAATGAGGGGAGTCTTGGCCAACTTGTAAACGGCTGCTTCAAAGTTTTCCGACTCACTCAGCGTCTGAACAAAAAGACAAACCAGCATAGGCAACATCATCCAAGGGAATGGTCCACACCCAACGATGAACAAAAATGATCCAAAGCGCTTTCTCTTGATATATTGAGCCATAGAACTACTCTAACTTATCTTCCTGAGATGGAAGAAACCTCAGCTGCAGTGGGGGCGAAAATCAGCAAGAATTCCTCATGAAAGGACAAAACTGTTGCAGGTCCCACACCTCGTTCACCCAACACAAGCTGGGTGCTTTCCAGGCAGATCTCAGTCTCAACAGATGCCTTGTGTTTCTCCCTTCATTTGTTCTTTCAAGGGCATTTCTTGAGTACCTACTGGTGGCTACGCACTGTGCAGGAGCCAGGCTGGAGCAGTGCATATGAGTGACCTGGTTCTTTTTCTTCCCAAATTTCCAAGGAAGACAGAAAAGTCAACCAGGCAATGGGGACACAGAACAGTAAGTGTTAGCACTGGAGAAGGCAAAGTGGCAGAAGTCATAGCAGGGAGCCCATCCTCTCCCAGGGCAGTAGAAATGGCATCCCATGGAAGCGTCACAGGAGCTGAACTCAATTATGAAAGTGGTGGTTGCAGGAAGAGAACAGGGAGTGGGGTAGAAAGTTCTAGTTCAATGGACTTATTAGCAAAGGCTTGAGATAAAAGAACACATATGAATGGAGAGCTTAACTGCTGTTCTGAAACCCCTGAGGGTCCATGAAGACTTCTAAAGTTCTATGGCATGGGCAGTCAAGGGAATCTTTCAAAATCCTCAGCTTCCATGGGTGCTCCTTCTGAGCTGATCTGCTCAGGAACATTCTGCAGTAGAAGGCCTCTTCTTTCTACCTGCACCTTCATAATTAATTTTTTGAGAGTAGTACATTTTAGGCTAACTCATCTTGAATATTGTCAAGACACACTGTTAAGGGTTTGGGTGGGGACAGGGTCAAATAAAAGAACAATTCAAAGTCGGGTGTGGTGGCAGCTCTGGAGACTAAGACAGGACAGGAGAATCACAAGTTCAAAGCCAGCCTCAGCAATGGCAAGGTGCTAACAACTCAGTGAGATGCTATCTCTAAATAAAATACAAAATAGGGCTACAGATGTGGCTCAGTGGTTGAGCATCCCGAGTTCAATAAAATAAAATAAAATAAAATAAAAAGAATAATTCAAAATATTGGTATCTGCAAATGTTCCATCCTTCAGCACCCATAAATCACCCTGTCTTATACATACTGCTGTGAGGGGTATTTTGATTTGCATTGGTTTGTTCTGAACTCAGAAAAATGACAAAGTGAGGTAGTTGGAGTAATGGGATATTTGTTTGATTATATCAAACACCCAACTATATCATCATCCAACTATTATTAAATAATGCATTGCTTCTTACAGAGAGCTCTGTGTGAACAAAGCAAAAGAACATCAATAAGAAATACTGAAGGCATAGTGATTTATTTCACTCAAGTGACAAAGTCAGAGAAAACAAGTGCTTTATCTATTTCAGGAAATGGAGGAAATGGGGAATTTATGGTTTGGATATGAAGTACCCCCCAAAGGCTCATGTGTTGAAGGTGTGGTCCACAATGAAACAGTGTTCAGAGGCGAGAATTTGGGGAAGTGGTTGAATTATAAAGGCTCTGACTTGTTTTTGTTGGGTATTTTGGTTCAGCAATGAAAAGCTGACTAAAACAGAAATTGACTCGGAGAATTGGGGTTGATGCTATTCCTATACCTGGCCTTTGGAATGGAGAGGCATTTGGAAAAGTTTGGCAATACAGGCTAGGAAATCCCTAGAATATTGTAAGCTGAGCTTAATGAATATTTCTGGTGTGAGTTCAGAAGACCAGAAGTCTGAAATAAATGCAGAGAGTAAAGACTGTAGTCACGAGGTTTCAGATGAGAATGAGAACTTTGTTGAGAATTGAGCTAGAGGCCATTTTTATTACACCCTGGCAAAGAACTTGTCTAATTTTGTACATGCTGTGAGATTTTGTATGAGCTGAATTTAAAGGTGATAGACTAATTAATCTGTTGGAGGAAATTTCATGGCAACACAGCATTCAGGCAGTGGCTTTTAGCCAGGTATAAAGTCTGAATCAGAAGCAAGAAGCGGAACAGAAAGATTTGAAAAAAATTTAGTTTGACAAGAAAAGCACATGTAAAATTGGGGCCAAGGGAGTTGTGGTTGCTGGAGATATTAGCACCATTAAACAGAAGCCATGCGCTAGGCATAGAGACATCAGAAAAGATGCCTTGTTTTGAAGACATCTCAACAACTGGCCAGACCCCCCCCCCCCGCCCCCGCCGACCCATAGTAGGCTCAAGGGTGTAAAAGTAAAATCTCATGTGAAATACTTTGCTTTGAGAAGAAAGCACAGAGGATGCCCTGCTCTCGTAGGACTGCCTATGTATGATGTTGTTTCCCCAGAATTCATTTCACCATGCACTTAGAGGCCACTGTAGCCATGGTCCATGAAAGCCTGGCTATTGCTCTTGCTGACAGCAAACGTTGGCATTTTCCACTTAGTTCTGGTTTTGTGGGAATGCAGAATACAAGAGTTACAGAACTATGGAGGCTTCCATGGATATTTCAAAGGAAGGCCGGGGTGAGGAGGTGGAGGGTATCAGGCATCATGTGCCAGGCCCTGAGAGGGTGATACATTAAAGTATAAGAGAGAACATCCATTGCTAGTGGGACTGAAAATTGGGGCAACCACTCTGGAAAGCAGTACGGAGATTCCTCAGAAAACTTGGAATGGAACCACCATTTGACCCAGTTATTCCATTCCTGAGCGTATACCTAAAGGACTTAAAATCAGCATACTATAATGACATGGTCACAGCAATGTTTGTAGCGGCCCAATTCACAGTAGCTAAGCTGTGGAACCAACCTAGGTGCCCTTCAATGGATGAATCACTAAAGAAAAATGTGATATATATATATATATATATATATATATATATATATATATATATATATATATAAACAAAATAATATTACTCAGCCATAAAGAAGAATGAAATTATGGCATTTGCCAGTAAATGGATGGAACTGGAGAATATCATGCTAAGTGAAATAAGCCAATCCCCCCCAAAACCAAAGGCCAAATGTTTTCTCTGATATGCCGATGCTAACACGCAATAAGCGGGGGTTGGAAGGGAAGAATAGAAGTTCATTTGTGATGAATGCATAGTTTTACAGCATCTTTAGGGAGTGCTCCAGCAACAAGTTGAAGAGAAATGCGAGAGGTCAAGGAGAGGCAGGCAGTGGGCAGATGATTTAGAGCAAAGTGAGGAAAGGTCAGAAAGGCAAAGCTGGACAGGGCCAGATCCTGATACCAGAGATGTGCTCCCTAAAGTGTGCCTTCTATAGTCAAAATAAAGTTTATATGGCCTGGAAGCTGCTCATTTAATAGACTTGTATAAAGCATATGTTCCTTTAGTGGTATGTGAAGCTAAATTGTAATGCATTTGATTCATTAATTCAGATATCTGTAAAGGAGATTCTAAAAGGAGTGTATATATCTATACCCATAGAAGAACCTAAATTAATCTCTTATATTGTGCAAAATTCTAGCCTATGATAAAGATTCTCTCCTGAACAAACTCTAGCTGGGCTCCTCTGAGTCCTCTTCTACTTGCCCTAACCTTGGCCTATCAAGAGGTACAAACACTAGCCGTTTCTATCAGCTCAAGGCTGTATCCCTAAGATGACCCTCCCTGCTAGCCTGTCTGAGGACACTCAAGGTCATCAAAAGAATTCATTCCAGCCAACACCTGAAAATAGTACTCTATCTCCCAGCCTTAGTGGGAGGATAGGAGCCCAACTTCCATAAGGCCAGTTAGCAAACCCAGATGGGTTTCACATGGGCAACCCCTCCTTTCCACTCAGAATTCTTCCCTTCCCTGACTCTACCAAGCCTCTATTCAACTCCTTTTCTATTCCCTCATTCTTCCTTTAAAATAGCCGACCACCTCTGTTCAAATCCAAGTCCTTATTCTAATTGTAGTATATTACTGATTAAAACCTCTAATTGCTACTTTAATTAGGGCCTGGCTTTGTTTACCTTTGATACTTATTATTGAAAGGTTTTAAGTGCAGTTTGCAAACATTTAAGTTCTGATTCTTTTCAGCACCTTTTTACATTAAAAGCAGTATCTCTAAGTGACATAGAACATCGCAACAAGAACACAGTGGTCTAGAAGATGAAGTTAGTGTGAGGTGGGCTCAACAATAAACATACTCACAGTGCGGATAAGCCAGCTGACTGGAGAGTATCTCTCAAAAAGGGCAGCGATCATATTCTCCCACCACCAGCCTTTATCTGCCGAGGTGAAGAAGGAACAATAAGTTTGTTACTCAAACAGCATGAAAATGTATTTTTCTTAAATTTTGTTAATTTCTTCCAGGCGTCGTGGTGTACACCTGACATTCCAACTACTCTGGAGTATCAGGATTACTAGTTTAAGGCTAGCTTGGGCAACTTAGAGACCCTGTCTCAGAACAAAAAATAAAAAGGACTCAGGGTGTAGATCAGTGGCAGAGCGTCCCTGAGTTCAATTCCCAATACTGCAACAACAACAACACATTTTTTTGTTGTTGTTTTGTTTTGCTTCATTCCCATTTTACAAGCTGATGGAAGAGAAAGGCTGGCAAAGAAAAAGTGATTTTACTAGTACGAAGCTTTGAAAGATTAAGTCTGAATTTCATAGTGACATAAGAACATCATATACATATGCTTATGTGTGTACACATACATACAATAAACATAGAAGTTCTTCTAGTGAGTAAAAATATGCAGATATTCTCTCAAGTGTTGAAAGTAAAATTTTTGGTACCTGGATACAATGATAATTATGGCAAAAGAAAACACTGTATTAATTAATCCCAGGCAAAATTAAATCATGTATCTTTTAAGAAAAGTGGCTCAGTAATTATTTGGAAGAATGTATAGAACTTGTATCTTTACAACATATGTCTCTAAAACCTTTAAGTTTGATTTGGGCTTAAATTTAAAAAAAAAAATACATATTTTCAGTCACTCCCCAAATTATTTTCCTTTAAAAGTCTCTGTAGGGTATTTATTTTAAAAAAACATGCAAGAAATAAGCAGTGGAAGCAAAAGAAAAAAAATAGACAAATTAGACTTCGTAAAAACTTCATAATTTTGTGCACTAAAAGATAATAACAGAGTGAAAAGAATAGAGTGGGGGGAATATTTACATATAGATATCTGATAAGGAGTTAATAGCCAGAACATATAGAGAACGTCTAAAACTCAACAACAATAATCAAAAAACAAAAACACCTCAATTCAAAATTGGGCAAAGGGCCACACCTATAATCCCAGGGGCTGGGATTATAGATGGGCAGAGCATGCCAGGCAGAAGGAGTGGGTGTCAGAGCAGACTTCAGGAAGAGAAAGAAGGCCAGTGAGGTGCAGGCAGAGGAAGGGCAAGGGAGAGAGGAATACAACGAGGTGCAGGAGGTGATCAAGTAGGGTTCTGGGGTGAGAATCAGGACCTTGAGTTTGTTTTAAGTGAAATGGACAATCCACTGCAGAGTTTTTTTGGGGTGACATTTAAAATTTTGTATTGTTATTTTAATTGATGAATAATAATTGTATTTATGTATAGAGTACAATGTGGGGTTGTTTTTTTTTTTTTTTTTTTGGTATCAGAGATTGAACTCAGGGGCACTCAACCACTGAGTCACATCCCCAGCTCTTTTTGTGTTTTATTTAGAGACAGGGTCTTTCTGAGTTGCTTAGGACCTGCTAAATTGCTGAGGCTGGCTTTGAACTCATGGTCCTCTTGCCTCAACCTCCCAAGGTGCTGGGATTACAGGCTTGTGCCACCTGTCTGGCTACCATGTGATGTTTTAATACCTGCACACATGGTGGAATGAGCCAATTAGGCTAATTAGCATATCCATCACCTCATATCCTTATTATTTCTTTGTGGTGAGACTGTTTAAAATCCACTCTTAGCCATTTTGAAATATACAGTACATTATTATTAACCATAGACACCAGGTGACCCCAGACCACCAGAATTTATTCCTCCTAGGTGAGACTCTGTACTCTTTGACCAACATTTCTCCTTTCCCCATCCCTACTTCCAGCCTCTGGTAACCACCATTCTCCTCTCTTCTATAAGTACAATGTTCTTCTAGTGAGTAAAAATATGCAGATATTCTCTCTGTTTTAGATTTCGCAAGTAAGTGAAATCATGTGTCTTCCTGAGTTACAGTGGGTTTTAAACAGGGTGACCACGTGATGGTTCTAGTGCTGGGGAGAGAGAGATTTACAGGAAGGCGAGGGTAGCAGCTTCTGTAGAACTGGCTGGGGATCCCCTGGAGGGACCTCCCCTGGCTGTCCTGCACTCTCCCTGTCCTCCTGTTCTGCTTTTTTTTGTAGTGCTTACCACTCCCTGAGATCATCTTCATTGCTTCCAAGCCTGTCACTAGGATGAAGGTCCCTATCATGTGGTAGATGTTCTCCCACATATTCTGTTGAGCGAAGGAAATACCTGGCTAGAACTGAACAGGGATAGGGTGGGAGATGCTCAGGAATTTGATTACCTCGTTCATCACCAGAAACTGTAAACTTGTGTGGACTCTGACCAGTCCATAATCCTACGTAGCCAATAAAAGTGGTTCCTGTGAATGCAACCTGAAATCAAGAGACAAGGTACCATTTTACTGTTCCAACAAAACATACACTGAAATCACTTGTTTTGTCCCATAATTTCCTGGATTTTTTTTTTCCTAACAGAATAAGACTCTGAAGACTCTAAAATAGCCTTCTAGAACAGGGGTTCTTAACCTTGGGGATCCATGAATAGAATTCAATGGAATGATTGGATGGGAAAAAAAGGTATATCTTTATTTTCACTAACCTCTAACTGAAAGTTAACTCTTTCTATTATGAATGCAC